>NC_067246.2:167661312-168276104 GCF_019359855.2 Lolium perenne
GAAATCTGGGCCGAAATCCTTCGAATTCGAGGAAAATTTGGCACTAGAAGCTGTGGGAAGGTGGGGGAATTGCAGATCAACACCAAAGACAAGTTTCTATTGGAGCAAAACCACAAATAACTCAACAAATCGAGAGATCGATCCAAGGCCAATTTGGGGCTATTTTTTGGGAAAAATTTTGGAAAATTTTTTGGGCGAAATTGGTGGAATTGGGGGATGTGGGGGTCAAATCCGTGGCAACCAAAGAGCTGCTGATACCATATGATGTGGACTAAGTCCAAGGATGTGCCCGATCTTCACGGATTTGGGTGGAACTCGTGGGGGTAGGTGGATGAACGCGATGAACACGAAGAACGCGAGGGGGAATCGTGGGGATACAACACACACACGCACACAAACTGGTTTTCCCTCGTAGGCCCGATACACCTACTCGATAGAGGTTGCGAGAAAAGACCTTCCGGTAGAAGTCCCGCAAAGAGATCGACAAATCGAAGCTCGCAAGATCTAGAAGGGTGAAAAGACCGGAAGGTTGATAGAAGTGCAAGCAAAAGACCAAGTAGGTAAAGTGCAAGCAAAAGATCAAACAAACGGTAGAAGTCACCAAAGAGATCTTGACAAGTCGATAAGGAGCCCGGGTGGGTACAAGATCATAGATCTAGTTAGGGTTCCCACAAGGGTGAGCTAAGCTCAGGTTTAATTTCACATCAAGTCTAATCTCAGATCTGAGCCAACTAGGCTATTTATAGTAGGTGGGGCGTAGGGATAAGTTACAAGCTGAATCTGCCAGTTTTGGTGCTGAAACGCGTATGGGCGGAAGTTCCGGTCCTGAGGGGCGGAAGTTCTGGTCGGGCGGAAGTTCCGGTCGTCCTGGGCGGAAGTTCCGGCTGGATTCCTTTTAGACAGCATCTTCGAAGCATCTGGGCGGAAGTTCCGATCCTGGAGGCCGGAAGTTCCGGTCAGGCCGGAAGTTCCGGTCAAGTTCCGGCCTTGTTCCGGAATTCCACCATTTCCTCGCAGTAACATCCAGTATGGTTTTGACGGACTTTCGGAACTTGGGCGGAACTTGGGCGGAAGTTCCGGTGGGCGGAAGTTCCGGTCCTCCGGGGCGGAAGTTCCGGTCCTGGGCGGAAGTTCCGGCCATCAGGGGCGGAAGTTCCGGCCTGGAGCGTCCAGCTCCTCTTTCTCCTTCTCTTCCATGCTTCCGTGACATCGGCCTTGCGTCCTCGGGTCTCCATGGCATCCTCTCTTCTCTCCGTACTTGTCGTCGAGTTCCTTAGCGTGCCGTCTTGGTGATGAAGCACATGATGCGGTGAAGACCGAAGGTCGGGCTGCATCACGAAGTCGAAGATGGATCAACCCTTCAGGAAGTCTAAAGTTTCTCTGACTGCAGCTACTGAAGATTGGATGCCGACTTAGCAATACGCGTATAGGGATAATAAGAGCATGTGTTTGGTTGTCACCAAAGTCTATCAAGGAGTTGACCTTGTTCCTGTTTGGACTTGCACTTTTGCAGTCGTCATGGATCAAGTCCTCGGTTCTTGACTAGTAATTTTTAGGCCCGTCACAATAAGCTATCATCCATGGAGCTCTTCAGCAATTACCCCTCCGAATTGAGACCAGAAGATCCTATGCAGCTTTTCGCTCGACTCAACATCAGGTTCACTTCACCACCAACAGCTAAAGAATCACTTTTGAAGTCAATATCAACAAAATGAAGATCGACATCTCTAACCAACCCAAGCCTATAGGATGGATAGGACAAACTCAATTGCTTCGATTGAGCTACCCCTGTGTATTAGGTATCCTTGGGTACTTGAAATACCTCGTATGGTTTTCATGATTGCTTGTGGTGTTTTGAAATTGCTGCTTGAGTGCTTGTGATTGCTTGTTGTGTGTATGCTTGCTCTAGCCTTTCGGCCTAAAAAAAAACCCTTTTTGTGTGATAACCCTATCTAGGAAACCCTTCCTAAGATGTTTTCCTCACATCCAGTTGAAATTCTAGTAGAATTTATAACTTTTAGTTTACAAAGTTCCTGGGAAACTCTAACTCTAACTTGGGTAACAGCTAGATGCAACCCAGTTTTCCCGAAATGCCAATTTCAGTACGACACTTAGCCAAAGACACCCTGCGACGTCAATCCAGCTGAAGCCAGTACTTCGAGATCGACTGCAACTCCACGAGAAGATGAAGCCATATTAATTGGTCTAACCCTAGAGCATGATTTCAGCTAACCTTGGGGATATCTTTTAAAACTACACCTTGGCGCACCTTCTAACAAGCTAAATGAGCTGTAGCATCGAAGCCAAGATACTCTGCAAGGTCCATATGGTCCTCAACAAGTGAAGCCTTTGAACACAATTTAAGACTCAAGATTTGGTGTACCTTAATAAGCACCATCCCTAAAGGTGAAGACTGTTTTCGACGGCTGCTGATGCTGCTTTATGTGAAGACCCACCAGGAGTTTCGCTGACTTACTAACTGAACGAGTGCCTTATGGAACAGTAAACGCCGTCCGTGCCTCTTAAAGCTGAGAACTGCATTTCGCCCCTCAAGATTCTTCAACTCAAGACGGGAGATCGATGACTTCTTCAAAATCGCCGACACGACCCCAGGGCAGAAGCCCTAACTTTTCTTGAACCCCCGTTGAACAATTTTAAGGGTGGAAGACTTCGTCTTTCACTAAAATTGAAGCTAACCCTAAAGTTTTTGATCTTTCTGAAACACCGTTTGGATGCTTTAACCCTCCAAAAGTCATGGACCCCTTGAAGACTGTTAGGAAGCTACTGATCTAAAACCGACATAGGGAAGTCAACCTCTTCACGAAGTTTGTCCTCGGCGGAAATCTACCATCTCTCTCAGAAGCTGAAGTTGTGACGATCTTCCGACAACAGCACGTCCACCGGAGGATGGAGTCTAACTTAAGTAAACTTTCAAAACCTCCCTTGTCCTACGCTTAGTAATCTCGGGACGAGATTATTTTAAGGGTGGAAGGTCTGTAACACCCCAAATTTTGCAACCTTGTTTATTTGACCAAAGTGCGAAAATCAGGGGGAACAAAAACTTTTTAAGTTTTGCTTGTGCTGCATGTGTTTGGTTGACATGTGTCTGACTTTGTTTGATGGGTGATGTTTGTTGAATAATGTTAAGTAAAGTACCTCAACCCACATCTTCTTATCTCGAGAAAACACTCATGATATGGCCACTCTTGTATCACTTTAATCTACTTTCTTCAAAAGTATTTGAACCTTTCGACACAACATAAAACCTCTTTTGTTTTGTCTTTTGACTCAAAGTCTTCATTCAAAAGGTCTTGGAAAAATTATTATTATTTTTATTTAATTGGCTATGGTCACTTAGATCATAGTATCACAATAGGGGTTTCTAAAATTATTGTTGACACAAAGTATTTGCCAAATGGCATACCCCTACTTTGTGTGACTTAAAATTTTATAAAAACTTTTATATGCAGTTTTGATTTCCAAAAGTAAAATGGAGTGATCCATATTTTATTCTAATTCGACTATGGATCATCCCACTCTTCTAAAAATCCTCTCGCATCTCAAAGGTTTCAATTAAACTTTTTATCTATTTTAAATCAAATAAGGGCCATAGACATAAAAAATAATTAAAGAACTATTTGATCCGTGGTCAAATAACCATGGCATTTTCCTTGCCACTAATACATCTCTTTGATCTATTTTTTAACATCATCACTCCATCTATGCATAATCATGTTAGATGATCATTTGTCCAATAGATGGATAATCTCCATTTGCATCTCTATCTCCCCAAAATCTTTGAACTCTACTCTTAAATCATTCTTGGCCCCAACTCCCATTTTTTAAATATGAAGGTTCCCTCCAATTTCCTAAAATCCTAAACCCGCATTTCTTCTCATTTTGACTTCCAAAATACCCTTCCTCTAATTAAAATAGGAAATATCGATGATAGTTTTTATCACATGTTTTCCTTTCGAAAATAATTTGTAGAAAATTATTTTCTTGATCTTATTTCCTATTTTTCTAAAACGCATGTAAATGGTGCATATGCCATTCCTTTCACTCTTTATATTCAAATCGTTAACCTACTATGCATTCTCATGCAAGTAGAGTATTTTTTTAGCCCGAAATATTATCTTGGTCTTTTAAAAATTTCAAAATTATTGTCGCTTGAAATTTATTCAAATTTGGCCTTGTGCTTGGTAAGTGATCTAAACAGACATAATTTTATTTCAAAATTCGATTAAGAACTTCTGGACCAAAATATACCTTTTTAATCCATCCAACATCATCACAATGTCTAACAAACCTTGCTCTGACTAGGTGATCATTTGATGGACCAAATGACTAATCTACTCGTCCTTCCTTGCACCCCAAAATTACCAAAATGAGTTCACAAACCATGCTCTGGCCGGACCATCATTAGCTTTACCCTGTCGTCATCTGCTCCATCTACTTGGTAATCTACATTTTGGTGCAAACCTCTCTTTCTCTCTTCACCCCGCTGATGCCCTGCCATTCTGGCACATTCCATCTCACATGCCTGCAGACACGCCCCTGCACTGCCTCCATCGCTCGCTTGCTGGCTGGCCACCACTCTCTCTCTTTTCTTCTCCCCGGCGGACACCAACCAAGGGACAACAGAGAAATGACCCTTCCTGAACCTTAGGCTGCGCCACGCCTATCTCCTGTCACTCCTCTCTGCACTCAGCATGCTCCCGAGATCAGCCCTTCCCCGCAACTCTCTCTCCGCTGCTCGATCACCTCGTGGTCACCCTCGTCAAGGCACGCCGTTCCGTTCCCAGTCCCTCAGGCCACCAATGTCCATTCCCATCTCTAGAGCAGTGAATCATCATGTCATGAAGACGGGGAAACAACTGGGATCAGCCCTCGTGCCCTCACCGTCTCGTCCAGCCAATCGAACACCTTTGAACACGTTCAAGCCTGACTTCGTCCCGACCAACTCAGCTCGAGCTTCTCCCCACTTTGGATCGTGATGGAGCCACCTCTGGACACCTTGGCACTTTCCCCTCGTCCCATCCACCACCACGCTCGCCCAATCCCTTCCCAGTCGCTCCGCTCGCTCGCGCTGGACACCGTCCACGGTGCACCCTGCTCGGCTCCTTATTGAGGCCATCACCCGCTTCCCCACTCCACTAGCCTCCATCCACACACCCTTACCACTCTCCTCTCTCGCACCGTGGCATTCCAGGGCGTAGCCCCGCCTCTCCTCCCTCTCAGCCGTGGGCGAATGTTGAGCCAGACCTTGCCTCGCATGGCCGCTCGTCTGCATTGACACTGCTGGCTCTCTCCAAACCTTCTCCATTTCCTCTCGAGGTTGCTCTCTCCCCTCCATCTAAACTCGTTCTTTTCTGTTTCCAGAATCTCGCAGAGGCGTTGTCGCCGTTGATCTCGGTCCACGGCACGGCTGTTGCTGTCAACGACCACCGGACCGCGTCCTCGTCTGTAGGTCCTCCGGAGGGCCTGCAGCATGGAGATCGGCCGCCCCCGTCCGTCGCTCCTTCTCTGCGTCGTCTCCCTCGTCCCTGAGCTGCCCGTCTTCGTTTGGTGAAGGCCGCCGCCAACGTCGCCATGAACTCGGGCGTTGCATGCAGCTTCTGACGGGTCCACTGCACTTCCCCGAGCTCACTCCTTCTCCTCTCACCTCTCTTCATCTCTCAGAGCAGCGGAAGGAGGAGCCCTGCTCCCTTCTTTCCTCGCTGGCGGAGAAGACCGAGCGGTGTCGTGCATGTCGCCGCGCACGTCGTGGCCGCGGCTGCCACCACTCCTCCACCCCTTTATTTTTGTTCCCTTCGACGCTGATATCTCCCTCTAGTTGAACCGCCCCTTTTTCGTTTCCAGGAACCCGCGCCAGGATGTCGCCTTCGTTGGAGCTCCGTCCGCCTCAACGTCGCGCTCGTCTCCGCCTAGGTCGACGTTCGGGAGCGAGCTCGCGCGACCGAGACGGCTTGAGCGTGCCGCTTCGTCCTGCGTTCGTCCTGGCGTCGTCGCCCTCGTCTCTGGGCATCACCGCGGTGAGCCTCTGCCCCGTCTCCGATGTACGTCTAGCTCCGGCCACTTCTGCCCACGGTCACCGTCAGGTGACGAGCATGATAGTGCTCACCTCCAATGTTCCCTGCCCTTCTTTATCGCTCCACCGCTCCCCTACTCTAACGCACCCATGCATGCTCGCTTTCCAGAGCCACCCGGAGTCGCCACCGCCAACAAGCATCCGGGAGCATCGTCGGAGAAGCTCCCGCGTGTCCGTGTCGTCGCCTCGAGGTTGTGCTCGCCTCTCCCGTGTTTCTCTCCCTCGCTGCATGCTCCATATTACTCTCTCTCAAGCGGACTTAACCGGCCCCCTTTCTCCTTACCTAGGTCGCATCAGATCGATGGTCGCCGTTGTCCAAGTTCTGTCGTCCGTGTCGGTCTGTCCCGGCACCGCGCATGCTCCCGTCCGCGTCGACGTCTCCAGCACGACCAAGATGCTTCGCTTGGCCACCATAGTCCGCCTCGCCATCATCTGGCAGTCCTCGTCGAGCTCCGGCAGTACCTGGTGAGCTCCCGACTCACCATGGTCGCTTTCAGCTAGCAGGCAGAATCACAAGTCGATGCATGCGCGTAGACTGTTTGCACGACTATTAAAGCGGCCAACTTTTCTTTTTAGTAGTGGTCTTCTGGTAGCCGTTAGATCAAGATCCAAGTGCAGCTTACTATTTAGCATTTGTTGTGACGCTAACAAGTAGGGCTGGATTCAGAGTTTAATAGTTTCTCCACTTCCCACGGGATAGCAGATAAGCCGGCCAAGTCTCAGTCCGTTTAGATTTTCTTCTCAGGAAATTCTTTTAATACTTTGGAACAATCAAAGAACTTGTATAGTCAATATCTTGCTAAATATTAATGCGAATCTGGAGCTTCCAAGTGCACCAAATCGCAAATTAAAACACATTTCAAGTGCCACTAGTCCTTTATCCTTTACCCACGTGATGTTTTCTGGATTAAATGATAATTTATGTATGATCCATGTGTAATTTAATTTCAAAGTTTGTTATAAAAAATTTAGAAACATTTTTCTGTAAAAAAGGTTTTATTATCTTTGCATTAAAAGTACCTTGATGTGGAATCTCTGTTTGCTTGTTGTTTGATCATGTAAGTTGATCTGCAAGTTAATTTAGGATTCATGCTTAGTTGTTGTTCAAAAAACTATAACTTTTGTTTTAAAATTTTAAATGTTGTGAAACTACTTGCAATGATATTGTTGAACCAAAACCAACTCTTTGGAACTAGTCCCATGTTTTATTTCTTGGAGTGATGTGGTGATATTGGTTTGTGATTGTTTATGTGTGCATTTTTTTAATTTCGCGGCGATAGATTCGAATGTTGACGGACTCAAAGGAGGAGAAGAATTTGAGGAATTCGAAGAAGACCAGGGACACATAGCCAACCAAGGCAAGCCACCTCTTGATGCATATCTCATCCTAATTATCTTACTCTTGCATTATTAGCAGCTTTATAAATTGCATGATTTTATTTATTTATGTGGGTGGTTATTGCCACACGGAGTTTTATTATTCCACCCTTACGGGTGCATCCCTCGTTGATACCCAATAAACAAATATATGTTAGTGATATGGTGCTTAACACCTTATCATCCTTGTCGCCTCTTTTCAAAGAAAAGTCGGACTATAGGTCGGGAGCCTCTTTAAAAAGGTTTGTGAAATTTTTTTCAAGAAAGAAGTGTTTCGAAAACCTTGGAATGAGGTAGCCCTGCCCAAGTGTGAGTTTATGAAAAGAAAAAGGTTTTTGGGAAGAAAAATTGCTGGAGGCAAGTGGATAAAATTGTTTTCGAAAAACTTTGGTGACTGAGTACCTAACCGGACCTAGCCAGTACAACCACATTACCCTTTAGTGGGACGGGGCGCAGCGTAGTAGTTTGTCTCGCCTTAGTTTGGGTCCTGCAAGTGTAGTGGCAGTCCGACCATGGACGCTTCGACCGGGGTTCTTCCCATGAGAAGGGACGCAACCCATTTGCCTTTTTAGGTACGCGGGGTACAACTTATGAGCTCCCATTGAAAGATGCCGAAGTGGTTGGATGGCATTCCGGAGGGTCGGGTGTCGGGGAATTTGCAACTCCTGGGTAAACGGCATCCCGGACTCTGGTGTTGGGAGGTACAACTCATTCGGCATGTCTTAGGCTAAGGCGAGCAAGCGAAAAACTGCGATCGGTTATCCGAGCCTCGCGTTTTGACGCTTGGTGAACCAGGGATGATCCCGGCGGATTTATCGGATCTTGTGGGGAAAGTGTACAACCTCTGCAGAGTGTAAATCTATTCGAATAGCCGTGTCCGCGGTTATGGACGTGGGAATGGAAGCTTCTTGGCATTAAAGAAAGTTTTGGTTTATAAAAATGTTTTCCAAAGGGTTTGGAAAAGGATACCAGTGGGACTGGTGGAAATGTACCTGGGAGGTACGGTGGAAAGTTGGAAAAGTTGTTTTGGTCATACTGAGATGGCCGGAAAGGAAAATGGGTCACCCGTACCTATTAGTCTTCAAAAGAAACTTGCTTTCAAAAAGGTTTTCAACAAAGATATAGAGATGTCATACTCTCGAGAGGAACCACCTCTCACTCCTTGTAATCCTAGAATAGTGCATGTTCCTTGCTACTGCCAAATTGCATATCCTTTACTTCTCTCTAAGGTGGTTTGCGAGTACAATTCATAATGTACTCATGGCTTTGTCCCTGGCTATTTACTTGGCCAGACTTGGTGGAATCCGACAGATGAAGAAGGAGTCGACGACGTCTATGCGAGGTAGGCACGTCTTCCCAGTCAGTTGCCTGTAGGGTTATGGCATGACTTGGGCTATGCGAACGCTTCCGTCTGAAGTATTTCCGCTGTGTGATTGTTGATCTCCTGCCATTGCGGATCTTATGTAAGTATTGGTCATGTGACCTGCTGTAATCTTTTTATTCGGTACTGTAAGGGATGATGTATTTGATACCAGTTCAGTTATGCTCTCACGACACACTGATCATGGGATCGTGAATATGTATGCATAACGGGTGTTTCGGATAGCTAGTCCGGGGCCCCACACTTTGCTACTCTAGTAACACTCTAAACTTAGACCAAAGTTAACTATAAAAGTAACTTCTTTAATAAACCAAGTAAAAACTTGTAAGGTAAAAACTTGGGATGTAGAATTTTCGTGGGAACATTTTGATATAGTATGCGTTTTTTTTCGAGTTCGTATGCGACCAGAAAACCAGTTTAATGATTTTGCAACGCAATTTTGCAAAAAACGTCAAAATTCATGTTTGTTAAATTTCAGTGGTGCTAGATGACATAATACATGGGAATCTCGAAGGATTTTATTTTTTGAAATTGCTATCTATTTCTTTTATTTTTTACAGAGGTACAAAAGGCGATCCACAGGGGGGTGGAGTTGCGTGGGGAGCAAAAAAAACTTCTGTGGCGCACGGAACTCATGTGCGCCACAGAAATGTGTTGTTTCTGTGGCGCACCATCCCACGTGCACCACAGAAAGTCTTAATTCAGTGGCGGACCAGTGCGCCACTGAATGTCTTATTTCTGTGGCGCATGTGGGATGGTGCGCCACAGAAGTAGTGAAACCAATGATTGGGGTTGGCCCAACCAAGTTTCTGTGACGCATGGATTCTTGGTGCGCCACAAAATTAAGCTATTTCTGTGGCGCACCGTGCCTGGTGTGCCACAAAACAACTTTATGTGGCGCATTTTTTGTGGTGCGCCACAGAACTAAGTCCCACCTATAAGCGTTTTCCTACTAGTGTACGGACAAGACAGGGACCCGACATTGCTACCCACGTCCCTCTGGCCCCTTCAAAGAAATCATACTATAATATCGAATCATAGGAATTAGTCTGACACGATTTCTGATTGTTTAATTCATAGGATTGCAATTTTTTAAAAATTCATTCACACTACAATTTTATATAAAAACAAAAAATCCTTTATTGTGTAACCGTATGTTACAATTTATTTTGGTTTTCACACGTAATCAAACGTTATTGGATTCAAATACCGTTATTTCTCAATCCTATATATTTGGATATGATCATCACTCTCTAATCATACACTTTTCATATTCCCGCACTTGAAAATCTTGCGAATAATCAAAGCAGCCAAAATTTATGGTGTGTATTGTATATGTTTATGGCATGCTTACTTTCATCGAATATTGTTTGGTTGCATCGCGGGAAAACCATGTGAATTTAGATTAATTGTTGCATGTTTGTTTATGGTCTGACCAACTGCTTTTGCAACGAAATACCCCCCCCCCCATGTACGCATTGTTTGGGTCACATGCATGATGTGTACAAAATGTTAAAATAGAAATAATGTAGGAATTGAATATGATTGCCTGTTGAATTAATCCTATATGAAAGAAATCACACAAATTTGAATTGCATGTTCTTTGGTTGTAGTGCTACACAAAAAAACATGTGAATTAGTATGAATTATCATGTATTCAAGAATCAAAGGAGCCACTGAGATTTGAATCCCACAAAATTTCTATGAATTTTCTTCGAACCAAACAAGCCCAACAAAATTCCTAAGGAATATAATACAACGAATCAAACGGCTTCCGTTGTTGGAATATTTCCTTAGGACATCAATCCTATAGAAACTCTATGATCCAGCTTCAGCGACAATCTGGTCGGTGTAGTGTCAACACCCGGATTTTTAAGTCCAGATGCCTGTTATGCCATACATCGCAATCCCAGCAATAGTGTTGTTGCGAGACATAACAGTTGATACTATAAGTCATCATTCATTACATACCATAGTCGTCTTACAAATAGAGATCACATGATCCAATATTACACAAATACTTGATCTAATGATCAACGAACATATTACATGGCGGAAGCGTAACGGAAGTGGACTATCTAATCCACAGGCCAACGTCTGACGTCAGAATATTCCCTACTTGTCGTAGGCGTCCTGCTGATCGTCACCTTGGTAGTTCTGCTCCTCTTCATAGTTTGGCCATTTGAATAGCCAGGGACACAGCCGTGAGTACTTTAAAGTACTCGCAAACTAATACTAGTGTAAGTACTATCAATTCTAGTAAGGGGGTACTAAGCTCTAGTTTATTTTGCATAAAGCCAATTTTAGTTCACAAGTATTTGATAAAAGAATCTTTCATGTGCTAACTAACTCAAGTGGGAAGATTAGTGTCATTCCCACAACTCAGTTGTGATTCAAGTCGAGTCACCATTCACTTCATCAACATTTTCAAGAAATATCTGACACCGGTAACAGTATGGCCTTTCCAACCGTCCGTAACCGTGGACACGGCTATTCGAATAGGTTTACACTCTGCAGAGGTTGCACACTTGTGCCACAACATTTGATTACATCCGTCAGGGATAGCCCTGAATCATCGTAACTCAGTACGCGGATCATCAACCATAACCTTTCACTTACATACCCTAATATAGGTACCTCTCCCCATGAGCTTGGCCTCCCAGTGAAGACCAACTATCAACCTGGGAACTGCACAGGGCTTGGCCGTACATTCACCTCATTTCACATCATTTCTCATACAACGGAGGCAGCCTCGGCATAACCCCTATGATGCTTGTTCAGAGGGAACCCATACTAAGATGTATAAATTTCCAGTTAAGCCCTACCCATAATCAGGTATTGTGGGGGTACTCAAAAATTGGAAAGGTATCGCATCCAAACCAATATCAGTTTTAATCAAAAGTCACCATATCATTCAAGTCATATTCACCTTCAAAGCTCTTTCAATAGAATGACTCATCATTCCAAAGTTTTCAAATTCATTTCAAATCGCAAGTTCCCATCTAGAGTAGTCAATTTTAGTTATTAGCACTAGCACTAATCATGAGGGGTGTTATCTTGCTTGGCCATCTTTGAGGCTAACTTTGCTACTCTAGTAACACTCTAAACTTAGACTAAAGTTAACTATAAAAGTAACTTCTTTAATAAACCAAGTAAAAACTTGTAAGGTAAAAACTTGGGATGTAGAATTTTCGTGGGAACATTTTGATATATTATACGTTTTTTTTCGAGTTCGTATGCGACCAGAAAACCAGTTTAATGATTTTGCAACGCAATTTTGCAAAAAAAGTCGAAATTCATGTTTGTTAAATTTTAGTGGTGCTAGATGACATAATACATGGGAATCTCGAAGGATTTTATTTTTTGAAATTTCTATCTATTTCTTTTATTTTTTACAGAGGTACAAAAGGCGATCCACGGGGGGGTGGAGTTGCGTGGGGAGCAAAAAAAACTTCTGTGGCGCACAGAACTCATGTGCGCCACAGAAATGTGTTGTTTCTGTGGCGCACCATCCCACGTGCGCCACATAAAGTCTTAATTCAGTGGCGCACCAGGATCAGTGCGCCACTGAATGTCTTATTTCTGTGGCGCACGTGGGATGGTGCGCCACAGAAGTAGTGAAACCAATGATTGGGGTTGGCCCCACCACGTTTCTGTGACGCATGGATTCTTGGTGCGCCACAAAATTAAGCTATTTCTGTGGTGCACCGTGCCAGGTGCGCCACAAAACAACTTTCTGTGGCGCATTTTTGGTGGTGCGCCACAGAACTAAGTCCCACCTATAAGCGTTTTCCTACTAGTGTACGGACAAGACAGGGACCCGACATTGCTACCCACGTCCCTCTACGCCCCTTCAAAGAAATCATACTAGAATATCGAATCGTTGGAATTAGTCTGACACGATTTCTGATTGTTTAATTCATAGGATTGCAATTTTCAGAATTCATTCACACTACATTTTTATATAAAAACAAAAAATCCTTCATTGTGTAACCGTATGTTCCAATTTCTTTTGGTTTTCACACATAATCAAACGTTATTGGATCCAAATACCGTTGTTTCTCAATCCTATATATTTGGATATGATCATCACTCTCTAATCATACACTTTTCATATTCCCGCACTTGAAAATCTTGCGAATAATCAAAGCAGCTAAAATTTATGGTGTGTATTGTATATGTTTATGGCATGCTTACTTTCATTGAATATTGTTTGGTTGCATCGCGGGAAAACCATGTGAATTTATATTAATTGTTGCATGTTTGTTTATGGTCTGACCAACTGCTTTTGCAACGAAATACCCCCCCCCCCCCTGTACGCATTGTTTGGGTCACATGCATGATGTGTACAAAATGTTAAAATAGAAATAATGTAGGAATTGAATATGATTGCATGTTGAATTAATCCTATATGAAAGAAATCACACAAATTTGAATTGCATGTTCTTTGGTTGTAGTGCTACACAAAAAAAACACGTGAATTAGTATGAATTATCATGTATTCAAGAATCAAAGGAGCCACTGAGATTTGAATCCCACAAAATTTCTATGAATTTTCTTCGAACCAAATAAGCCCAACAAAATTCCTAAGGAATATAATACAACGAATCAAACGGCTTCCGTTGTTGGAATACTAGATGATACCCCGTGCGTTGCGGCGGGATTTTTTTAGTTATACACATACAGTACAAGAATTCATATAGGTTCGTAAAAACTTTGATCAAAGGCAAGACATTCAATTTTGAAAGTTGATAACCGCTTATATATGATGAGTCCTCGATGAGTGCATTGATAGCTATTCAACTTTTTGTAGTTCTTGTTTCTGTCTCTTTCCATGCTTGATGTATTCAATTGTGAAGAATGTCTCATCAGATATTCTGATCCAAGCATGCTTGCGATGTACCGCAAATGAATGTCCGCGTAAACATACATAGGTTGGCAAGCTGCATCAAATGATCCAAACAGAAATTCATTCACATCTTTGCAACTCATTACGCACACGGTAAAAATAAGGACATGAGATCTCCATAAGCAAAGGAGCACATTATACACTATATACTTGTAGATTATTCAACGTATTGGTCATAACATAATACGTGCATTAGAGAGTAATTCGTGTTTACCATCAGTGATAGGGAAGCGAACACATGCTGACATAAGGATATAAGATCCAGTTTTTATTAAGACAGAAACTCATTAGATCATTCTGAGTTATTCTGGATTACAAAGGAGGATGGTCAATCTGCTGATCAGCTATTGTATATGTAAGCAACAATATAGTAACTAATTTTGGGTAGAAGCCAGTGCAGTCCTTAGTTGTTCCCGTGTGTGGTTGACGATGCCCTGCATGTGGTTAAATATATCAGCATTATAGAAAGTTAATCCTCCTTGTGTAGTCAGGTTTGTGATATACTGAACTTTTGGATTATTTTTTTGGACACCGTTTCTCCACTTGCCTTTCTTAGATGTCATCACACCTGGTTTTAGCTAGGATAATTAATCATCTGAAGACAAAAAGACATTGAATTTGCAAATCCAAATATGAAGCGATCCTCGCAGGAGCCTGACAGGTTACTCTGTACAATTTCAGGTACTCGGATGTATCAATTAGGAACCAAGGAAGGAGTCACATAATCAACAAATTATTAGAATGCTCTATCTGGAATCCTCTATTATAAAACAGGTGATTCCAGATTAAGTATATAATGGAAATCAATAGAAATAGAAGAGAACGGTTGTTACCTGCCTAGGAGATTGACATTAGAATGGTTGTTCTTCTAATTGATAGAGTACGAATGATAAAATTACCAGATGTAGCTTGAACAACAAACTGCAATATAAGCTTCTGCTTCAAGCAGAGAAAAGGTAGAGTGAAAGATAGGACTGCTGGAGCACCTTGAACTATTCATCATGGCGACCATGTAATATGAAGCCTGACAAAGCTACTCACCTTGCCTTCTTCACGAAACTGCAGTGCATATCTTCGATTTAAAGTTTAATCGGGAATTCCATCAAGCATCCAGAAAGTAATTACTGTGGTAAATTTTTGATCCTGTTCTTTTGCAGTAATTTTTGATCCTGTTGTAGTAAGAAATAAAATTCTGTAGCAATGAAAGAAGTAACAGTAGAAAGGAAAAAAAAAGGATGCGGCAGCTACAATCATAAACATGTACCGGCCGATGAAATGTTGTGACAAAACAACTCGTCTACTGAGATTTTGTGATTTTAAAATTAAGAATTAAAATAATTAGCTGAGGACATATACATAGCACTTTCAACGATGTGAGGTCAAGATTGAATTGACACTTCAGAGTAAACGAACTTGTCCAGAATAGAATTTGAAAGGGTGAACTCTAGCACGGGATCTCCAAACGGAGAACTCATATCAGCAGGCCTGAAAAGAAAATATATACAAAACTCTCACCGGATGTAGAACCCTTGACCATTCCACTGCAGTAGGAGAGAGGACAGATAGCCCTTCCAACAAACAATGAACCTGCTCTGATTAGATAATTACTTGGGTTGGTCTCATGGTGTGAGCGAGGCGTGCTTCTCATTGGAGAGCTTCCCGGACAGGCTATTCGGGTGGCACGACGACACCTCATCGGTACGAGGAGTGTCGACCTGATCCAGATCAAGGGGGAACGGAGTGAGATGAAGATCTGGGAAGTGGTGTGGTGTTTGTCCTGGTCTTTAAAAGGAAGAGAGGGCTGATCAGCTACCTCCTTCATGGAGATCGCGGACTGGTCGACTCCCCTTCTTTGATTTCAGGTCGGCATAGAGAGTTTTGGTTGCAATAATGAGTAAGAGGAACAGAGCAGTCGGAAATTATGATGGAAGAGGTGAAGAGCAGCCAGAAAGATGAACCGGATGAATAGAGGAGCCGGCAATGGAAGAATTAAATGAGCCATGCTAGTGATAAAGCCCATGTAGGAAGCTCAGGAGCGCTGAACTTGTTACCCTGCTACTGGGCAAATAAAAGGGGTGACGTGGACTCACCACAATTCAGAGAAATCAAGTAATGGGGTTCTCCTATTTAGAGATAAAAGATTTCCTTAGGACATCAATCCTATAGAAACTCTATGATCCAGTTTCAGCGACAATCTGGTCGGTGTAGTGTCAACACCCGGATTTTTAAGTCCAGATGCCTGTTATGCCATACATCGCAATCCCAGCAATAGTGTTGTTGCGAGACATAACAGTTGATACCATAAGTCATCATTCATTACATACCATAGTCGTCTTACAAATAGAGATCACATGATCCAATATTACACAAATAGTTGATCTAATGATCAACGAACATATTACATGGCGGAAGCGTAACGGAAGTGGACTATCTAATCCACAGGCCAACGTCTGACGTCAGAAGGTTCCCTAGTTGTCGTAGGCGTCCTGCTGGTCGTCACCTTGGTAGTTCTGCTCCTCTTCATAGTCTGGCAATTTGAATAGCCAGGGACACAGCCGTGAGTACTTTAAAGTACTCGCAAACTAATACTAGTGTAAGTACTATCAATTCTAGTAAGGGGGTACAAAGCTCTAGTTTATTTTGCATAAAGCCAATTTTAGTTCACAAGTATTTGATAAAAGACTCTTTCATGTGCTAACTAACTCAAGTGGGAAGATTAGTGTCATTCCCACAACTCAGTTGTGATTCAAGTCAAGTCACCATTCACTTCATCAACATTTTCAAGAAATATCTGACACCGGTAACAGTATGGCCTTTCCAACTATCTGTAACCGTGGACATGGCTATTCGAATATGTTTACACCCTGCAGAGGTTGCACACTTGTGCCACAATATTTGATTACATCCGTCATGGATAGCCCTGAATCATCGTAACTCAGTACGCGGATCATTAACCATAACCTTTCACTTACATACCCTAGTATAGGTACCTCCCCCCATGAGCTTGGCCTCCCAGTGAAACCAACTGTCAACCTGGGAACTGCACAGGGCTTGGCCGTACATTCACCTCATTTCACATCATTTCTCATACAACGGAGGCAGCCTCGGCATAACCCCTATGATGCTTGTTCAGAGGGAACCCATACTAAGATGTATAAATTTCCAGTTATGCCCTACCCATAATCAGGTATTGTGGGGGTACTCAAAAATTGGAAAGGTATCGCATCCAAACCAATATCAGTTTTAATCAAAAGTCACCATATCATTCAAGTCATATTCACCTTCAAAGCTCTTTCAATAGAATGACTCATCATTCCAAAGTTTTCAATTTCATTTCAAATGGCAAGTTCCCATCTAGAGTAGTCAATTTTAGTTATTAGCACTAGCACTAATCATGAGGGGTGTTATCTTGCTTGGTCATCTTTGAGGTTAACTTTGCTACTCTAGTAACACTCTAAACTTAGACCAAAGTTAACTATAAAAGTAACTTCTTTAATAAACCAAGTAAAAACTTGTAAGGTAAAAACTTGGGATGTAGAATTTTCGTGGGAACATTTTGATATATTATGCGTTTTTTTTCGAGTTCGTATGCAACCAGAAAACCAGTTTAATGATTTTGCAACGCAATTTTGCAAAAAAAGTCGAAATTCATGTTTGTTAAATTTCAGTGGTGCTAGATGACATAATACATGGGAATCTTGAAGGATTTTATTTTTTGAAATTGCTATCTATTTCTTTTATTTTTTACAGAGGTACAAAAGGCGATCCACAGGGGGGTGGAGTTGCGTGGGGAGCAAAAAAAACTTCTGTGGCGCACGGAACTCATGTGCGCCACAGAAATGTGTTGTTTCTGTGGCGCACCATCCCACGTGCACCACAGAAAGTCTTAATTCAGTGGCGCACCAGGACCAGTACGCCACTGAATGTCTTATTTCTGTGGCGCACGTGGGATGGTGCGCCACAGAAGTAGTGAAACCAATGATTGGGGTTGGCCCCACCAAGTTTCTGTGACGCATGGATTCTTGGTGCGCCACAAAATTAAGCTATTTCTGTGGCGCACCGTGCCTGATGCGCCACAAAACAACTTTCTGTGGCGCATTTTTGGTGGTGCGCCACAGAACTAAGTCCCACCTATAAGCGTTTTC
Source organism: Lolium perenne (assembly GCF_019359855.2). Taxonomy (NCBI): domain Eukaryota; kingdom Viridiplantae; phylum Streptophyta; class Magnoliopsida; order Poales; family Poaceae; genus Lolium; species Lolium perenne. The sequence goes on from NC_067246.2 coordinate 167,679,216, forward strand.
CTACTAGTGTACGGACAAGACATGGACCCGACATTGCTACCCACGTCCCTCTGCGCCCCTTCAAAGAAATCATACTAGAATATCGAATCGTAGGAATTAGTCTGACACGATTTCTGATTGTTTAATTCATAGGATTGCAATTTTCAGAATTCATTCACACTACATTTTTATATAAAAACAAAAATTCCTTCATTGTGTAACCATATGTTACAATTTCTTTTGGTTTTCACACGTAATCAAACGTTATTGGATCCAAATACCGTTGTTTCTCAATCCTATATATTTGGATATGATCATCACTCTCTAATCATACACTTTTCATATTCCCGCACTTGAAAATCTTGCGAATAATCAAAGCAGCCAAAATTTATGGTGTGTATTGTATATGTTTATGGCATGCTTACTTTCATCGAATATTGTTTGGTTGCATCGCGGGAAAACCATGTAAATTTAGATTAATTGTTGCATGTCTGTTTATGGTCTGACCAACTGCTTTTGCAACGAAATACCCCCCCTGTACGCATTGTTTGGGTCACATGCATGATGTGTACAAAATGTTAAAATAGAAATAATGTAGGAATTGAATATGATTGCATGTTGAATTAATCCTATATGAAAGAAATCACACAAATTTGAATTGCATGTTCTTTGGTTGTAGTGCTACACAAAAAAACACGTGAATTAGTATGAATTATCATGTATTCAAGAATCAAAGGAGCCACTGAGATTTGAATCCCACAAAATTTCTATGAATTTTCTTCGAACCAAACAAGCCCAACAAAATTCCTAAGGAATATAATACAACGAATCAAACGGCTTCCGGTGTTGGAATATTTCCTTAGGACATCAATCCTATAGAAACTCTATGATCCAGTTTCAGCGACGATCTGGTCGGTGCAGTGTCAACACCCGGATTTTTAAGTCCAGATGCCCGTTATGCCATACATCGCAATCCCAGGAATAGTGTTGTTGCGAGACATAACATTTGATACCATAAGTCATCATTCATTACATACCATAGTCGTCTTACAAATAGAGATCACATGATCCAATATTACACAAATAGTTGATCTAATGATCAACGAACATATTACATGGCGGAAGCGTAACGGAAGTGGACTATCTAATCCACAAGCCAACGTCTGACGTCAGAAGATTCCCTAGTTGTCGTAGGCGTCCTGCTGGTCGTCACCTTGGTAGTTCTGCTCCTCTTCATAGTCTGGCCATTTGAATAGCCAGGGACACAGCCGTGAGTACTTTAAAGTACTCGCAAACTAATACTATTGTAAGTACTATCAATTCTAGTAAGGGGGTACTAAGCTCTAGTTTATTTTGCATAAAGTCAATTTTAGTTCACAAGTATTTGATAAAAGAATCTTTCATGTGCTAACTAACTCAAGTGGGAAGATTAGTGTCATTCCCACAACTCAATTGTGATTCAAGTCAATTCACCATTCACTTCATCTACATTTTCAAGAAATATCTGACACCGGTAACAGTATGGCCTTTCCAACCATCCGTAACCGTGGACACGGCTATTCGAATAGGTTTACACTGTGCAGAGGTTGCACACTTGTGCCACAACATTTGATTACATCCGTCAGGGATAGCCCTGAATCATCGTAACTCGGTACGCGGATCATTAACCATAACCTTTCACTTACATACCCTAGTATAGGTACCTCTCCCCATGAGCTTGGCCTCCCAGTGAAGACCAACTGTCAACCTGGGAACTACACAGGGCTTGGCCGTACATTCACCTCATTTCAGTGTGAGACCAGTGTGGTTAGATCAAGCATTTCATAGGCTTTCCAACAATATAAAGTTGGTCCAATTTGGTTTGGTAGATTTTGTTTTATTCCAATTTTAGCAAAGCACCAGTATTTGAATTTAGACTAAAAGAATTAAATCGAGTTTGAATTAACGGGCTTGGCGGGAAAATTAAACGGGCCGAAGGGGAGAGAGGGGAGTTGGGCTGGCCCAACAGCGCGTCTCGCGCGGTAGGCCACCTGACAGGTGGGGCATGCCTGTTAGTGGGTTTTAAAACCCGAAGCGGTACAGGAGAAAGCGGGCCATCGGATTAGAATGCGATCGTGCGGTGCATGATCGTCGTCTTCTCCGGTGAGAGGGGCTTACGGGCGCGGCGAGGCTAGGGGGTCGACGGTGATCAGGGGCTCCGGCGATCAACGGCGTCGATGCTGCTGGTTGTTGTCGACGACGGCGAGCTCAACGGTGGTCGTGGGAGCGCTTGAGGAGGACTCAATCGTTGGCTTGATCTGCGGCGGCTCACGGGCGGCAATGGTGCAATTCGTCGGCGGTGGTGAGTAATGTGGAGCGGAGAGGGTGCGAGGAGAGGCAGAAGAGAGAGGAGAGTGGAATGGCGTGCTCAATTCGTCCAGGGGTGTGCCCCTTTTATAGTGGCGCGAGGTGGCCGTGGGGTGCGGCAAGGTCGACAGTGGCGATGGCGTTCCAGGGCGCAAAAGGGCAAGGCGACGTGCGCATCAGCGTCCTGGTCTCCAGGCGGTTCTGGGGAGCATGCTGGCGAAGCTAGGCGGCGTCTAACCGTGTCGGGCGCGTGCGAGGCCGTGGCGGAAGGGCGGCGATGATGTCGCCGGCGACAGCACGCGCGCGGGCAGGAGAGCTTGTCTGGTGGGCGGCTGTCGTCCAGTGGAGCTCGCTGGAGAAGGGAGAGGGCGAGAGGGGGCCCGGGTCGATGGCACACGTCGTCGCTCTGTGGCGTCCAGGGCGTGCCGATGCGCACCCTGGCGCGTCCCGGACATCGTGGGCGCATCCCGTTCCCGGTGGTGTCGTGTTGTTCTCCAACCAGGGCTGGGGTAGGCATGCTCAGTAGGGTGTGAGGGAGCAAGGGGACATGGTTAGCTGAGCTAGAGAGGGGATGAGCTAGGGTTGGCAAGGGCTAGATGCTCCATGGCCGGCATGGCATTTCCATGGCCATGTTTGGCCTCCATCTAGGGTTTTAATGGCAAGGGTTGTGGTGAGAGGGGACCAGGGAACATGTAGGAGGCAAGTGTTTGAGTAGGGTTGGGCCAACACTATTCCAAATAGTGTTTTTTAGATTTGTGCATATTTGCAAATTCAAGTTTTTTCCAAATTTTGCTTCATGTCAATGCATTTGAAAAATGTGGATGAGATGAATTGGACTTGCTTTAGATGCTAAACAACACACATTGGTGGTGGTGGCATTACAAAAATAAAAGAAATGTAAAATTTGCAAAGTGGGGTAATGTTGAATTTGTTACAAAGTCTCAACTTTGCTTGAGCATAGTTTTTGATCCAAGATGAATTTGATATGGTGGTCTTTACAAAAGTTGTTCACCTTTATGTGTACTTGGATGAGGTGCAAATAATTGGAATTGTTTGGTTTGAAAATCTCCAAAACCAGGGGCTCAAAGTAGTGATCAGACTAGAAATGGAAGATTTGACCATTATCATATGTGATCACAATTTGAGTTCAAAATTAATTTGATTTGAGTTTCTTTGATTCCAAAAGTGTTAATAAGTGTTTAGTAACATAATACAACTAATGGTGAAAGCCAAAATGGTCTAGGTTAAAGATTTGTAAAAATGGCATAAACACATGTGTGGGTGGAATTGGATTTTTTCTTATTTTTCCATTTTGGTTCTCTTGATCCAATTGGGCATGTGTGAGGATCTATTTAGGGTTAGATTGAGTTTGATAAGAGTTTCAAACCATTTGGGGAAAGGGTGGGTGCCTAGGTCAAGAATTGGTATTATGGCTAAGTGCCACATATGCCTCTATGCATATGTTTATTTTATTTTTGGTTTCTCACTTGAATTAGTTGGTAAGCACTAGGTTAGGTTTTTTGAGGTATTTCAAATCAAATACACAAGGTAGCCATGGCAAAATTTATTATTTGCAAATATGGCCATAGGCTTACATAGGCCTTTTTCTTATTTAATATCATTTCTTTTTATTTTGTTTTTAAAGGAAGGTGTTAAGAGGGGTGAGGTTTAGGGTTTAGTGGGGTTTACCATGGTTCATCACCATTTTAGAAAAGTAAGAGTGGTAGGGGTCAAGATTTACATAGTAGGGCTATATGCCCACATATGCCTTTTTATTCTATTTTAGTTTCTCATATTTGATCCACTTTGGTTTTGAGATGGTTAGGGTTTTAGGGTTTTGGAACTATGTTCAAGGTAACAAACAAACAATCATGGAGATAACACAAGCATTAGGTATGAGCACTATGCATAGCAATTTATTCAAGAAAAGTTTTTTTGGTTCCAAAATTGGGAAAGAGGGAAATTCATTTTCTCTTTGTTTTATAATTTGGGATGTTACAAACCCTTCCCCCTTAAACAAATCTCGTCCCGAGATTTTAAGAAAAGTTAGGTTCTTAAGAGAGATTGAGTAATTGGATTATCAGTAAAACATACTTGGCATAGCCTAAGGTGCTTCCGGTGCTTCTGTTGCATTCATGTTGTAGAGGCGGCCGTTGTGGTTGTTCTGGTTCCTTCTGGCGGCGAAGCGGCGCTGTTGTTGGGCATGTGCAGCAGGGTTGGTGGCAGTCTTGGCTAATCTTTTGGGGCACTCATTGGAGTAGTGTCCCACAATTCCACATTCATAACAAGTTATTGTCGACTTGTCCTCGGGGGTGACGGGGATGGCGTTGCTTCCAGTCCTCGGACCAGTGTTGGTGTTGTTATTGTTCCCACTGTTGTTGTTGCTGTTGGGGTTGTTGTTGTTGTGATTGTTGTTGTTGTTGCCTCCGGGCTTCGGGGGTCCTCCATGGTTATTGGTGTAGTTTGGGCGGTAATTCTGAGCAGGTGGCCTGTTGTTTCTTGGGGTGAACCCTCCAGTTGAGTTGTTGCGGTACTTCTTGGCATTGCTGGACCCATTCTGGTTCATCATCCGACGTTTGCGGTTCTCGTTGGCTTGGTGAAGCTTCCCTTCCATCTGGATGGCGGAGTCCACCAGGGCTTCTAGGTCAGCAAAGGGAATGTTGACCAGTACAGTCTGCATTTCGTCGTGTAATCCGTTCAGAAATCTCTCCTTCCGCTTCTCATTGGTGTCGGTTTCGTCCGGGGCGTACCTTGACAGAGTGAGGAATCTGTCGCGGTATTCTACCACAGACATCCTTCCTTGTTTGAGTTCGTGGAACTCGTCTCTCATCTTCTTAATCAGTCCTTGGGGCACATGGTATTTGCTAAACTTGGTCTTGAAGTCCTCCCAGGTCATCATCTGTCCCGCATTCATTGCGCGGGCGCTTGTCCACCAGGCTCTTGCAGGTCCTGACAGGTAGTGGGTGGCGAATAGCACTTTCTTCGCGGCTTCAACTCCCGCAACTTCCAGGTTGTTCTCCATTGTCTGGAGCCAGTCATCTGCGTCAAGGGGCTCTTCGGTCTTGCTGAAAATGGGTGGGTTTGTGTTCTGAAAGTTCTTCAGCTTTGACCCAGGGTGGTCGTAGTTTCCATGGCCTTGGTTTTTCTGAGCGATCTGCTGTAGTGCAGCTATGTTGGCTTGGCGTTCAGCTCTCTCGGCTTCTCGGTCTGCCATCATCATATCCAGCATCTGCATCATGGCATCTTGGTTGGCGCTGCAGGTTGGTGGGGCCATCTGAACATTGAGGTAGATGCTAAGATAAGAGGGAAATTTCTATGGTTTGTTTGGTTTAAAGTTTAAGAAGTTTCAAAAGTTCAAAACTTGAAAATTTGAGTAGTGTTGAGGGGGTAAAAACCAACAACAGTTTTTCATTCATACCAAACATCACCCATTACAATTCTAACACACCGTTGGTTTGAAGAACCATTCATTCGCTCTACGATACAAGGGGATCCTGATACAACTCACACCTACTCAAGTGCTTTAGCGATACTACTCTTCAGGGTGGATTCTTCGTCTTCAGGGGTAATGTTCTTGGTGAAAGGCGAGGGCGTGGTCTAACTCCTTGCGTGTCTTTTACAGCATGAAGTCCAGGTGTGCTACATAGTGGTTCATCTCCGTGTGCGGGGGCATGGTCATCGGTCTTCCCATGGGGTCATGTCTTGGGTAGTAAAAAAAGCGAGTGTTCTTGATCTCGTGCTCATTTTTTCCACACAAACGGGCAATTGCTTCTTGCATAGCTCTTACTAGTCCTTTCTTCCAAGTGTTTCCCGTTACAGAAAACCATATGGTTTCCCATATTGGGGCTCCAAGCTTTCTTCACAGATCTGCAGTAACTTTCCACCGAGGTGGTCCTCCTGAGTGATCATTGAGGGGTATTCTGAAGAACTCGGGATACGGGCGTCCTAGATACTCAACTAGTTGCTTCAAATCCTTCTCGAACATCAGGTTTCGTCCGTGGCCAAGCTGATAGGACTTGCAGGTGTACTCCATCTGTGAGCAATTAGGATGAGTGAGTTAAAGAAGTAGTCAAGTGTGCAAAATTTTACGTAGGCTTGCAAGGAAAAGTACAGCATGGATTTCTCATTTTGAAAGGGATCTCAAGGATAAGAGTGAGAATAAGTTTTCACAAATATTCACTTCTTTGGTTTTGAAAGTAAATTTTTCATATGTCCATTATAACTAGGGTCTCCTAAGGTCAAACAATGACTCTGATACCAACTTGTCAACACCCGGATTTTTAAGTCCAGATGCCCGTTATGCCATACATCGCAATCCCAGGAATAGTGTTGTTGCGAGAAATAACAGTTGATACCATAAGTCATCATTCATTACATACCATAGTCGTCTTACAAATAGAGATCACATGATCCAATATTACACAAATAGTTGATCTAATGATCAACGAACAAATTACATGGCGGAAGCGTAACGGAAGTGGACTATCTAATCCACAGGCCAACGTCTGACATCAGAAGATTCCCTAATTGTCGTAGGCGTCCTGCTGGTCGTCACCTTGGTAGTTCTGCTCCTCTTCATAGTCTTGCCATTTTAATAGCCAGGGACACAGCCGTGAGTACTATAAAGTACTCGCAAACTAATACTAGTGTAAGTACTATCAATTCTAGTAAGGGGGTACTAAGCTCTAGTTTATTTTGCATAAAGCCAATTTTAGTTCACAAGTATTTTGATAAAAGACTCTTTCATGTGCTAACTAACTCAAGTGGGAACATTAGTGTCATTCCCACAACTCAGTTGTGATTCAAGTCAAGTCACCATTGACTTCATCAACATTTTCAATAAATATCTGACACTGGTAACAGTATGGCCTTTCCAACCGCCTGTAACCATGGACACGGCTATTTGAATAGGTTTACACTCTGCAGAGGTTGCACACTTGTGCCACAACATTTGATTACATCCGTCAGGGATAGCCCTGAATCATCGTAACTCAGTACGCCGATCATCAACCATAACCTTTCACTTACATACCCTAGTATAGGTACCTCTCCCCATGAGCTTGGCCTCCCAGTGAAGATCAACTGTCAACCTGGGAACTGCACAGGGCTTGGCCGTACATTCACCTCATTTCACATCATTTCTCATACAACGGAGGCAGCCTCGGCATAACCCCTATGATGCTTGTTCAGAGGGAACCCATACTAAGATGTATAAATTTCCAGTTAAGCCCTACCCATAATCAGGTATTGTGGGGGTACTCAAAAGTTGGAAAGGTATCGCATCCAAACCAATATCAGTTTTAATCAAAAGTCACCATATCATTCAAGTCATATTCACCTTCAAAGCTCTTTCAATAGAATGACTCATCATTCCAAAGTTTTCAAATTCATTTCAAATCGCAATTTCCCATCTAGAGTAGTCAATTTTAGTTATTAGCACTAGCACTAATCATGAGGGGTGTTATCTTGCTTGGCCATCTTTGAGGCTAACTTTGCTACTCTAGTAACACTCTAAACTTAGACCAAAGTTAACTATAAAAGTAACTTCTTTAATAAACCAAGTAAAAACTTGTAAGGTAAAAACTTGGGATGGGATCATTGTAAGTAAGGTAAGACTAATGGTGCCTTGCTCAAATAGAGCTTTACACTTGCAAGAATATTAGCTTGCAACAATATAACTTGCATTAGTCTAGCTTGCCTTGATTGGCGAGGTGATCAAAGTTCTCTTCTTCTTCTTGGTAGAATACCTCCTCCTCTTGATAGTCTCCGGTACTAGCGTCTATAAACAAATACGAGGATATAATCACCAAACAATAATTAAGTAGTCTTAATTAGCCTTAATGGCTTACTCAAAAGGATCTAGCATCATCACTTAACATTGCTACCTAAAATTATACTAGGGTTTTCTTACTTAGTGTTAGAGAAATAATTCCCTCTCATTGAAATGTGGATTAGGGTTTCTCTTTAAGTCTTTGGAGGAAATAATTTCCTCTCATTGAATCTTGTTAAGATTTAATCTCCTCAAATGAATAACCTATGAATCCATGTTTACCAAGGTCAACCCTTCCTAAGCATCATTTGAGAAAATGATTTAAATGAGGTAGAGCACCTCATGCAATTTAACACTACCATCATTATGATTTAATATCACCAATTAACCCAATATGAGATTTTGTAAACCATGGTCACTACCTCATATAAAGTTACTTGGGACAAGATTTAAATGAGGGCAAACACCTGATGGGATTTATTATATAGTTTTGGACAATATCACTTGACTAGAAATAGCCATATAGTCCTTTATTTAGTTTAAGACATGATCACTCAAAGTAACCCTGCCATATTTTTGGATAATCAATTAAAGCATGTGAAATGTGATCTATGAGGGTTGAAATCAACTCAATAGCATTTTTGGTTGATTTTTAATAGTTGTTTGAAGTTGTAAAAGTCTCTAAATTGTTATTTTTGTCACATTTATTCTACAAATAATTTCAATGTGAGACCAGTGTGGTTAGATCAAGAATTTCATAGGCTTTCCAACAATATAAAGTTGGTCCAATTTGGTTTGGTATATTTTGTTTTATTCCAATTTTAGCAAAGCACCAGTATTTGAATTTAGACTAAAAGAATTAAATCGAGTTTGAATTAACGGGCTTGGCGGGGAAATGAAACGGGCCGAAGGGGAGAGAGGGGAGTTGGGCTGCCCAACAGCGCATCTCGCGCGGCCACCTGACAGGTGGGGCATGCCTGTCAGTGGGTTTTAAAACCCGAAGCGGTACGGGAGAAAGCGGGCCGTCGGATTAGAACGTGATCGTGCGGTCGTCTTCTCCGGCGAGAGGGGCTTACAGGCGCGGCGAGGCTAGGGGGTCGACGGCGGTCAGGGGCTCCGGCGATCAACGGCGTCGATGCTGCTGGTCGTTGTCGACGACGGCGAGCTCAACGGTGGTCGTGGGAGCGCTTGAGGAGGACTCAATCGTTGGCTTGATCTGCGGCGGCTCACGGGCGGCGATGGTGCAATTGGGCGGCGGTGGTGAGTAATGTGGAGCAGAGAGGGTGCGAGGAGAGGCAGAAGAGAGAGGGGAGTGGAATGGCGTGCTCAATTCGTCCAGGAGCGTGCCCCTTTTATAGTGGCGCGAGGTGGCCGTGGGGTGCGGCAAGGTCGACGGTGGCGATGGCGTTCCAGGGTGCAAAAGGGCAAGGCGACGTGCGCATCAGCGTCCTGGTCTCCAGGCGATTCTGGGGAGCATGCTGGCGAAGCTAAGCGGCGTCTAACCGTGTCGGGCGCGTGAGAGGCCGTGGCGGAAGGGCGGCGATGATGTCGCCGGCGACAGCATGCGCACAGGCAGGGGAGCTTGTCTGGCGGGCGGCTGTCGTCTAGTGGAGCTCGATGGAGAAGGGAGAGGGCGAGAGGGGGCCCGGGTCGACGGCACACGTCATTGCTCTATGGCGTCCAGGGCGTGCCGATGCGCACCCTGACGCGTCCTGGACGTCGTGGGCGCATCCCGTTCCCGGCGGTGCCGTGTCATTCTCCGACCAGGGCTGGGGTACATGCTCAGTAGGGTGTGAGGGAGCAGGGGGACATGGTTAGCTGAGCTAGAGAGGGGAGGAGCTAGGGTTGGCAAGGGCTAGATGCTCCATGGCCGGCATGGCATTGCCATGGCCATGTTTGGCCTCCATCTAGGGTTTTAATGGCAAGGGTTGTGGTGAGAGGGGACCAGGGAACATGTAGGAGGCAAGTATTTGAGTAGAGTTGGGCCAACACTATTTCAAATAGTGTTTTTGAGATTTGTGCATATTTGCAAATTCAAGTTTTTGCCAAATTTTGATTCATGTCAATGCATTTGAAAAATGTGGATGAGATGAATTGGACTTTCTTTAGATGCTCAACAACACACATTGGTGGTGGTGGCATTGCAAAAATAAAAGAAATGCAAAATTTGCAAAGTGGGGTAATGTTGAATTTGTTAAAAAGTCTCAATTTTGCTTGAGCATAGTTTTTGATCCAAGATGAATTTGATATGGTGGTATTTACAAAAGTTGTTCATCTTTATGTGTACTTGGATGAGGTGCAAATAATTGGAATTGTTTGGTTAGAAAATCTCCAAAAGCAGGGGCTCAAAGTAGTGATCAGACTAGAAATGGCAGATTTGACCATTATCATATGTGATCACAATTTGAGTTCAAAATTAATTTGATTTGAGTTTCTTTGATTCTAAAAGTGTTAATAAGTGTTTAGTAACATAATACAACTAATGGTGAAAGCCAAAATGGTCTAGGTTAAAGATTTGTAAAAATGGCATAAACACATGTGTGGGTGGAATTGGATTTTTTTCTTATTTTTCCATTTTGATTCTCTTGATCCAATTGGGCATGTGTGAGGATCTATTTAGGGTTAGATTGAGTTTGATAAGAGTTTCAAACCATTTGGAGAAAGGGTGGGTGCCTAGGTCAAGAATTGGTATTATGGCTAAGTGCCACATATGCCTCTATGCATATGTTTATTTTATTTTTGGTTTCTCACTTGAATTAGTTGGTAAGCACTAGGTTAGGTTTGTTGAGGTATTTCAAATCATCTACACAAGGTAGCCATGGCAAAATTTATTATTTGCAAATATGGCCATAGGCTTACTGATGAGGTCTAAGACCCCGTGAGTGGCCCGATCTCGCGGATTGACTTCAAAACCAAGGGGGAAGATGGAAGAACGCGAGGAACACGAAGAACACGACGAACACGAGGAACTCCGAGGATCACGCACGCACACCAACCCGATACACCCGATGCTTACCTCCGTGGCTCAATGGACCACGCCAATAGAATCTCCGAGGAAGAGGCACGTGGCAGAATTCCCGGAGAGAGATTGGGGTTGGAGAGGACGAGCTTGGTGAGGGAGAGAGAGTAACTAGTACTAGAATCTCACTCAACAAGATCAAAGTCAACAACCAAGGTGCCTTGATTACAGAGGGATGATACCCAAGGGAGACTAAGCTCAAAGGTAGGTTTGAGTTCAAAACAAGTCTAAGAGGTACAGGGGCGTCTAGGGTGCTTATATAGTCTTACAAGGCGTCACGGGCCGAAAAGGTACAAAGGAAACAAGTTCGGGCCGATTTGGTGACTTAAGTCGTGCAGGCCGGTCAGGAGGCCGGTCAGACCGGGCCTGGGACCGGGCAGGCCGGTCCAGACCGGGCCCTGGACCGGGCGGCGACCGGACGAGGTTCCGGGGCCCCGGGAAAGCGCCCGGATGGCACAAGCGGGAAATCCGGTTTGGACCGGGTGGCCCGGTCAGGAGGCCGGTCAGACCGGGTTCTGGACCGGGTGGCCCGGTCAGGAGGCCGGTCAGACCGGGTTCTGGACCGGCCGGCCATCTTCTCTTCCTTGTGCTCTTCGGGCGACATCCGGTCCAGCTCCATGTCCATCTTCACGTCCAGCTGCTCCTCTCCTCCCTTTGACCATGGCGTGTCCTCCTCTCCGTGATCTTGATGCTCCTTGTACCTAATGACACATAGCACGTCGGCATGAGGTAGTAATCCATCCAAAGGGGTACCGAGATCAAGGGTAGTAAGGAGCGAGTTCACCTCATCATGAAGAGCTTTAACTCGGGCTCGCGTCATTGGTCCACTTGGGGGACTTGTTGGTCTTGGTGTGGGAGTGACCGAAGGCCACCCCGCATCACTTACATAGGCATTTTTCTTATTTAATATCATTTCTTTTTATTTTGTTTTTAAATGAAGGTGTTAAGAGGGGTGAGGTTTAGGGTTTAGTGGGGTTTACCATGGTTCATCACCATTTTAGAAAAGTAAGAGTGGTAGGGGTCAAGATTTACATAGTAGGGCTATATGCCCACATATGCCTTTTTATTCTATTTTAGTTTCTCATATTTGATCCACTTTGGTTTTGAGATGGTTAGGGTTTTAGGGTTTTGGAACTATGTTCAAGGTAACAAACAAACAATCATGGAGATAACACAAGCATTAGGTATGAGCACTATGCATAGCACTTTATTCAAGAAAAGTTTTTGTTGGTTCCAAAATTTGGAAAGAGGGAAATTCATTTTCTCTTTGTTTTAAAATTTGGGATGTTACATGTAGGCTCGAGGAGGCCAATTGTATATATATCTTTGGACCCGGTTGGTAGAGTTATCATGCTGGTGACATCCAGCCTGAAAGGTAAAATTCGGGCAAGGCCAGCGTGACGCCACAATACTTTTGAAATATTCAAAAGCGCGTAATATTTGTGAAATTTTAATAATAGATACTACTTATGTAAACTTTTTTCGCTCATACGCTTATTGGGGGGTAGGCTAACCCGAATGGCCTCCTCAAGATCCCTACCTCTACCAAGGTTTCCCGAGTTCATCAACCTCGATGGGTTCCTTGTCACTTTCTATCATGTTGTGGGCCTCATTTCGGGTTCCCGTACCACGCCAGTCCTTTTCAGGAGTCCCGAACCCGATGCCATAATATTTGTTTGAAAAAATTCAAGATCGCACAATATTTTTTGAAATAAATGAATAAACATTTTTAAATAGCTAAATAAACGAAGTATGAATTTTTAAAAATCTATTTTTTCTAAAACATTAATTGGAGCATTGACATGTTGAACCCACTTGTCGATTTTGCTATCAACGTGACTAACTAGCTAATTAGATAACTAAGTGGTGAAATTTGCAACATATTAGACCACCACATGGTGGAAACTGCAAAAAAAATGTCCAAGTGGGGGTTTGTGAAACATATAGAGCATTACAGTATATGGTAGTACAAGATGAATGTGCACTGCCGTGGGCCCGTGGTAATATATCATGATGATGGCAAAGGATCTTTTCTCTGCTGAAACTGTCCAGAGCTGATTTGACGAGACAAAATACAGCTCCACAGCGTGCAAGGACAGCTATACAGTAGATTAGTTTCTTCTCGGGTCACACGCCTTCACGACAGGTGCAGTAAGTGCAACAGAGACCAGATAGAGAAGGCACGCCCGTAGTACTCGTATATTGATTTCAATTCACATTGTTTTTTGCCTGCCTCTCCGTCTTCTTCATCTCCATCTTCTCTGGCGACCCCACCTACACCAGCAGCCCCTGCACCACCGCCGCCATGCCTTTTTCCGATCATCTCGAGCCACCTGTTTGATGGTACTAGTAGGAGTTGTGGACTTTTATCCATATCGCTCTACCAGCTGCCTCTCGGACTATCCTCCAATACCTCATACCCAAACGCCAGCGTCCCACTCCCACACCCCCACACCCACTTGACTGCATCCTTCCAATGGCGAGATCGATCAACGAGAGTGGCAGTTCTTGGGTGTTTCCTGATGGCCCCCTTGAAGAAATCGCATCCCGATGCGATGTCATCACAGCTGTGAGCCTCGTTGGTTCATGCAAGTTTTATCATGATTCAAGTGTAGCTCTGCCTGCATCTCAGCCATTTTGCATGCCATGTGTTCTTCATACTCACCAAACTCAGGTACCATCTGCGCACAATCCCTTCTCCCGCGTCAAGTTCAAGCAGCAGGGTGCGCAGAAGGGCAAGCAGCAGGATGTGAAAGAGCGCAAGGGTAGGTTGTGCCAACTGACACCGCTGGACAGAATCTCTTTCGATGCCATGATTCCAGATGGTGGTACGGGCATGTGGGTGCTAGCGCGCAGTTGACGTGGGAGTTAGAAATCTTTGTGGTGTAAATTTTCTTCAGTTCCCCGGCAACGGCGCCAGAAAAAGAGCTTGATATGCGTACAGCACGCGTCCGTTGGGAACCCCAAGAGGAAGGTGTGATGCGTACAGCGGCAAGTTTTCCCTCAGTAAGAAACCAAGGTTTATCGAACCAGTAGGAGCCAAGAAGCACGTTGAAGGTTGATGGCAGCAGAGTGTAGTGCGGCGCAACACCAGGGATTCCCGCGCCAACGTGGAACCTGCACAACACAACCAAATTACTTTGCCCCAACGTGACAGTGAGGTTGTCAATCTCACCGGCTTGCTGTAACAAAGGATTAGATGTATAGTGTGGATGATGATTGTTTGCATAAAACAGTAGAACAAGTATTGCAGTAGATTGTATTCGATTAAAAGAATGGACCGGGGTCCACAGTTCACTAGAGGCGTCTCTCCCATAAGAATAAGCATGTTGGGTGAACAAATTACAGTTGGGCAATTGACAAATAAAGAGGGCATGACCATGCACATACATGATATGATGAGTATTGTGAGATTTAATTGGGCATTACGACAAAGTACATAGACCGCTATCCAGCATGCATCTATGCCTAAAAAGTCCACCTTCAGGTTATCATCCGAACCCCTTCCAGTATTAAGTTGCAAACAATAGACAATTGCATTAAGTATGGTGCGTAATGTAATCAACAACTACATCCTTAGACATAGCATCGATGTTTTATCCCTAGTGGCAACAGCACATCCACAACCTTAGAACTTTCTGTCACTGTCCCATATTTAATGGAGGCATGAACCCACTATCGAGCATAAATACTCCCTCTTGGAGTTACAAGCAAAAACTTGGCCAGAGCCTCTACTAGTAACGGAGAGCATGCAAGATCATAAACAACACATAGATAATAGATTGATAATCAACATATCATAGTACTCTATATTCATTGGATCCCAACAAACACAACATATAGCATTACAGATAGATGATCTTGATCATGTTAGGCAGCTCACAAGATCCAACAATGAAGCACAATTAGGAGAAGACGACCATCTAGCTACTGCTATGGACCCATAGTCCAGGGGTGAACTACTCACTCATCACTCCGGAGGCGACCATGGCGGTGAAGAGTCTTCCGGGAGATGATTCCCCTCTCCGGCAGGGTGCCGTAGGCGATCTCCTGAATCCCCCGAGATGGGATTGCCGGCGGTGGCGTCTCTGGAAGGTTTTCCGTATCGTGGCTCTCGGTACTGGAGTTATTATCGACGAAGGCTTCTTATAGTCGGAGAGGTAGATCAAGGGGCGACGCGAGGGGCCCACACACTAGGCCGGCGCGGCCAGGGCCTGGGCCGCGCCGCCCTAGCGTCTGGCCGCCTCGTCGCCCCACTTCATTTCTCCCCCGGTGTTCTGGAAGCTTCGTGGAAAAATAAGATCCTGGGCGTTGATTTCGTCCAATTCCTTGAATATTTCCTTACTAGGATTTCTGAAACCAAAAATAGCAGAAAACAACAACTGGCTCTTCGGCATCTTGCTAATAGGTTAGTGCCGGAAAATGCATAAATATGACATAAAGTATGCATAAAACATGTAGGTATCATCAATAAAGTGGCATGGAACATAAGAAATTATCGATACGTTGGAGACGTATCAGCATCCCTAAGCTTAGTTCCTGCTCGTCCCGAGTAGGTAAACGATAACAAAGATAATTTCTGGAGTGACATGCCATCATAATCTTGATCATACTATTGTAAGCACATGTAATGAATGCAGTGATCAAAGCAATGTAAATGACATGAGTAAACAAATGAATCATATAGCAAAGACTTTTCATGAATAGTACTTTCAAGACAAGCATCAATAAGTCTTGCATAAGAGTTAACTCATAAAGCAATAATTCAAAGTAAAGGCATTGAAGCAACACAAAGGAAGATTAAGTTTCAGCGGTTGCTTTCAACTTGTAACATGTATATCTCATGGATATTGTCAACATAAAGTAATATAATAAGTGCAATATGCAAGTATGTAGGAATCAATGCACAGTTCACACAAGTGTTTTGTAACACCCCAACTTTTGCAACCTTGATTAGTTGTCCTTATTGCAAAAATTAGGGGGAACAAAAACTTTTTCTAAAAGACTTATTAGATGAATTGCCTTGATCTGTTTGTTATGATGAATTGCCTTGCTCTGTTGGTAGATGTATTGACTTGATTTCTTGTTGAGTTTTGTCTTGAGCCACCTCCTAGAACAACACCTCTAGTGGTAAAACAAACAACTCACCTAATAAAACACATGTGTGTCCTAGGAAAAGTTGTTTTCCTTTTTACTACATCAAACTCTTCCCCTGATGGCAACCTGAGTGTGCCTTCTTGATTTTTCTCCTTGTGGTACAACCTAGCTCAATCATCCTAAATTCAAAACTTGGGATCATCTTCCCCTAGCTACATCCCTCTCTTATACCCACTCATCCTTGTTGGTTTTGAGGCCATGTCGACCATTTGTGTTGACAGGCTTAAAATGTCCAGACTTGGGCAGTTGATCTCTAAGCACCCCCAATTGTTATTGTTGACCTCAGTGCATGGATCTCATCTTTGCAACTCCCTCTACAAGTTCCACGTCCTGCATGTCCCCTTCTACCCCTGCAACTCTTATATCCAACTTGATCTTATACCCTATCCAGTGTTTCAGCACTAGATCACTTCTTCCTCTCTTACATCTTGTTTTTATTTTCATCCAAGTTTAATCTTCACAAAACCAAGAGTGGGAATGGTGGGTACATTTTGTAGCCATCATCTACTCTTGAGAACACTTCTCCCTAAGTTAGTTTTCTCTCTCAAAAATCCTATTGATTTTCCTTCCCTAGTTTGGATCACCAAACTACTTCTAGTTTTATTAAATCTTTTCAAGAAAACTCTTCAAACAAACTGAAGAACTGAAAAGGGTTTTGTTTTTCATCCTATTTCTACCAATTACTGATTCCTAAAACATTCTCTCTATTTTGCCTTGTTTCAACAAAAGCTTGTTTATGGTACCTATACCATTTCTTGTTTTCCTCTTGTTTATTTAACATTTGAGAAAAACTCTACTTTACTTGAGAAAGTAAGTAGAATATTTTGAACTCCTATGTTCCAACTAGTTTTCTCTCAACATCTTCAAAATTCCATTTTACTTGAGTTCATTCCCAATTGTCTCTAGACAATTGAGGGTTTCAAATACATTTCAAATAAGTTCTATTTCAAATGACAACTCTTGCACATCTTGGGTACACCTCTGATCTACCTCGTAATGTTCCTTCATCCTCCAATTCTTGATCAAATGGATGATCATTTGGTACTTTCAAACCACTTCCAATTGACCTCTCATTTGTAGAGCACTTTACATTCTTTTCCATCATCACCTTGACCTCATGAATTCATAATTTATGTCACCATATTAATCATTGTGGGTATATGGATACTTCACTCACCATCTCTCTTAACCTTGATCTATCATTGACTAAACCACCATCACCATCCCATCTACCTTGGCATGCTCATGCATTGTTGCATGTGGTCAATCCCAATCTTTTCAATTTTGAATTCAAATGAAAACTTCTATTCATTAACTCTACCTTGGGAATTATCTTCTTCATAAGTTGGTCTCAACCAAAGTGGTGGAGATTTTTATCATGGCACATGGCACATGCCACCCTCACACTCCTTTCTATCTTTATGTATTTACTCCTAATCTTATCATCATCAAAATCACTCATTGACATTACCTCCTCAACATCATGCCTTGATCTATTCACATGGATGTGTGCATCCCTCTCTTTGTTCATTTTTGAGTGGCACATGAAGGAGCCGGCCATGGCAAGATTTCGGTCAGCCCTTCCTCTTCTTTTCCTTCCTCCACAATCCTTGCCTCCCAACTACCCCAACAATTAAATGGGCAGCCACCTCCCTTGGCCAATGAAAAAAGGAGGCAGCCACCCCTCTCCCTCTATAAATTGGCCCTAGCCGGCCACCACCTCCCCTTTGGCTTCATTTCCTTCACTCTCCACTCCCTCACACTCTTCTCCTCCACCTCCCCATGAGCTGCTGCTCCTCCCAAGCTCTATGGCCGGCCATGGCCATGGGAAGCCACCAAGATGAAGCTCTCCCCCCTTCCTCAAGCTTCCCCTCACCATGAGAGCATCTCTCTCACTCTCTTCTCCCCTAATCTTTGATGAGTCCAGCTCACTTTCTCCTTTCTCCTCTCACTAGATTGGATCTTGATGCAGGTGCATGTTGGTCCAAGCATGGAGAAGATTGAGCTATCCTCAGATCTGAAGTTCTTGAGCAAAGTTCGTCCAAAACCTTGCAGTAATTTCTGTATCTTGCTGTTTCAGATTCTGGTACGAACTTGTAAAATCCGCCAAATCCTGTGTGCAGATCCAAATCGAGTGATTCAAAGTTCCACAGATAGGTATTGAAAAGATCTACAACTTGGCGTTGGTCTCATCCTAAAATTCGTTACGGATTTTGCATGGTAAATAAAGATCTGTAAACATGCCGAATCACTGTTTGTTAGATTTATCCCGTTTTACAAAACCTTTTTGAGCAAACTCAACTGTGGGTGAAAGCCCTCTTCAGTACCTTCATTTTGGCGGTGGTTTCACTTCGATTAACCTCCTGAAATTGAATTGGTTCACGGATCAAGATCTAGTCAGATCTGAATTTGTCGAATTAAACCAGGAGCTTGTAGACGAATTTTTGAATGAAACCAACTGGGTAAGAACCACCTATTCAATACCTTTCAGATGCAGCAGACCTCATATTTTTATGATTTGTGTATGATTTTTGATGAATTAAACATGTTCTGTATGTTCTGCAGACATGGCTGTTAGCTTTTAATTCATCAAAAATCCATTTTTGAACCTAATTGAGTGATTCCAATTCTGTAGGATTACTGAATGTTTTCTTAATCATCTCCAACAAGTTTCAAACCTTTATCTGTTCTGCAACTCCATAGTTAAAGCAAATGGTGAAAACATGCAGTAAACTTGTCAATCCATTTGTGAGAGTTTCAGAAATGATTTGAACCCAAATCCAATTGTGTTTGCATCTCTGTTTAATTACCTTTCAAATGCAAGTAGCCTCATATTTTTAGGATTTTTCTACGATTTATGGCTTACAGATCTTGTTTTCTGTACAGTCAGATTCAACGAAATTCCTAAAATTGTATGTTTAATGTTTTTGGGTGATTCCAATTGGGTTAGTCTTGTATTAGTACTGGCTATATAGGAAAAATAGTATTAGTCTCTGTTCATACATATTTGTTGCTGTTAGTAATGTTTATGTGTGACATGCATTGTTGAAGCAAAACTTTCGGTTTATTTAAAACCCTTGACCAACTCTTTTTAGTAAAGATGGGCAACCTTTGTTTTATGCTTGCAAAACAACACCTCTGCAACCTAACTTTAGCTCTTTTGTTTTGCTTAAGTTTTCAAATGATGTGGCATATGGTTTGCTTCCTATTTTTGTATAGTGTTAAGTGAGCAAATTAAATTAGGAAAACTGATTTCTACTTTTCCAAAAATGTTTGAAATTATGTTGTGAATGTTTGTGATGCCAAACTAATGCTCTTGTCCTCTTCATGATGTTATCTACCAGGGGATAATTGGTTTATACCATGGTGATAACCGAGAGAGGCAATTGCTAAGTTGTGATGCACTCATACCTCTACTAGGTAAATAAATGGGGTTTTCTAAATTAACACTCTCAAAGTTGTTTTGTGGTATCTATAAGTCCTTAGTACCTTATACCTTGGCTGCATGATTAGTTGTTGATTGTTGAATGTTGTCTTGTTGGTGCAATGTGATTGATTGTGTTCCTTTTATATTTTCCGGTGATAGATGCGAACCATTCCGGAGGAGAAGAAGAAGAGGAATCGGACGAGGATTTTATTTATGTTGTTGGGATTCTTATATTGATGGAGTTGAAGAATTTCAGGGACAAATAAGCCAAGGCAAGCCATCTTTGAACTCTGAATGATGTGGTGTTGGATGTCAATTGTTGATGTCCCTAAGCATCTTATACCTTATGTGATGTTCTCTCTATGTTGGTCTATGTATGGATGTAATTGGAGTATTTCCTTGTGGTGGTCTTTCACCTTTGTTCACATGTTGGAGGGATGCATGGTATCACGGCCGTGTTACTCCCTTGGGTCCACTTGTGTGCTCAACATGAGCATGTCATTTCCAAAATAGAGTCTTACACCACACCCCCACCTTGTTGAGTCTAGAAGTATCAAGGTCATGAAGCTTGGTGTAATTCTCAACTTGAGAGAAGTATGCCGTGGACCCTCATGAATGCTGGATGGGTAGAATACCTACACCACCCAAGTTGTATAGTAGCACCACAAATCTGAAAGTTTGATCCACCTTATGTTATCATCTTACATGCTTACCTTAAGCAAGTAGGATCCTCTTTATGCCACTCCCATATACTCTCATGGCATGATGACCTTCATCTCGGCCATGGTGTTGTATTAGTTCCTTCTCATGAAACTATAGGTTGGGAACCCCTCAAGGTTTACCTTGTTGTAAATGTTTATGAAAACCTTGGGTGAGTTAACCCAAGTGTATGGTTTATGAAAGCAAAGGATGTTGATAAAGATGTTTGGAAAAGAGGTGTATGGGGGTTGGTTGAACAACCGAGGTGTTGGGGGAAAAAGAAATGGTTTCTAAAAAGGAGCACTGCGTATAAGTGTACACCAGCCCAACTTTTATCGCGCAACCACTCTACCCTGGTGTGGGACGGGGCTTAGCCCGTAGTTTGTTGAAGCTGGCATGGGACACCTCACAACTTTCTATAGGGGTGGATATGGCCCCTGAAGCCGGGTTGCGCTCTGGAGGAGGCAATACACTGTAGTTGTCTATAGCCGGACGATTACTGAGGGTCTTCTGTCATGGCGCCGGAGATACGCTCAAAAGGAGGTATGCTGCCGGGGTGCCGGGAAGGGGTAAGCCCGCAGGAAAGGACTCGTGCCAGTGGAGATGGGCGAAAGGTTATGTCCGGGTATCCGTCGTGGCATATGTTGTTATGCAGGGATGATGCCCACACGATAGGTATCCGGATAGTTGTGGGGAAAGTGTGCAAACTCTGCAGAGTCAAATCTATTCGAATAGCCGCGTCCGCGGTCATGGACGGGTTGCAAAGGTCTACCTTTACCGGGGCTTGTGTTTTGTTTTCGAACAAATGTTTTGAAAAGGAAGTGTTGTGTTTGTGTGTACCGGAAAGGTACGGAAAAATGGGCGTGTGTTGACCATATAGAGATGGTCGTGGAAAAATGGAGGCTAAGTGGGGAACTCTTTCCTAAATGTTTCTTGAAGAGGAACTCTTCTTTAACAAAGATATAGAGATGTCATAAGTATCTTTTGAAGTATCTTCTTCAATAAAGATATAGGTATGTCATAGGAATCCTCTAGCATTTCCATCAACTGAGATGGATTTATGCTACCTCATCTACAATAAAGATATAGATATGTCATAGAACTTCCTAAGCAACCCCATCAGTTGAGATGGCGGCATGCTACCTTTCCTCCTTGAAGGTTAGCTAGTTGTCCCTAAAACACCGTAGTGTCTGCATCACTTGAGATGCCGGCATGTTATATCCACAAGAGAAACTGACGCTCTTGTGCATGCTATATCCACGAGAGAAACTATGTCTCTTCCACATGCTTTATCCACAAGAGAAACTGATTCTCTTCCCCCTGCTATTTCCACTAGTGAAATTAGCTCTTCCCTCTTGTCATCGTAGATTAGCACTTGTTATCTTGCACTCTTGCAAAGTACCTTTCTTGATGGTTTGCGAGTACAATTCCAAATGTACTCACGGCTTTGTCCCTGGCTATTTACTTGGCCAGACTTGGAGGAACACGATGGATGAAGAAGGAGTTGGCGACGTCTATGCGAGCTAGGAACGTCTTCCCGCCCGCCTGCCAGTAGGGTTATGGCAGATGACTTGGGTACCGCGCTGCTGAAGTGATGATGCTACTCTGATGTTTAGTTAAGCCCTTCGAGGCTATTATGTAAGTATTGGTCGTGTGACCATGTTGTAATTTTCTTATTCCGCTTTGTAATGGATGGTGTA
This sequence comes from Lolium perenne, assembly GCF_019359855.2. NCBI lineage: Eukaryota > Viridiplantae > Streptophyta > Magnoliopsida > Poales > Poaceae > Lolium > Lolium perenne. Next base: position 167,701,313 of record NC_067246.2, read on the forward strand.
ATTTGATATCAGTCCGGTTATGTGTTCACGGCGCACTGATCATGGGATCGTGAACTTTATACATAACAGGGAATTTCGGACAGCTAGTCCGGGGTCCCCACAGAGCTGGTATCAGAGCTATCCTGACTGTAGGAGACCTTAGTTAGCATGGACGTTAGTTAGGAAACAAGTACTTGGGAAAAACTATTTACAAAGTAATTCTTTCTTTAGTCGGAAGCATCGCTTCTACTCCTCTTATTTATTCAAAGCTTCTAAACTCTTACCCCCCCCCCCCCCCCGCTTTATGAATGTTTGAAAGTTCTTACTCTATTTTCTCATCCATTTCAAACCTACATGTTGGACAATGTCCCCAACTCAGACCGAAGACTCGAACTCGAAGATGGCTCAATCCCTCAGGAAGACTCCCGTATCCCCAACGACAACTATTGAAGATCGGACGCCGACTTAGTCCTGCACATAAAGGGATAATAAGAACATGTCTTTGGTTATCACCAAAGTCTGTCAAAAATCTGACCTTGTTCCTCCATGGACTTGCACTTTTTGCAGTCGTCAGGGATCAAGTCCTCAGTTTCTTGACTAGTTATTTTTAGGCCAGCCACGAGAAGATCTCTACTTCAGAAGCACCTCAACAGCTACCTCTTCGAAGACCTCATGTTTCCGGGGTCGAGACTAGAAGTTCTACACAGTTTTCTCCTCCGCCTCAACATCAACGACTCAATACCCGGCCTCTTCACCACCAAATGCTACAAGGATCCAAGTTGAAGTCGATGCCAGCAAGATGAAGACGTCGACATATGTGACCAGCCCCAAACCTATAGGATGGATAGGAAAAACTCAATCGCTTCGATTGAGCTACCCCCACGTGTTAGGTATCTCTAGATACTTAGAGTGCCTTGTTTGGTATGCTGATTGCTTGTAGTTCCCTAGTGTGCTGCCTTGAGTGTTTGTATCTATTTGTTGTGTGCATGTATGTCTTGCTATTTAGACGTTCCCGCCCTTTTTAATTGTTTGAAATTTGTAAAAACAGAAATTAAAACGGAAATGTGCTAGTATACTGTTTTGCTAATAAAAATAGTTTGGTAGCTCCGATTGATGTGATTCCAATTGCACTAGAACCAGTATGAAATTATCTTTCAGATGCCACTGACCTTGTATTTTTAGGATTTTTATGCGATTTTTAATAAATAAAGCTTGATCACTGTTTCTGGTTAGTATTTTGAGTCTCAAAAATTGAAAAATAAATATTTTTGAATGATTCCAATTGTATTGATCTTGTTTTGTTAATGTGCATCTAGGAAAAATACCAGTAGCCTCTGCTAGTGGTATTTTGTCTCTGGTTATGATTGTATGGGTGTCACATGCTTTGATAGGATTAAAGTTTGCCTCGCCGATGTATTGCTAACTGCTAGTTAGTTGGATAGGTAACATAAGGCCCTAACTCTAGCCGTTAGCAGTTGTTTTTCAGCCGTCAGAGAAACTAACTCAGACCCCTATCTACGCCGACTACTTTCAAGGTCATCTGAAGCATCTCTACTACGCCAACAAAGCAGAAGCCCCTACCTTCAAGAGTGACTGCACCTCGGCGAGAAGACATACTAATTTAGTCAAACCTTAGAGCATAACTGCACTAACCTCGAGATATTTTCTTGAAACCACCTTCCAACACACCGTCCAACAAGCTGAGAGAACAATAGCGCCAAAGTCAAGCTACATCACATGGTTCATCTAGTCCTCATCAAGTGAAGCTCCTGAAGATAGTCCAAGACTCAAGACTTTAGGCGTAGTTTACCCGCTAACTTCTTAGCTGGTAGAAGCAACACCGACTCTCTAGCTGAAGATTGACTTCGACGCCCTCTGTTGCGGTTTCATATCAATCAGGCCTTTCTTCAACTTACTAACTCACCGCACGTCCTCTATGGTTTAGTTAACACCGTGGGTGCCTCTTGAAGTTGTGGTCTGCATGTCGCCCCTGAAGATTCTTCAACTGAACAAGGAAGATCGACGACTTCTTCAGAAGCCCCCGACAGGACCGCAAGGCAGACGATCTGAGTTTTTCCGAAGGCCCGATGAAAAATCTTAAGGGTGGAAGACTTCGTCTTCCACTAAAAGTGGGAGCTAACCCTAACATTTAAAACCTTTCTAACACACCGTTGGAAACGTAGGATGCACTAACCCCTCTTGAAGCCGTGGACTACACAACGCCCTCTGAAGATGTTTTCAACTCAAGACAGGAGATCAATGACTTCTCCAAGAAGCGCCCGACAAGACCCGTGGCCGAAGCTTACAGTTTTTAATGCCCCCTCCCCGGTGAACAATTTTAAGGGTGGAAGACTTCTTCTTCCACTAAATTTAAGCTAACTCTAAAACGTTTTCAACCCCGCTAAGGCACCATTGGAGTGCACTAAATTTTCTGAGTCGTGAGCTCCACTAGGGTCGTTAAGAAGCTACATGTCTAACATCTGCATGGAGTAGTCAACCTCTTCATGAAGCTCGCCACCGGCAGAAATCCATCATGTCTCCCAGAAGATGAAGCAACGACCTTCTCTACAACGGCACGTCTACAGAAGAATGGAGTCTAACTTTCGTTAAGTTTTACCACCCCTCTAGTTCTGCGCTCAGTAATCTCGGGACGAGATTATTTTAAGGGTGGAAGATCTGTAACACCCCAACTTTTGCAACCTTGATTAGTTGTCCTTATTGCAAAAATTAGGGGGAACAAAAACTTTTTCTAAAAGACTTATTAGATGAATTGCCTTGATCTGTTTGTTATGATGAATTGCCTTGATCTGTTGGTAGATGTATTGACTTGATTTCTTGTTGAGTTTTGTCTTGAGCCACCTCCTAGAACAACACCTCTAGTGGTGAAACAAACAACTCACCTAATAAAACACATGTGTGTCCTAGGAAAAGTTGTTTTCCTTTTTACTACATCAAACTCTTCCCCTGATGGCAACCTGAGTGTGCCTTCTTGATTTTTCTCCTTGTGGTACAACCTAGCTCAATCATCCTAAATTCAAAACTTGGGATCATCTTCCCCTAGCTACATCCCTCTCTTATACCCACTCATCCTTGTTGGTTTTGAGGCCATGTCGACCATTTGTGTTGACAGGCTTAAAATGTCCAGACTTGGGCAGTTGATCTCTAAGCACCCCCAATTGTTATTGTTGACCTCAGTGCATGGATCTCATCTTTGCAACTCCCTCTACAAGTTCCACGTCCTGCATGTCCCCTTCTACCCCTGCAACTCTTATATCCAACTTGATCTTATACCCTATCCAGTGTTTCAGCACTAGATCACTTCTTCCTCTCTTACATCTTGTTTTTATTTTCATCCAAGTTTAATCTTCACAAAACCAAGAGTGGGAATGGTGGGTACATTTTGTAGCCATCATCTACTCTTGAGAACACTTCTCCCTAAGTTAGTTTTCTCTCTCAAAAATCCTATTGATTTTCCTTCCCTAGTTTGGATCACCAAACTACTTCTAGTTTTATTAAATCTTTTCAAGAAAACTCTTCAAACAAACTGAAGAACTGAAAAGGGTTTTGTTTTTCATCCTATTTCTACCAATTACTGATTCCTAAAACATTCTCTCTATTTTGCCTTGTTTCAACAAAAAGCTTGTTTATGGTACCTATACCATTTCTTGTTTTCCTCTTGTTTATTTAACATTTGAGAAAAACTCTACTTTACTTGAGAAAGTAAGTAGAATATTTTGAACTCCTATGTTCCAACTAGTTTTCTCTCAACATCTTCAAAATTCCATTTTACTTGAGTTCATTCCCAATTGTCTCTAGACAATTGAGGGTTTCAAATACATTTCAAATAAGTTCTATTTCAAATGACAACTCTTGCACATCTTGGGTACACCTCTGATCTACCTCGTAATGTTCCTTCATCCTCCAATTCTTGATCAAATGGATGATCATTTGGTACTTTCAAACCACTTCCAATTGACCTCTCATTTGTAGAGCACTTTACATTCTTTTCCATCATCACCTTGACCTCATGAATTCATAATTTATGTCACCATATTAATCATTGTGGGTATATGGATACTTCACTCACCATCTCTCTTAACCTTGATCTATCATTGACTAAACCACCATCACCATCCCATCTACCTTGGCATGCTCATGCATTGTTGCATGTGGTCAATCCCAATCTTTTCAATTTTGAATTCAAATGAAAACTTCTATTCATTAACTCTACCTTGGGAATTATCTTCTTCATAAGTTGGTCTCAACCAAAGTGGTGGAGATTTTTATCATGGCACATGGCACATGCCACCCTCACACTCCTTTCTATCTTTATGTATTTACTCCTAATCTTATCATCATCAAAATCACTCATTGACATTACCTCCTCAACATCATGCCTTGATCTATTCACATGGATGTGTGCATCCCTCTCTTTGTTCATTTTTGAGTGGCACATGAAGGAGCCGGCCATGGCAAGATTTCGGTCAGCCCTTCCTCTTCTTTTCCTTCCTCCACAATCCTTGCCTCCCAACTACCCCAACAATTAAATGGGCAGCCACCTCCCTTGGCCAATGAAAAAAGGAGGCAGCCACCCCTCTCCCTCTATAAATTGGCCCTAGCCGGCCACCACCTCCCCTTTGGCTTCATTTCCTTCACTCTCCACTCCCTCACACTCTTCTCCTCCACCTCCCCACGAGCTGCTGCTCCTCCCAAGCTCTATGGCCGGCCATGGCCATGGGAAGCCACCAAGATGAAGCTCTCCCCCCTTCCTCAAGCTTCCCCTCACCATGAGAGCATCTCTCTCACTCTCTTCTCCCCTAATCTTTGATGAGTCCAGCTCACTTTCTCCTTTCTCCTCTCACTAGATTGGATCTTGATGCAGGTGCATGTTGGTCCAAGCATGGAGAAGATTGAGCTATCCTCAGATCTGAAGTTCTTGACCAAAGTTCGTCCAAAACCTTGCAGTAATTTATGTATCTTGCTGTTTCAGATTCTGGTACGAACTTGTAAAATCCGCCAAATCCTGTGTGCAGATCCAAATCGAGTGATTCAAAGTTCCACAGATAGGTATTGAAAAGATCTAGAACTTGGCGTTGGTCTCATCCTCAAATTCGTTACGGATTTTGCATGGTAAATAAAGTTCTGTAAACATGCTGAATCACTGTTTGTTAGATTTATCCCGTTTTACAAAACCTTTTTGAGCAAACTCAACTGTGGGTGAAAGCCCTCTTCAGTACCTTCATTTTGGCGGTGGTTTCACTTTGATTGACCTCTTGAAATTGAATTGGTTCGCGGATCAAAATCTAGTCAGATCTGACTTTGTCGAATTAAACCAGGAGCTTGGAGACGAATTTTTGAATGAAACCAACTGGGTAAGAACCACCTATTCAATACCTTTCAGATGCAGCAGACCTCATATTTTTATGATTTGTGTATGATTTTTGATGAATTAAACTTGTTCTGTATGTTCTGCAGACATGGCTGTTAGCTTTTAATTCATCAAAAATCCATTTTTGAACCTAATTGAGTGATTCCAATTCTGTAGGATTACTGAATGTTTTCTTAATCATCTCCAGCAAGTTTCAAACCTTTATCTGTTCTGCAACTCCATAGTTAAAGCAAATGGTGAAAACATGCAGTAAACTTGTCAATCCATTTGTGAGAGTTTCAGAAATAATTTGAACCCAAATCCAATTGTGTTTGCATCTCTTTTTAATTACCTTTCAAATGCAAGTAGCCTCATATTTTTAGGATTTTTCTACGATTTATGGATTACAGATCTTATTTTCTGTACAGTCAGATTCAAGGAAATTCCTAAAATTGTATGTTTAATGTTTTTGGGTGATTCCAATTGGGTTAGTCTTGTATTAGTACTGGCTATATAGGAAAAATAGTATTAGTCTCTGTTCATACATATTTGTTGCTGTTAGTAATGTTTATGTGTGACATGCATTGTTGAAGCAAAACTTTTCGGTTTATTTAAAACCCTTGACCAACTCTTTTTAGTAAAGATGGGCAACCTTTTTTTTATGCTTGCAAAACAACACCTCTGCAACCTAACTTTAGCTCTTTTGTTTTGCTTAAGTTTTCAAATGATGTGGCATATGGTTTGCTTCCTATTTTTGTATAGTGTTAAGTGAGCAAATTAAATTAGGAAAACTGATTTCTACTTTTCCAAAAATGTTTGAAATTATGTTGTGAATGTTTGTGATGCCAAACTAATGCTCTTGTCCTCTTCATGATGTTATCTACCAGGGGATAATTGGTTTATACCATGGTGATAACCGAGAGAGGCAATTGCTAAGTTGTGATGCACTCATACCTCTACTAGGTAAATAAATGGGGTTTTCTAAATTAACACTCTCAAAGTTGTTTTGTGGTATCTATAAGTCCTTAGTACCTTATACCTTGGCTACATGATTAGTTGTTGATTGTTGAATGTTGTCTTGTTGGTGCAATGTGATTGATTGTGTTCCTTTTATATTTTCCGGCGATAGATGCGAACCATTCCGGAGGAGAAGAAGAAGAGGAATCGGACGAGGATTTTATTTATGTTGTTGGGATTCTTATATTGATGGAGTTGAAGAATTTCAGGGACAAATAAGCCAAGGCAAGCCATCTTTGAACTCTGAATGATGTGGTGTTGGATGTCAATTGTTGATGTCCCTAAGCATCTTATACCTTATGTGATGTTCTCTCTATGTTGGTCTATGTATGGATGTAATTGGAGTATTTCCTTGTGGTGGTCTTTCACCTTTGTTCACATGTTGGAGGGATGCATGGTATCACGGCCGTGTTACTCCCTTGGGTCCACTTGTGTGCTCAACATGAGCATGTCATTTCCAAAATAGAGTCTTACACCACACCCCCACCTTGTTGAGTCTAGAAGTATCAAGGTCATGAAGCTTGGTGTAATTCTCAACTTGAGAGAAGTATGCCGTGGACCCTCATGAATGCTGGATGGGTAGAATACCTACACCACCCAAGTTGTATAGTAGCACCACAAATCTGAAAGTTTGATCCACCTTATGTTATCATCTTACATGCTTACCTTAAGCAAGTAGGATCCTCTTTATGCCACTCACATATACTCTCATGGCATGATGACCTTCATCTCGGCCATGGTGTTGTATTAGTTCCTTCTCATGAAACTATAGGTTGGGAACCCCTCAAGGTTTACCTTGTTGTAAATGTTTATGAAAACCTTGGGTGAGTTAACCCAAGTGTATGGTTTATGAAAGCAAAGGATGTTGATAAAGATGTTTGGAAAAGAGGTGTATGGGGGTTGGTTGAACAACCGAGGTGTTGGGGGAAAAAGAAATGGTTTCTAAAAAGGAGCACTGCGTATAAGTGTACACCAGCCCAACTTTTATCGCGCAACCACTCTACCCTAGTGTGGGACGGGGCTTAGCCCGTAGTTTGTTGAAGCTGGCATGGGACACCTCACAACTTTCTATAGGGGTGGATATGGCCCCTGAAGCCGGGTTGCGCTCTGGAGGAGGCAATACACTGTAGTTGTCTATAGCCGGACGATTACTGAGGGTCTTCTGTCATGGCGCCGGAGATACGCTCAAAAGGAGGTATGCTGCTGGGGTGCCGGGAAGGGGTAAGCCCGCAGGGAAGGACTTGTGCCAGTGGAGATGGGCGAAAGGTTATGTCCGGGTATCCGTCGTGGCATATGTTGTTATGCAGGGATGATGCCCACACGATAGGTATCCGGATAGTTGTGGGGAAAGTGTGCAAACTCTGCAGAGTCAAATCTATTCGAATAGCCGCGTCCGCGGTCATGGACGGGTTGCAAAGGTCTACCTTTACCGGGGCTTGTGTTTTGTTTTCGAACAAATGTTTTGAAAAGGAAGTGTTGTGTTTGTGTGTACCGGAAAGGTACGGAAAAATGGGCGTGTGTTGACCATATAGAGATGGTCGTGGAAAAATGGAGGCTAAGTGGGGAACTCTTTCCTAAATGTTTCTTGAAGAGGAACTCTTCTTTAACAAAGATATAGAGATGTCATAAGTATCTTTTGAAGTATCTTCTTCAATAAAGATATAGGTATGTCATAGGAATCCTCTAGCATTTCCATCAACTGAGATGGATTTATGCTACCTCATCTCCAATAAAGATATAGATATGTCATAGAACTTCCTAAGCAACCCCATCAGTTGAGATGGCGGCATGCTACCTTTCCTCCTTGAAGGTTAGCTAGTTGTCCCTAAAACACCGTAGTGTCTGCATCACTTGAGATGTCGGCATGTTATATCCACAAGAGAAACTGACGCTCTTGTGCATGCTATATCCACGAGAGAAACTATGTCTCTTCCACATGCTTTATCCACAAGAGAAACTGATTCTCTTCCCCCTGCTATTTCCACTAGTGAAATTAGCTCTTCCCTCTTGTCATCGTAGATTAGCACTTGTTATCTTGCACTCTTGCAAAGTACCTTTCTTGATGGTTTGCGAGTACAATTCCAAATGTACTCACGGCTTTGTCCCTGGCTATTTACTTGGCCAGACTTGGAGGAACACGATGGATGAAGAAGGAGTTGGCGACGTCTATGCGAGCTAGGAACGTCTTCCCAGTCAGTTGCCAGTAGGGTTATGGCAGATGACTTGGGTACCGCGCTGCTGAAGTGATGATGCTACTCTGATGTTTAGTTAAGCCCTTCGAGGCTATTATGTAAGTATTGGTCGTGTGGCCATGTTGTAATTTTCTTATTCCGCTTTGTAATGGATGGTGTAATTTGATATCAGTCCGGTTATGTGTTCACGGCGCACTGATCATGGGATCGTGAACTGTATACATAACAGGGAATTTCGGACAGCTAGTCCGGGGTCCCCACATGTTTGCTTCTTGAGATGGAGAGAAATAGGTGAACTGACTCAACATAAAAGTAAAAGAAAGGCCCTTCGCAGAGGGAAGCATCGATTGCTATATTTGTGATAGAACTTTGATTTTGAAAACAAGAAACAATTTTGTCAACGGTAGTAATAAAGAATATGCATCATGTAAATTATATCCTACAAGTTGCAAGCCTCATGCATAGTATACTAATAGTGCCCGCACCTTGTCCTAATTAGCTCGGATTACCTGGATTATCACCGCAATACATATGTTTTAACCAAGTGTCACAAAGGGGTACCTCTATGCCGCATGTACAAAGGTCTAAGGAGAAAGCTCGCATTGGATTTCTCGCTTTTCATTATTCTCAACTTAGACATCCATACCGGGACAACATAGACAACAGATAATGGACACCTCTTTAATGCTTAAGCATTCAACAACAATTAATTTTCCCATATGAGATTGAGGATATTTGTCCAAAACTGAAACTTCCACCATGGATCATGGCTTTAGTTAGCGGCCCAATGTTCTTCTCTAACAGTATGCATGCTCAAACCATTCAACTCATGGTAAATCGCCCTTACTTCAGACAAGACGGACATGCATAGCAACTCACATGATATTCAACAAAGAGTAGTTGATGGCGTCCGCAGGAACATGGTTATCGATCAACAAGCAACTTAATAAGAGATAAAATGCATAAGTACATATTCAATACCACAATAGTTTTTAGGCTATTTGTCCCATGAGCTATATATTGCAAAGATAGAGAATAGAAATTTAAAGGTAGCACTCAAGCAATTTACTTTGGAATGTCGGAGAAATACCATGTAGTAGGTAGGTATGGTGGACACAAGTGGCATAGTGTTTGGCTCAAGGATTTTGGATGCATGAGAAGTATTCCCTCTCGATACAAGGTTTAGGCTAGCAAGGTTATTTGAAACAAACACAAGTATGAAGCGGTACAGCAAAAATAAAAGAAATATTGTAAGCATTATAAGACTCTATACCATCTTCCTTGTTGTTCGACCCTTACTAGAAATTATCTAGACCTTAGAGAGACCAATTATGCAAACCAAATTTTAGCAAGCTCTATGTATTTCTTCATTAATAGGTGCAAAGTATATGATGCAAGAGCTTAAACATGAGCACAACAATTGCCAAGTATCAAATATTCAAGACATTCTACAAATTACTACATGTAGCATTTCCCGTTTCCAACCATATAACAATTTAACGAAGAAGATTAAACCTTCGCCATGAATATTAGGAGTAAAGCCTAAGGACATATTTGTCCATATGCAACATCGGAGCGTGTCTCTCTCCCACACAATGAATGCTAGGATCCATTTTATTCAAACAAAACAAAAACAAAAACAAACCGACGCTCCAAGCAAAGTACATAAGATGCGATGGAATAAAAATATAGTTTCACTAGAGGAACCTGATAATGTTGTCGATGAAGAAGGGGATGCCTTGGGCATCCCCAAGCTTAGACGCTTGAGTCTTCTTAAATATGCAGGGATGAACCACCGGGGCATCCCCAAGCTTAGAGCTTTCACTCTCCTTGATCATATTGTATCATCTCCCTCTCTTGATCCTTGAAAACTTCCTCCACACCAAACTCAAAACAACTCATTAGAGGGTTAGTGCACAATCAAAATTCACATGTTCAGAGGTGACATAATCATTCTTAACACTTCTGGACATTGCACAAAGCTACTAAAAGTTAATGGAATCGAAAAATCCATCAAGCATAGCAAAACAGGCAATGCGAAATAAAAGGCAGAATCTGTCAAAACAGAACAGTCCGTAAAGACGAATTTTATTGAGGCACCAGACTTGCTCAAATGAAAATGCTCAAATTGAATGAAAGTTGCGTACATATCTGAGGATCACTCACGTAAATTTACATAATTTTCTGAGTTACCTACAGAGAATTAGGCCCAGATTCGTGACAGCAAAGAAATCTGTTTCTGCGCAGTAATCCAAATCTAGTATGAACCTTACTATCAAAGACTTTACTTGGCACAACAATGCAACAAAACTAAGATAAGGAGAGGTTGCTACAGTAGTAACAACTTCCAAGACTCAAAAATAAAACAAAAGTGCTGTAGTAAAATCATGGGTTGTCTCCCATAAGCGCTTTGCTTTAACGCCTTTCAGCTAGGCGCAGAAAGTGTGTATCAAGTATTATCAAGAGATGATGCATCAACATCATTTTCACAATTTATCCCATTAGGTATATTAGATGCTCCTTTTTCTATAGTGGTATTAAGAGCTTTATCAATTTTAGGCCTATAATAGTTTTTTGGTTTAGGCACCTTAGAGACATACATGAACTTTTGCTCCTTACCCACATAAGCTTTCTCTCTAAACTTTATAGATGAAAAGGTTGAACCCAATGTTCCCATAGCCTCTTCAAGTTCACTAATCCTTTGGGTTTTATTATCATGAATAGCATAAGCTTCTAAGATGGCAATTCTCTCATTAATTCCACCTAGAGATTTATCAAGTTTATCAGTGCTATCAAGTAATGCTCCCAAATTAGTCTCAATACTTGGAAGGTTTTGCTCTATGGTTTCCAACTTTTTCATGACATCTTCAAGAGAGGTTTCAATTTTAACTTCATTAACAGGTGGTATTCCAAATAGACTCTCAATAATGCAACTAGCTTCTAAGGCAGGAGTACCTAGGAAGTTACCTCCCGCGAGACAATCAAGAACATACCTATTCCAGCTAGAGATACCAACATAAAAATTCCTCAGTAGGATAGTGGTGGAGTGTTTCTTAGTGCACCTATTATGGGCATCACTAATTCTATACCAAGCATCTTTTAAACATTCTCCCCCTTTTTGCTTAAACGAACGAACTTCAACTTTAGGATTACTCATTTTAGCAACAGTAAATAAAGCAAACTAGATAAAGTAAATGCAAGTAACTAATTTTTTTGTGTTTTTAATATGGCAAACAAGATAGCAAATAAAGTAAAACTAGCAACTAATTTTTTTGTGTTTTGATTTATTGCAGCAAACAAAGTAGTAAATAAAGTAAAGCAAGACAAAAACAAAATAAAGAGATTGGAGGTGGAGACTCCCCTTGCAGCGTGTCTTGATCTCCCCGGCAACGGCGCCAGAAAAAGAGTTGCTGGCACGCAGTTGACGTGGGAGTTAGAAATCTTTGTGGTGTAACTTTTCTTCAGTTCCCCGGCAACGGCGCCAGAAAAAGAGCTTGATACGCGTACAGCACGCGTCCGTTGGGAACCCCAAGAGGAAGGTGTGATGCGTACAGCGGCAAGTTTTCCCTCAGTAAGAAACCAAGGTTTATCGAACCAGTAGGAGCCAAGAAGCACGTTGAAGGTTGATGGCGGCGGAGTGTAGTGCGGCGCAACACAAGGGATTCCGGCGCCAACGTGGAACCTGCACAACACAACCAAATTACATTGCCCCAACGTGACAGTGAGGTTGTCAATCTCACCGGCTTGCTGTAACAAAGGATTAGATGTATAGTGTGGATGATGATTGTTTGCAGAAAACAGTAGAACAAGTATTGCAGTAGATTGTATTCGATTAAAAGAATGGACCGGGGTCCACAGTTCACTAGAGGCGTCTCTCCCATAAGAATAAGCATGTTGGGTGAACAAATTACAGTTGGGCAATTGACAAATAAAGAGGGCATGACCATGCACATACATGATATGATGAGTATTGTGAGATTTAATTGGGCATTACGACAAAGTACATAGACCGCTATCCAGCATGCATCTATGCCTAAAAAGTCCACCTTCAGGTTATCATACGAACCCCTTCCAGTATTAAGTTGCAAACAACAGACAATTGCATTAAGTATGGTGCGTAATGTAATCAACAACTACATCCTTAGACATAGCATCGATGTTTTATCCCTAGTGGCAACAGCACATCCACAACCTTAGAACTTTCTCACATGTCCTGCATTTAATGGAGGCATGAACCTACTATCGAGCATAAATACTCCCTCTTGGAGTTACAAGCAAAAACTTGGCCAGAGCCTCTACTAGTAACGGAGAGCATGCAAGATCATAAACAACACATAGATAATAGATTGATAATCAACATAGCATAGTATTCTCTATTCATCGGATCCCAACAAACACAACATATAGCATTACAGATATATGATCTTGATCATGTTAGGCAGCTCACAAGATCCAACAATGAAGCACAATTAGGAGAAGACAACCATCTAGCTACTGCTATGGACCCATAGTCCAGGGGTGAACTACTCACTCATCACTCCGGAGGCGACCATGGCGGTGAAGAGTCTTCCGGGAGATGATTCCCCTCTCCGGCAGGGTGCCGAAGGCGATCTCCTGAATCCCCCGAGATGGGATTGGCGGCGGCGGCGTCTCTGGAAGGTTTTCCGTATCGTGGCTCTCGGTACTGGAGTTATTATCGACGAAGGCTTCTTATAGTTGGAGAGGTAGGTCAAGGGGCGACGCGAGGGGCCCACACACTAGGCCGGCGCGGCCAGGGCCTGGGCCGCGCCGCCCTAGCGTCTGGCCGCCTCGTCGCCCCCACTTCGTTTCTCCCCCGGTGTTCTGGAAGCTTCGTGGAAAAATAAGATCCTGGGCGTTGATTTCGTCCAATTCCGAGAATATTTCCTTACTAGGATTTCTGAAACCAAAAATAGCAGAAAACTTGACAATCGGCTCTTCGGCATCTTGTTAATAGGTTAGTGCCGGAAAATGCATAAATATGACATAAAGTATGCATAAAACATGTAGGTATCATCAATAAAGTGGCATGGAACATAAGAAATTATTGATACGTTGGAGACATATCAGTGGGCAGGCGCGAATGGAGATTTGATCGCCCTTCTTGGCTTCCCCTAGAATTGGGAGCTTGTCAATGTGTACAAAGGTCGCCGGATTCCTCTACCACCAATACGTGAATTTAAATCCACCTCGGATAAACTTGTGTTCGAGTCTAATGATCAACATCTTCAACTGCTGAAGATAGCTATTTGTTGAGTTCCAACAGCTGCTTCAAATTATACTAGTTTCTCTGTTCTTGCCATCTTCAACGCGGCAATTGCAGTCCTTCACTGTGCTTCTAGCAGATGGACAGTTCTTGACAACCAGTTCTTAGCGTTCGGCTATGATGTCTACGGGTGCTTCTATTCCTGTAGACAGTGTTGGGCCTCCAAGAGCAGAGGTTTGTAGAACAGCAACAAGTTTCCCTTAAGTGGATCACCCAAGGTTTATCGAACTCAGGGAGGAAGAGGTCAAAGATATCCCTCTCATGCAACCCTGCAACCATAAAGCAAGAAGTCTCTTGTGTCCCCAACACACCTAATACACTTGTCAGATGTATAGGTGCACTAGTTCGGCGAAGAGATAGTGAAATACAGGTGGTATGAATGTATATGAGCAGTAGTAACGGCACCAGAAAATAGCTTGCTGCTACAACTGGCGTGTGGTTGATGGTGGTAATATTGCAGGCAGTACGGATGCAGTAAAACAGTAAACAAGCGATGATTGCAGTATTTAGGAACAAGGCCTAGGGATTATACTTTCACTAGTGGACACTCTCAACATTGATCACATAACAAAATAGATAAATGCTCTACTCTACACTCTATTGTTGGATGATGAACACCACTAATTGCGTAGGATTACACGAACCCTCAATGCCGGAGTTAACAAGCTCCACAATATTCGATATTCATGTTTAAATAACCTTAGAGTGCATGATAGATCAACACAACTAAACCAAGTACTAACATAGCATGCACACTGTCACCATCACACTATGAAGGATGCATAGATCACATCAATACTATCATAGTAATAATTAACTTCATAATCTACAAGAGATTACAATCATAACCTACGCCAAGTACTACACGATGCACACACTGTCACCATTACACCGTGCAGGAGGAATAGACTACTTTAATAACATCACTATAGTAGCACATAGAATAGTAGTGATACAAAGCACATTGCAATCATAAAGAGATATAAATAAGCACTTCACTATGCTATCCATAACAGTGAATAAGTATTCTGTGAAATATAGCCTAAGAGACCCACACGGTGCACACACTGTCACCTTTACACACGTGGGACAAGGAGTCTCCGGAGATCACATAAGTAAAATTCACTTGACTAGCATAACGACATCTAGATTACAAGCATCATCATATGGATCTCAATCATGTAAGGCAGCTCATGAGATCATTGTATTGAAGTACATAGGGAGAGAGATGAACCACATAGCTACCGGTACAACCCTTAGCCTCGATGGAGAACTACTCCCTCCTCATGGGAGACAGCAGCGGTGATGAAGATGGCGGTGGAGATGGCAGCGGTGTCGATGGAGAAGCCTTCCGGGGGGACTTCCCCGTCCCGGCGGCGTGCCGGAACAGAGACTTATGTCCCCCAGATCTTGGCTTCGCGATGGCGGCGGCTCTGGAAGGTTTCTCGTACCGTGGTTTTTTCGTATCGAAGATTTAGGTCAGGGGGCTTCTTATAGGCGAAGAGGCAGAGTCGGAGGGGTTACGGAGGCGCCACACAATAGGGCGGCGCCCCCCCCCTTGGGCCGCGCCAGCCACATGTGTGGGCCCCCTGTGGCCCTCCTCTGGTCCCTCTCGGGTGTTCTGGAAGCTTCATGGAATTATATGATGCTGGGCGTTGATTTCGTCCAATTCCGAGAATATTTCCTTACTAGGATTTCTGAAACCAAAAACAATAGGAAACAGGAACTGGCACTTCGGCATCTCGTTAATAGGTTAGTGCCGGAAAACGCATAAAATCATCATAAAGTGTGCATAAAACATGTAGGTATTGTCATAAAATAAGCATGGAACGTCAGAAATTATAGATACGTCGGAGACGTATCAGCATCCCCAAGCTTAGTTCCTACTCGTCCTCGAGTAGGTAAACGATAAAAGATAATTTCTGAAGTGACATGCCACCAACATGATCTTAATTATACTATTGTAAAACATATGATATGAATGCAGCGATTCAAAGCAATGGTAAAGACAATGATTAAACAACTGAACCATATAGCAAAGACTTTTCATGAATAGTACTTTCAAGACAAGCATCAATAAGTCTTGCATTAGAGTTAACTCATAAAGCAATAAATTCAAAGTAAAGGCATTGAAGCAACACAAAGGAAGATTAAGTTTCAGCGGTTGCTTTCAACTTGTAACATGTATATCGCATGGATATTGTCAACATAAAGTAATATAACAAGTGCAATAAGCAAGTATCTAGGAATCAATGCACAGTTCACACAATTGTTTGCTTCTTGAGATGGAGAGAAATAGGTGAACTGACTCAACATAAAAGTAGAAGAAAGGCCCTTCGCAGAGGGAAGCATTGATTGCTATGTTTGTGCTAGAGCTTTGGTTTTGAAAACAAGAAACAATTTTGTCAACGGTAGTAATAAAGCATATGCATCATGTAAATTATATCCTACAAGTTGCAAGCCTCATGCATAGTATACTAATAGTGCCCGCACCTTGTCCTAATTAGCTCGGATTACCTGGATTATCACCGCAATACATATGTTTTAACCAAGTGTCACAAAGGGGTACCTCTATGTCGCATGTACAAAGGTCTAAGGAGAAAGCTCGCATTGGATTTCTCGCTTTTGATTATTCTCAACTTAGACATCCATACCGGGACAACATAGACAACAGATAATGGACTCCTCTTTAATGCTTAAGCACTCATCAACAATTAATTTTCTCATATGAGATTGAGGATATTTGTCCAAAACTGAAACTTCCACCATGGATCATGGCTTTAGTTAGCGGCCCAATGTTCTTTTCTAACAATATGCATGCTCAAATCATTCAACTCATGGTAAATCGCCCTTACTTCAGACAAGAAGGACATGCATAGCAACTCACATGATATTCAACAAAGATTAGTTGATGGCGTCCCCAGGAACATGGTTATCGCACAACAAGCAACTTATAAGAAATAAAATGCATAAGTACATATTCAATACCACAATAGTTTTTAGGCTATTTGTCCCATGAGCTATATATTGCAAAGATAAAGAATGGAAATTTTAAAGGTAGCACTCAAGCAATTTACTTTGGAATGGCGGAAATACCATGTAGTAGGTAGGTATGGTGGACACAAGTGGCATAGTGTTTGGCTCAAGGATTTTGGATGCATGAGAAGTATTCCCTCTCAATACAAGGTTTAGGCTAGCAAGGCTATTTGAAACAAACACAAGTATGAACCGGTGCAGCAAAACTCACATAAAAGACATATTGTAAGCATTATAAGACTATACATCATCTTCCTTGTTGTTCAGACCCTTACTAGAAAATATCTAGACCTTAGAGAGACCAATCATGCAAACCAAATTTAAGCAAGCTCTATGTATTTCTTCACTAATAGGTGCAAAGTATATGATGCAAGAGCTTAATCATAAGCACAACAATTGCCAAGTATCACATTGTTCAAGACATTATACCAATTACCACATGTAGCATTTCCCGTTTCCAACCATATAACAATTAACGAAGCAGTTTCAACCTTCGCCATGAAAATTAAAAGCTAAGAACACATGTGTTCATATGAACCAGCGGAGTGTGTCTCTCTCCCACACAAGCATTTATTCAAACAAAAACAAAAATAGAAACAAACAGACGCTCCAAGTAAAGTACATAAGATGTGACCGAATAAAAATATAGTTTCAAGAGAAGGAACCTGATAATTTGTCGATGAAGAAGGGGATGCCCAAGGCATCCCCAAGCTTAGATGCTTGAGTATTCTTGAAATATGCAGGGATGAACCACCGGGGCATCCCCAAGCTTAGAGCTTTCACTCTTCTTGATCATATTGTATCATCCTCCTCTCTTGACCCTTGAAAACTTCCTCCACACCAAACTCAAAATAACTCATTAGAGGGTTAGTGTATAATCAAAAATTCACATGTTCAGAGGTGACATAATCATTCTTAACACTTCTGGACATTGCCTAAAGTTACTGGAAATTAATGGAACAAAGAAATCCATCCCACATAGCAAAAAAGGCAATGCGAAATAAAAGGCAGAATCTGTCAAAACAGAACAGTCCGTAAAGACGAATTTTATAGAGGCACCAGACTTGCTCAAATGAAAATGCTCAAATTGAATTAAAGTTGCGTACATATCTGAGGATCACTCACGTAAATTGGCAGAATTTTCTGAGTTACCTACAGAGAATTCAGCCCAGATTCGTGACAGCAAGAAATCTGTTTCTGCGCAGTAATCCAAATCTAGTATGAACCTTACTATCAAAGACTTTACTTGGCACAACAATGCAACAAAATTAAAATAAGGAGAGGTTGCTACAGTAGTAACAACTTCCAAGAAACAAATATAAAACAAAAGTACTGTAGCAAAATAAACACATGGGTTATCTCCCAAGAAGTTCTTTCTTTATAGCCATTAAGATGGGCTCAGCAATTTTAATGATGCACTCGCAAGAAATAAGAGTTGAAGCAAAAGAGAGCATCAAAAAGCAAATATGAAACACTTCTAAGTCTAACCCACTTCCTATGAAAAGGAATCTTGTAAATAAACAAGTTCATGAAGAGCAAAGTGACAAGCATAGGAAGATAAAACAAGTGTAACTTCAAGAGTCTCAACATAGAGAGGGGAAACTTAATATTATTAATATGCATATAACCATATTTCCCTCTCTCATAATAACTTTCAGTAACATCATGAGCAAACTCAACAATATAACTATCACATAAAGCATTCTTATCATGAGTCTCATGCATAAAATAATTACTCTCCACATAAGCATAGTCAATTTTATTAGTTGTAGTGGGAGCAAATTCAACAAAGTAGCTATCATTATTATTCTCATCATCAAATATAGGAGGCACATTGTAATCATAATCAAATTTATCCTCCATAACAGGCGGCACCAAAAGATTACTATCATTATAATCATCATAAATAGGAGGTAAAGTATCATCAAAGTAAATTTTCTCCTCTATTCCTGGGGGACTAAAAAGATCATGCTCATCAAAGCGAGCTTCCCCAAGCTTAGAATTTTCCATATCATTAGCAACAATGGTATTCAAAGTGTTCATACTAGTATGTTCCATGGGTTTTTTAATTTTCGAATCAAACCAACCATATCTTAACTCAGGAAAAAGAATAAAAATCTCCATGTTGCTTTCCATTATGCCAAACTAGTGTAAAACAAGAAACAAAAAGATGCAATTGCAGGATCTAAAGGAAATAGCTTCGAGTACTTACAACGGCGCCGGAAAATAGCTTAGTAGCCGAGATCCGGAGTGTGAGTACCTTTTACCTTTCCTCCCCGGCAACGGCGCCAGAAAAGTGCTTGATGTCTACGGGTGCTTCTATTCTTGTAGATAGTGTTGGGCCTCCAAGAGCAGAGGTTTGTAGAACAGCAGCAAGTTTCCCTTAAGTGGATCACCCAAGGTTTATCGAACTCAGGGAGGAAGAGGTCAAAGATATCCCTCTCATGCAACCCTGCAACCACAAAGCAAGAAGTCTCTTGTGTCCCCAACACACCTAATACACTTGTCAGATGTATAGGTGCACTAGTTTGGTGAAGAGATAGTGAAATACAGGTGGTATGAATGTATATGAGCAGTAGTAACGGCACCAGAAAATAGCTTGCTGCTACAACTGGCGTGTGGTTGATGGTGGTAATATTGCAGGCAGTACGGATGTAGTAAAACAGTAAACAAGCGATGATTGCAGTATTTAGGAACAAGGCCTAGGGATTATACTTTCACTAGTGGACACTCTCAACATTGATCACATAACAAAATAGATAAATGCTCTACTCTACACTCTGTTGTTGGATGATGAACACCACTAATTGTGTAGGATTACACGAACCCTCAATGCCGGAGTTAACAAGCTCCACAATATTCGATATTCATGTTTAAATAACCTTAGAGTGCATGATAGATCAACACAACTAAACCAAGTACTAACATAGCATGCACACTGTCACCATCACACTATGAAGGAGGCATAGATCACATCAATACTATCATAGTAATAATTAACTTCATAATCTACAAGAGATTACAATCATAACCTACGCCAAGTACTACACGATGCACACACTGTCACCATTACACCGTGCAGGAGGAATAGACTACTTTAATAACATCACTAGAGTAGCACATAGAATAGTAGTGATACAAAGCACATTGCAATCATAAAGAGATATAAATAAGCACTTCACTATGCTATCCATAACAGTGAATAAGTATTCTGTGAAATATAGCCTAAGAGACCCACACGGTGCACACACTGTCACCTTTACACACGTGGGACAAGGAGTCTCCGGAGATCACATAAGTAAAATTCACTTTACTAGCATAACGACATCTAGATTACAAGCATCATCATATGGATCTCAATCATGTAAGGCAGCTCATGAGATCATTGTATTGAAGTACATAGGGAGAGAGATGAACCACATAGCTACCGGTATAGCCCTTAGCCTCGATGGAGAACTACTCCCTCCTCATGGGAGACAGCAGCGGTGATGAAGATGGCGGTGGAGATGGCAGAGGTGTCGATGGAGAAGCCTTCCGGGGGCACTTCCCCGTCCCGGCGGCGTGCCGGAACAGAGACTTCTGTCCCCCAGATCTTGGCTTCGCGATGGCGGCGGCTCTGGAAGGTTTCTCGTACCGTGGTTTTTTCGTATCGAAGATTTAGGTCAGGGGGCTTCTTCTAGGCGAAGAGGCGGAGTCGGAGGGGTTACGGAGGCGCCACACAATAGGGCGGCGCGCCCCCCCTTGGGCCGCGCCAGCCACATGTGTGGGCCCCCTGTGGCCCCCCTCTGGTCCCTCTCGGGTGTTCTGGAAGCTTCGTGGAATTATATGATGTTGGGCGTTGATTTCGTCCAATTCCGAGAATATTTCCTTACTAGGATTTCTGAAACCAAAAACAGCAGAAAACAGGAACTGGCACTTCGGCATCTCGTTAATAGGTTAGTGCCGGAAAACGCATAAAATCATCATAAAGTGTGTATAAAACATGTAGGTATTGTCATAAAATAAGCATGGAACATCAGAAATTATAGATACGTCGGAGACGTATCAGGCTACTCCGATGCAATCATCCACAAGGGTATTGTATTTGTTGTAACTCATACAGGCGAAGTTTATGCATGGAATCAACTTTCTTGGGGTAATTTTCTCATCTCATCTGATGTGTTTTCGCTATTAGCTGCTAGTTTCAGATTTAGCTTTAGCCTTTTTCTTTTTGTTGTGCAGTTTTTGTGTCATGCCTGTACCTTTCCCCCTCTATATTCAATCAAAATCAGCAGCGATATGCCTTTGAGTCAAAATAAAGTACTCCCTCCGATCCAAATCAAATTGACTCAGCTTTGTCTAGCGAGTGCATCTAGCTAGACAAACTTGAGTCAATTAATTTGTGCATATCTAGCTAGACACATCTAGTTGAGTCAATTAATTTGGATCGGAGGCAGTATTTTAGCTAGTATCATTATTCATGTATGTAATCAACTAATCAAGTTTTGCTGAACTGACTTCAAGCTGTGCTTTCCTTTGCAAGGTCCTTTGTTGATCAGCATGGCACCTATTCCGCCAGAACTTGATGAACAAGGTCCGTACAATCTTGGCTCCTGGTGGTTAGCACGATCTCCTGATGGTTCTAGAATTTTTCTGGTCCATACCTGGGGCGTTACTGACAGGCGGGATTATACTAGACTGGTTCGGAATTTACCTGCTGCTGCTACCTCTGAGGGTCTTCATGGTCGCACTATTCACAGGTATGGTAAGGGTTTACTTGGATGCAAGGTGTACAGCATGGACACCAGTCAGTTGATGCCACCGAGGCCATGGAGGAGGATTATTTCCCTTGGATCATATTCTCGCTTCCTTGGAGTAAACTATCCGATTATCATTCCAGTAGAAGACGGGGCAGTACATGACCATCCAAATATGGCGAGAAGCAACTCTGTTTACACATTGCACCATGCAGTAGGCCTTGCTTCCTTGTCCAGAAATTTGCCGCTTCAGTTTGAATTCTGAAGATTGTACTGTTGGTTTCCAAACCAACATTAGATGGACATGGCGGCAGGTTCCGTTGTGGTTCATCCCAAGCTTCGCCAACGCCCGACAATGGAACCTACCTTCGGCTCACAGGTCCAGAAAGAAGGGCTGATGTCCTTTATGTAATACTCGTGTTGTAATGCAAGATTTGTATCTGTTCAACTATTTCATGTGCATGTTTATCTCTACCTAGGCTACTCCCTTTCTGTAGTTGTGTTGTACTATCTGTTGAACTATTTCCTTTGCTTGTTATCTCTACCTAGGCTACTCATCCGTAGCTGTTAAATTGATGTAAACCTCCTACAATGCAGGATACACTGGCGTGTGGCATGTAATGTTATCAAACACCTTTTGTACTCGTTCTAGTAAGCATTTCACACGATAGCTCACATAATTAAAGTGCCCCTACAACATATTAGTTGACAGATATCTCTCATAATTAAGTACCCTCTTTGAGCTTATGCAAAACATAAATGACTATTTATAAATATATACTGTCATCACAAGATTATATTAAAAACAATGGTAGTTCTATTAGAAAAAGAAAGTGTAAATAGTAGAATGATGGAGAAGTGTTTTTTGAGGTCTGTGCATAGCTAGTGTTCATGGTGCAAAAGCACTTAGACTAGTCACAATGGAAAGTATCATAGACTAGTATCATACATATGATACTAGTTTATGATACAATACCTACAATGCATAGTATCATGAATTAGTATCATAGTTCCATTCTATTTAATGTTTTGTAGAATCTCAATGCAAATATGTGTACATGATGTGTTTGCCACTAAAATTTCTAGTTTTACGTGCTATGATATCGTATCTACATATGATACTAATTTCACCTCTCTCATCATTAATTGATGTGCCACATAAGATTTTTCCCTACATGACATGCATGATACTACGTATGATACTCCCATTGTGGCTAGTCTTAGTTGAAGCAAAACCGAGACGTGGCCCGCCCAACCTAGAAAAATTAAGCCTATGTTATTTGTTAAATTCAGCGTAATATTATGATTACATCTGAGATCTAGGGTTTGGCCCGATCTCGCGATTTGACCAAAATCCAAGGGGAAAAAGGTGGGAGAGCGCGAGGAACACGAGGAACACGAGGAACACCGGTACTCACGCACGCACACCAACCCGATACACCCGATACTTACCCCCATGGCTCGATGGACCACGCCAATAGAATCACCCGGAAGAGGCACGCGGTAGAATTCCCGGTGAGAGATTTGTGTTGGAGAAAAGAGATTGGTGAGGGAGAGAGAGTGGCTTGCACTAGAACTCAACAATGTCCAGATCAACAACAAGGATGCCTTGATTACAAAGGGATGCTAACCCTAGGGAGACAAAGCTCAAAGTAGTGTTTAAGCTCAAATTAAGTCTAAGGGGTAAAGGAGGGGTCCAGGGTCCTTATATAGGCCTACATGGCCAGCAGGGAGAAAAGGTACATAAATGGATAACTTAGGCAGTTTGGTGGAGAATTCCCGTCGGATCCGGTCCTGGGGCCGGTCAGACCGGGCCTGGGACCGGATGGTCCGGTCGTGGGGCCGGTCGACCGGGCGCCAACCGGAAATGTCGCAGATCTCCGTCCGGTTGGCCCCCGGTACGACGCCCGGTCAAGACCGAGGGGAATCCGGTTTGGCGCCCGGTTGACCGGGCCTGGGACCGGATGGTCCGGTCGTGGGGCCGGTCGACCGAGTCCTGGGCTGGCCAGCTTCTTCTCTTCCTTCGAACGCTTCGAGTGACGTCGGGTCCAACTTCGTGCCCATCTTCATGTCCCGCTGCTCCTCTCCTTCCCTTGACCATGGTGTGTCCTCCTCTCCGGGGTCTTGATGCACCTTGTACCTAATGACACAAAGCACATCGGCATGAGGTAGCATTCCATCCAAAGGTGTACCGAGATCAAGGGTGGTGAGGAGCGAGTTCACCTTATCATGTAGCGCTTTAACTCGAGCCCGCGTCATTGGTCCACTTGGGGGACTTGTTGGTCTTGGTGTAGTGTCGTCGGTGAGCGGGGCTACATCATCTCCCCCCCTTGGGAAAGAGTCATCCTCGACTCGTGCGCCTCCTCATCTCCATGATAGGGTGACAAGTCCGAGACATTGAACGTGTTGCTCACCAAGTACTTGGAGGTCAGGATGTTGATTACGTAGGCATTGTTGTTGATGCGTTTGAGGACCTTGAAGGGGCCATCTCCTCTTGGCTTGAGCTTGGAGTTGCGCTCATGAGGGAATCTTTCCTTCCGTAGGTGGATCCAAACGAGGTCTCCTTCTTCAAATATTCTTTCCTTCTTCTTGGCGTTGAGGCGGGTAGCTTGACGAAGCACATGTTCTTGTATGGTCGCTCTTGTTTCTTCATGTAGTTTCTTCATGGCGGCGGTGCGCTTGTCGAAGTCCATGTTCATCCTCTCATGAAGGGGGAGTGGTAGTATGTCGAGTGCCGTGGGAGGGTCGAAGCCGTAGATGATCATGAGGGGCTCCGTGATGTTGTCTTGTGCGTGGCTCGATTGTAGGCGAACTACGCATGCGGAAGGCACTCTTCCCATGACTTCAAGTTTTTCTTCACGAGGATGCATAGAAGAGTTGAGAGGCTTCTATTGACCACTTCCGTTTGTCCGTCCGTTTGCGGGTGGGAGGATGATGAGAACAAGAGCTTCACTCCAAACTTGGCCATGAGCGACTTCCATAGATAGCTCATGAACTTTACGTCTCGATCCGACACAATGCTTGCTGGTATTCCGTGTAGGCGAACAATTTCCCTGAAAAACAATGAAGCAATGTGTGAAGTATCATCGGTCTTATGGCAAGGTATGAAATGTGCCATATTAGAGAACCTATCCACTACCACAAAGATCGAATCATGACCATGTTTGGTGCGAGGCAACCCTAGTACAAAATCCATGCTTATATCGGTCCATGGTGCATATGGAATAGGTAATGGAGTGTAAAGACCATAAGGGTTGGTGGTGGACTTAGCTTGAAGGCATGTAGTGCAATGGTTGCATAGGCGCTCCACATCCCGCTTAATCTTTGGCCAATAGTAATGAGTGGATAGCATCGAGAGTGTCTTGTCACGTCCAAAGTGTCCCATGAGGCCACCGCTATGTGACTCTTGCAAAAGCAACTTTCGAAGAGAAGACTCGGGTATGCAAATCTTGTTAGCTTTAAACAAGTAGCCATCATGCAAATAGAAATCCTCAAATCCTCGTTCAACGGAACACTTTTCAAATATCGGTGCAAAGAAAGAATCGGAAGGATAGAGTTCTTTGATCTCTTCATGTCCCAAGACATGAAAATCCAAGCGAGTGAGTAAAAGGGTGTTTTTGCGGGAAAGAGCATCCGCCACTACATTGTCCTTGCCCTTCTTGTATTTGATGACATACGGGAAGGACTCAATGAACTCAACCCATTTTGCATGTCGTTTGTTCAAAGTGTGTTGGCTTTTCAAATACTTCAAAGACTCATGGTCAGAGTGAATGATAAACTCTTTTGGCCAAAGATAGTGTTGCCAAACTTCAAGAACACAAACCAAAGCATAGAGCTCCTTGTCATAAATAGGATAGTTGAGGCGTGCGCCATCCAACTTCTCACTATAATATGCCACAGGTTTTCCATCTTGCATAAGAACGCCACCAATACCAAGTCCACTCGCATCACACTCAATCTCAAAAGTTTTTGCAAAATTTGGAAGCACAAGAAGGGGAGCTTCGGTAAGGCGTTTCTTCAACTTATCAAAATCATTTTGTTGTGCCTTGCCCCACACAAATGGAACATTCTTTTTGGTAAGCTCATTCAAAGGGCAAGCAATGGTGCTAAAATCTTTCACAAAGCGGCGGTAGAAACCGGCAAGTCCATGAAAACTTCGGACATGACCAACATTTGTAGGAGTGGGCCAATTGTGGATGGCCTCCACCTTGGAAGAATCAACTTCAATCCCATTAGCGGAAACCACAAATCCAAGGAAAACCAACTTTTTTTGAGCAAAGGTGCACTTGGGGAGGTTGGCATAAAGCTTCTCATGACGCAAGATGCATAAGACCTCTCTCACATGTTGCACATGATCCTCGAGATTTTTGCTATAAATGAGAATATCATCAAAATAGACAACCACACTCTTGCCAATGAGAGGTCGCAAGATGTGATTCATAAGACGCATAAAAGTGGATGGAGCATTGGAGAGACCAAAAGGCATAACGAGCCATTCATAGAGACCAAGCTTGGTCTTGAATGCCGTTTTCCATTCATCACCAATTGCCATGCGAATTTGGTGGTAGCCACTGATGTCTATGCCCCCTCCTTTTCCTGTAGACAGTGTTGGGCCTCCAAGAGCAGAGGTTTGTAGAACAGCAGCAAGTTTTCCCTTAAGTGGATCACCCAAGGTTTATCGAACTCAGGGAGGAAGAGGTCAAAGATATCCCTCTCATGCAACCCTGCAACCACAAAGCAAGAAGTCTCTTGTGTCCCCAACACACCTAATAGGTGCACTAGTTCGGCGAAGAGATAGTGAAATACAGGTGGTATAAATAAGCAACAACGGCACCAGAAAAGTGCTTTGCCCAGGACAGTAAACAAGCAGTAGTAACGCAGCAAAACAGTAAACAAGCAGCGATAGCAGTATTTAGGAACAAGGCCTAGGGATCATACTTTCACTAGTGGACACTCTCAACTTTGATCACATAACAGAATAGATAAATGCATACAAGAGATCATAATCATACCATCATAGCAATAGTTAACTTCACAATCTACAAGAGATCATAATCATAGCCTACGCCAAGTACTAACACGGATCCACACACTGTCACCATTACACCGTGCAGGAGGAATAAACTACTTTAATAACATCACTAGAGTAGCACATAGATAAATTGTGATACAAAACACATTGCAATCATAAAGAGATATAAATAAGCACTTCACTATGCCATTCATAACAGTGAATAAGTATTCTGTGAAATATAGCCTAAGAGACCCACACGGTGCACACACTGTCACCTTTACACACGTGGGACAAGGAGTCTCCGGAGATCACATAAGTAAAATTCACTTGACTAGCATAACGACATCTAGATTACAAGCATCATCATATGAATCTCAATCATGTAAGGCAGCTCATGAGATTATTGTATTGAAGTACATAGGAGAGAGATGAACCACATAGCTACCGGTACAGCCCCGAGCCTCGATGGAGAACTACTCCCTCCTCATGGGAGACAGCAGCGGTGATGAAGATGGCGGTGGTGTCGATGGAGAAGCCTTCCGGGGGCACTTCCCCGTCCCGGCGGCGTGCCGGAACAGAGACTCCTGTCCCCCAGATCTTGGCTTCGCGATGGCGGCGGCTCTGGATGGTTTCTCGTACCGTGGCTTTTCCGTATCGAGGTTTTAGGTCGAGGGGCTTTATATAGGCGAAGAGGCGGCGTCAGAAGGTCAACGAGGCGACGACACTATAGGGGGGCGCGGGCCCCCCCTTGGCCGCGCCGGCCTATGGTTTGGTGGGCCTATGCCCCCCCTCTGGCGACTCTCGGGTGTTCTGGATGCTTCCGGGGATTCTAAGATCTTCGGCGTTGATTTCGTCCGATTCCGAGAATATTTCTTTACTAGGATTTCTGAAACCAAAAACAGCAGAAACAAAGAATCGGCCCTTCGGCATCTCGTCAATAGGTTAGTTCCAGAAAACGCATAAATATGACATAAAATGTGCATATAACATGTAGATATCATCAATAATGTGGCATGGAACATAAGAAATTATCGATACGTCGGAGACGTATCAGCCACTACGCAAATCGACTTTAGAGAAAATCGTGGCACCACTTAACTCATCAAGCATGTCATCTAAAAGCGGAATGGGATGGCGGTAACGAACGGTAATGGCATTGATGGGGCGACAATCCAAACACATTCGTTGCGTCTCATCCGGTTTAGGCACAAGAATCACGGGAACCGCAGAAGGACTAAGGCTTTTGCGAACGTACCCTTTGGCGAGGAGATCTTGAATTTGACGTTGTATCTCCTTTGTGTCTTCGGAGTTGGTGCGGTAGGCGGCACGGTTTGGGAGCGGAGCGCCGGGTATGAGGTCGATGCGGTGCTCTATGCCTCGTAGCGGTGGAAGCCCATGAGAGAGCTCGTCGGGGAAGACGTCTTGAAACTCCTTCAAAAGAGAAAACAAAGACGAAGGAATGTTGGTTAAGTCGTTAGTCGCCGACGATGGTCCCTTGCAAATGAGCACATAGTGCAATATGGTGGATGGGTTCTCTTGTACCTCTCTCCACTCACTTTATGTGGCTAGTAGGACACTCTTTGTCTCGCTCATATATGGCTTGTGGAGCTCACTATCTTTTTGGTGGGTCGCTCCCTCTCCTCTCATCTCACTATGGTGGGTGCGGAGTTGTGCCCTCGCTAAAGCCTTCGCATTATCCGCGATGATTTGGCTAGGAGTCATCGGGCGTAACTCGAACTTCTTGTCCTTGACCTTGAAGGTGTATGCATTGGAGTGTCCATCATGTATAGCCTTCTTGTCAGATTTCCAAGGGCGGCCAAGCAACATGTGGCACACCGTCATGGGCACCACGTCACACTCAATAGTGTCCTCATAAGGTCCAATCTTGAAGTTGACGGTGACGGTTTGTTGTATCTTGACGTTGCCCTTGTCACTCAACCATTGGATATGGTAAGGGTGAGGATGCTTGCGGTAGGTGAGGTTGAGCTTTTCACAAAATTCGGTGCTTGCAAGGTTTTGGCAACTTCCTCCATTGATGATGACCTTTATCGACTTGCCACCAATACCGGCACGGGTTTAGAAGATGTTGCACCTTTGGTCTTCCATAGCTTGAGGTTGAGTTGTTAGCACCCTTGTGACCACAAGTGAGGGACTTGGGTCATGCTAACATAAGAGAGGGTCTTCTCCACTTTCTTCCTCATAAGCTTCTTCATTTGCAACGGCGGCTTGCACAAGGGCTTCATATTCATCTTCACTTAGCGTCTCAACGTCACCGTTCTCCATAGTGATCATGACCTTGGTATTCTTGCATTAAAAGGATTTGTGGCCTTGGGTGCCACACTTGAAACAAGTGACATTTGAGGGTCCCGTAGATGCCTTAGAGGAGGCGGTGGAGGACACCATTTGCTTCATGCGACTTTGGATAGTCGGTTGCTTGGATGGTGTAGAGGACACGGCGGGCTTGACACTTGTTGTAGGAGTTGATGTAGCGAGCTTGGAGGCGAAGTATGACTTGGACTTGGAGTATTTGATGTCCTCATTCACTTGGCGTTCGGCCTTGGATGCTTGGTGGACCAACTCAACCATGTTGGAGTATGGTTGGAACTCCACAATCATGTTGATGGGGTAGTTGAGGCCATTGAAGAAACGAGCAATGGTTTGGTTCTCGGATTCTTGGATGTTGGCTCCCATCATAGTTAGCTCCATCTCCTTGAAGAACTCTTCAACGGTCTTGGTGCCTTGCTTCAACTTTTGGAGCTTGTTGAAGAGGTCGGTCATGTAGTGTGTTGGGACAAAGAGAGCTTGCATCTCTTCCTTCATCTCTTCCCAAGTGTCAATTGGAGGTTCACCTTTTTCTTCCCTTAGAGTGAGAACTTGTTCCCACCAAGTGTTGGCATAATCCTCAAACTCGAGAGACGCCATAGCCACTTTCTTGGCACCGGAGTAGTTGTGGATGCGGAATATCTTGTCAACCTTGAGTGCCCATGAGAGGTATGCTTCGGCATCCTCTTCACCCTTGAACTTCGGCATGGTGAACTTGAGCCTTCCAAACATGTTCTCTTCATCCTCCATGTTTCTTCAGCGAGGACGGATGCCTTCATCTCTTGCGGCTTGAGGTGGAATAGGAGGTCTTCCACGGCCAACCATAGCATTGGGTTGGCGTTGAAGTTGGACACTAGCTTCACTTGGTTCACGGTGAGGATGTTGTTGAAGATCTTGTCGAGGTTGTTGCCGATACTCATTGTTGGCCCTCTCATCTTGATCATGTTCTGGATCTCCTCTTTGATACGTCCAATTTGCATCACTATTTTATATCATAATTTGCTGTTATTCATTGATATATTTCATATTGGGACACATTACTTATGTTATTTCATCTATTTTGCATGTTTCATCGTTATTGGAGGATCGAACACCGGAGCCAGGATTCTGCTAGAAAAAGCACCGTCAGAACGCAATATTTTGGAAGATCAACTCTGGAAGGAAATTATACCAAAAATCCTATTTTTCAAGATGACGAAGGAAGCCAGAAGGAGGAGCCAGGAGCAGCCAGGGTGGGCCCACACCCTAGGGCGGCGCGGCCCAGGCCCTGGCCGCGCCGGCCTGTGGTGTGGAGGGCCCACGACCCCTTTCGCCTCCTTTTATTCGCCAAACCCTTCGTCCCGAAGACCTAAGCCACAGAGGGTACCTCGCGAAGAGTTACAGCCGCCTCTGCGGGGCGGAGAACACCAGAGAGAAAAGAGCTCTCCGGCGGGCAGGAATCCGCCGTGGAAATTCCCTCCGGGAGGGGGAAATCGACGCCATCGTCACCGTCATCGAGCTGGACATCATCGCCATCACCATCATCATCATCTCCACCATCATCACCGCCGTCATCACCGCTGGACACCGTCACCGCCATAGCAATTTGGGTTTGATCTTGATTGTTTGATAGGGGAAACTCTCCCGGTATCGATTTCTACTTGTTGTTGATGCTATTGAGTGAAACCATTGAACCAAGTTTATGTTCAGATTGTTATTCATCATCATATCACCTCTGATCATGTTCCGTATGATGTCTCGTGAGTAGTTCGTTTAGTTCTTGAGGACATGGGTGAAGTCTAAATGTTAGTAGTGAACTATGGATGAGTAATATTCAATGGTGTGATATTTAAGTTGTGGTGTTATTCTTCTAGTGGTGTCATGTGAACGTCGACTACATGACACTTCACCATTTATGGGCCTAGGGGAATGCATCTTGTATTCGTTTGCCAATTGCGGGGTTGCCGGAGTGACAGAAACCTAAACCCCCGTTGGTATATCGATGCGGGGAGGGATCGCAGGATCTCAGAGTTTAAGGCTGTGGTTAGATTTATTTCTTAATTACTTTCTTGTAGTTGCGGATGCTTGCAAGGGGTATAATCACAAGTATGTATTAGTCCTAGGAAGGGCGGTACATTAGCATAGGTTCACCCACACAACACTTATCACAACAATGAAGATTATTTAGCCGTATGTAGCGAAAGCACTAGACTAAAATCCCATGTGTCCTCGAGAACGTTTGGTCATTATAAGTAAACAAACCGGCTTGTCCTTTGTGCTAAAAAGGATTGGGCCACTCGCTGCAATTATTACTCTCGCACTTTACATACTCGTACTTTATTCAACTGTTACATCACACCCCCACGAATACTTGTCTCTGTGAGCATTTACGGTTGAATCCTTCATCGAAACTGTTTGTCAACACCTTCTCGCTCCTTGTTGGGATCGACATTCTTACTTATCGAAGATACTACGATACACCCCTATACTTGTGGGTCATCAAGACTATTTTAAAGGCGCCGTTGCCGGGGAGTGAAGCGCTATTGGTAAGTGGAATTGGTAAGGAAAACCTTTACTGTTGTGCTGATTTTATTTCTGCCTGCTGCTATAAGTCATTATGGAGAGATCTTCTCTTCAATTTTTATTTGGGAAATCTACTACTACTGCAATGGTAGTGGATGAGGCGCCAGGTGAGGAAGAGATACCATATAAAATACCTATGAAAATTATTGAACGTGTTATGGATAACCTCTATGAAGGGGATGGAACTGTCCACCCCGGTGATCATTTACTGTTTTTGCATGAATTATGCGGTTTATTCAAATGTGCAGGTATTGCTATGGATGAAGTGAGGAAGAAACTATTCTCTTTATCGCTGTCTGGTAAAGCGGCGCATTGGTATAAATTACTTGGATAATGGGGATTCTCTTGAATGGAATGATATTGTGCCCCGGTTTTATTCTAAGTTCTATCCTCCAAGTGAAATTCATAAGGATCGGAATCGCATATATAATTTTTGGCCTCATGATGGAGAGAGTATTGCCCAAGCTTGGGGGAGATTGAAGTCTTTAATGCTCAAATGCCCCATTCAAGAGCTTCCTGGTAATGTTATTATTGATAATTTCTATGCAAGACTTTCTTTTCAAGACAAGACCTTGCTGGATACTTCTTGTTCTGGATCATTTACACGCAACAAAGAAGAGTTTAAAAGGGACCTTCTTGATCGAATCCAAGAAAATCTTGAAGGATGGGAGAACGACAAAGATCGAGAATCAGGTATAATTTATGATTATAAATGCATTGAAGCTTTTATGGATCTTGATAAATTTCGTAATATGAGTGCTACATATGGTCTTGATTCTCAAGTTGCTGTAAATCTTTATAAAGCTTTTGCCTCTCATTATGAATTGCCAAAGAAGAACTTTGATAAGTATCATGAACCATATAAAGATAAAATTGATTCATCTATTAATAAATGTGTTGTAGTTGAAACTGCTGATCATGTTATTCTGAAGCTTATATTGAAAAAACTCCTTTCCCTGCTAAAATGAAGGAGTACTCTTGTTATAAATAGTGCGGTTCATAAAAGTGAAAAGAAACCTGTAGAACCTGAAGAACAAATAAAAGTTGAACCTGCTGTTGCAATAGTTAAAGATCTTGTGACTGAAAATGTGGAGGATGGTCATATTATTTTCTGTGAAGATGCTTCTAATATTGTTTCACATCCTAATAAACCCAAACAAGCTAGTGTTCCTATGCTATCTGTTAGAATTGGTGATCATTGCTATTATGGATTATGTGATATTGGTGCAAGTGTTAGTGCTATTCCGTATGAGCTTTACACGGAGATTATGCACGAAATTGATTCTTGTGAACTTGAAGATATTGATGTGGTTATTCAGCTGGCTAATAGAGAAACTATTTCTCCAATTGGTATTGTTCGAGATGTGGAAGTTTTATGCGGTAAGATTAAATATCCTGTCGACATTTTGGTACTTGGTTCTGCTGCTAGTGATTATTGTCCTATTATTTTTGGTAGACCTTTTCTAAATACTTGTGGAGCTATTATAGATTGCAAGAAAGAGAAAATTTTGACTAAATTTGCTGGTGAATCTTATGAGTTTAACTTCTCTAAATTTACTAAAACTCCTTATAAAGCTGATTTGCCTAGTAATGATATTAAAATGGAGCAATGTGCATCTATTGTTCTTGTTCCTAATAATCCTTTGCAGCAACATTTGGAGGATAGCGAGAGCGAAATTTTTAGGAAAGAAAGAGATGAGCTTGAGGAAATTTTTCTTCGTCAACCTATTCTCAAGCATGATTTACCGGTGGAAGATTTGGGTACAACACCGCCACCAAAGGAAGATCCTGTTTTTGATTTAAAGCCTTTACCAGATAATCTTAAATATGCTCATATTGATGATAAGAAAATATATCCTGTTATTATTAGTTCTAAGCTTTCAGAGATTGAGGAAGAAAGGTTATTGGAAATATTGAAGAAGCATCGAGGCGCTATTGGCTACACTCTTGATGATTTGAAAGGGATTTCTCCTTCTATTTGCCAACATGCTATTAATATGGAAGATGATGCAAAGCCTGTTGTTGAACCTCAGCGTCGTCTAATTCCAAAGATGAAAGAAGTGGTAAGGAATGAGGTACTACGACTCCTTGAAGCTGGTATTATATATCCTATTGCTGATAGTAGATGGGTTAGTCCTGTGCACTGTGTTCCCAAGAAAGGAGGTATGACTGTTGTGCCTAATGATAATGATGAGCTCATTCCTCAAAGAGTAGTTGTAGGGTATAGAATGTGCATTGATTTTCGAAAAGTTAATAAAGTTACTAAAAAAGATCATTACCCTTTACCCTTTATTGATCAAATGCTAGAAAGATTATCTAAAAATACTCATTTTTGCTTTCTTGATGGTTATTCTGGTTTTCACAAATTGCTGTTAAAGCTAAAGATCAAGAGAAAACCACTTTTACCTGTCCCTATGGAACTTATGCTTATAGACGCATGCCTTTTGGTTTATGTAATGCTCCTGCTACTTTTCAAAGATGCATGTCTGCTATTTTTCATGGTTTTTGTGAAAGTATTGTAGAGGTATTCATGGATGATTTCTCCGTCTATGGGAATTCTTTTGATAGCTGCTTGCGAAACCTTGATAAAGTTTTGCGAGAGATGTGAAGAAACTAACCTTGTTCTTAATTGGGAGAAATGCCACTTTATGGTTAATGAAGGAATTGTATTGGGACATAAAATTTCTGAGAGAGGTATTGAAGTTGATAGAGCTAAAGTTGAAGCAATCGAGAAGATGCCTTATCCGAGGGATGTTAAAGGTATTCGTAGTGTTCTTGGTCATGCTGGGTTTTATAGGAGATTTATTAAAGATTTCTCTAAGATTTCAAAGCCTCTTACTAATCTTCTTCAAAAAGATGTACCATTTGTTTTTGATGATGATTGTAAGGAAGCGTTTGAAACTCTTAAGAAAGCCTTAACAAGCTGCTCCTATAGTTGAACCCCCTGATTGGAATTTACCCTTTGAAATTATGTGTGATGCTAGTGATTTTGCTGTAGGCGCTGTTCTTGGACAGCGAGTAGATAAAAAACTGAATGTTATTCATTATGCTAGTAAAACTCTTGATGCTGCTCAAAGAAATTATGCTACAACTGAAAAGGAATTATTAGCTGTAGTTTTTGCTTGTGATAAATTTAGATCTTATATTGTTGATTCAAAAGTTACTATTCATACTGATCATGCTGCAATTAGATACCTAATGACAAAGAAAGATGCTAAGCCAAGGCTTATTAGATGGGTACTTCTTTTGCAAGAATTTGATTTACATATTGTAGATAGGAAAGGTGCTGATAATCCTGTTCTGATAATTTGTCTAGATTGGAAAATAGTGCTTCGGATCCTGTTCCTGTTAATGAGAGTTTTCCAAATGAACAATTGGCTGTAATAAAGGTGAGCTCGCGAGGCAGTCCTTGGTATGCTGATTATGCTAACTTTATTGTTTCCAAGTACTTGCCTCCAACCTTTTCAGCTCGGCAAAGGAGGAAATTCTTTTATGATTTGAGGCATTATTTCTGGGATGACCCACACTTATATAAAGAAGGAGTGGATGGTATTATGCGAAGATGTGTCCCCGAATATGAACAACGGGAGATATTGAGTAAATGTCATGGTAGTGCTTATGGAGGACATCACGCCGGAGAAAGAACCGCGCAAAAGGTTCTACAATCAGGTTTTTATTGGCCAACTCTCTTCAAAGATGCGAGAAAGTTTATTTTATCTTGTGATGAATGCCAAAGGGTTGGTAATATCTCCAGACGCAATGAAATGCCTATGAATTATACTCTTGTTATTGAACCGTTTGATTGTTGGGGATTTGACTTCATGGGACCTTTTCCGTCTTCGGAAGGTAACACTCATATACTTGTTGCTGTTGATTATGTTACTAAATGGGTGGAGGCTATACCTACAAAAAGTGCTGATGGTGAGACCTCTTTAAGAATGCTCTTAGATATTATTTTTCCTAGATTTGGAGTACCTAGATATATTATGACTGATGGAGGTTCTCATTTTATTCATGGAGGTTTTAGAAAAACTCTTGCTAGGTATGGTATTAATCATAGAATTGCTTCCGCTTATCATCCTCAAACTAGTGGTCAAGTAGAATTATCAAATAGAGAGATTAAATCTATTTTGGGAAAGACCGTTAATAAAACTAGAAAGAATTGGGCTAGTAAATTGAAGGATGCACTTTGGGCTTATAGAACTGCTTATAAAAATCCCATGGGAATGTCACCTTATAAAATGGTTTATGGGAAAGCTTGTCATTTACCTTTAGAACTAGAGCACAAAGCTTATTGGGCTGTTAGAGAATTAAATAAAGATCCTAAACTTGCCGGTGATAAGAGGTTGTTGCAATTGAGCTCTCTAGATGAATGGAGAAGTGAAGCTTATGAAAATGCTAAACTCTTTAAAGAGAAAGTTAAAAAATGGCATGATAGGAGGATTATCAAAAGAGAATTTAATATTGGGGATAAAGTCCTATTGTATCGGTCTCGTCTCAGATTCTTTGCAGGGAAATTACTCTCGAAATGGGAAGGACCATATGTTGTCGAGGAGGTGTATCGTTCAGGAGCAATCAAAATTAGCTCTCTCCAAGGCAATGCTACGCAAGTGGTGAATGGACAAAGACTCAAGCATTATATCTCAGGTGATTCCTATAATGTTGATGTCGATATTATTCAAGTGGAGACACCGGAAGATTTCATCAAAGGGCAAATTGGCAGTCCGCCAGAACTCGACTTTGAATAGGTAATAGTACTGGTAATGAAAAGTACGCAATTTACCTTCCGAACTATATTTTTGCTGTTTTTGGAAAATATGAGAAATTACGAGTTCGAAACGGAGTGGAAAGGACGCACGAGGGGGTGCCACCATAGGGCGGCGCGGCCTGACCTGGGCCCGCGCCGGCCTATGGTTTGGCCGCCCCGTCGCCCCTTTCCGACTCTGGTTCGATCTGGTATTTTCCTTATTTCGCGAAAATATTTGCTATATAATCTCCCGGACCCCTGGAGGTCCGTATATCGTGTTTTCGACGTGTTTTGTTTCGAGCTGTTTCTGCCAGGATCTGTTTTCGGTTTAGAAGCACCATGGTTTCCAAGAACAAGGGCAAGGAGTTTCCGGATGAAGATGATCGAGATCTTGGGTGGAAAGAGGAAGTCAAGGACGTCAAGGAAGAAGATGAAGAAGAGGTGGAGGAAGACTCGCGCGCAAGCCCGCGTGCTACCATCGCAAGCATCAAGGTGATGGACAACCCTTTTAGTGCAAACAAGAGCGCAAGAATTCGCACTGGAGGAGCGGTTCCACGTCATTACCTAGCTCCGAGAACATCTCCATCAGGCACTCATCACCCCTTCCACAATCTAATTTTCAATAATCAAATTGAAGGGACTCCCAAGGCAGCATTGCCTAGCCAGTGGGATATAGATCGCTCTAACACTGCAGGAGAGAAGGAGCCTGAAGCTGAAGAGTGGGGAAATAACTCCAAGAGCTGGGACTCGCCATCAGACAGACTCTTTAACCGCGTCGAGCACAACTCAGAGATGATTCGCAATCTCATACACAGGATTGACGAGCTTCAGGAGCTTATTGAGAAGCTTGTCAGGAATTCATCACCACCATCGCCGAAGGAGTAATTCATCATCGGTATTGGCATCCCCTTGGTTTGTTCCAAGCTTGGGGGAGTGCCGCGGTATCACATTATCACTACCTTTTACTTTTATTGTCAAGTAGTGTCATATCATGAGTAGGGAAGTTATCATATAAGATGGGTTGCGTTTGGAAGTATCTCTCCTTTAGTTGGTTGTCTATGTATCCCTTGGTGTGAGTTATCGTTATGGAATATTAATGAGAAGTCTTATCATTTACAAATTGCACATCTTATTTTAGTTTGCAATCTTTACTATATGATTCACCTTGTTGTTAGTATTGGTATCACTTTGGGAGTATTGAATAAATCTATTTGGTTTTGGCAAACTTAGCATTGGTCAATAGCAACAACACTTTAAGGTTTAAATAGAAAAGAAAATACATGTAGATGTTTCATTGTCTTTCTTGTTAGCTCATAGCTTATTATTCTGAAGTTAAAATTGTTTGTGCTTACAAGGAAGATGCATGATTGTTTCTATCACATGTATATTAGTTTGTTTCCCTCGACTCTTATGCTTGCTAATTAACCTTGCTAGCCAAAGACCTGTCGAGAGGGAATACTTCTCGTGCATCCAAACCTTAACCCAAACCTATGCCATTTGTGTCCACCATACCTACCTACTATATGGTATTTTCTGCCATTCCAAGTAAATACTTCATGTGCTACCTTTAAACAATTCAAAACTTAGTATCTCTTATTTGTGTTAATGTTTCATAGCTCATGAGGAAGTATGTGGTGTTTTATCTTTCAATCTTGTTGGGCAACTTTCACCAATGGACTAGTGGCTACATCCGCTTATCCAATAATTCTGCAAAAAGAAGTGGCAATGGGATTCCCGAGTCCCAAATTAATTAAATTAAATAGACACTCCTCCATGGTATGTGATTGATGGACGGCACCCGAAGGATTCGGTTAGCCATGGCTTGTGTAAGCAAAGGTTGGGGGGAGTGTCATCATCATAATAAAACTAAAATAAAAAGGCACTCCTTCATGGTATGAGATTGTTGGCAGGCACCCGAGGATTCGGTTAGCCATGGTTTGTGAAAGAAAGGTTGGAAGGAGTGCCACACAAAATGAAAATAATATGGGAGCCGCTCTTAGGAGGTTGTTTGGCAAGGGGGTTAGAGTACCCGCTACCAGTCGTTGACAACAACAAACACTTCTCAAAATGTTACTTTTATTCTCTTTATATGATTGCAAAACTGAAAAAGCTCTAGCACATGATTTAATCCCTGTTTCCCTCTGCGAAGGGCCTGTCTTTTACTTTATGTTGAGTCAGTAAACCTATTTCCCTCCATCTCAAGCAAGCATTTGAGTAGTTGTGATCAAACCATAATATTGTGATTTGCTACATCATGTCTTTTATTCTTCCTTGTTTAGTACAAGTTTTATCTGAATGAATATAGCTTTGCAAGTTATCAATGACCATGAGAAGACCATTATGATTGAGTATGCAAGTTGTGCCTTATAAATGAGAGCGCTGCTCAATAAGATAAATATAATGGGTTAGTTGTTCTACGACCAAGAACGAAGTTTGCCATCACCAATCATGATTTCTCATGCACCTTTACTTGTGATTACCCTATACTTGTTTCAATATGAGTTATAAGAGGTTGTCTACTATAATGTCCTGTGTGAATGAATATGATGCTTCTTGTCCGTATTTTATTTATCGACTCTTCACTCCATAAACATGTGGTCATGTCTATCGAGCTGGTTTCGCTTGGGGACAAGCGAAGTCTAAGCTTGGGGGGAGTTGATACGTCCAATTTGCATCACTATTTTATATCATAATTTGCTGTTATTCATTGATATATTTCATATTGGGACACATTACTTATGTTATTTCATCTATTTTGCATGTTTCATCGTTATTGGAGGATCGAACACCGGAGCCAGGATTCTGCTGGAAAAAGCACCGTCAGAACGCAATATTTTGGAAGATCAACTCTGGAAGGAAATTATACCAAAAATCCTATTTTTCAAGATGACGAAGGAAGCCAGAAGGAGGAGCCAGGAGCAGCCAGGGTGGGCCCACACCCTAGGGCGGCGCGGCCCAGGCCCTGGCCGCGCCGGCCTGTGGTGTGGAGGGCCCACGACCCCTTGCGCCTCCTTTTATTCGCCAAACCCTTCGTCCCGAAGACCTAAGCCACGAGAGGGTACCTCGCGAAGAGTTCTGACCGCCTCGCGGGGCGGAGAACACCAGAGAAAAGAGCTCTCCGGCGGGCAGGAATCCGCGGGGGAAATTCCCTCCGGGAGGGGGAAATCGACGCCATCGTCACCGTCATCGAGCTGGACATCATCGCCATCACCATCATCATCATCTCCACCATCATCACCGCCGTCATCACCGCTGGACACCGTCACCGCCATAGCAATTTGGGTTTGATCTTGATTGTTTGATAGGGGAAACTCTCCCGGTATCGATTTCTACTTGTTGTTGATGCTATTGAGTGAAACCATTGAACCAAGTTTATGTTCAGATTGTTATTCATCATCATATCACCTCTGATCATGTTCCGTATGATGTCTCGTGAGTAGTTCGTTTAGTTCTTGAGGACATGGGTGAAGTCTAAATGTTAGTAATGAACTATGGATGAGTAATATTCAATGGTGTGATATTTAAGTTGTGGTGTTATTCTTCTAGTGGTGTCATGTGAACGTCGACTACATGACACTTCACCATTTATGGGCCTAGGGGAATGCATCTTGTATTCGTTTGCCAATTGCGGGGTTGCCGGAGTGACAGAAACCTAAACCCCCGTTGGTATATCGATGCAGGAGGGATCGCAGGATCTCAGAGTTTAAGGCTGTGGTTAGATTTATTTCTTAATTACTTTCTTGTAGTTGCGGATGCTTGCAAGGGGTATAATCACAAGTATGTATTAGTCCTAGGAAGGGCGGTACATTAGCATAGGTTCACCCACACAACACTTATCACAACAATGAAGATTATTTAGCCGTATGTAGCGAAAGCACTAGACTAAAATCCCATGTGTCCTCGAGAACGTTTGGTCATTATAAGTAAACAAACCGGCTTGTCCTTTGTGCTAAAAAGGATTGGGCCACTCGCTGCAATTATTACTCTCGCACTTTACATACTCGTACTTTATTCAACTGTTACATCAAACCCCCCTGAATACTTGTCTGTGAGCATTTACAGTGAATCCTTCATCGAAACTGTTTGTCAACACCTTCTGCTCCTCGTTGGGATCGACATTCTTACTTATCGAAGATACTACGATACACCCCCTATACTTGTGGGTCATCACTCTTCCACGTTGGTCATGGCGAGGGTGATGTCGGAGATCTCGCCGAGGTTGATCTTGAGGACCTTGGTCTTGGGGTTGGTCGTCACGCCCATGGTGGGCATGGCGATCCGCTTGGTGACGATCTTGTTGTAGGCCTTGGTCTTGTGGAGGACGTTCATGTGGACGAGCATGGCGATGGATTTCTCCTCGCCTAGAGTTAGAGCGAGAGTCTTCATGACGAACATGTGGGCGATGATGTCGATGATGGTCTTCATGCCTTGAGGTGGAGCATGAAGACGAATGGCCACCATGAGAGTAGTAAT
The DNA here is from genome assembly GCF_019359855.2 of Lolium perenne. Lineage (NCBI taxonomy): Eukaryota > Viridiplantae > Streptophyta > Magnoliopsida > Poales > Poaceae > Lolium > Lolium perenne. The sequence goes on from NC_067246.2 coordinate 167,742,043, forward strand.
CTTGTGACGAGCTTGATGATGATGAAGTAGAGCGGTGTCGGCGATGACGACCCAAGTTGGTGATGGCGCGCTCGAGGCTATCCATGCGCCGCTCCATGTTCGCATCATTGGCCACCATTTGGCCATTCAAGTTGTCCGTAGCTTCACGAAGGAGAGCCAAGTCTTGGTTCACAACGGAGAAGTTGTGTGCCACTTCGTCGTATTGCTCGTCGATGCGTGTCTCGAAGAGTGTGAGTTGCTCCTTGAACTCTTGGCGTTGCGTCCATAGGTTGTGTTGAGTAGCCAACCTCTCAGTGTTGCGGAGGACTTCTCCATCCCTTGTGTCATATCCGTTCCTATCCATGATGGAAAGACAAGAACTATGTTGTGTATGTTAGTGGAAGGAGACTACCTCGCACTCTTACCAAGGTAAGATAGTATTAAAGCAATCAACCAAGCCAAAAGCAAGATCAAGTGTATCGGGTACACACGCAAAACCACACGCAAAAGCTAGCAAATACGGTGTTAGGTGAGTATGGTGGAAAGCCAAAAGACGAAATCCAAGATCAAGTATGTTGTTAAAAGTGGGTGAGGTCCAAAAATCCAAATGTCAGTGTGAAGATCACTATAAACACGGAAAAGTTGTGGAACGCACACACGAGATAAGCGGGGTTAGTGCAAACAAAAGTGAGCGGAAAAGTGTATGTAAAGGTGCTCGGTGTCACACTAACATAAGGAGAGGCAAAGCTTTGGTTGCAAATGAAGATACAACAAGATTCACACGCGGCCTCTCTTCTCTTCTCTCTTTTGCTTAAAAGCTTATGACTCTTTTGTATACGGTGGCACTTGCACTCCTTTGTATCTATGGTGGCACTTGCACTCTTTTGTATGTATGGTGCGACTTGCACTCTTTTTGTGTTTTTGGGGCTTTTTCACACACTATGTTAGCGTTAGCCTTGCTTTTGCTATCTTGCCACACGAGTGTTTGCTTGGAAGCTTTACTCCTCACTACACACACACCTCACAATCGGGGCCACGTGCAATGTCTCGCAACACTAAGAAAGCAATGCTCAATAGGATAGATCGCAAAAGGATGAGTGCTACAAGGGAAAACTGCAAGTTATACCTGCGATGATGGTGGTGGTGTTGGTGGTGGTGGTGGTAGCCGAAATCGAGCTCGGAGGAGGGCGCGGAGTGGCGCCCGGTCTGGGGGGCGGTTTGACCGGTCTCTGGGCCGGCTTGTCCGGTTGGCGCCCGGTCGACCGGGTGCTGGGCCGGCTGGTCCGGTCTGGGGGCCGGTTGACCGGCTTTCTCAACCGGATTTCGTTGTTCTCTCTCTTGTTCTTCCCCAAACCAAAACCAAAAGATCAAATCGACGGGAAACGATGGAATTGGAGGCTAAAAGTTGGGGAAATAGTAGATCAAGCACAACAACACCGAATCCACGGACCAAAACCACTCAAAACGCAACCAAATCATAGATCGGTCCAAAGGCAATTTGGGGCTATTTTGGGGGATTTTTTTGGAAAATTTTCTAGAAACGAAATCGGGTGGATGGAGGGTCAAAATCGCGGTAACCAAAAGCTGTTGATACAATATGATGAGATCTGAGATTTAGGGTTTGGCCCGATCTCGCGATTTGACCAAAATCCAAGGGGAAAAAGGTGGGAGAGCGCGAGGAACACGAAGAACACGAGGAACACCGGTACTCACGCACACACACCAACCCGATACACCCGATACTTACCCCCGTGGCTCGATGGACCACGCCAATAGAATCACCTGGAAGAGGCACGCGGCAGAATTTCCGGTGAGAGATTGGTGTTGGAGAAAAGAGATTGGTGAGGGAGAGAGAGTGGCTTGCACTAGAATCTCACTCAACAATGTCCAGATCAACAACAAGGATGCCTTGATTACAAAGGGATGCTAACCCTAGGGAGACAAAGCTCAAAGTAGTGTTTAAGCTCAAATTAAGTCAAAGGGGTAAAGGAGGGGTCCAGGGTCCTTATATAGGCCTACATGGCCAGCAGGGCGAAAAGGTACATAAATGGATAACTTAGGCAGTTAGGTGGAGAATTCCCGTCGGATCCGGTCCTGGAGCCGGTCAGACCGGGCCTGGGACCGGATGGTCCGGTCGTGGGGCCGGTCGACCGGGCGCCAATCGAAAATGTCGCAGATCTCCATCCGGTTGGCCCCCGGTATGACGCCCGGTCAAGACCGAGGGGAATCTGGTTTGGCGCCCGGTTGACCGGGCCTGGGACCGGATGGTCCGGTCGTGGGGCCGGTCGACCGGGTCCTGGGCCGGCCAGCTTCTTCTCTTTCTTCGAGCGCTTCGAGTGACGTCGGGTCCAACTTCGTGCCCATCTTCATGTCCCGCTGCTCCTCTCCTTCCCTTGACCATGGTGTGTCCTCCTCTCCGGGGTCTTGATGCACCTTGTACCTAATGACACAAAGCACATCGGCATGAGGTAGCATTCCATCCAAAGGTGTACCGAGATCAAGAGTGGTGAGGAGCGAGTTCACCTTATCATGTAACGCTTTAACTCGAGCCCGCGTCATTGGTCCACTTGGGGGACTTGTTGGTCTTGGTGTAGTGTCGTCGGTGAGCGGGGTTACATCATATTAGCTCATTTTACTTTCTCTCAGCTTGTTGTCCCTCCAACCTTTCTTGTCAAGCTCCACCGCTATGCAAAAGGCTAAGAGCATCCACTATGTTGTCCACAAGACCTATCTACAAGGAAAACGCAGTTGATAAGGTTGTAGTGGAGGTTATCCACAAGTAATATTTCCTTGGGCTCCATGATTCGTAGGAATAGGAAAACACATATGATTAGTATGGCATGCCTAGTCGAATTCTGTAGGAAGATGAGTTCTCTTTGATTCTGCCAAAGGAATTATCCATGAGGTATGACCTCATGTTTATTTTCTATAGGATTATTTCCTATAGGATATGTTCCCATGAATCAAACAACTAGCTAGTGTAGGAAAAAATACCCTAGAATCAAACAACTAGCAATCAAAAATAATTTATCTCTCATTCCTCTATCGTGCATGAGGGTACACCAATAGCATATATATGTTGGTCCCATCTTAATGCTAAGGTTCAATTCATCATACACAGTGGGAGACTTCACAAGATAAATGGGACCCAACTTATGGCAAAAGTTAATATTATTAGTATATATATATATACACACATATATAGGTGATTCCCCGAGGGAATCCACTATGTTGTCCACAAGGAAAAAGTAGTCCATAAGGTTGTCTATTATACATAATGGATGTTGTCCACAAGGAAAATTTCTTATGGGTGACCTACAAGCTTGTTGGTTGTCCACAAACAAAAGAAAATAATTTCTCTCTCCTTCCTCATACTATTAAGATGCTAAGGTTCACTTTCTCATACTATGTGGGTCCCATCTTAATGCTAAGGTTCACATCTCATACTATGTGGGTCCCATCTTAGTTAATGTTAAGGTTCACTTCTCATGCTAGATTGCACGTGCCTTGCACGTGAGGGATCATGTAATGAAAGTATATATGACATATATATTAGTTGAAAGATGTCTAATAATTAAGTACGCCGCTTTGACTTTCGTATGCGAAACAAGCATGAATGATCATTTATAAATATGTAGTCTTAAAACAAAATTAGATTTATAAACAATGATAATTATATTAAAAAAAAAGTTGTAATACTTTATGCATAAAAGATTGTAGAATGATGGAGAAGTGTGTTTTGAGGTCCATGGACAGTGCATTCTGCTAAAGGCTAACAATAGAATCATCTAGAGATGCTATAGACATGAAATTATAATCTAATGTACTGAAACAGATCCAACAGTCAGCAATGTTGGGATTTTCCGATCGATATCATACGATCGATATCCAAAGATGTTCGTACTCTATATAATGTTACTCTTTAAATTAATGTGAACCATACTTTTTTGCGATATAGGGTTTAAGTGTATTACACAAAATGGCCTCTGTTCATCAATCAGAAGCACACATATATACACACATGTTCACAAACTACTCTTTACATATATTTTGCACGTACACCACTCAGTATTGGACCACCCATTTAAGTTGGACCACCCTCGGATTGAGAACCAACGGTTGAAAAGAAAGGTGGGCGCCAACTCTTATTTTTTTCTTGAGAGTCCGACACTTGATGTTGATTGCAAAGTATACAAAGGCCAAAATTTGGACATCCTCTTTGTGCAAGTCTTGCCACTATCCAAACTCGGTTTTGAAGGACCAACCAAGAAAAAAAAACTTGCACTTTGGAGGACCCCATGGACCATGAAAAAATTGAAAAACTTCCAGTAAATCATGCATGTTTCGATTTATATTTTTGCGGTTTGAATCATAGGTTTGTGAGCAAATATATATTTAGTTTAAACTAGTGCTCGTATACGTAAGAAGCTATTTAATCACAAGCTAGTCGTCCGAATGGGATGAAATATTCATAGATTTTAAAACAAGTCATCTACATATTACTGGATTTTTTCAAAATTTTCTGAATAGTTTTTTTTTTAGTTTCGAAATAAGAGATTGTTTGGAACGTTGGATCTTAAATGGATGGTAGTTGGTGGCAGCTAATCACAATGAGACTTGGAAGCATCAAGTCATTGAAGCTCTGTCCGGTTTCCAAACCAAGCTAGGAAAGGCATTGAAAATGAATTTCTGCTCTAAAACATCTCTCATTTTATTTTGGTGCTCGTGCGGTTGCATGCTGCCCACGTGTTAAGGTACGTGTCTCTGGCATAGAGTACTACGATTATCGCTGAAAAATATATCGAAATGGAAACTATAAAAAAAACCTCTCTAGTCAAGCTGATGTGACGAGACATCATTGCACCAAACGTCGTTGCAAATTTATAGATGGGTGGCGTGCTAGTCTACCAACAGTCAAATCGGCGCCCAGATGCAGCAGCAGCCTAGAGTACTACCTAGTTTTTGCCCCTTGCATGTCTATCATCTTCTTCTTCATCCTCTTAGAATCACGCGCACGCGCAGGATCTCGATCCCCACCACGCCGCATCACTAGTAATATACCTTTCTCTCCTCACCCCGGCCGGCCGCGCGCCGCATCGTTTCTTCCATAGCGCTCGCTCTCTCCTCCGAAAACCCCAAGCGCAGTTGCATCCGCCATCCACCTAAATCCATCTTCACGTGATGAATTATTCTAGGCTTTGCCGTGGTGGCGGGGACGACCACTGGAAGGCTCTCACCAGCGACAACATAGAACTCATTGCTGCGCATCTGGACATTACCTACACCATACGACTTGCTGCATGTTCCAGGGAGCTCTACGACCGGATCAGCAAGGATGAAGGTAAGATGCACCATTGGGATGAACCCTGCCTGCTGATGCCTCCGCCTGCTTATTGGTTCGATGAACACTAGGACGTGGCGAGAGCATCTCGTCTGCATGATGCCGTGTACGACCTGGTGCCCCTCGACCATCCTCGCTGTTCTGTCGCCCTGCGGTTCATGCACGACAGAAAATGGCTGGCACGAACGGCGACTGGATCGCCGCCGCCGATCATCATGGGTGCCAGTGGTGCCTCGTGAACATCTACACCGAGCAACATATCCCCTTCCATCCCTACCTGCTTCGAAGATTGGTCATACTAGTGTTTCATATCAACCTGCTGCTGCATACCATGTTTTCTGGGGTCCAGTAATTAATTTGTTGAACATTGTAATTTGCCTAGTTTCCACAAAAGGTGGGAGGTACGCAGATTACAAGCTCGTCGCCTTGTTCGACAAAAGGATTTTCTACCTTGAAGGGGGTGGTGACTGGAGAATGCTGGAGGCTCTTACACCTGAATCTGATTATCCAAAGTACTGTGATGCCATTGAACTCGGTGGCCACGTTTTTGCGATGGACGAAACTGACGGCTCCACGTACTGCTGGGACACCGCAAATGGTATTTTTTCAGTCCTTATGTTGCATTGCATGATACACTGCCTTAATCAATGAAGTTATTCATGAACTACCCTGTTTATATTTTACCTTTCATAAATGACTTAATGATCACACCCCCTTTTGCTGAATATGAATGAATTAGTAACTCTATGCCACTGCAAAATATGGATGTAGTTAACCAGTATCTCAAAAGATAATGTAGCACTGTGAAGGCACTCTTTTTGATAACCTTTTACACCCATTATTTCATATATAACTAATTGATTTTGCTCCAAAAGGAGGACGAGAGACCCCCGCCATCTGCATCAGAGAGATGCATAAGGACTTTCATAAGTATATGACTTAACGATCACATCCTTTATCTGAATATGAATGAACCGTTGCTTGCAATGAATTAGTACTAATCAGTCATCAGCAAACATAGTATACTCCGTATGTGAATGCATTCCTGAATTAGTAACTCTATGCCACTGCAGAATATGGATGTAATTAACAAGTATCTCAAATGTTAACGTAGCACAATGAAGGCACCCTTCTTGATTAACTTTTACACCCATTGTTTCATATAACTAGTTGATTTTTGCTAGAAATAGAGGGCGAGAGACCCTGGTCTCTGCATCGAAGAGATGCATATGGCCGTTATTTAGTACTCCATCTCATGAAACATGTTGGAACTTTTTCTTACTTTTGATTTACTCCCTGTCCCACCAAAAGTGTCTTGAATCTGCCTTCTCCTTTTTCCCTTAGAAAAATAACTCAATTAAAATCCAATTATTCACTAAACAAGAATGAAATACTTGTTATGCCTAATTTACTTAGTTTAACATGTACCTTTTATAATTCTGTTCTTTATCCGACTAGATTTTTCTTTGCCAAGTTTCCCAAAGCTTATGCATATTTTAACCCCATCGTGGATGTTATGCATGTCATACCTCTATTCTTTTTTTCTATTAGCCTTTGTTTGGCAAGCTGCTTTAAGTTTCCCATGAAATGTTTAGTACTCTATCTACCAAATTGAATGTTGTATTCATTCCAAAAAATCAACAAAATGTGTACAAGGCGAGAACTTTTATATTTTTATATTACTAGTATGTATGCATGTCAAACCATTAAAGATTATGTTTGATAATCAAAAGAATATTTATAGCATGCCTTTTGCAAGTTTTGAAACAATATAAAAAATCTAAAATAAATTAGATGTAGAGAATGTATTATTCTACGAGAGTGTAAAATCTGAAATTGAGATACCCTATATTCGGGCCGCACAAAAATGACAGAATCTGATAGATTTTGAAGTTATAAAATGTTACAATATATATGTCAGATTTTTTGTTGTTGAAAAACCTTAAATATAAGATATTTTGATTTGGACATTTGCATGTTGGTAGAACACAACATTGTCGACACCCGTATTTAATCTCCATTTTCTTTGGAACTTTAAAATGCAGCTCTCAAAATTTTCAAAAACCATGCTACATGTAGCTCGAGCTATATTCATGGTTTTCGAAAGAAAATATTGCCAACAATGCATATATAAAATACGAAAACAAGAGTGGTCCTACAAAAAAATGATGTTTCTTCCCATCAGTCAGCAAACGAAGGGAACAAATAAAAAATAAAAAATATGTGTACATCTAACACTCACTCGTTTCTTATATTTCCCTACCTTTTCCTTTGACGTCTCCTTAAGACTTGGGACTGTAAGAACCTTCCATTGATCCATCTAGCAGTGCTGAATAGCGATTTCTTTGAACGGGGTTATTCCTATGCTTCAGGTGTTTCAGATATTTGGTCATTTTTCGGGGTAGACCCAAGGCTCACGTGATGGTTCTAAAATATTGTAGAGTTAGCTATGTGCACTGTTCACAGAGAATCATGTTGTTGTGCACTATTAGATTTAGCACTCCAAGGGTAATGATTGAAGCTCTATCATCAGTTTAAAACTGGACCAACTGGTACATTGTCTGCACTCCTATATTGTATACAAATATCTAATCATATACACCGTTGGATCATTCCAATCAGATGGCTCACGTTTAATTGCTTTAAACAGAGGATTGTGTGGCTACATGTAATCCGTTTGATATGCCAATCTAACGGCACACAATGAAAGTCTTCACGCTTCACCGACCTGTGTAGTCAGCCAGCCACCGCACTGTTTGCTGATAGCTTTTGCCAGGTCACGCAAGATTCTGCGGGCATTCTAGAGTTATTTGGCTACCTCATGTGAGACGGTGAGTGTGCAGATGGAGTGAGTGCAATGCTACTGTGGCCATCTACCAGCCAATAAGACTATTTTTTTCACAAGCGACCACATCAATGAACGTGAATGAGACAAAAAAAACAGACTCGAGATTCGCCTAGAAAAAAATTGTTCTATGAGACACAGAAAAATAGAAGAAAATCGTTTGTAATTACATGTGTAGATTATATTTTAATATAAATCTTCCCTATTAATAGTGGATGCTATTAATAATTATTATGTGTAAAATCTGATCAATCCGATGCAGAGTTTTAGTTCTTGGATGTAATCTTACACATAACCAAATTTTTTGGCTACCTATTGGTGTAAGAAAGCACCGGCCGGTGTTTACCAAAATTTGTGTAAAATTTGACGACCTTTGATATATTTTACATAAATTTTAAGTTTTTTCTTTGGAAAATCTTAGCCGGTATTTGGACTGGCGTTCTGCGAACGGGTAATACATGTGTCCATCGGTATTTTCTAGAGATCGGGGAAAAAACCTTGATTGGATGTACCTACATGCAGATCAAACATTTGTTTGTTTTTATCGGTGAACAATCTGCAAAAAGGTACAATTAATTTTGCTTTTGATACATTATTTCTCCTATTTTTTTGAATAGATTTCAGTTTCCCAAAATTATCTTTGATTAGTGATTGTGATGTCCCCTCATTCAAAATAACTCAGGTTCTCTTTTTCCTAATTCAATGTTATTTAAGTTTGAGTAAGTTTACGACTAATATCTACAACTCATATATATATATATATATATATATATATATAATTTAGCACCTGCAGGCCTAACAAAGTTAGCTGCCTGTAGTCCCCTGTATAATTCTTTCTTTTTGCTTTCTTAGTTTTTCGTAGCCTTGCTACAACCCTGTATGCTCCCGCCTTCTCAGCGGTTTTCTCTAATATATAATGATGCATGACTAGGCGTGTGTTCGAGAAAAAAAATTAATATCTTTTGTAATATATGAACCTATATTGATGTTTTAGATGTTGGTAGTATGATTTTCGATAAACTTGAACATACTTAAATCAGTTTAACTTAGCACAACCATGTAGCGTACATTTTTTAGAACGTGAAAATGAGGTAAACAAATACCATGTGTACCCTTTACTAGTAACAGTAGAGAAGAGATTTTGAATCTTCAACTCTAAAATGCAAATTCTTCTACTGAATGTGGATAACTGCATCTGATACCTATTTTGCAAATGTTACCAGACTTGGGGTTAGCTACAAAGAGCATTTCTTTCTTGTCAAGCTTCATGCACTACCAACACAACCAAAAGTCCGAACTGATCGAAAGGGTGGCAATCCACTTATACAATTCAACATTCCCCTCACGTATGATGGGAGACAAGTCAACACTTGGGAAGACTCAGAAGTATAGCTCAAGAGGCATATACGTGGACTCCGAGGGGGCAACAACAATTCTAGGATAAATTACGAAAGCCAGGACTCGAACTCGAGACCCTGGCTCTGACACCATGTCAAGCTTCGTGGACTAGCCAACACAACCAAAAGTCCGAACTGATGGAAAGGTCTAGGCAATCTACTTATACAGTTCAACATTTCTTACCCTTCGGGTGGTCACAGGGAAGCTCTCTAATAGATCACTTAAGACAAAGGGAATTAACTATAACACAAGACTTAAACTTAAGATGATATATTTGTCAAAAATTGAATGTATCTATATGATTTCACTGTCTAGATACATCTGAATTTGAACAAATCTCACACACTTTCGGTGGGACAGAGGTAGTATATAACTGTGTATACACTAACTAGTGTCTAGTTTTGGTGAAGCTAAGACTAGTTTCGTGGGATGGATGCAGTATAACTGATATATTGGACACTCGATTTGAACACATGAATGACCAATGTCCTTTGCTTACATAGTCGTATTTATACTGTGAGCATGAATGATGAACAATGTTGCTGTTTGAATATAGTTGCCAGTAACACCCTATTCGTCTCCATTTCTAATATTGCAGAAAACCTGATGCTCTCGTTTGTAATCCCGCCACCGGTGGTGAATGATCAGCAGTACGCGTGGTTCCTCGCTCCATCTGCGGATGGCAAGCGATTGATGATCATCCTTACAGTAAACAACATTGGGATTGCCAATGTTGAAGTACCTCCTGACATTCCCTATGTTGCTAATGGGCTTCAGCTACGGCAGTAGCCTCCTGTTGCCACCTGCGTCTTTGAGCAGGATCCCATATCTACTGCACGTGCAGGGGACTTTCTTTGGAGGCAGGTTAACAGCCTCGGCGACCACTCTCTGTTCCTCGGACTCAATTACCCGATCATTGCCAACCAGAAGAAGCGTGAATCCAAAGCTCTTGATGGCACATTGGTTCCATTCATGATGAAAAATTGCGTCTACACAGCATACAGGAAGTTTCTTCATAATCAATACCCTAAAATTTTGCGCTACAACCTCCAGCCATATGAAGGTGAGACTGTGGGAGTTATCAGCCTTCCGAGAGATAGTTGGGGTACTGTCCGACAAGCGGCTATGTGGTTTAAGCCTGCTTTAGACATTGCATGTTCGGTGTTACCTTTAAAAAACATTGTCACACTTTTTTATTATGCTTGAAGTGTTGAGAAGTAGTACACTGTTTTTAGTATGTACTAGTTTGAATCAGTTTATTTGAACACTGCCCCGCTTTTGTATTTCGTGTTGCCTTCATATTATAACCCAAGCATGGCTGTTTTAGGATTGATTTTATTTCAGCACTATAATTACAATGTGTGTACATCCTTTATAATATAGCCACCTCTTGTTGATCATACTCATGAGAGGACCATTCCTATTTTTTTCGCCGCTAAAGGGTAAAGTACATCACTGGGGGCAGCGATTCTTGCTGCAGGCCACTAAACATGCATCAACTATGAGCAAGGAAGTAGATGTTCGACCTAGGTGATTGTGCGGACCCCACATATGAACCAAAGAAAAAAACATGTCAATACGGAACTGATGTACATACGACAACTCATATATGATATGTGTACGATTGAGCATCTAAAGGTGTGCTGCCACCTGCTTCCTCACACGAAGGGTTGGATCTTGTGTTTCTTACACGGATCGGACTGAAATTGTTGTGTGCATAACAAGGTTCAGTAAGGCTGAGTTTGGCATCTAAGTCTAGGCAACAAATACTTTTGGGTTCCAACGGCCATCTACATGGTAATTGCTATTGGCCTACTTGCTCCGGCTGTCGAAGCCCAATAACTACAAATGGGCCTTTATGCTCATGCAATTTTGGCCCTTTTCTAATGAACCACGGATCCTATGATTGGCAAAAAACAAAAACACGGAGATTCTACATAAAAGTTGTTTTTATATATTTTGAATTATTGGGTTGCGATTTTTTAAACTGCTCATGGCCAATATGAAAATCCTTGATCGCTCCATACCCACATGGATCACGGTATTTTTAAAAATTCATTAAGTGGATTTGAAAGTTAAAACATATCCTAATAATTCCATGATTTATTCTATTAACTTGCAAGATCTTGGAGCGAAAGAGCTTGTATTAGTCTGCAAAAATAATACAGATAAACCTGTCATTAACAAAAAATGAAGGGTTATCGTCCAAAGAGGATGCCATGTGGGACCCATGAGCTAGCAGTGTCTGATACGTCTCAAACGTATCTATAATTTCTTATGTTCCATACTAGTTTTATGACATTACTCACATGTTTTATACACACTTTATAATGATTTTATGCATTTTCCGGAACTAACCTATTAACAAGATGCCGAAGTGTCAGTTCCTGTTTTCTGCTGTTTTTGGTTCCAGAAAGGTTGTTCGGGCAATATTCTCGGAATTCGACGAAACAAAGGCCAAACATCTTAATTCACCGAGACGGACCAGAACACCGAAGGAGAGCCGGGGAGGAGGCCCAGGGCCCCCAGACCACAGGGTCGCGCGGGTGGGCCCCTGGCCGCGCCGGCCTATGGGGAGGGCGCCCTGGTGCCCCTCCGACGCCGCCTCTTCGCCTATATAACCCCTCGTGACCTAAAAACCCGATACCAATTGACGAAACTCCGGAAAGACTCCAGGGACGCCGCCGCCATCGCGAAACTCCGTTTCGGGGGACAAAAGTCTCTATTCCGGCACGCCGCCGGGACGGGGAATTGCCCCCGGAGTCATCTCCATCGACACCACCGCCATCTTCATCGCCGTTGCTGTCTCGCATGATGAGGAGGGAGTAGTTCTCCCCCGAGGTTATGGGCTCTACCGGTAGCTATGTGGTTCATCTCTCTCCCATGGTGTGATTTTTATGTGATCATGAGCTTTGTATCACTATTAATCTATGTGCTACTCTAGTGATGTTATTAAAGTAGTCTATTCCTCATCCATGATGTAATGCTGACAGTGTGTGCATCATGTAGTACTTGGCGTAGGTTATGATTGTAATCTCTTGTTGTAACATCCCAAAATTTTGCAAATTTTGGAATGTTAAATAAGTAAGTTGGAATGTTTGAATTGTTTGCCTTTATTGAAATTTCACAGGGAATTTAAACTTTTGTGTATTAGTTAAAACACTTTTCTAAAATCAGATATTTCATAAACCTTTGATTTTCAAAATATTTGAAAACAAAACCCTATTTTGAAATTATGGTACAATGGCCATATATGCCTACATGAAATATTTTGAGTTTTGAAGTTTATGTTAAAGTACAAAAAAAAACAGTGCCAAAGTGTTCAACTTTGCGTGAGCTCAACACTGGTTTCTCTCAAACTTTTCTGTTATGATTTTCTTTAGTTTTGAATCAAATTGGAAGTTAAAATCAAATAACAAAAAGAAAATGAAAATAGACTAGAATATAAAAAAAGGGAACGGCCCAACCTGGCCCAACTAACAAAACCAACCGAATGCCACTCGTCGGCATACACCTCTCGATCTCTCCCCTCAGACCATATTGATGCAAACCGAGAGGAGCACTGTGCGTCCCTTGTCCTTCTCCACCACTTTCATTAACAAAGTTTCTCCTAATATGCCATGTACAACACACACCAACCATGCTAACATCAGCCACAAACTCGAGTTCATCGCTAGATGCCGACGCCCTCGGTGATCACCTCGCTGATTCCTTCGGCCAGATTTCTATACTCATCAAGAGCTACCTCCAGGACATGGTCATGCATGATCTTGTCGCTGTTGGCCGCGACGTCATCGGAGTTCATCGGACGTTTATGTCACGTACGGTAATCTGCTCATCGATTCCTTTTACCACTAGGATCACCTAATCGAAGCCTACCTCCAGGACATATTTTTACGCCGTTTTGTTTCTGTTTCTCCGTCGCCATCCGACGCCACCGTCGCTCGATCCGCTCGTCACTGGCGCTAGAAGCTTTACCGAGAACAGCCAAGCACTTAGTCGTCTTCGCTTCGTCCTCCTCCACACCGGCGATGTCTTCCTCGACCGCGGGGACCTACCCAACGACGGCAAAGTTAGGATCAAGCCCACAACCCTCGTGCGCGTGTTTACCGGCACCCTGGACGTCTCCCACTGGTGAGCGCTGATTGTTTTGTTCTTCTTTCCTCTCTTTTCCTTCTGATTTATCTCTTACGCTCACATGTTTTTGAACCGATGGTTCGACGACTTTCGTAGCCGGAAATTACTCGGGACAACCGATCCGGCCAAACAGCCATCGTCTTCGGCTTCACCCCGCCTGAATAGCTTGTCTACTGCATTTTTTTTTTTCAACCACGGGGGCCTTCGCATCGACGGTGCACACCAGACGGCACGGAAGAACCGAGCTCGCGCCCACATGTTTTCAGCTACCAAAACCGTCTCCCGTGGTGAGGATCTCTATTTCCCTTCTTTGTCGGATCATTTGTGCACTCACAGTTAAAAGTGAACCAATAACAGCCAGTAGCAACATGCCACGTATATTCTTCTTTTCCCACCTGATCGATCAGTTGGTCATTGGAGTGGGCTAGCTACTTCACATAAATAAACTTTGAAATTCCGTAACTGTAGATCTAGAGCTCCGTTTTGAATGGTTATTCTTCCGTTATGTTCGTAACTAAATCCTCTACAACTTTTGTATAGGAAGTTTTTCCATCCGAGAAACTTTCTCGAACAACTTTTCGGACACCACTAGAATTCTAACCGCGTATTGTAAAATTCATACCTTGAGTTCTACACGTCGGTTTTCGACAAACTCTATACCGTTGGAATCAATAAAATACCTAGACCATTCTAGACATTTTACATGTTGGATTCACACGCTTTGTTTTCGCGGTATTTCCGTGGTCCGCAATATAGTTCTTCCACTATGCAAATCATTTAGACACATTCATCATGTTACATGATCACATCTCTCCACAACATATTATCTTAGTCCATATTATTCGAATAACAATTGAGTTATTTGAGTAAATTTTCATATCACTAGTTCCTAACTAATATTTTTTTTCCTTGTGCCATTGGTGAGTGTTATTGCTTTACGCCATCTGAGAATCATGTGATTCTATCACATGGATCATTTCAATTATTCTTTCCGGTGTAGCAAACAACGCTTGACCATATGCCCTGGTCAATCTTTTCCTCCTAACACTTCACTTGGATAATCTTTTTCTTTCAAAGTACATGACCTTTCCAATCTATCAAATCATATCTTGCAAGCCAAATCTCATGCCACACCTTAGTACCATAGAGTGTTTGCCAAAATGTTTTTCTTGATTGTATTATGTTGCTATGAAGTGTGTGTTTATGTTGTGTTACCTTTATTTTTATAGCTTGTACGGAGAGCTGCGTGTTTTTGTTGAGAGAAGTGAAGAACTCCCCATCTATCAAAAAGGCAAGTGACACACCCTCACAAATGTCCCAGTTTTTATCTATGCACAGTAGAGATTTTTGTAGTATACATGTGTAGGGTATATGCTTTGCTATGCAATCCCACTAGTCTAGCTACCCCTACTTGACTACTTTGTTGCCATTAAATTTAGTTGTTGCTCAGCTATGCTATGAAATGATTTTTGTTAGTGAGTTATGGAAAAACAACTAAGTTTAATGAACTACCTGGGTGGAATTGGTATTGCTCGGGTTATGTTGAGTGGTTCCCTGGGGTCATGTCGTCGAACCTCTGAACCGCCAGGTGTATCGCACTTGTGGACGGCCACCCAGGAACAAAGAGATATTAGACAACCTTGCTCATTAGCTTACCGTACAGCCACATGCTATATGGGCTCTGGCTTGACGGAGTACGTTGTGTGAACCTGGGCCCTACGCGACATGATGATGTAGGGGAATGTAGGTTGGAGCGGGTCCGTAGAGGATGGTCTGGGCGATCACTTCGGAAAAGTCTCGTCCTAGTCGACATCTGTCCATTTGAACAAAATGTGCATCATGGAAGAAGAACAGACTAGGTCATGTGGGTAAATTTGTACAACCTCTGCAGAGTGTTAAAACTAAGTACTTAGCCGTGTCCCCAGTTATGGACAATTTGAGCGAACTGACAAGGATCCTGTTCGAAAGTCTCCTCATCCCAACTTCTTAAATAAAAATTTGATGGGTGAACAAGGGTAGGAGGAATTCACTGGTTTCCATCAGTGGTATTCTAGGTTCATTGGTTTCTATCAATGGTACCGCTTAATAGAAGATAAAATGTTTTGAGAAATGATAGGTGAAAACTTGCTTTACGCAAAATTGCCTGAGCTCTACCAGCCAAATGTACACTTAAGTGTTAGGTTGCCATTTGAGTCCACCATAGTGTCATCTTGCCAATACATTCAAAGTATTGACCATTCGTGGCTGTAACTTTTCATGTTGCAGATGTTTTGAAAGACGAGTGAGTTACGATGGTTAGGGTTACGAGTCTATCCTCGACATGCTCGCATGTGGCACATGAAGACGAATGACTCCATGATGTCTATGTTTGTTCGTTGTAAAACTCTGATGATATGCTAGCCTTGTGCTATGCAATTTGTAATCCTTTATGTAAATTCTGGATCATACGATGTAATAAAGACCTTTGTTTCTTGGTATTACATCTTGTACTGTGTGTGCTAGCGATTGATCCAGGGACTAGCACATATACGCACAGAGATCGGCACCCTACCGGGTGAGGTGATCACTACACTTGTAGATTATTAAGTTAACTATTACTATGATAGTATTGATGCGATCTATTCCCCCTTTCATAGCTATTGTTGATAGTGTGTATGCTATGTTAGTACTCGGTCTAAATTGCAACGGTCTATTATGCACTCTAGAGGTTATTTTAATATGAACTCGGGATGTTGTGGAGCTTGTTTACTCCGGCTTCAGGTGTGCTTTTATAGCCCTACACAATGAATGGTGTTTGTTATCCAACAAGAGAGTGTAGAAAGTAGCATTTATTTATTCAGTTATGTGATCAATGTTGAGAGTGTCCACTAGTGAAAGTATGATCTCTAGGCCTTGTTTCTAAGCATTGAAACACCGTTTCCAACAAGTTCCGTTACATGTTTGCTTGCTGCTATTTTTATTTCAGATTGCAGTTACCACTTACAATCATCCATATTACTTGTATTTCACTATCTCTTCGCCGAACTAGTGCACTTATACATCTGACAAGTGTATTAGGTGTGTTGGGGACACAAGAGACTTCTTGTATCGTGATTGCAGGGTTGCTTGAGAGGGATATCTTTTGACCTCTACCTCCCTGAGTTCGATAAACCTTGGGTGATTCACTTAAGGGAAACTTGCTGCTGTTCTACAAATCTCTGCTCTTGGAGGCCCAACACTGTCTACATGAATAGAAGCATGCGTAGACATCAGCGTCCTTAACATTTCAAAGGCGGTAGGAGATCCAAAAAAAAAAGGCAAGTATCCCGAAAATAGGTGTCAAAAATAAATCATAGAAAGGAAAAATTTATAGTTCAGAGAGGATGACTTGTGGGACAGATCTGCCAGTAGCATCCTCGTCATTTCAAAGTCGGCAGAGGATCAAAAGAAAAAAAGGCAAATAGCCAGAAATTAGGGGTCAAAAGTAAATCAAACAAAGGAAACTTTTATTCTTCACAGAAGATGACATGTGGGGACCGACCTGCCAGCATCGTCCTCATCGTTTCAAAGGCAGCAAGGGATCAAAAGAAAAAGGCAAATAGCCAGAAATTAGGGGTAAAAAATAAATCCAACAAAGGAAAGGTTTATTGTTCATAGAGGCTGACATGTGGGACCCATGAGCCAGCAGCCTCCTCAATTTCAAAGGCGGCATTGGATCCAAAGAAATAGGCAAGTGACCAAAGATCAGGGGGTAAAAAATCAAAGAAAAGAAACTTTATTGTACATAGAGGATGACATGCGGGTCCCATGAGCTAGCACCTTACTCAACGTTTCAGAGGTGGCATGAGATCGAAAGAAAAAGGAAAGTGACCAAATATCAGGAGCAAAAAATAATCCAAGAAAAGAAACTTTTATTGTACATAGAGGATGACATATGGGTCCCATTTTGCAGCAGCGATCTCAACATTTCAAAGGCGGCATGAGATCGAAAGAAAAAGGCAAGTGCCAAAACATCAGGAGCCAAAAATAATCCAAGAAAAGAAACTTTATTGTACATAGAGTATGACATGCGGGTCCCATTTTTCAGCTGTGGTCTTAATGTTTCCAAGGGGGCACGGGATCGAAAGAAAAAGGAAGTAACCAAATATCAGGAGCCAAAAATAAATCCAAGAAAAGAAACTTTATTGTACATAGAGGATGACATGCGGGTCCCATTTTGCAGCAGCGGTCTCAACGTTTCCAAGGCGGCACGTGATCAAAAGAAAAAGGAAGTAGCTAGAAATCAGGGGTAAAGAATAATTCCAAGAAAGGAAACTTTTATTCTACATAAAGGGTGACTTGCGGGACCCACGAGCCAGCAGCTTCCTCAACGTTTCAAAGGTGGCATGATATCGAAAGAAAAAAGGCAAGTGACAAATATCAGGTGCCAAAAATAATCCAAGAAAAAATGTTTATCGTACATAGAGGATGACATGTGGGTCCCATATTGCAGCAGCGTTCTCAATGTTTCAAAGTTGGCATGAGATCGAAAGAAAAAGGCAAGTGACAAATATCAGGAGCCAAAAATAATCCAGGAAAGAAAATTTTATTGTACATAGAGGATGACATGTGGGTCCCATTTTGCAGCAGCGGTCTCAACGTTTCCAAGGTGGCACAGGACCAAAAGAAAAAGGAAGTAGCCAGAAATCATGGGGTCAAAAAATCCAAGAAAAGAAATTTTCTAATTGGGCTGCATCTGGCCATATGGGCCTTCGAACTATCCTGCTGGACGCCTTTTGACTCGTACGATTTCAGCCCACTCCAAAACAGGAAAGTCCTATGTTTCGCAAAAACAAAAAAAAACAAGGAGATTCAACATATGGGTTTGTTTATGTAAAATAAAGATCTAATTTATCCGTTTGCTAGCTCAGAGCGAAATACACTGTTTATTGTCTGCAAAATAATCAAGATATCACTTGTTTCGTGTACGGGGAGGCTGACATTGGGGACCCATGAGCCAGCAGGGTCGTCAAAGTTTTAAAGGCGGCAGGGGATCGAAAGAAAAAATAAACCAAAAATCAGTTGGTAAAAAAATCCATGAAAAGAAACATTTATCATTCTGAGAGGCTGACATGCAGGACCATGAGGCAGCAACATCCTCAACGTTTCAAAGGCGGCAAGGGATCAAAAGAAAAAGGAAGTAGCCAGAAATTAGGGGTCAAAAATAACTCCAAGAAAGGAAACTTTTATTGTTCGTAGAGGATGGCATGCGGGACCCATGAGCCACCAGCTTACTCAACGTTTCAAAGGCGTCATGAGATCAAAAGAAAAAGGCAAGTGACCAAATATCAGGAGCCAAAAATATGTAATAACCCAGAACATAGGAACGACGAAGGGTAGATTTAGAAATGGGATGTGCATTTCATCGCAAAACAGGGGAAATTTTCGCGCCTTATTGCAACTAAACCTAAGAGGGATCGAGGTTCTCTCTCATTTTGCAAACCTAAGGGGAAATTTCGACATGATCTCTTTTGTATCTTATTGATTTGGGGTATGATTTCATTTGACAAGTGTAAACACATTTAACAATAAGCATCACACAATATAAATAATGAATTCATAATTCAAACACAACTTATAAATTCAAATGACTTTGAATTTCAAATTGAATATTAAACACAATATTTAATAAAGAATATAAACATTACATAAGACAAAAGCTCATAAACAAAACTTGAGCTTTATTGATACACAACACAAATTACATAGTCTTTACAATATTCTTGATACAAGAATTGAGGAATAATAAACAGAAATATAAAAAGGAAAATTACAAGTTTGTTCTAAACTAAAACCTAGACTAAATGACTTGAAGATGATCTTCTGGCCATATTTCACTTCAAACCTGCAAAACAATACACAAGTGCTAGCCAGAATGTAAGTGTTAGAAATTCAATTTGGACAGATAGAACAACATCACAGAAATTCAGTTTGGACAATTAACACTGTCACTGCACACTTGTGCTTGTCCAAATTCCTCGACAGCACAAGATAAGAGCAAGGAGACCAAACCTGAGCACCACCAGGGGCTCAAGTTTCAGCATATGAGAACTGGTGCTGATCAAGCAACAGCAAGGCAATGCAAGAGCTGAGTCACAAAGTAACCCAGGCATGTGTGTCATGGCCAGAGTAGAAGTAGGGATCATATAAATAGAACACAAACCCTAGAACCATGACAGTCGACCAGATAGGATATTTCACCAGGTAAGGGTGAAGCAAGAGCAACACAAGTTCATCCAGTTCTTGCTCAAGAACAACACCAAACACAGAACCACTTATCCAACAGAGATCATGGTGACCTAGAAGATCAACCAGAATCTGGAGGTGAAGGGGCTGTGCACAAAACCACAAGACTGCAACAACCAAACATTTCATTCTAGGAGCTGGAACAAGGTATACCAAGTTCCTGGACAGATCCAATGGATCTGATCCATAAGATATGCATGACACAGTCATGGGATTGAGCAGATGCTCAAAGGGGTTGATCATCACTTGGTTTTCACCAAGGATCACTGCCAGCCTAGAAGCCACTAAAAATTGAAATCATCTAGATACAGATCTTGTGCACAGAAGCTAGCAATCATGCACAGATGCACACACTAGCAAGATCTTATGCACATATAGCACCAGTAGATGTATTGCAATGATTAGCAGCTAATACAGACTACACAGAAAATCTTAAGCATATAACCATCAGTAAACCCTAGATTTCATCATAGGCAAGCATATTGGCATTCATATCTAGTATGATCCCCAAATATGCAAGCAAAGTTGAGTAGCCCACAAGATCCAATCAAATAGGTGAGCAACCAATCAATAGCAAGGCTACTGAGGTCACATCACACTTAGCACCATTTAAAATAAAGCCAACTATAGCACATCATCATCCAGAAATGGATTCAGATTCATTTGCTTGTTAAAGAATCATGAACAGCAAGTTCATATACAAGCAAGTCATTTAAATCATCACTGCATAAGCAGTTCATCATAAATCAATTTAATTCAAGCATGAATATGTAACAAATTCATACTATTTGTTGACAGTAGCACACTGTAGGGCAACACAGCAACCAATCACTGCATCATAGTCACTGGATCAAGTCCAGTAAGCTTGAATGAGCAACAGCACAAGTACGCAGTAGCATAGTGATGCTTGAGCATCAGCATCAACAAGGAAATGGATTCACTTAGCCACAGAACTAATCAGCAAGCAATCACTGACATTTAATTGATCAAATGGATCAATTGAATCAAGTCAAGCCATAGAGTTAAATTAGCCAACAAGCAACAGTTGATCCAATGGATCATGAGCTTACACAGGAAGCACAGAAGCACTTCACAAGCACCACTGGCATTCACAAGTGTCACTGATGCACAGAAGTACACCTAGACAAGCAAGTGTAGATTACCAGTAAGCTTAAGCAAACCATAAGCATGAACAGCATGGCCTAGCAAGATCATAGCATGATAGGAGCAGTAAGCAAGCAACACATGGCAAGCCCAGCAAGCAAAGCAACACTGGCCAGTACCAGGAACTGGTAATTTGGCCATAAACTTGCAGCAAATGGAAGCATAGGAAGATTAGGCAGCCATGGCAAAGCTCTGTGTGATCACAGGATCACCAGAGAGTAACAGAACATGAGGAAGAAGAAGCACAGTGGCTTGGGAGGCGCACAGGCAGGGAGAAGAGAAGGAGGAGGAAGACGAACACTTACTTGTGCCTGGTGGCAGAGGCTATGGCATGGCGAGGCAGTGCTCGCGCGGCCATAGCAGCTGCAAAGCCCAGGGTAGGTGCTGGCATTACGCCGACGAGCACAAACACCACCGTAGCACAGCACTAGAGACGACGGCACAGGTACTGCGAGCAGCACCCGCGCCAGGTCGGTCTCGGAGGCGCACACGTCGACGGCGAGGACGAGGGTTCGCCGGAGATCGCCAATCGCCAGAGGCGATTCTCCACGAGATCCAGAGAGGAGGTGATTCGCCAGGAGAGCAAGAGATGGGAGAAACCACGCGGACAGATCGGTAGATCGTCTCGCGGCGGTCCGGATCCGATAGGTGGCTAAGGCAGGGGAGCACGGAGATGGCCGGAGCGCGGCGGCGGCCATGGCGGCGACGCCATCGCCACGGGAGACGCGAGAGTTAGGGTTAGAGACAAGCGAGTGAGAGTGACGAGTGAGAGAGCGAGGTGGGCCGCTTCGGCGCCACCGACCCATTATGGGACATGCCTTAGTGGGCTGTCCCATGGGCCTTAGTTAAGTGGGCTGGCCCAATAGGGGCCAGGGGCATTTTGGTCTTTTAACAATTTAGGAAAAATCCAGAATTTCACCAATTTTTAGTAAATAAAATACAACTCTAAAAATCCATTAAAAATTGGATTGGTGAATGAAAAATAACTCTTAACCTAAATAAAAATATAAAATGGAATTTAAGAAACAAATTCAAAATTATGAATTTGATGAGTTTAAAATAATAACTTGAAATTCCAAACTATTATTTCCTTGTATTCAAAAATCAAGGAAAAATCTCAAATAAGTTCAAATACTTATTTTTAAACATTTCAAAATGAAATTCTATTATTCCAAGTCATTTCTATTGCAAAGGGTATTTTTCAAAGAAAAATACTCTATTCCCTATTTATTCCAAAAATATAGAGACAACTCCATGATTTCAAATTATTTTTGGAATGAGTAAATAAATCACCAAGTAAAGTAGTTTTACTTTGAAGTATCTTACTTTATGTGGATTAAAATGGTTTACACTTTTAAATCAATTGCAAGTTACTGCCAAAGGCATAAATCTTAAACTCAACCCTAAATTGCTATAACTCAGCGGGGTAAAGGGATTCAACATGAAATAATACATCCATGATTGCATTATTTGGATTTTATAACATTGTCCTTACCGGACAATGATGCTTCTTACAGAACCCGAGGTCCAGGTTCCATCAACTGCATTGAACTGCACTATCTCGCAGTCCACAGGCAAGTTCACCCTTGCTCATGTCAACTTGATTATTTTCTACTACTTTAATGCAAAGCTATATACTTATCATTCCTGCATCGCAAATAAAATGTTACTTTCCAACTATGAATATGACTATGTGGCTGGCAATGGAACCATGGTATGTGTTGATATGGTGGAGGTTCCATTGCATGGGTTATATCACCCTAGGATTAAATTACCAATGCCGTCCAGTGATTCTAGCGCCGTACAAACTGCGTTGACCATGAGATCTATAATGGCTCTGGGGAAGCCAGCCGTATCTTTTCCCTTCTGCACGCCAACGGATTGGTAGAGCTGGCGGGGTGTTGGAGGCACTGCCGTAGGTTGGGATAGCCTTTTAAATCCCCATCCATTAGTGATGATAAGCTCTACGATCTATGATGGATTGTCCGGAGTACACCGTGAGTAAAGCCGTATTATCGGAAGAAGTCTACTGGGGGTGTAGGGTCGGACAAAAGGGTGGGTTTGCAGTCGCGGAGATGGCGGTGTGGGCTTGGATTTTCATACCTGGCCTCACACCAAAGGAAGTGTGAACGGGGGCAAGTCCCTACGGATGGCAAAAGGGGTGGAATCTCTTATGGGAAAAGTAACGCACCTCTGCAGAGTGTATCAAATTGTGGATGTCACTCCTTGTTCCGGGAAGGGAACTGCGAACGCGGCAGGAAAGGAACTCCACGAAGTTCTAGTCAACCTGTGAAGCTGACGGGCATAGTTTTCATAATAAAAGCAACCTTTTGAAGAAATGATTTCAAAACATGCATTGACCTGCGATTTCCTGATCAATGGTCGTAGCTAGTGCATCAAACACCTTTTTACTCTTTTAGAACTTGCTGAGTACCTCTGTACTCACTTTCTTTCGACACCATTGCTAGACTGTGATCCGGAAATGGAGGCCATCAACGATGGAGCACCAGAAGGAAGCTACGAGCTGGTCTACGAGGAGCCTGATCTTACCGGCGGAGTAGAAGGAGTAGACTATGGGATAGTCTATGGACCCGATGACACGGAGGTGGAGGAGTAGTGATATACCCTAGCATCATAGAGCCGAGCAATGTAGAACTTACCTAAATAAGTTGTTGAGCTCTCTTTATATTTGGTTATGAGTTGTAATCGTACTTAAGTAGTATCTTAGGGTGTTCTCATAGGACCTGTGAGAATACCAACTTGTTAAGACAATGTTTGTAATAATGTATGGAGTGTTATGACCTGCAATGTTTCTGTTGTACCACTCTGAGGGATATGGAAATTTGTGAAGAAGTCCCTTCACAAAGATCATATCAACGACTTGTATACTACAACATGCAGTGGTATGCTGGGTCACCGCAAAATAATCCAAGAAAAGAAACTTTATTGTACATATAGGATGACATGCGGGTCCCATTTGGCAGCAGCGGTCTCAACGTTTCAAATGCGGCTTGAGATCAAAAGAAAAAGAAAGTAGCCAGAAATTAGGGGTAAAAAAACTCCAAAAAAAGAAAGTTGATTGTACATAGATGATGACATGCGGGTCCCATGAGTCCGCAGCTTACTCAACGTTTCCATGGCGGCAGGGGATCTAAAGAAAAAGGAAATCGCCAAAAATCAGAGGGTGAGAAAAATCCAAGAAAAGAAACTTTTATAGTACATAGAGGATGACATGCGGGTCCCATGAGCCAGCAGGTTCCTCAACATTTCCAAAGGCAGCATGAGATCGAAAGAAAAAGGCAAGTGACCAAAAATTAGAGGGTGAAAAATAATCCAAGAAAAGAAACTTTTATTGTACATAGAGGATGACATGCAGGTCCCATTTTGCAGCAGCGGTCCCAACGTTTCAAATGCGGCTTGAGATCAAAAGAAAAAGAAAGTAGCTAGAAATTAGGGGGTCAAAAATAAACTCCAAGAAAAGAAAGTTGATTGTACATAGAGGATGAAATGAAGGTCCCATGAGTTAGCAGCTTACTCAACGTTTCCAAGGCGGCAGGGGATCAAAAGAAAAAGGAAATAGCCAAAAATCAGGGGGTGAAAAAAAACCCAAGAAAATAAACTTTTATAGTACATAGAGGATGACATGCGGGTCCCATGAGCCAATAGGTTCCTCAACGTTTCAAACGTGGCATGAGATCGAAAGAAAAAGGCAAGTGACCAAATATCAGGAGCCAAAAATAATCCAAGAAAAGAAACTTGATTCTACATAGAGGATGACATGCGGGTCCCATTTAGCAGCAGTGGTATCACCGTTTGAGAGGAGGCACGGGATCGAAAGAAAAGGCAAGTGACCAAATATCAGGTGCCAAAAAAATCCAAGAAAAGAAAGTTTATAGTACATAGAGGATGACATGCGGGTCCCATTTAGCAGCAACGGTATCGCTGTTTGAGAGGCGGCACGGGATCAAAATAAAAAGGCAAGTGACCAAATATGAGGTGCCAAAAAAAACTCCAAGAAAAGAAACTTGATTGCACATAGAGGATGACATGCGGGTCCCATTTTGCAGCAGCGGTATCACCGTTTGAGAGGCGTCACGGGATCAAAAGAAAAAGGCAAGTGACCAAATATCAGGTTCCAAAAATAACTCCAAGAAAAGAAAGTTGATTGTACATAGAGGATGACATACGGGTCCCATTCAGCATCAGCGGTATCACCGTTTGAGATGCGGCACGGGATCAAAAGAAAAAGGCAAGTGACCAAATATCAGGTGCCAAAAATAACTCCAAGAAAAGAAAGTTAATTGTACATAGAGGATGACATGCGGGTCCCATTCAGCAGCACCGGTATCACCGTTTGAGAGGCGGCACGGGATCGAAAGAAAAATGCAACTGACCAAATATGAGGTGCCAAAAATAACTCCAAGAAAGTTGATTGCACATAGAGGATGACATGCGGGTCCCATTTAGCAGCAGCGGTATCACCGTTTGAGAGGCGGCACGGGACCAAAAGAAAAAGGCAAGTGACCAAATATGAGGTGCCAAAAAGAACTCCAAGAAAAGAAACTTGATTACACATAGAGGATGACATGCGGGTCCCATTTTGCAGCAGCGGTCTCCCAAGGCGGCACGGGATCAAAAGAAAAAGGAGGTAGCCAGAAATCAGGGGGTCAAAAAATCCAAGAAAAGAAAGAATTTTCGTTCATAGAGGATGACATGTGGGGACCCATGATCCTGCATCGTAAATGGCTCGATCGGAGAGCGTTGAACGAGATGGCGCGATCGAGAAAAAAAACAATGCTAGAGAGGCTGCCATCTGGGCCCTACATCCCTGGGCGGTGTGGATTTTCGTTGACTCGGCCGGCGAAACCGAGAATTCGTGATGCACCACGTCCCGGGACACCATACGCGATGTTTTGGACGTTTTTGTCGGGCTAGGTGGCCTCAAAAACGAGAGAGAAAAAAATTTGACATCCACCATGGAGAGACCAAAAATCGTCGGCCATGGTGCGTCAGCAACCACGGCGCGACTTCAACTTCGTCGACTATGGCAACTTTTCTTGTAGTGTGTAAGTCCCTTGTTTTAGCGCTAAATTCTGGGTTCAGATGCTTGTTTATCTTAAGCTCTTTAAGTTCATTCCTAGCTATGACAGTAACACCCTGCTATTTTCTAGTTCATTGCTAACTTTAAGAGATTGAACATTTTGGTTTGCATTCCCTGCTCTATAGATGTAGCCATCATACTTCTATATCTTGCTCAGTCGTTGTTACAAAAATTATAGCCTGCTACTGATGACCCACAAGTATAGGGGGTGTATCGTAGTACTTTCGATAAATAAGAGTGTCGAACCCAACGAGGAGCAGAAGGTGTTGACAAGCAGTTTCGACGAAGGATTCACTGTAAATGCTCACAGACAAGTATTCAGGGGGTTTTGATATAGCAGATAAATAAAATACAAGTAAGTAAAATGCGAGAGTAATAATTGCAGCGAGTGGCCCAATCCTTTTTAGCACAAAGGACAAGCCGGTTTGTTTACTTATGATTACCAAACGTTCTTGAGGACACACGGGAATTTAGTCTAGTGCTTTCGCTTCATATAGTTGATTAATCTTCATTGTTTTGATAAGTGTTGTGTGGGTGAACCTATGCTAATGCACCGCCCTTCCTAGGACTAATACATACTTGTGATTAAACCCCTTGCAAGCATCCACAAATACAAGAAAGTAATTAAGATAAATCTAATCACAGCCTTAAACTCTGAGATCCTGCTATCCCTCCTGCATCGATATACCAACGGGGGTTCAGGTTGCTGTCACTACGGCAACCCCACAATTAGCAAACGAATACAAGATGCATTCCCCTAGGCCCATAAAGGTGAAGTATCATGTAGTCGATGTTCACATGACACCACTAGAAGAATAACACCACAACTTAAATATCAAACCATTAAATATTACTCAACATAGTTCACTACTAACATTTAGACTTCACCCATGTCCTCAAGAACTAAACGAACTACTCACGAGACATCATATGGAACATGATCAGAGGTGATATGATGATGAATAACAATCTGAACATAAACCTTGGTTCAATGGTTTCACTCAATAGCATCAATAACAAAGAGTAATCAACACCGGGAGAGTTTCCCCTATGAAATAATCAAGATTCAACCCTAGATGTTATAGCGGAGACGGGGTGCAGCGGTGGAGATGATGATGATGGTGGTGGAGATGATGATGATGATGATCCCAATGAAGTCCAGCTCGATGACGGTGACGATGGCGACGATTTCCCCCTCCGGGAGGGAATTTCCCCGGCGGATTTCAGCCTGCCAGAGAGCTCTTTTCTCTCTGGTGTTTTCCGCCCCGCAGAGGCGGCTGTGTCTATTCCCGATGATCCCCCGTACCTTAGGTTTTCGGGTAGATGAAGTACGCGAAAGAGAGACGGCCGAGGGGGGCTGTGGGCCCACTCCCCACAAGGCGGCGCGGCCAGGGTGGAGCCCGCGCCGGCCTATGGGGGGCCATGGCGGCCCTCCTCGGCCCCTCCTTTTGGCTGGCTCCTTCTTCTGGAGAAATAAGACTTTTGGTGTAGTTTCCGTCAATTGTTGATCTTCAGAAATATTGCATCCTGACGGTGCTTTTTCCAGCAGAATCCTGACTCCGGTGAGTAATTCTCCAATAATCATGAAACATGCAAAATAGGTGAAATAACATAAGTATCATCTCTAAATATGAAATATAGCAATGAATAACAGTAAATTATGATATAAAATAGTTATGCAAAATGGACGTATCAACTCCCCCAAGCTTAGACTTCGCTTGTCCCCAAGCGAAACTGAACTCAATAAACAAGACCGCATGTTTATGGAGTGAAGAGTCGATAAATAAAATATGGACAAGAAGCATCACATTAATTCACACAAGACATTCTAGTGAACAACTTCCTCATATAATTCAACTTGAAACAAGTAGAGGGAAATCACAAATAAAGGTGCATAGGAAATCATAATTGGTGATGGCAAACTTCGTTCTTGGTCAAAGAACAATTAACAGATTGTACTTGTCTTTCGAGCAGAGCTCTTGTTGTAGGATAACGTTGCATAGAAAACAAAAAATTTCCTACCGCGAACACGCAATCCAAGCCAAGATGCAATCTAGAAGACGGTAGCAACGAGAGGATTATCGAGTCTCACCCTTGAAGAGATTCCAAAGCCTAAAAGATGAGGCTCTTGTTGCTGCGGTAGACGTTCACTTGCCGCTTGCAAAAGCGTGTAGAAGATCTTGATCACCGGCGCCACGAACGGGCAGCACCTCCGTACTCGGTCACACGTTCGGTTGTTGATGAAGACGACGTCCACCTCCCGTTCCAGCGGGCAGCGGAAGTAGTAGCTCCTCTTGAATCCGACAGCACGACGGCGTAGTGTCGGTGGCTGTGGAGAACTCCGGCGGAGCTTCGCTTAAGCACGCGGGAGCTATGGAGGAGAGGGGGGCGGCTAGGGTTTGGGAGGGGGTGGCCGGCCACTCAAGGGGGGCGGCCAGGTTGTGGTCTTGGGGTGGCCGGCCCCCTCCCCTTGGCCCCTCATTATATAGGTGGAAGCCCCAAGTGTTGGACTACAAGTCTCCGAATAAGACCCGAACCCAAAACCTTCCATATGATAGGGAAACCTACCCAAGGTGGGAATCCCACTTGGGGTGGGATTCCCCCCTTCCATATGGGGGGGTGGCCGGCCCCCATAGGGGGAGTCCACTTGGGACTCCTCCCCTACTAGGGTTGGCCGGCCATGGAGGTGGAGTCTCTCTAGGACTCCACCTTCCTTGGTGGTTTCTTCCGGACTTTTCTAGAACCTTCTAGAACCTTCCATAGAACCTTCCGCATCATTTTAATTCACATAAAATGACATCCTATATATGAATCTTATTCTTCGGACCATTCCGGAACTCCTCGTGATGTCCGGGATCTCATCCGGGACTCCGAACAAATATTCGAACTCCATTCCATATTCAAGTTCTACCATTTCAACATCCAACTTTAAGTGTGTCACCCTACGGTTCGCGAACTATGCGGACATGGTTGAGTACTCACTCCGACCAATAACCAATAGCGGGATCTAGAGATCCATAATGGCTCCCACATATTCAACGATGACTTTAGTGATCGAATGAACCATTCACATACGATACCAATTCCCTTTGTCACGTGATATTTTACTTGTCCGAGGTTTGATCTTCGGTATCACTCTATACCTTGTTCAACCTCGTCTCCTGACAAGTACTCTTTACTCGTACTGTGGTATGTGGTCTCTTATGAACTTATTCATATGCTTGCAAGACATTAGACGACATTCCACCGAGAGGGCCCAGAGTATATCTATCCGTCATCGGGATGGACAAATCCCACTGTTGATCCATATGCCTCAACTCATACTTTCCGGATACTTAATCCCACCTTTATAACCACCCATTTACGCAGTGGCGTTTGGTGTAATCAAAGTACCTTTCCGGTATAAGTGATTTACATGATCTCATGGTCATAAGGACTAGGTAACTATGTATCGAAAGCTTATAGCAAATAACTTAATGACGAGATCTTATGCTACGCTTAATTGGGTGTGTCCATTATATCATTCATACAATGACATAACCTTGTTATTAATAACATCCAATGTTCATGATTATGAAACTAATCATCCATTAATCAACAAGCTAGTTAAGAGGCATACTAGGGACTCTTTGTTGTTTACATATCACACATGTACTAATGTTTCGGTTAATACAATTATAGCATGACATATAAACATTTATCATAAACATAAAGATATAAATAATAACCACTTTATTATTGCCTCTAGGGCATATCTCCTTCAGTCTCCCACTTGCACTAGAGTCAATAATCTAGATTACATTGTAATATACCTAACACCCATGGCATTCTGGTGTTGGTCATGCTTTGCCCTAGGGAGAGCTTTAGTCAACGGATCTGCTACATGCAGATCAGTGTGTACTTTGCAAATCTTTACTTCTCCATCTTCGATGTACTCGCGAATCGAGTGGTAACGCAGCTTGATATGCTTCAGCCTCTTGTGTGACCTTGGCTCTTGTGCATTGGCGATGGCACCCATGTTATCACAGTAAATGATTAATGGGTCCAATGCACTAGGAACCACACCGAGCTCTACAATGAACCTCTTCATCCATACCGCTTCGATGAAGCCTCCAAGCCGCTATGTACTCTGATTCTGTTGAAGACTTTGCCACCGTGCACTGCTTCGAGCTTGCCCAGCTTACTGCAGCACCATTCAATATAAACACGTACCCAGACTGTGACTTAGAGTCATCGGGATCAGTGTTCCAACTTGCATCGGTGTAACCATTTACAACGAGCTCTTGGTCACCTCCATAACAAAGAAACATATTCTTAGTTCTTTTCAACTACTTCAGTATATTCTTGACCGCTGTCCAGTGTTCCATTCCTGGATCACTTTGATATCTGCTAGTCAAACTAACAGCATGTGCTATATCCGGTCTAGTACATAGCATGGCATACATGATAGATCCTACTGCCGAGGCATAGGGGATATTACTCATCCTTTCTCTTTCTTCTGCCGTAGCCGGTCCTTGAGTCTTACTCAAGACCTTGCCTGGTAACATAGGTAAGAACCCTTTCTTACTTTCCTCCATTCTAAACTTCTTTAGAATCTTGTCTAGGTATGTACTCTGTGATAGCCCTATTAGGCGTCTTGATCTATCTCTATAAATCTTGATGCCTAATATATACGATGCTTCACCAAGGTCTTTCATTGAAAAACTATTATTCAAATAACCTTTTACACTGCTTAATAGTTCTATATCATTCCCGATCAATAATATGTCATCTACATATAATATCAGAAATGCTACAGAGCTCCCACTCACTTTCTTGTAAATACAGGCCTCTCCATGACACTGTATAAACCCGAAGTCTTTGATCACCTTATCAAAGCGTCGGTTCCAACTTCTTGGTGCTTGCTTCAGTCCATAGATTGAACGCTGAAGTTTGCATACTTTGTCAGCATTTTTAGGATCGACAAAACCTTTGGGTTGTACCATATACAACTCTTCCTCAATGTCTCCATTAAGGAACGCCGTTTTGACATCCATCTGCCAAATATCATAATCGAAAAATGCAGCTATTGCTAACAAAATCCTCACAGATTTTAGCTTCGCTACAGGTGAGAAAGTCTCATCGTAGTCAACTACTTGAATTTGTTGGAAACCTTTTGCGACAAGTCGAGCTTTATAGACAGTAATATTACCATCAGCATCTGTTTTTCTCTTGAAGATCCATTTATTCTCGACAGCCTTTCGGCTATCAGGTAAGTCTACCAAAGTCCATACTTTGTTATCATACATGGATCCCATTTCGGATTTCATGGCTTCTTGCCATTTGTTGGAATCTGGGCTCATCATCGCTTCTTCATACGTCGCAGGGTCCTCATCATTGTTATCCACAATCATGACATTTAGACAAGGATCATACCAATCAGGAGTGGCACGTTCCCTTGTCGATCTGCGAGGTTCAGTAGTTTCCTCGTTCGAAGTTTCATGATCATTATCATTAGCTTCCTGTGTTGCCGGTGTAGGCGGTACAGGTACAACTTCCGGTACTGCGCTACTCTGATCAACGAGTATAGATTCATCAATCTCATCGAGTTCTACTTTTCTTCCAGTCACTTCTTTAGTGAGAAATTCTTTCTCAAGAAAGGTTCTGTTCTTAGCAACAAAGATTTTGCCTTCGGATCTGTGATAGAAAGTGTACCCTATAGTTTCCTTAGGGTATCCTATGAAGACGCATTTCTCCGCTTTGGGTTCTAGCTTGTCCGGTTGTAACTTCTTTACATAGGCTTCGCCACCCCAAACTTTCAGGAACGATAGCTTAGGTTTCTTATTAAACCATAATTCATACGGTGTCGTTTCTACGGATTTTGATGGTGCTCTATTTAAAGTGAATGCGGCTGTCTCTAATGCATAACTCCAAAATGATAACGGCAAATCAGTAAGAGACATCATAGAACGAACCATATCTAAGAGAGTTCGATTACGACGTTCGGACACACCGTTTCGTTGAGGTGTTCCCGGCGGTGTCAATTGTGAAAGTATTCCGCATTTCTTTAAATGCATGCCAAACTCATAACTCAGATATTCACCTCCACGATCAGATCGTAGAAATTTAATCTTCTTGTTACGTTGATTTTCTACTTCACTTTGAAATTCCTTAAACTTCTCGAAAGTTTCGGATTTATGTTTCATGAAATAGATATACCCATATCTACTCAGATCATCTGTGAAGGTTAGAACATAACGATAACCACCGCGCGATGCTACGCTCATTGGTCCGCACACATCGGTATGTATGATTTCCAATAGGTCAGTAGCTCACTCCATCATACCAGAAAATGGAGTCTTAGTCATTTTACCCATTAGACATGCTTCACATCTATCAAGTGACTCAAAGTCAAGTGATTCAAGTAATCCATCAGTATGGAGTTTCTTCATGCGTTTCACTCCAATATGACCAAGACGATAGTGCCACATATAAGTAGAATTATCATTCAATTTAATTCACTTAGCATCAATGTTATGTATATGCGTATCACTACTATCGAGATCTAACAGAAATAAGCCATTCTTTTCTGGTGCTCGACCATAAAAGATATTATTCATAAAAATAGAACAACCATTATTCTCAGACTTGAATGAATAATCGTCTTGCATTAAACAAGATCCAGATATAATGTTCATGCTCAACGCGGGTACAAAATAACAATTATTTAGGCTTAAAACTAATCCCGAAGGTAGATGTAGAGGAAGTGTGCAGACAGCGATCACATCGACTTTGGATCCGTTTCCAACGCGCATCGTCACTTCATCTTTCAGTAGTCTTCGTTTATTCTTTAGTTCCTGTTTCGAGTTGCAAATATGAGCAACCAAACTAGTATCAAATACCCAGGTACTAGAACGAGAACCAGTGAGATAAACATCTATAACATGTATATCAGATATACCTTCTTTCTTCTTCTTGACAAGGCCGCTCTTCAGATCAGCCAGATACTTGGAGCAATTACGCTTCCAGTGTCCCTTCTCCTTGCAGTAATAGCACTCAGCATCAGGCTTAGGGCCGTTCTTAGGTTTCACAGGAGGCGTGGCACCTTTCTTGCCACCCTTCTTGAATTTTCCCTTAGACTTGCCCTGTTTCTTGAAACTGGTGGTCTTGTTGACCATCAACACTTGGTGCTCTTTCTTGATCTCAATCTCAGCAGCTTTTAGCATGCCAAAGAGTTCAGGGAACTCCTTGTTCATGTTCTGCATATTGTAGTTCATCACAAAGTTTTTGTAACTTGGTGGCAGTGATTGAAGGACACGATTAATACCCAGTCTGTTAGGAATCACTATTCCCAAGTCACTGAGTTTCTTCGCATGCCCGGTCATGGCGAGCATGTGCTCACTAACGGAGCTGCCTTCTTCCATCATACAGCTGAAGAATTGTTTCGATGCTTCATAGCATTCCACGGCCGCATGAGTCTCAAAAATAGCTTTCAGCTCATTCATCAACTCATGAGGATCGTGGTGCTCAAAACGTTTTTGAAGATCGGATTCCAGACTGCACAAGATGGCACACTGAACTTGAGAGTACCGTGTTTTCCGAGTCTCGTAAACAGCTTTTACTTCATCGGTTTCAGTTTCTGCAGGAGGGTCACCTAGCGGTGCATCAAGCACATATTGCAGATTTCCGCCAGAGAGGAAGATCCTCACATGACGGAACCAGTCGGTGAAGTTGCTACCGTTGCTCTTAAGTTTTTCTTTCTCTAGGAACTGGTTAAAATTGATTGGGGACGCCATCTCTACAACATATATTTGCAAAAGTTTAGACTAAGTTTATGACAAATTGAGTTCAAATTTTAATTCAACATAATTAAAAATCTAGGTGAACTTCCACTCAAAACAATATCCCTCGCATTGTCTTAGTGATCACACGAACCAAATTCACCGCACCTAAGTCCGATCATCACGAGACAAGGTGTGATTTCAATGGCGAACACTCAAAGTGTTCATCATATCAACCATATGATTCATGCTCTACCTTTCGGTATCACGTGTTCCGAGACCATGTCTGTACATGCTAGGCTCGTCAAGGCCACCTTAGTATCCGCATGTGCAAAACTGTCTTGCACCCGTTGTATGCACTTGTTGATTCTATCACACCCGATCATCACGAGATGCTTCGAAACGACAAGTCTTGGCAACGGTGCTACTAAGGATGAACACTTTATTATCTTGAGATTTTAGTGAGGGGTCATCTTATAATGCTACCATCGCGATCTAAGCAAAATAAGATGCATAAAAGGATTAACATCACATGCAGTTCATATGTGATATGATATGGCCCTTTTGTCTTTGCGCCTTCGATCTTCATCTCCAAAGCACGGACATGATCTCCATCATCTTCGGGCATGATCTCCATCATCGTCGGCGTAACGTCAAGGTCAATGGCGCCGTCTTCATGATTGTCCTCCATGTAGCAACTATTACAACTACTTTGAAATACTACTCAACATGAAATTTAAAGACAACCATAAGGCTCCTGCCGGTTGCCACAATACAATAATGATCATCTCATACATATTCATCATCACATTATGGCCATATCACATCACCAAACCCTGCAAAAACAAGTTAGACGTCTCTAATTTGGTTTGCATATTTTACGTGGTTTAGGGTTTTCGAGAGAGATCTAATCTACCTACGAACATGAACCACAACGTTGATACTAATGTTGTCAATAGAAGAGTAAATTGAATCTTCACTATAGTAGGAGAGACAGACACCCGCAAAGCCTCTTATGCAATACAAGTTGCATGTCGAACGAGGAACAAGTCTCATGAACGCGGTCATGTAAAGTTAGTCCGAGCCGCTTCATCCCACTATGCCACAAAGATGCAAAGTACTCAAACTAAAGACAACGAGAGCATCAACACCCACAAAACCATTGTGTTCTACTCGTGCAACCATCTATGCATAGACACGGCTCTGATACCACTGTAGGATAACGTTGCATAGAAAACAAAAAATTTCCTACCGCGAACACGCAATCCAAGCCAAGATGCAATCTAGAAGACGGTAGCAACGAGAGGATTATCGAGTCTCACCCTTGAAGAGATTCCAAAGCCTACAAGATGAGGCTCTTGTTGCTGCGATAGACGTTCACTTGCCGCTTGCAAAAGCGCGTAGAAGATCTTGATCACCGGCGCCACGAACGGGCAGCACCTCCGTACTCGGTCACACGTTCGGTTGTTGATGAAGACGACGTCCACCTCCCGTTCCAGCGGGCAGCGGAAGTAGTAGCTCCTCTTGAATCCGACAGCACGACGGCGTGGTGTCGGTGGCGGTGGAGAACTCCGGCGGAGCTTCGCTTAAGCACGCGGGAGCTATGGAGGAGAGGGGGCGGCTAGGGTTTGGGAGGGGGTGGCCGGCCACTCAAGGGGGGCGGCCAGGTTGTGGTCTTGGGGTGGCCGGCCCCCTCCCCTTGGCCCCTCATTATATAGGTGGAAGCCCCAAGTGTTGGACTACAAGTCTCCGAATAAGACCCGAACCCAAAACCTTCCATATGATAGGGAAACCTACCCAAGGTGGGAATCCCACTTGGGGTGGGATTCCCCCCTTCCATATGGGGGGGTGGCCGGCCCCCATAGGGGGAGTCCACTTGGGACTCCTCCCCTACTAGGGTTGGCCGGCCATGGAGGTGGAGTCCCTCTGGGACGCCACCTTCCTTGGTGGTTTCTTCCGGACTTTTCTAGAACCTTCTAGAACCTTCCATAGAACCTTCTGCATCATTTTAATTCACATAAAATGACATCCTATATATGAATCTTATTCTCCGGACCATTCCGGAACTCCTCGTGATGTCCGGGATCTCATCCGGGACTCCGAACAAATATTCGAACTCCATTCCATATTCAAGTTCTACCATTTCAACATCCAACTTTAAGTGTGTCACCCTACGGTTCGCGAACTATGCGGACATGGTTGAGTACTCACTCCGACCAATAACCAATAGCGGGATCTAGAGATCCATAATGGCTCCCACATATTCAACGATGACTTTAGTGATCGAATGAACCATTCACATACGATACCAATTCCCTTTGTCACGCGAAATTTTACTTGTCCGAGGTTTGATCTTCGGTATCACTCTATACCTTGTTCAACCTCGTCTCCTGACAAGTACTCTTTACTCGTACTGTGGTATGTGGTCTCTTATGAACTTATTCATATGCTTGCAAGACATTAGACGACATTCCACCGAGAGGGCCCAGAGTATATCTATCCGTCATCGGGATGGACAAATCCCACTGTTGATCCATATGCCTCAACTCATACTTTCCGGATACTTAATCCCACCTTTATAACCACCCATTTACGCAGTGGCGTTTGGTGTAATCAAAGTACCTTTCCGGTATAAGTGATTTACATGATCTCATGGTCATAAGGACTAGGTAACTATGTATCGAAAGTGCTTTCAAAAAAAAAAAACTATGTATCGAAAGCTTATAGCAAATAACTTAATGACGAGATCTTATGCTACGCTTAATTGGGCGTGTCCATTATATCATTCATACAATGACATAACCTTGTTATTAATAACATCCAATGTTCATGATTATGAAACTAATCATCCATTAATCAACAAGCTAGTTAAGAGGCATACTAGGGACTCTTTGTTGTTTACATATCACACATGTACTAATGTTTCGGTTAATACAATTATAGCATGACATATAAAAATTTATCATAAACATAAAAATATAAATAATAACCACTTTATTATTGCCTCTAGGGCATATCTCCTTCACTTGTATTAAAGCTTATATGGCAAAACTTACATACTCAATCGTAATAATCTCCTCATAATCATTGATAACCTTCAAAGTCATATTCATTCGGATAAAACTTGTACTAAACAAGGAAGAATAAGGCATGATTAAACAGATCACAATATAAATGGTTGGATCACAACAACTCAATTGCTTGCTTAAGATAGAGGGAAATAGGTTTACTGACTCAACATAGAGTAAAAGATAGGCCCTTCGCAGAGGGAAGCAGGGATTAAATCATGTGCTAGAGCTTTTTAAGTTTGAAATCATATAGAGAGCATTAAAGTAAAGTTTTGAGAGGTGTTTGTTGTTGTCAACGAATGGTAGTGGGTACTCTAACTCCCTTGCCAAACAGACTTCCAAAGAGCGGCTCCCATGAAGGACGTTATCTCTACCAGCAAGGTAGATCATCCCTCTTCTCTTTTGTTTATACATGTACTTTAGTTTATTTAAGGATGACACTCCTCCCAACCTTTGCTTTCACAAGCCATGGCTAACCGAATCCTCGGGTGCCTTCCAACATTTCACATACCATGGAGGAGTGTCTATTGCAAAATTAAGTTGCTTACTGGTGAATCAGGGCAAAACATGTGAAGAGAGTTATTAATGAAAGTTAATTGATTGGGGCTGGGAACCCCGTTGCCAGCTCGTTTTGCAAAATTATTGGATAAGCGGATGAAGCCACTAGTCCGTTGGTGAAAGTCTGCCTACCAAGATTGAAAGATAAAACTCCACATACTTCCTCATGAGCTATAAAACATTAACACAAATAAGAGATAATAACTTTTGAATTGTTTAAAGGTAGCACATGAAGTATTTACTTGGAATGGCAGGGAAATACCACATAGTAGGTAGTTATGGTGGACACTGATGGCATAGGTTTGGTTTAAGGGTTTGGATGCACAAGAAGCATTCCCTCTCGGTACAGGTCTTTGGCTAGCAAGGTTGGTTAGCAAGCATAAGAGTTGAGGGAAACAAACAAATATACATGTGATAGAAACAATCATGCATCTTTCTTGTAAGCACAAATAATTTTAACTTCAGAATACTAAGCTCATTAGCTAACAAGAAAGAAAGATAATGAAATAACATATCTACATGTATTTCCTCTTTCTACTTAAACCTCGAAGTGTTGTTGCTATTGACCAATGCTAAGTTTGCCAAAACCAAATAGATTTACCCAATGCTCCCAAAGTGATACCGATACTAACAACAAGATCAATCACATAACAGAGATTGCAAACTAAAGTAAGGTGTGCAATATGTAAATGATAAAACTTCTCATCAATATTCCATAACGATAACTCACACCAAGGGATACATAGATAACCAACTAAAAGAGAGATACTTCCACACTGCAACCATCTTATATGATAACTTCCCTACTCATGATATGACACTACTTAATACTAAAAAGGTAAAAGATGGTGATGATGTGATACCGCGGCACTCCCCCCAAGCTTGGAACAAACCAAGGGGGTGCCAATACCAATGATGAATTACTCCATCGGCGGTGGTGATGATGAATTCTTGATAAGCTTCTTAACAAGCTCCTTTAGCTCATCAATCTCGTATATGAGGTTGCGGATCATCTCCGAGTTGTGCTCGATGCGGTTAAGAAGTATGTCCGACGGCAAGTCCCAACTCTTAGAGTTGTTTCCCCACTCTTCAGCTTTAGGTTTCATCCTTCCTGCAGTGTTAGAACGATCCATATCCCAACTGCTAGGCAATACTGCCTTGGGAATCCTTTCAATTTGACTATTATGAATTAGCGTGTGGAAGGGGTTGTCGATGCATAGAGGAGATGTCCTTGGATCTAGGAAGCGACGTGGAACTTTTCCCCCGGTGCTAATTCGTGCGCTCTTCTTGGGGTTGAAAGGATTTTCCACCACCCCGATGCTTGCGACGGTGGCACGCGGGTCTTCCTCCACTTCTCCTTCATCTTCGCTCTCGACTTCTTCTTTGAACTCGGGGTCTTGAATATCTTCCTCTGAAAGCCCCTTTTCCTTGTTGTTAGAGACCATGGTGCTTCTAGATCAAAAACAGATCCTGGCAGAAAACAGCTCGAAACAAAACACGACGAGAAAACGATATACGGACCTCCAGGGGTCCGGGGGATTATATAGCTAAAATTTTCACGACAGAAGGAAAGTACCAGGTCGAACCAGAGTTGAAGAGGGACTCCGGGGGGCCGTCCTCATAGGGCGGCGCGGCCAGGGTGGGGCCCGCGCCGGCCTATGGGGGCACGCCCTCGTGCGTCTCCTCCTCTCTGTTTCGATCTCGTAATTTTTCATTTTTTTCCAAAAATAACAAAAACATTGTTCGGAAAGTTAAACGCGGACTTTTTATTACCAGAACTGTTACCTATTCAAAGTCGAACTTTGCAGAACTGTCAATTTGACCTTTTATGAAAGCTTCCGGAGTCACCACTCGAATAACATCAACATCTTCATTATAAGAATCTCCAGAAATATAATGCTTGAGTCTTTGTCCATTCACCACTTGTGTGGCATCACCTTTCAGAGAACCAATTTTTATTGCCCCCGAACGATACACCTCCACAATGACATATGGTCCTTCCCATTTTGAGAGTAATTTCCCTGCCAAAAATCTGAGACGAGACCGATACAATAGGACTTTATCTCCAACATTAAATTCTCTTTTGATAATTCTTCTATCATGCCATTTCTTAACTTTCTCCTTAAAAAGCTTAGCATTTTCATAAGCTTCACTTCTCCATTCATCTAGAGAACTCAATTGTAGCAACCTTTTCTTACCGGCAAGTTTAGGATCTTTATTAAGTTCTCTTACAGCCCAATAAGCTTTGTGCTCTAGTTCTAAAGGTAAATGACAAGCTTTTCCATAAACCATTTTATAAGGAGACATACCCATAGGATTTTTATAAGCGGTTCTATAAGCCCATAGTGCTTCCTTCAATTTACTAGCCCAATTTTTTCTAGATTTATTAACAGTCTTTTGCAAGATAGATTTAATTTCTCTATTTGATAATTCTACTTGCCCACTAGTTTGAGGATGATAAGCGGAAGCAATCCTATGATTAATACCATATTTAGCAAGAGTTTTTCTAAAACCACCATGAATAAAATGAGAACCTCCATCAGTCATAAGATATCTAGGAACTCCAAATCTAGGAAAAATAATATCTAAAAGCATTCTTAAAGAGGTCTCACCATCAGCACTTTTTGTGGGTATGGCTTCCACCCATTTAGTAACATAATCAACAGCGACAAGTATATGAGTATTACCTTCTGAAGAAGGGAAAGGACCCATGAAGTCAAAACCCCAACAATCGAATGGTTCAATAACAAGAGTATAATTCATAGGCATTTCATTGCGTCTAGAGATATTACCAACCCTTTGGCATTCATCACAAGATAAAATAAACTTTCTTGCATCTTTAAAAAGAGTAGGCCAATAAAAACCTGACTATAGAACCTTTTGCGCGGTTCTATCTCCGGCGTGATGTCCTCCATAAACACTACCATGGCACTTACTCAATATCTCTTGTTGTTCGTATTCGGGAACACGTCTTTGCATAATACCATCCACTCCTTTATATAAGTGTGGGTCATCCCAAAAATAATGCCTCAAGTCATAAAAGAATTTCCTCCTTTGCTGAGCTGAAATGGTTGGAGGCAAGTACTTGCAAACAATAAAGTTAGCATAATCAGCATACCAAGGACTATCTCGCGAGCTCACCTTTATTACAGCCAATTGTTCATTTGGAAAACTATCATTAATAGGAACAGGATCATAAGCAATATTTTCCAATCTAGACAAATTATCAGCAACAGGATTATCAGCACCCTTCCTATCTATAATATGTAAATCAAATTCTTGCAAAAGAAGCACCCATCTAATAAGCCTTGGCTTAGCATCTTTGTTTTCCATAAGGTACCTAATTGCAGCATGATCAGTATGGATTGTGACTTTTGAATCAACAATATAAGGTCTAAACTTGTCGCAAGCAAAAACTACAGCTAATAATTCTTTTTCAGTTGTAGCATAATTTCTTTGAGCAGCATCAAGAGTTTTACTAGCATAATGAATAATATTCAATTTTTTATCTACTCACTGTCCAAGAACAACACCTACAGTAAAATCACTAGCATCACACATAATTTCAAAAGGTAAATTCCAATCAGGAGGTTCAACTACAGGAGCAGTTGTTAAGGCTTTCTTTAGAGTTTCAAAAGCTTCCTTACAATCATCGTCAAAAACAAAAGGTACATCTTTTTGAAGAAGATTAGTAAGAGGCTTTGAAATCTTAGAGAAATCTTTAATAAACCTCCTATAAAAACCAGCATGACCAAGAACACTACGAATACCTTTAACATCCCTAGGATAGGGCATCTTCTCAATTGCTTCAACTTTAGCTCTATCAACTTCAATACCTCTCAGAAATTTTATGTCCCAATACAATTCCTTCATTAACCATAAAGTGGCATTTCTCCCAATTAAGAACAAGGTTAGTTTCTTCACACCTCTGTAAAACTTTATCAAGGTTTCGCAAGCAATTATCAAAAGAATTCCCATAGATAGAAAATTTATCCATGAATACCTCTACAATCTTTTCACAAAAGCCATGAAAAATAGCAGACATGCATCTTTGAAAAGTAGCAGGAGCATTACATAAACCAAAAGGCATACGCCTATAAGCATAAGTTCCATAGGGACAAGTGAAAGTGGTTTTGTCTTGATCTTTAGTTTTAACAGCAATTTGTGAAAACCCATAATAAACATCAAGAAAGCAAAAATTAGTATTTTTAGATAACCTTTCTAACATTTGATCAATAAAAGGTAAAGGGTAATGATCTTTCTTAGTAACTTTATTAACTTTTCGATAATCAATGCACATTCTATACCCTACAACTACTCTTTGAGGGATGAGCTCATCATTATCATTAGGTACAATAGTTATTCCTCCTTTCTTAGGAACACAATGCACAGGACTAACCCATCTACTATCAGCAATAGGATATATAATACCAGCTTCAAGAAGTTTTAATACCTCATTCCTTACCAAATCCTTCATTTCAGGAATTAGACGACGCTGATGCTCAACAACAGGCTTTGCATCATCTTCCATGTTAATGGCATGTTGGCAAATAGAGGGAGAAATCCCCTTGAAGTCATCAAGAGTGTAGCCGATAGCTCCTCGGTGTTTCTTCAATATTTCCAATAACCTTTCTTCCTCAAAATCTGAAAGCTTAGAACTAATAATAACAGGATATATTTTCTTATCATCAATATGAGCATACTTAAGATTATCAGGCAACGGTTTT
Organism: Lolium perenne; assembly: GCF_019359855.2. Taxonomy (NCBI): domain Eukaryota; kingdom Viridiplantae; phylum Streptophyta; class Magnoliopsida; order Poales; family Poaceae; genus Lolium; species Lolium perenne. The sequence goes on from NC_067246.2 coordinate 167,784,385, forward strand.
AAATCAAAAATAGGATCTTCCTTTGGTGGTGGTGTTGTACCTAGATCTTCAACCGGTAATTGTTTAAGAATAGGTTGACGAAGGAAAATTTCATCAAGCTCATTCCTTTCTTCCCTAAAGACTTCACTCTCACTATCCTCCAAATGTTGCTGCAAAGGATCATTAGGAGCAAGAGCAATAGATGCACACTGTTCAACTCTAAAATTATTATTAGGCAATTCAGCTTTATAAGGAGCTTTGGCAAATTTAGAGAAATTAAACTCATAAGATTCGCCAGCAAATTTAGTTACAATTTTCTCCTTCTTGCAATCTATAACAGCTCCACAAGTATATAGAAAAGGTCTACCAAAAATGATAGGACAAGACTTACTAGCAGCAGAACCAAGTACCAAAAAGTCAGCAGGATATTTAATCTTACCACATAGAACTTCCACATCTTGAACAATACCAATAGGAGAGACAGTTTCTCTGTTAGCTAGCCGAATAACCACATCAATATCTTCAAGTTCACAAGAACCAATTTCATGCATGATTTCTGTGTAAAGCTCATAAGGAATGGCACTAATACTTGCACCAATATCGCACAAAACATAATAGCAATGATCACCAATTCTAACAGAGAGCATAGGAACACTGGCTTTCCTAGACTTATTAGGATGTGAAACAATATTAGAAGCATCTTCACAGAAAATGATATGACCATCTTCTACATTTTCAGTCACAAGATCTTTAACTATTGCAATAGCAGGTTCAACCTTTATTTGCTCTTCAGGTTCTATAGGTTTCTTTGCACTTTTATTAACCACACTAGTTATAACAGAATACTCCTTCATTTTAGCAGGAAAAAGATTTTTTTCAATATAAGCTTCTGGAAGAATATGATCAACAGTTTTAATTTCAACACATTTACCTATAGGTGAATCAGTTTTATCTTTGTAGGGTTCATGATACTTATTAAAATTCTTCCTAGGAAATTCAAGATGAGAGGCAAAAGCTTTATAAAAGTTTGCAACAACTTGAGAGTCAAGACCATAAGTAGCACTCATATTATGAAATTTATTAGTATCCATAAAAGTTACAATGCATTCATAATCATAATTTATACCTGACTCTCTATCTTTGTCGTTCTCCCATCCTTCAGTATTCTCCTGAATCCGATCAAGAAGGTCCCATTTAAACTCTTCTTTGTTGCGTGTAAATGATCCAGAACAAGTAGTATCCAGCAAGGTTTTATCTTGAAAAGAAAGTCTTGCATAGAAATTATCAATAATGATATTACCAGGAAGCTCATGAATGGGGCATTTGAGCATTAAAGACTTCAATCTCCCCCATGCTTGGGCAATACTCTCTCCATCATGAGGCCAAAAATTATATATGCGGTTTCGGTCTTTGTGAATTTCACTTGGAGGATAGAATTTAGAATAAAATAGAGGCACAGTATCCTTCCAATCAAGAGAATCCCCATTCTTCAGCAATTTGTACCAATGCGCCGCTTTACTAGACAACGATATAGAGAATAGTTTCTTCTTAACTTCATCCATAGCAATACCTGCACACTTGAATAACCCGCATAATTCATGTAAAAACAGTAAATGATCTCCAGGATGGACAGTTCCATCCCCTTCATAGCGGTTATCCACAACACGTTCAATAATTTTCATAGGTATTTTGTATGGAACCTCTTTCTCACCTGGCGCCTCATCCACTACCTTTGCAGTAGTAGTAGATTTTCCAAACAGGAATTCAAGAGAAGATCTCTCCATAATGAATTATAGCAGCAGGCAGAAATAAAATCAGCACGTACAGTAAAAGTTTCCCTTACCAATTCCACTTACCAATAGCGCTTCACTCCCCGGCAACAGCGCCAGAAAATAGTCTTGATGACCCACAAGTATAGGGGGTGTATCGTAGTACTTTCGATAAATAAGAGTGTCGAACCCAATGAGGAGCAGAAGGTGTTGACAAGCAGTTTCGACGAAGGATTCACTGTAAATGCTCACAAACAAGTATTCAGGGGGTTTTGATATAGCAGATAAATAAAATACAAGTAAGTAAAATGCAAGAGTAATAATTGCAGCGAGTGGCCCAATCCGTTTTAGCACAAAGGACAAGCCAGTTTGTTTAATTATGATTACCAAACGTTCTTGAGGACACACGGGAATTTAGTCTAGTGCTTTCGCTTCATATAGTTGATTAATCTTCATTGTTTTGATAAGTGTTGTGTGGGTGAACCTATGCTAATGCACCGCCCTTCCTAGGACTAATACATACTTGTGATTAAACCCCTTGCAAACATTCGCGAATACAAGAAAGTAATTAAGATAAATCTAACCACGGCCTTAAACTCTAAGATCCTGCTATCCCTCCTGCATTGATATACCAATGGGGGTTCAGGTTGCTGTCACTCCGGCAACCCCACAATTAGCGAACGAATACAAGATGCATTCCCCTAGGCCCATAAAGGTGAAGTATCATGTAGTCGACGTTCACATGACACCACTAGAAGAATAACACCACAACTTAAATATCAAACCATTAAATATTACTCAACATAGTTCACTACGAACATTTAGACTTCACCCATGTCCTCAAGAACTAAACGAACTACTCACGAGACATCATATGGAACATGATCAGAGGTGATATGATGATGAATAATAATCTGAACATAAACCTTGGTTCAATGGTTTCACTCAATAGCATCAATAACAAAGAGTAATCAACACCGGGAGAGTTTCCACTATGAAATAATCAAGATTCAACCCTAGATGTTACAGCGGAGACGAGGTGCAGTGGTGGAGATGATGATGATGGTGGTGGAGATGATGATGATGATGATGATCCCAATGAAGTCCAGCTCGATGACGGTGACGATGGCGACGATTTCCCCCTCCGGGAGGGAATTTCCCCGGCGGATTTCAGCCTGCCGGAGAGCTCTTTTCTCTCTGGTGTTTTCCGCCCCGTGGAGGCGGCTGTGTCTATTCGCGATGATCCCCCGTACCTTAGGTTTTCGGGTAGATGAATTACGCGAAATAGAGACGGCCGAGGGGGGCTGTGGGCCCCCTCCCCACAAGGCGGCGTGGCCAGGGTGGAGCCCGCGCCGGCCTATGGGGGGGGCCATGGCGGCCCTCCTCGGCCCCTCCTTTTGGTTGGCTCCTTCTTCTGGAGAAATAAGACTTTTGGTGTATTTTCCGTCAATTGTTGATCTTCGGAAATATTGCATCCTGACGGTGCTTTTTCCAGCAGAATCCTGACTCCGGTGAGTAATTCTCCAATAGTCATGAAACATGCAAAATAGGTGAAATAACATAAGTATCATCTCTAAATATGAAATATATCAATGAATAACAGTAAATTATGATATAAAATAGTGATGCAAAATGGACGTATCAGCTACTATTCTGGTCATGCCAATTTTGTACTCCCTGAACATGGTTGTTTACATTCCCTGTACTACAGGTGATGTCATTGTTATTTCTATCTACTTCATCGTAAGCTAACAAAGTAACTGACTACTATTAGTTCCTGCATGCTATTGCTCTGCTATCATGCAGTACAAATTTATTTAAACTCGTCACACTAGCTACTTCGATAATAATTTTGTGTGCCATCGGGTTCTCCAAAAGCTGTAACATTAACTCGCTTCTCTTACTTTCCATGGCACTCACACATGGAATGCTGAATATATTGGTTTGCATTTCCTCTTCAACTCTTCTACAAGTTCACAGGTGATCCCACTATATTATGTATCTGGTCCATCCTTAGCTCTAGCATTAACTATCCTCTGCGTGTTGCTCATTAAAAATTTATGTCCCGATACATATTGATTTTCATTCCCTTCACTACATGTTCAGGAATGATGTTTTTATAATTCATATCTGGTACATTTATATCTATTACAGTAACATCCTACAATTATTTAGTTCATGGCCCATTTTAAGTAATTGCACATGTTGGTTCACATTTCCTGCTCTATAGCTTTTGCCATCTTAACTTCTATTTGGCTCATTGTTTGTTACAAAAGTAACAACCTCCTATTACGTAGTTCGTGCCAAATTGAAGTCACTGAACATGTTATTCTGCATTCCCTGTACAAGTAATACCATTATTATTTGTACCTGGTTCATCGTGAGCTACTAAATTAACTGCCTGCTATCAGTTCATTCACTACCCTCTATGTGATGCATGTTACGTATTTTAAGTCCATGAACGTGTTGATTAGTATTCACTGCACAACAAAGTTCGGATTATAATTCCTTCACGGTTTATTACTAGCCATGACAGTAAAATGGTACTATTATTTAGTTCATGGCCAATTTAAGTAATTGAGCATATTGGTTTGCATTACCTGTTATATAGTTGTTGACATTATAACTACTATCTGGTTCATTCTTTGTTACAAAAGTAAGTGTCTTCTATTATGTAGTAGTTCATGTCAATTTGGAAGTAACTGAACATGTTGCTCTGCTTTTGCTGCACTGCAAATGATACAACTATTGTATATATCTGGTTTGTCATAAGCCAGGCCAGTAACTACTGCTCTGGTTCAAGTACGTGTACCTTTCGTATTGCTGTAGGCATGCGTGTGTATATATGCATGAACACACATTCTTCAGAGATTCCAGCCACATATATTGTGTAATTATGTAGCTCATCGCTCACTATTTTCGGTGTTTAATGCATGAATACCACTGGGATGTAGGGAGTACATACATATTGTTTATCATGCTGGAACTCGTATGTGCATGACTGATCGTGTCTTGATGCAGAGTAACAAAAAACTCCGTTTATAAATAAGGGCAACATCGGACATCTTCAACGAGTGTATCAACATGGTGAGCTGCATGGGACTTGGCAGTAGTAAGTTTGTTGTTTTATTATGACATGCTCGGTTATATAAGCCACAAAATAATTCGATTGCTTGTCTATCTTGCACTATCTCAGCTGCTTAATGATTAGAACATCATATTTTTTATGTTGGTATAGATTATACACATCAAAAGGAAGCTCACAGCTTAATATTTACCATATGTCCATGTTAAAATGTTCTGGTTGTTGCTATGCGGCATGCACTCTTTATTTACTTAATGGTTGTCTATATTAGCCCCATACCGGTAGACTATTTGTGCGCATTACAATAATCTTATTATAACGAGGAAGTGGTGAGTTCCAAATTTTTTGTCAAACAACATTGTAGTGTCTTTGCCTTTTCATTGTTGTTGTTTTAACTTGTAATGCCTTTGTTTCAGATATAGGTGGTACACGGACAACTTAAAAGATTGCCAAATCGCTTCATTGTAATATTTAGTTAGTTTCTATGGTTCTTATTCTTTCTATGGTGCTTGTGGTAAGTGAGGCTATCCGACTGAAATCATGTGCTGCGTAAATATTCTCAGTTTCTTTCTATGTGTTGCGCAATCTAAATCACAAATTCCCATCCCGTCAACGGCCCAATTAAGCTAAATCACATATGGGCCGGCCCGCAAAATCCTAAAGCGACTAATGTTGGAGATATGCCCAAGAGGCAATAATAAAATAGTTATTATAATATATCTTTGTGTTTATGATAATGTTTACATACCATGCTATAATTGTATTAACCGAAACATTGATACATGTGTGTTATGTGAACAACAAGGAGTCCCTAGTAAACCTCTTGTATAACTAGCTTGTTGATTAATAGATGATCATGGTTTCGAGATCATGAACATTGGATGTTATTAATAACAAGGTTATGTCATTATATGAATGATGTAATGGACACACCCAATTAAGCGTAGCATAAGATCACGTCATTAAGTTATTTGCTATAAGCTTTCGATACATAGTTACCTAGTCCTTTCGACCATGAGATCATGTAAATCACTTATACCGGAAAGGTACTTTGATTACATCAAACGCCACTGCGTAAATGGGTGGTTATAAAGGTGGGATTAAGTATCTGGAAAGTATGAGTTGAGGCATATGGATCAACAGTGGGATTTGTCCATCCCGATGACGGATAGATATACTCTGGGCCCTCTCGGTGGAATGTCGTCTAATAGCTTGCAAGCATATGAATGGTTCATAAGAGACCACATACCACGGTACGAGTAAAGAGTACTTGTCATGAGACGAGGTTGAACGAGGTATAGAGATACCGATGATCAAACTTCGGACAAGTAAAATATCGCGTGACAAAGGGAATCGGTATCGTATGTAAATGGTTCAGTCAATCACTAAAGTCATCGTTGAATATGTGGGAGCCATTATGGATCTCCAGATCCCGCTATTGGTTATTGGTCAGAGAGAGGTCTCAACCATGTCTGCATAGTTCGCGAACCGTAGGGTGACACACTTAAGGTTTGATGTCGTTTAAGTAGATATGGAATATGGAATGGAGTTCGAAGTTTTGTTCGGAGTCTCGGATGGGATCCAGGACATCACGAGGAGGTCCGAAATGGTCCGGAGAATAAGATTCATATATTGGAAGTCATATTCCAAGTTTGGAAATGATCCGGTGCATTTATGGTAGGTTCTAGAAGGTTCTAGAAAAGTTCGGAATAAATCACCATGGAAAGGGGAGTCCCGGAGGGACTCCACCTTGCATGGCCAGCCAAACCCTAAGGGGTGGAGTCCTAGGTGGACTCCACCATAGGTGGCCGGCCACCCCACCTAAGGGAAAGGTGGGAGTCCCACCTTGGGTAGGACTCCCCCCTTGAGTAGGTTTCCCACCTATGGGAGGTTTTGTTGTTGGGGTCTTATTCGAAGACTTGGACTACAACTCTTGGGGATTTCCACCTATATAATGAGGAGGAGAGGGAGGGGTAGCCACTCTTGGCCGCACCACCTAGGGCTGCCCATGGCCGGCGCCCTAGCCACCCCCTCTCCCCAAACCCTAGCCTCTCCTCCTCTACATAATACTCCCGCAGCGCATAGGCGAAGCCCTGCCGGAGTTCTCCACCACCACCGCCACCACGCCGTCGTGCTGCCGGCATTCCGAGGAGTATCTACTACTTCCGCTGCCCGCTGGAACGGGGAGAAGGACGTCGTCATCAACACCGAACGTGTGACCGAGTACAGAGGTGCTGCCCGATTGTGGCACCGTCAAGATCTTCTACGCGCTTTTGAAAGCGGCAGGTGATCGTCTACCGCAGCAACGAGAGCCTCCTCTTGTAGGCTTTCGAAATCTTCAAGGGTTAGTCTCGTTCATCCCCTCGTTGCTCCCGTCTTCTAGATTGCATCTTGGCTTGGATTGCGTTCTCACGGTAGGAATTTTTTTTTCTATGCTACGAATCCCATCAGTGGTATCAGAGCCGTGTCTATGCATAGATGGTTGCACGAGTAGAACACAATTGTTTTGTGGGCGTTGATGCTTTGTTGTCTTTAGTTCGAGTAATTTGCATCTTTGTGGCATGGTGGGATGAAGCGGCTCGGGCTAACTTTACATGACCGCGTTCATGAGACTTGCTCCACGTTCGACATGCAACTTGTATTGCATAAGTGGCTTTGCGGGTGTCTGTCTCTCCCACCATAGTGAAGATTCAATTTACTCTTTCTATGACAACACTAGTATCACCGTTGTGGTTCATGTTCGTAGGTAGATTGGATCTTACTCGAAAACCCTAAACTACGTAAAATATGCAAACCAAATTAGAGACGTCTAACTTGTTTTTGCAGGGTTTGGTGATGTGATATGGCCATGATGTGATGATGAATATGTATGAGATGATCATTATTGTATTGTGGCAACCGGCAGGAGCCTTATGGTTGTCTTTAAATTTCATGTTGAGTAGTATTTCAAAGTAGTTGTAATAGTTGCTACATGAGGTGAACAACCATGAAGACGGCGCCATGGACCTTGACGCTATGCCGACGATGATGGAGATCATGCCCGTTGATGATGGAGATCATGTCCGTGCTTTGGAGATGAAGATCGAAGGCGCAAAGACTAAAGGGCCATATAATATCACATATGAATTGCATGTGTTGTTAATCCTTTATGCATCTTATTTTGCTTAGAACGCGACGGTAGCATTATAAGATGATCCCTCACAGCCCTCACATTAATATCAAGATAATAAAGTGTTCTCCCCTCGTATGCACCGTTGATATAGTTCGTCGTTTCGAAGCATCTCGTGATGATCGGATGTGATAGACTCAATGTTCACATACAACGGGTGTAAGCCATGTTGCACACGCGGAATACTTGGGTTTGCTTGACGAGCCTAGCATGTACAGACATGGCCTCAGGACAACGGAAACCGAAAGGTTGAACACGGGTCATATGGATGATATGATCAACATGTTGATGTTCACAATTGAAGCTACACCATCTCACGTGATGATCGGTTTCGATGTAGTGGATATGGATCGTGTACCACTTAACAACTATGAGGGATGTTGTATTAAGTGGGAGTTCATTAGTAATTAGATTAAAACATGAACTAATTATCATGAACATAGTCTGAGTAGTATTTTGAATTAATTTTGTAGTATTGGCATTTGTTTTCTACCATGCGCTAGTCTTGTAATTGAGATAGAAATACTGTTAAGTCTGACAAGAAACTTTACGGACTGGTACCGTATTGTTAAAGAATCAAGAAATGATTAAGTCCTATTTGCAAAACTTTTGGTAAACCTCACATTGTTGATTCAAAGAACTATGGTTTCAATTAGTACCTAAAGTTATCTTGTCTCCGTGAAACTTGAAGTTCAAATCTGTTTGAAAAGTAAGGAGCTGAAAATTTAGTTTTCAGAAATAATCAAGGTATGAGATATATGTGATATCTAAGACCTTATTGCAAGATGATAGAATATAATTTGGTGAGACTACATAAACTCATAAGTTTTATGGGAATGTACGAAGGTTGAAGACGCAAGGCGTCCCAATCCTCCAACTATTGAGGCACTAACGATATTCGCATATCCATGAAGTGATCGTCCTTAGTATGCATTGTTGCTAAGACTCGTCGTTTCGAAGCATCACGTGATGATCGGGTGTTATAGATTCTACGTGTGCATACAACAGGTGCAAGCCAGATTTGCACATGCGAATACTGAGGCTAAACTTTTACGAGCCTAGCATGTACAGACATGGTCTCGGAAAGTCGTCATGATGGATAAAATTATGAGTGAAATTGTTCATCATATTAAAAGGTTACTAATAGTGAAATCCAGAACACTTGTCATATGATGATCAACTTCAAAGAAAGAACTTCAAGGTTATTGGTATTTGACCAACAAACCTAGAAGTTATTGATGTTAAAGTGTTTTACTGAATAATGAGGAAAGCTAAAAGAGAAACTACAAAACATTATTGGCAGAAAGAAAGAAAAAGACTAGAAAGTCTAGCTCAGGTGTATATAAATGATATACATGTTATGGATGTATTCCTTGTTTGGTCACATAATGAAATTCTTGGGTATTTGTACCATATTGGTTGGTATGAAGTGTCATACAAAACAACGCAATACAAGAATACAATGGCCTAAGTGACTGACAAGGAATATGATAGGAATGCACGTCTGGAACAAAAATAAAGTGTTATTATGTTCATCGTTGGCATTCTATCTAGCCCTTAGAATTTATAATAAAGAACTTAATAATTGTTATTTTGCTCTGGTCAAATGAAAACAATGAGTTGTTCAAATTATGACATTACTCCATGTACGATGGATAAGTTATTATAAATCTTAAATGCGAAACACACACACATAATACTAACGCTAAAATGCCATAAGGCAAATGATTTGAATTCCACTTATTTGTGGAACCACCATTTAGGTCATGTTGGAAAGGAACGCATGAAGAAACTTCATGCAAATGGATTATTGGAGTCATTTGATTTTTGAATTGTGGGGACCCCGGACTAGCTGTCCAAAATTCCCTGTTGTGTATACAGTTCATGATCCCATGATCAGTGCGCCGTGAACACATAACCGAACTGATATCAAATTACACCATCCATTACAAAGCGGAATAAGAAAATTACAACATGGTCACATGACCGATACTTACATAATAGCCTCGAAGGGCCTAACTAAACATCAGAGTAGCATCATCACTTCAGCATCGCAGTACCCAAGTCATCTGCCATAACCCTACAGGCAACTGACTGGGAAGATGTTCCTAGCTCGCATAGACGTCGTCAACTCCTTCTTCATCCATCGTGTTCCTCCAAGTCTGGCCAAGTAAATAGCCAGGGACAAAGCCGTGAGTACATTTGGAATTGTACTCGCAAACCATCAAGAAGGTACTTTGCAAGAGTGCAAGATAACAAATGCTAATCTAAGATGACAAGAGGGAAGAGCTAATTTCTCCAGTGGAAATAGCATGAAGAAGAGAAGTAGTTTCTCTTGTGGATATAGCATATGAAAGAGTAATAGTTTCTCTTGTGGATGTAGCATCCCAACATCACAGTTGAAGGGGACACTAAGAAGATCATATGACATCTCTATATCTTTGTTGAAGAAGATACTTCAAAAGAGTTCCTATGACATCTCTATATCTTTGTTGAAGAAGTTACTTCAAAAGAGTTCCACAACATAAAATACTAGGATGGGGTAACCCAATTTTATTTATCCTTCCCGACCATCTCCATATGGTCGACACATCCTTTCCCGTACCCTTCCGGTACTTCAAAACAAGTTCTTTCCTTTCCTTTGTCAAACAATTTTGTAAAACAAAACTCATCAGGCTAAGCAACAGCCATTCCAACCGTCCATGACCGCGGACACGGCTATTCGAATAGATTTGACTCTGCAGAGTTTGCACACTTTCCCCACAAGATCCGCGAGTTCATCATGTGGGCATCATCCCCGCATATCAACTATGCCATGACAAAAACTCGGACATAGCCTTTCGCCTATTCGTCTTAGCACGGGATCCTACCCTATGGAGTATGTACCTCCCCGGCACCGTGGCAGCTCACCTCACTTTGAGCGTGGCTCCACCGCCAAGCCAGGAGACCCATAGTGTCTTCCGGACGGGTCAGCCCCGAAGGCCTCCCGTTATACTATTGTCTCCACCAACGACAATCCGGATTCAGGGGTAACCTTACCCTTATATAGTTGTGCGGTGTCCCATGTTAAGAAGAACAAACTACGAGCTAAGCCCCGTCCCACTCCAGGGTAATGTGGTTGCGCGGGTTAATTGTCACGGGTGAATACTTAGACGCCAAAGTTTTGGAAAACAAGATTTTCTTTCCAACCATCTTTGCCAAGATCCTTTCCTTTCATAAACACACACTTGGGTAAGTCCAACTCACCCAAGGTTTTCATAAAACATTTACAACAAGGTAAGCCTTGAGGGGTTCCCAACCTAAAGTTTCATGAGTTGAACTACTATTGCACTACGGCCGAGATGAGAGTCATCACGCCATAGATGGTGTGAAAAGGAGTAATGGAGTGGATCATACTTGCTTAACACTACTAGGAAAAGGGCTATAGCTGCACGCAAGTGGTGCCGGCGCACCACCATAGGCATGCGCCGGTGGAACATGTTGCCGGCGCACCAAGTAAGCGCCGCGCCGGCGATGGACCTATACTGCTGGCGCACAAAAAAAATTAGTGCGCCGGGAATAAAATTCGAAGAGATCTGGCCGGAACCAAAAATTATGGGCACCTTACCCCTGGCACACCTCTATGGTGGTGCGCCGGTGGTAGACAATTTACCACCAGCGCACCACCATAGAGGCGCGCCGCCTAGATTTTTCTCTCCACCCCCCCCCCCCCCGGGAATCGCCTTTTCAGTTTTCGAAAAAATAATAGAAAATGATAGAAAATTCAAAAAATAAAATCCTTTGAAATGCCCATGTAATATGTGATCTAGTTTTAGTAAAAATTTGAAAATTTGAATTTCGATGTATTATGCAAAATGGCGTCATCTTTCGGTAAAACGGGATTTCTGGTTGCATACGACCTCCGATGAAAAACTTTTTTATATCAAAATCAATCTACTCGAAATTCCTATTCGAATTCAACGGCCTACGGCCGTTTGGAGAAAAAATGGATTCGTCAAATTCAAAACAGAAACAGGACTTTTTTCAGATTTAAGATTTGGGAGAAAAAAAGAAAAAAAATACCCCCGGCGCACCACCCTACTTGGTGCGCCGGCAGTACCCTATGGTATATATATACTCCACACCTGCCTGTGCTCCTCACTTTCACATTTTCCTTCTCTTTTCCTCCTCCTCCTCCTCCTCATCTACTACATCGAGCTACTGCAGTGAGCTACTCCGGCGACCTTTACTGCACCGACGGCCATGATGGCCACCGACGGCCACAACGTCCTCCGGCCTCCTCCACCACCTCCGGCCTCCTCCACCACCTCCGGCCTCCGCCACCACGTCCAGCTTCCTCCACCACCTCCGGCCTCCTCCACCAACTCCGGCCACCTCCATCAACTCCGGGCTCCCCCACCTACTCCGGGCTCCTCCACCTCCGGCCTACTCCTCCTCCTCCTACACTGACGCGATGACCTCGGGAGCTTCCGCCATCATCCTGCACCTCCTGTACCTCCTACACCGGCGCAGAGACGACAACCACTGATTAGCTAGATCTAGATCTAGATCTAGATCTAGATTTAATTTTTTTTTTGTTTTCTTGTATAACCTACCGCCGGCGAACAAGACAGGTGCGCCGGGGATAACGCGAGTTACCACCGGCGCACCAACAGGTGCGCCGGAAATAAGCGATTATCACCGGCCTGTTCCCACCGGCGGGCTCTAAGTGCGCCGGCAATAGGCCTTTTTGGTGCGCCGGCAATAGGCCTTTTCCTTGTAGTGTAAGGTAAGCATGTACTATGACCACACAAGGAGGATTATACTTTCAGATTTGTGGTGCTAAATATACAACTTAGATAGTGGATTATCACTATCCAACATACTCTCCAATGGGTACACGGCATACTCCTCTCAAGTTGAGAATACACCAAGATCATGACATTGATACCTCTATACTACAAAAGTGGTGGGTGTAGTGTAAGTCATTATCTTGAGATGGAACATGCTCAAGTCGAGCATACAAGATAACCAAGAGGAATAGCACGGCCATGATACCATGCATCCCATAATCACAAAGACAATAGTGGAGTATCACCACTAGGGAGTACTCCACTAGCAACCATACATATATGACAATAATAAGGAGAACAACACACATAGAACCAAGGTGCTTTGGACATCAACAAATGACATCCAACTAGACACCAAATCAGAGGTCAAAAGATGGCTTGCCTTGGCTTATTTGTCCCTGTACTTCTTCAACTCCATCAATATAAGAATTCCAACAATATAAATAATCTTCTCATCCGATTCCACTTCTTCTTCTTCTCCGGAATTGTTCGCATCTATCGCCAGAAAATATAAAAGGAACACAATCAATCACATTGCATCAACAAGACAACATTCAACAATCAACAACTAACCATGCAGCCAAGGTATAACATACTAAAGACCTATAGACACCACAAAACAATTTTTAAGAGTTTTAATTTAGAAAACCCCATTTAATTACCTAGTAAAGGTATGAGTGCATCACAACTTAGCAATTGCCTCTCTTGTTTATCACCATGGTATAAACCAAATATCCCCTGGTAGATAACATCATAAAGATGACAAGTGCATTAGTTTGGCAACAAAAACATTCACATTATAATTTGAAACATTTTTGGAAAAGCGGGCAATCATTCTCCCTATTTTAAGAAGCTTATATAACACTACACAAGAATAGGAGCAAATGATATGCCCCACCATTTGAAGACTTAAGCAAAACAAAAGAGCTAAAGTTAAATTGCAGAGGTTTTGTTTTGCAAGCATAAAACAAAGGTTGCCCATCTCTACTAAAAAGAGTTGGTCAAGGGTTTTAAATAAACCGAAAAGTTTTGCTTCAACAATGCATGTCACACATAAACATTACTAACAGCAAAAAATATGTATTAACAGAGACTAATAATATTTTTCCTATATAGCCAGTACTAATACAAGACTAACCCAATTGGAATCACCCAAAAATATTAAACCTACAATTTTAGGAATTTCTTTGAATCTGACTGTACAGAAAAAAAGATTTGTAAGCCATAAATCGTAGAAAAATCCTAAAAATGTGAGGCCACTGGCATTCGAAAGATATTTAAACAGAGATTCACACACAATTGGACTTGGGTTCAAATTGTTTCTGAAACTCTCACAATTGGATTTACAAGTTTACTGCATGCTTTCACCATTTGCTTTAACTGTGGAGTTGCAGAACAGATAAAGGTTTGAATCTTCTTTGAGATGATTAAGAAAACATTCAGTAATCCTACAGAATTGGAATCACACAATTAGGTTCAAAAATGGATTTTTGATGATTTAAAAGCTAACAGCCATGTCTGCAGAACACACAGAAAAAGTTTAATTCATCAAAAATCATACACAAATCATCAAAATATGAGGTCAGCTGCATCTGAAAGGTATTGAATAGGTGGTTCTTACCCAATTGGTTTCATTCAAAAATTCGCTTCCAAGCTCCTGGTTTAATTCGACAAAGTCAGATCTGACCAGATCTTGATCTGTGAACCATTTCAATTTCAGGAGGTCATTTGAAGTGAAACCAACGCCAAAATGAAGGTACTGGAGAGGGATTTCACCCACAGTTGTGTTTGCTCAAAAAGGGTTTGTAAAAAGGAAGAAATCTAACAAACAGTGATTCTGCATGTTTGCAGAACTTTATTTACCATGCAAAATCCGTAACGAATTTGAGGATGATACCAACGCCAAGTTGTAGATCTTTTCAATACCTATCTGCGGAACTTTGAATCACTCGATTTGGATCTGCACACGAGATTTGGCGGATTTTACAAGATCGTACCAGAATCTGAAACAGCAAGATAGCAGAAATTACAGCAAGATTTTGGACGAACTTTGGTCAAGAGCTTCAGATCTGAGGATAGCTCAACCTTCTCCATGCTTGGACCAACATGCACCTGCATCAAGATCCAATCTTGTGAGAGGAGAAAGGAGAAATAGGGCTGGATTCAACTAGGGTTAGGGGAGAAGAGAGTGAGAGGGATGCTCTCATGGTGAGGATGAGCTTGATGGAGGAGGGGAGCTTCATCTAGGTGCCTTTCCATGGCCATGGCCGGCCATGGTAGCTAGGTGGAGCAGGATTTCGTGGGGGAGAGGTAGGAGAGGGGTGTGAGTGAGTGGTGGAAGGAGTGGAGAGTCAAAAATGAGAAGCAAAGGAGGAGGGGGTGGCCGGCCAAGCTCCTTTTATAGAGGGAGGATGGTTGGCTGCCTCCTCATTGATTGGGCTGGTTGGGAGGCTGCTCATTTAGTGATTGGGTTAGGTGGGAGGCAAGGCTTGTAAGAGAAGAAAGTGGAGATGAAGAAATTTCAGCTCATGCATGCCAAGAGCTTGGCATGGCCGGCTACTTCTTGATATTACAAGAGGACAAGCAAAGTGCAATACCATTTCATGCATGTCGGCCAAAGTTGAGTGTAGGGGATGATTAGCCAAAAGTGGCTTGGGGATGTATTCAAATTTGGGAAAGAGGTGACAATAAACATTGGTGCCCATGTTGAGAAATAAAGTACTTTGATCAAATTGTCAATTTGGCCAAGAGTTGATGGTGGTGATGATGGTTTAGATAATGGTAGAGCAAGGCTAAGAGAGATGGGGAGTGAAGTAACCATATACTCACAAGGATGAATATATTGACATAAATCATCAATTCATGAGGTCAAGGTGATGATGGAAAGAAATGGAGGAGTGAGGTATGTATGATGAAATATAAGTTGCTCTTCAAATAAGAGGTCAATTGGGATTGATTGGAAAGTATCAAATGGTCATCCATTTGATCAAGAATTGGAGAATGGAGGGGATTCAATGTGGTAGATCAGAGAGATACACAAGATGTGCAAGAGTTGTCATTTGAAATAGAACTCAATTGAAAAGTATTTGAAACACCTCAATTGTCTAAGGACAATTGGGAATGAACTCAAGTGGAATGGAGTTTGAAAATGTTGAGAGAACTAGTTGGAACATAGAAGTTCAAAATGTTCTACTTACTTTCTCAAGTGAAGTAGAGTTTTCTCAAATTTAAAGTAATCAAGAAATGGTATAGGTACCATAAACAAGCCTTTTGTTAAAAAATAAGGCAAGATAGAAAATAATGTTTTAGAAATCAGCACTTGGTAGAAATGGGATGAGAAACAAAACCCATTTCAGTTTCTTGTTTTCTTTGAAGAATTATCTTGAAAAGATTTAATAAGACTTAGAAGTAGTTTTGTGATCAAAACTAGAGAAGGAAAAACAATAGGATTTTTGAGAGAGAAAACTAATTTAGGGAGAAGTGTTCTCAAGGGTAGATGATGGCTACAAAATGTACCCACCATTCCCACTCTTGGTTTTGTGAAGATTAAACTTGAATAAAAACAAGAGGTAAAATTGAAGGAAGTGATCTAGTGTTGAATCATTGAATAGGGTACAAGATCAAGTTGAATATATGAGCTGCAAGGATAGACTGAGACATGCAAGACATGGAGGTTGAAGAGGGTGTTGCATAGATGAGATACATGCATTGAAGTCAACAATAACAGTTGTGGGTGCTTAGAGATCAATTGCCAAAGTCTGGACATTTTAAGCCTGTCAACACAGATGGTCGACATGGCCTCAAAACCAACAAGGATGAGTGGGTATAAGAGAGGGATGTAGCTAGGGGAAGATGATCCCAAGTTTTGAATTTAGGATGATTGAGCTAGGTTGTACCACAAGGAGAAAAATCAAGAAGGCACACTCAGGTTGCCATCAGGGGAAGAGTTTGATGTAGTAAAAAGGAAAACAACTTTTCCTAGGACACACATGTGTTTTATTAGGTGAGTTGTTGGTTTTACCACTAGACGTGTTGTTCTAAGAGGTGGCTCAAGACAAAACTCAACAAGAAAAACAAGACAATACATCTACCAACAGATCAAAGCAATTCATCTTAACAGACAGATCAAGGCAATTCATCTTAATTAGTCTATAGAAAAAGTTTTTGTTCCCCCTAATTTTTGCATTAAGGACAATTAATCAAGGTTGCAAAAGGTGGGGTGTTACAGATCTTCCACCCTTAAAATAATCTCGTCCCGAGATTACTGAGTGTAGAAATAGAGGGGTTGTAAAGTTTAACTAAAGTTAGTCTCCATTCTTCTGTAGATGTGCAGTTGTAGAGAAGGTCGTTGCTTCATCTTCTATCAGACTTGATAGATTCTTGCCGATGGCAAGCTTCATGAAGAGATTGACTACTCCCTGCAGATGTTAGACCTGTAGCTTCTTCATGATCCTAGCGGGGTTCATGATTGTAGGAGAGTTAGTGCACCCAATGGTGCTTGAGCAGGGTTGAAAACTTTTTAGAGTTAGCTTAAATTTAGTGGAAGACGAAGTCTTCCACCCTTAGGATTGTTCAGCGGGGTTCCTGAAAACTTAGAGCCTCAGCCACGGGTCTTGTCGAGCGCTTTTTGGAGAAGTCGTTGATCTCTCGTCTTGCGTCGAACATCTTCAGAGAAAGTTGTGTAGTCCACGGCTTCAAGAGGGGTTAGTGTAGTCCCACGTTTCCAACGGTGTTTTTAGAAAGCTTTAAGATTTTAGGGTTAGCTCCAACTTTTAGTGGAAGACGAAGTCTTCCACCCTTAAGAGTTTTCATCGGGCTTTCGGAAAAACTCAGAGCTTCTGCCTTGTGGTCCTATACGGGGCTTACGAAGAAGTCGTCGATCTTCCGTATTCAGTTGTAGAATCTTCGGGGCGACGTGCAGACCACATCTTCAAGAGGCACTCATGTGTTAACTAAACCATATGGGATGCGCGGTGAGTTAGTAAATTGATGAAACACCTAGTTGGTATCCATATGAAACAGCAACAGAGGTCGTCGATGACAATCATCAGCTGGCGGGTCGGTGCTGACTTATACCAGTTGGTGAGCGGGTAAGTTGCACATAGCCTTGAGTCCTTGAGGTATCTTCAGGAGCTTCACTTGAGGAGGACCAGATGAACCATGTGATGTAGCTCGGCTTTGACGCTATTGTTCCCTCACCTTGTTAGAGGGTGTGTTAGAGGGTGGTTTTCAAGAAGATATTCTCGAGATTAGCGCGATTACTCCAAGGTTAGACCAAGTTAGTATGTCTTCTCGCAGAGGTGCAGTCACTCTGGAAGGTAGGGGCTTCTGCTTTCTTGATGAAGTGGAGATGCTTCAGCGGATCTTGAAGGTATTGGCTTTTGCTTTGTTGGCGTAGTAGAGATGCTTCAGATGACCTTGAAAGTAGTCGGCGTAGATAGGGGTCTGAGTTAGTTTCCCTGACGGTTGAAAAAAAAACTGCTAACGGGTTTAGAGTTAGAGTCTTTCGTTAATCTACCCAACTAACTAACAGTTAGCAATACATCGGCGAGGCAAACTTTAATCCTATCATGGCATGTGACACCCATACAACCATAACCAGAGTCAAAATACCACTAACAGAGGCTACTGGTATTTTTCCTAGATGCACAGTAACAAAACAAGTTCAACACAATTGGAATCATTCAAAAATATTTATTTTTCAATTTTTGAGACTCAAAATACTAACTAGAAACAGTGATCGAGTTTTCTTTATTAAAAACAGCACAAAAATCCTAAAAATACAAGGTCAGTGGCATCAGAAAGATAATTTCATACTGGTTCTAGTGCAACTGGAATCACATCAATCGGAGCTACCAAACTATTTTTATTAGCAAAACAGTACACTAGCAGATTTCCATTTTTAATTTCTGTTTTACAATTTCCAAACAATTAGAAAAGGCGGGAACGTCTAAATAGCAAGACATACATGCACACAACAACCAGATACAAACACTCAAGGAAGCACACTAGGGAACTACAAGCAATCATCAAACCAGACATGGTACTCTAAGTACCCAAAAATTCCTAATGCGCGGGTTTATCTCAATCAAAACGATTGAGTTTGTCCTATCCATCCTATTGGTCTGGGGCTGGTCACATATGTCGACGTCTTCATATCGTCAGCATCGGCTTCAACTTGGATTCTTGTCGCAGTTGGTGGTGAAGGGGCCGGGTGTTGAGTCGTTGATGTTGAGGCAGAGGAGAAAACTGTGTAGAACTTCTTGTGTCGACATCCCGGAAACATGAGGTCTTCGTAGAGGTAGGTGTTGAGGTGCTCCCGAAGTCGATATCTTCTCGTGGCTGGCGAAAAATTACTAGTCAAGAGACTGAGGACTTGATCCCTGACGACTGCAAAAAGTGCAAGTCCACGGAGGAACAAGGTCAGCTCCCTGACAGACTTTGGTGACAACCAAAGGCACGACGTTATCATCCCTATATGTGCACACTAAGTCGGCCTCCAATCTTCAATAGTTGTTGTTGGAGATACATGAGACTTCATAAAAAGTTGATCCATCTTCGACATCGAGTCTCCGGGTCTGAGTTGGGGACATCGCCCAATATGTAGGTTTGAAGTGGATGAGACAATAGAGTAAGAATTTTCACACATTTTAATAAAGCGGAGAGATAAGAATTTAGAAGCTTTGAAGAAATAAGAGGAGTAGAAGCTATGCTTCCGACTAAAGAAAAAATTTGTTTCGTAAATAGTTTTTCCCAAATACTTCTTTCCTAACTAACGTCCATGCTAACTAAGGTCTCCTACAGTCAGGATAGCTCTGATACCAGCTCTGTGGGGACCCCGGACTAGCTGTCCGAAATTCCCTGTTATGTATACAGTTCACGATCCCATGATCAGTGCGCCGTGAACACATAACCGAACTGATATCAAATTACACCATCCATTACAAAGCGGAATAAGAAAATTACAACATGGTCACATGACCGATACTTACATAATAGCCTCGAAGGGCCTAACTAAACATCGAGTAGCATCATCACTTCAGACATCGCAGCACCCAAGTCATCTCGCCATAACCCTACAGTAAATCGATCGGGAAGACGTTCCTAGCTCGCATAGACATCGTCAACTCCTTCTTCATCCATCGTGTTCCTCCAAGTCTGGCCAAGTAAATAGCCAGGGACAAAGCCGTGAGTACATTTGGAATTGTACTCGCAAACCATCAAGAAGGTACTTTGCAAGAGTGCAAGATAACAAATGCTAATCTAAGATGACAAGAGGGAAGAGCTAATTTCTCCAGTGGAAATAGCATGAAGAAGAGAAGTAGTTTCTCTTGTGGATATAGCATATGAAAGAGTAATAGTTTCTCTTGTGGATGTAGCATCCCAACATCACAGTTGAAGGGGACACTAAGAAGATCATATGACATCTCTATATCTTTGTTGAAGAAGATACTTCAAAAGAGTTCCTATGACATCTCTATATCTTTGTTGAAGAAGTTACTTCAAAAGAGTTCCACAACATAAAACACTAGGATGGGGTAACCCAATTTTATTTATCCTTCCCGACCATCTCCATATGGTCGACACATCCTTTCCCGTACCCTTCCGGTACTTCAAAACAAGTTCTTTCCTTTCCTTTGTCAAACAATTTTGTAAAACAAAACTCATCAGGCTAAGCAACAGCCATTCCAACCGTCCATGACCGCGGACACGGCTATTCAAATAGATTTGACTCTGCAGAGTTTGCACACTTTCCCCACAAGATCCGCGAGTTCATCATGTGGGCATCATCCCCGCATATCAACTATGCCATGACAAAAACTCGGACATAGCCTTTTGCCTATTCGTCTTAGCACGGGATCCTACCCTATGGAGTATGTACCTCCCCGGCACCGTGGCAGCTCACCTCACTTTGAGCGTGGGTCCACCGCCAAGCCAGGAGACCCATAGTGTCTTCCGGACGGGTCAGCCCCGAAGGCCTCCCGTTATACTATTGTCTCCACCAACGACAATCCGGATTCAGGGGTAACCTTACCCTTATATAGTTGTGCGGTGTCCCATGTTAAGAAGAACAAACTACGAGCTAAGCCCCGTCCCACTCCAGGGTAATGTGGTTGCGCGGGTTAATTGTCACGGGTGAATACTTAGACGCCAAAGTTTTGGAAAACAAGATTTTCTTTCCAACCATCTTTGCCAAGATCCTTTCCTTTCATAAACACACACTTGGGTAAGTCCAACTCACCCAAGGTTTTCATAAAACATTTACAACAAGGTAAGCGTTGAGGGGTTCCCAACCTAAAGTTTCATGAGTTGAACTACTATTGCACTACGGCCGAGATGAGAGTCATCACGCCATAGATGGTGTGAAAAGGAGTAATGGAGTGGATCATACTTGCTTAAGGTAAGCATGTACTATGACCACACAAGGAGGATTATACTTTCAGATTTGTGGTGCTAAATATACAACTTAGATAGTGGATTATCACTATCCAACATACTCTCCAATGGGTACACGGCATACTCCTCTCAAGTTGAGAAACACCAAGATCATGACATTGATACCTCTATACTACAAAAGTGGTGGGTGTAGTGTAAGTCATTATCTTGAGATGGAACATGCTCAAGTCGAGCATACAAGATAACCAAGAGGAATAGCACGGCCATGATACCATGCATCCCATAATCACAAAGACAATAGTGGAGTATCACCACTAGGGAGTACTCCACTAGCAACCATACATATATGACAATAATAAGGAGAACAACACACATAGAACCAAGGTGCTTTGGACATCAACAAATGACATCCAACTAGACACCAAATCAGAGGTCAAAAGATGGCTTGCCTTGGCTTATTTGTCCCTGTACTTCTTCAACTCCATCAATATAAGAATTCCAACAATATAAATAATCTTCTCATCCGATTCCACTTCTTCTTCTTCTCCGGAATTGTTCGCATCTATCGCCGGAAAATATAAAAGGAACACAATCAATCACATTGCATCAACAAGACAACATTCAACAATCAACAACTAACCATGCAGCCAAGGTATAACATACTAAAGACCTATAGACACCACAAAACAATTTTTAAGAGTTTTAATTTAGAAAACCCCATTTAATTACCTAGTAAAGGTATGAGTGCATCACAACTTAGCAATTGCCTCTCTCGGTTATCACCATGGTATAAACCAAATATCCCCTGGTAGATAACATCATAAAGATGACAAGTGCATTAGTTTGGCAACAAAAACATTCACATTATAATTTGAAACATTTTTGGAAAAGCGGGCAATCATTCTCCCTATTTTAAGAAGCTTACATAACACTACACAAGAATAGGAGCAAATGATATGCCCCACCATTTGAAGACTTAAGCAAAACAAAAGAGCTAAAGTTAAATTGCAGAGGTTTTGTTTTGCAAGCATAAAACAAAGGTTGCCCATCTCTACTAAAAAGAGTTGGTCAAGGGTTTTAAATAAACCGAAAAGTTTTGCTTCAACAATGCATGTCACACGTAAACATTACTAACAGCAACAAATATGTATTAACAGAGACTAATAATATTTTTCCTATATAGCCAGTACTAATACAAGACTAACCCAATTGGAATCACCCAAAAATATTAAACCTACAATTTTAGGAATTTCTTTGAATCTGACTGTACAGAAAAAAAGATTTGTAAGCCATAAATCGTAGAAACATCCTAAAAATATGTGGCCACTGGCATTCGAAAGATATTTAAACAGAGATTCACACACAATTGGACTTGGGTTCAAATTGTTTCTGAAACTCTCACAATTGGATTTACAAGTTTACTGCATGCTTTCACCATTTGCTTTAACTGTGGAGTTGCAGAACAGATAAAGGTTTGAATCTTGTTTGAGATGATTAAGAAAACATTCAGTAATCCTACAGAATTGGAATCACACAATTAGGTTCAAAAATGGATTTTTGATTATTTAAAAGCTAACAGCCATGTCTGCAGAACACACAGAACAAGTTTAATTCATAAAAAATATTACACAAATCATAAAAATATGAGGTCAGCTGCATCTGAAAGGTATTGAATAGGTGGTTCTTACCCAATTGGTTTCATTCAAAAATTCGCATCCAAGCTCCTGGTTTAATTCGACAAAGTCAGATCTGACCAGATCTTGATCTGTGAACCATTTCAATTTCAGGAAGTCATTTGAAGTGAAACCAACGCCAAAATGAAGGTACTGGAGAGGGATTTCACCCACAGTTGTGTTTGCTCAAAAAGGGTTTGTAAAAAGGAAGAAATCTAACAAACAGTGATTCTGCATGTTTGCAGAACTTTATTTACCATGCAAAATCCGTAACGAATTTGAGGATGATACCAACGCCAAGTTGTAGATCTTTTCAATACCTATCTGCGGAACTTTGAATCACTCGATTTGGATCTGCACACGAGATTTGGCGAATTTTACAAGATCGTACCAGAATCTGAAACAGCAAGATAGCAGAAATTACAGCAAGATTTTGGACGAACTTTGGTCAAGAGCTTCAGATCTGAGGATAGCTCAACCTTCTCCATGCTTGGACCAACATGCACCTGCATCAAGATCCAATCTTGTGAGAGGAGAAAGGAGAAATAGGGCTGGATTCAACTAGGGTTAGGGGAGAAGAGAGTGAGAGGGATGCTCTCATGGTGAGGATGAGCTTGATGGAGGAGGGGAGCTTCATCTAGGTGCCTTTCCATGGCCATGGCCGGCCATGGTAGCTAGGTGGAGCAGGATTTCGTGGGGGAGAGGTATGAGAGGGGTGTGAGTGAGTGGTGGAAGGAGTGGAGAGTCAAAAATGAGAAGCAAAGGAGGAGGGGGTGGCCGGCCAAGCTCCTTTTATAGAGGGAGGATGGTTGGCTGCCTCCTCATTGATTGGGCTGGTTGGGAGGCTGCTCATTTAGTGATTGGGTTAGGTGGGAGGCAAGGCTTGTAAGAGAAGAAAGTGGAGATGAAGAAATTTCAGCTCATGCATGCCAAGAGCTTGGCATGGCCGGCTACTTCTTGATATTACAAGAGGACAAGCAAAGTGCAATACCATTTCATGCATGTCGGCCAAAGTTGAGTGTAGGGGATGATTAGCCAAAAGTGGCTTGGGGATGTATTCAAATTTGGGAAAGAGGTGACAATAAACATTGGTGCCCATGTTGAGAAATAAAGTACTTTGATCAAATTGTCAATTTGGCCAAGAGTTGATGGTGGTGATGATGGTTTAGATAATGGTAGAGCAAGGCTAAGAGAGATGGGGAGTGAAGTAACCATATACTCACAAGGATGAATATATTGACATAAATCATCAATTCATGAGGTCAAGGTGATGATGGAAAGAAATGGAGGAGTGAGGTATGTATGATGAAATATAAGTTGCTCTTCAAATAAGAGGTCAATTGGGATTGATTGGAAAGTATCAAATGGTCATCCATTTGATCAAGAATTGGAGAATGGAGGGGATTCAATGTGGTAGATCAGAGAGATACACAAGATGTGCAAGAGTTGTCATTTGAAATAGAACTCAATTGAAAAGTATTTGAAACACCTCAATTGTCTAAGGACAATTGGGAATGAACTCAAGTGGAATGGAGTTTGAAAATGTTGAGAGAACTAGTTGGAACATAGAAGTTCAAAATGTTCTACTTACTTTCTCAAGTGAAGTAGAGTTTTCTCAAATTTAAAGTAATCAAGAAATGGTATAGGTACCATAAACAAGCCTTTTGTTAAAAAATAAGGCAAGATAGAAAATAATGTTTTAGAAATCAGCACTTGGTAGAAATGGGATGAGAAACAAAACCCATTTCAGTTTCTTGTTTTCTTTGAAGAATTATCTTGAAAAGATTTAATAAGACTTAGAAGTAGTTTTGTGATCAAAACTAGAGAAGGAAAAACAATAGGATTTTTGAGAGAGAAAACTAATTTAGGGAGAAGTGTTCTCAAGGGTAGATGATGGCTACAAAATGTACCCACCATTCCCACTCTTGGTTTTGTGAAGATTAAACTTGAATAAAAACAAGAGGTAAAATTGAAGGAAGTGATCTAGTGTTGAATCATTGAATAGGGTACAAGATCAAGTTGAATATATGAGCTGCAAGGATAGACTGAGACATGCAAGACATGGAGGTTGAAGAGGGTGTTGCATAGATGAGATCCATGCATTGAAGTCAACAATAACAGTTGTGGGTGCTTAGAGATCAATTGCCAAAGTCTGGACATTTTAAGCCTGTCAACACAGATGGTCGACATGGCCTCAAAACCAACAAGGATGAGTGGGTATAAGAGAGGGATGTAGCTAGGGGAAGATGATCCCAAGTTTTGAATTTAGGATGATTGAGCTAGGTTGTACCACAAGGAGAAAAATCAAGAAGGCACACTCAGGTTGCCATCAGGGGAAGAGTTTGATGTAGTAAAAAGGAAAACAACTTTTCCTAGGACACACATGTGTTTTATTAGCTGAGTTGTTGGTTTTACCACTAGAGGTGTTGTTCTAAGAGGTGGCTCAAGACAAAACTCAACAAGAAAAACAAGACAATACATCTACCAACAGATCAAAGCAATTCATCTTAACAGACAGATCAAGGCAATTCATCTTAATTAGTCTATAGAAAAAGTTTTTGTTCCCCCTAATTTTTGCATTAAGGACAATTAATCAAGGTTGCAAAAGGTGGGGTGTTACAGATCTTCCACCCTTAAAATAATCTCGTCCCGAGATTACTGAGTGTAGAAATAGAGGGGTTGTAAAGTTTAACTAAAGTTAGTCTCCATTCTTCTGTAGATGTGCAGTTGTAGAGAAGGTCGTTGCTTCATCTTCTATCAGACTTGATAGATTCTTGCCGATGGCGAGCTTCATGAAGAGATTGACTACTCCCTGCAGATGTTAGACCTGTAGCTTCTTCATGATCCTAGCGGGGTTCATGATTGTAGGAGAGTTAGTGCACCCAATGGTGCTTGAGCAGGGTTGAAAACTTTTTAGAGTTAGCTTAAATTTAGTGGAAGACGAAGTCTTCCACCCTTAGGATTGTTCAGCGGGGTTCCTGAAAACTTAGAGCCTCAGCCACGGGTCTTGTCGGGCGCTTTTTGGAGAAGTCGTTGATCTCTCGTCTTGCGTCGAACATCTTCAGAGAAAGTTGTGTAGTCCACGGCTTCAAGAGGGGTTAGTGTAGTCCCACGTTTCCAACGGTGTTTTTAGAAAGCTTTAAGATTTTAGGGTTAGCTCCAACTTTTAGTGGAAGACGAAGTCTTCCACCCTTAAGAGTTTTCATCGGGCTTTCGGAAAAACTCAGAGCTTCTGCCTTGTGGTCCTATCTGGGGCTTCTGAAGAAGTCGTCGATCTTCCGTATTCAGTTGTAGAATCTTCGGGGCGACGTGCAGACCACATCTTCAAGAGGCACTCATGTGTTAACTAAACCATATGGGATGCGCGGTGAGTTAGTAAATTGATGAAACACCTAGTTGGTATCCATATGAAACAGCAACAGAGGTCGTCGATGACAATCATCAGCTGGTGGGTCGGTGCTGACTTATACCAGTTGGTGAGCGGGTAAGTTGCACATAGCCTTGAGTCCTTGAGGTATCTTCAGAAGCTTCACTTGAGGAGGACCAGATGAACCATGTGATGTAGCTCGACTTTGACGCTATTGTTCCCTCACCTTGTTAGAGGGTGTGTTAGAGGGTGGTTTTCAAGAAGATATTCTCGAGGTTAGCGCTATTACTCCAAGGTTAGACCAAGTTAGTATGTCTTCTCGCAGAGGTGCAGTCACTCTGGAAGGTAGGGGTTTCTGCTTTCTTGATGAAGTGGAGATGCTTCAGCGGATCTTGAAGGTATTGGCTTTTGCTTTGTTGGCGTAGTAGAGATGCTTCAGATGACCTTGAAAGTAGTCGGCGTAGATAGGGGTCTGAGTTAGTTTCCCTGACGGTTGAAAAAAAACTGCTAACGGGTTTAGAGTTAGAGTCTTTCGTTAATCTACCCAACTAACTAACAGTTAGCAATACATCGGCGAGGCAAACTTTAATCCTATCATGGCATGTGACACCCATACAACCATAACCAGAGTCAAAATACCACTAACAGAGGCTACTGGTATTTTTCCTAGATGCACAGTAACAAAACAAGATCAACACAATTGGAATCATTCAAAAATATTTATTTTTCAATTTTTGAGACTCAAAATACTAACCAGAAACAGTGATCGAGTTTTATTTATTAAAAACCGCAAAAAAATCCTAAAAATACAAGGTCGGTGGCATCAGAAAGATAATTTCATACTAGTTCTAGTGCAACTGGAATCACATCAATCGGAGCTACCAAACTATTTTTATTAGCAAAACAGTACACTAGCAGATTTCCATTTTTAATTTCTGTTTTACAATTTCCAAACAATTAGAAAAGGCGGGAACGTCTAAATAGCAAGACATACATGCACACAACAACCAGATACAAACACTCAAGGAAGCACACTAGGGAACTACAAGCAATCATCAAACCAGACATGGTACTCTAAGTACCCAAAAATTCCTAATGCGCGGGTTTATCTCAGTCAAAACGATTGAGTTTGTCCTATCCATCCTATTGGTCTGGGGCTGGTCACATATGTCGACGTCTTCATACCGTCAGCATCGGCTTCAACTTGGATTCTTGTTGCAGTTGGTGGTGAAGGGGCCGGGTGTTGAGTCGTTGATGTTGAGGCAGAGGAGAAAACTGTGTAGAACTTCTTGTGTCGACATCCCGGAAACATGAGGTCTTCGTAGAGGTAGGTGTTGAGGTGCTCCCGAAGTCGATATCTTCTTGTGGCTGGCCTAAAAATTACTAGTCAAGAGACTGAGGACTTGATCCCTGACGACTGCAAAAAGTGCAAGTCCACGGAGGAACAAGGTCAGCTCCCTGACAGACTTTGGTGACAACCAAAGGCACGACGTTATCATCCCTATATGTGCACACTAAGTCGGCCTCCAATCTTCAATAGTTGTTGTTGGAGATACGTGAGACTTCATAAAAAGTTGATCCATCTTCGACATCGAGTCTCCGGGTCTGAGTTGGGGACATCGCATAAATATGTAGGTTTGAAGTGGATGAGACAATAGAGTAAGAATTTTCACACATTTTAATAAAGCGGAGAGATAAGAATTTAGAAGCTTTGAAGAAATAAGAGGAGTAGAAGCTATGCTTCCGACTAAAGAAAAAATTTGTTTCGTAAATAGTTTTTCCCAAATACTTCTTTCCTAACTAACGTCCATGCTAACTAAGGTCTCCTACAGTCAGGATAGCTGCGATACCGGCTACTGTGGGGACCCCGGACTAGCTGTCCGAAATTCCCTGTTATGTATACAGTTCACGATCCCATGATCAGTGCGCCGTGAACACATAACCGAACTGATATCAAATTACACCATCCATTACAAAGCGGAATAAGAAAATTACAACATGGTCACATGACCGATACTTACATAATAGCCTCGAAGGGCCTAACTAAACATCAGAGTAGCATCATCACTTCAGCATCGCAGTACCCAAGTCATCTGCCATAACCCTACAGGCAACTGACTGGGAAGACGTTCCTAGCTCGCATAGACGTCGTCAACTCCTTCTTCATCCATCGTGTTCCTCCAAGTCTGGCCAAGTAAATAGCCAGGGACAAAGCCGTGAGTACATTTGGAATTGTACTCGCAAACCATCAAGAAGGTACTTTGCAAGAGTGCAAGATAACAAATGCTAATCTAAGATGACAAGAGGGAAGAGCTAATTTCTCCAGTGGAAATAGCATGAAGAAGAGAAGTAGTTTCTCTTGTGGATATAGCATATGAAAGAGTAATAGTTTCTCTTGTGGATGTAGCATCCCAACATCACAGTTGAAGGGGACACTAAGAAGATCATATGACATCTCTATATCTTTGTTGAAGAAGATACTTCAAAAGAGTTCCTATGACATCTCTATATCTTTGTTGAAGAAGTTACTTCAAAAGAGTTCCACAACATAAAACACTAGGATGGGGTAACCCAATTTTATTTATCCTTCCCGACCATCTCCATATGGTCGACACATCCTTTCCCGTACCCTTCCGGTACTTCAAAACAAGTTCTTTCCTTTCCTTTGTCAAACAATTTTGTAAAACAAAACTCATCAGGCTAAGCAACAGCCATTCCAACCGTCCATGACCGCGGACACGGCTATTCAAATAGATTTGGCTCTGCAGAGTTTGCACACTTTCCCCACAAGATCCGCGAGTTCATCATGTGGGCATCATCCCCGCATATCAACTATGCCATGACAAAAACTCGGACATAGCCTTTCGCCTATTCGTCTTAGCACGGGATCCTACCCTGTGGAGTATGTACCTCCCCGGCACCGTGGCAGCTCACCTCACTTTGAGCGTGGCTCCACCGCCAAGCCAGGAGACCCATAGTGTCTTCCGGACGCGTCAGCCCCGAAGGCCTCCCGTTATACTATTGTCTCCACCAACGACAATCCGGATTCAGGGGTAACCTTACCCTTATATAGTTGTGCGGTGTCCCATGTTAAGAAGAACAAACTACGAGCTAAGCCCCGTCCCACTCCAGGGTAATGTGGTTGCGCGGGTTAATTGTCACGGGTGAATACTTAGACGCCAAAGTTTTGGAAAACAAGATTTTCTTTCCAACCATCTTTGCCAAGATCCTTTCCTTTCATAAACACACACTTGGGTAAGTCCAACTCACCCAAGGTTTTCATAAAACATTTACAACAAGGTAAGCCTTGAGGGGTTCCCAACCTAAAGTTTCATGAGTTGAACTACTATTGCACTACGGCCGAGATGAGAGTCATCACGCCATAGATGGTGTGAAAAGGAGTAATGGAGTGGATCATACTTGCTTAAGGTAAGCATGTACTATGACCACACAAGGAGGATTATACTTTCAGATTTGTGGTGCTAAATATACAACTTAGATAGTGGATTATCACTATCCAACATACTCTCCAATGGGTACACGGCATACTCCTCTCAAGTTGAGAATACACCAAGATCATGACATTGATACCTCTATACTACAAAAGTGGTGGGTGTAGTGTAAGTCATTATCTTGAGATGGAACATGCTCAAGTCGAGCATACAAGATAACCAAGAGGAATAGCACGGCCATGATACCATGCATCCCATAATCACAAAGACAATAGTGGAGTATCACCACTAGGAGTACTCCACTAGCAACCATACATATATGACAATAATAAGGAGAACAACACACATAGAACCAAGGTGCTTTGGACATCAACAAATGACATCCAACTAGACACCAAATCAGAGGTCAAAAGATGGCTTGCCTTGGCTTATTTGTCCCTGTACTTCTTCAACTCCATCAATATAAGAATTCCAACAATATAAATAATCTTCTCATCCGATTCCACTTCTTCTTCTTCTCCGGAATTGTTCGCATCTATCACCAGAAAATATAAAAGGAACACAATCAATCACATTGCATCAACAAGACAACATTCAACAATCAACAACTAACCATGCAGCCAAGGTATAACATACTAAAGACCTATAGACACCACAAAACAATTTTTAAGAGTTTTAATTTAGAAAACCCCATTTAATTACCTAGTAAAGGTATGAGTGCATCACAACTTAGCAATTGCCTCTCTCGGTTATCACCATGGTATAAACCAAATATCCCCTGGTAGATAACATCATAAAGATGACAAGTGCATTAGTTTGGCAACAAAAACATTCACATTATAATTTGAAACATTTTTGGAAAAGCGGGCAATCATTCTCCCTATTTTAAGAAGCTTACATAACACTACACAAGAATAGGAGCAAATGATATGCCCCACCATTTGAAGACTTAAGCAAAACAAAAGAGCTAAAGTTAAATTGCAGAGGTTTTGTTTTGCAAGCATAAAACAAAGGTTGCCCATCTCTACTAAAAAGAGTTGGTCAAGGGTTTTAAATAAACCGAAAAGTTTTGCTTCAACAATGCATGTCACACATAAACATTACTAACAGCAACAAATATGTATTAACAGAGACTAATAATATTTTTCCTATATAGCCAGTACTAATACAAGACTAACCCAATTGGAATCACACAAAAATATTAAACCTACAATTTTAGGAATTTCTTTGAATCTGACTGTACAGAAAACAAGATTTGTAAGCCATAAATCATAGAAACATCCTAAAAATATGAGGCCACTGGCATTCGAAAGATATTTAAACAGAGATTCACACACAATTGGACTTGGGTTCAAATTGTTTCTGAAACTCTCACAATTGGATTTACAAGTTTACAGCATGCTTTCACCATTTGCTTTAACTATGGAGTTGCAGAACAGATAAAGGTTTGAATCTTGTTTGAGATGATTAAGAAAACATTCAGTAATCCTACAGAATTGGAATCACACAATTAGGTTCAAAAATGGATTTTTGATTATTTAAAAGCTAACAGCCATGTCTGCAGAACACACAGAACAAGTTTAATTCATAAAAAATCTTACACAAATCATAAAAATATGAGGTCAGCTGCATCTGAAAGGTATTGAATAGGTGGTTCTTACCCAATTGGTTTCATTCAAAAATTCGCTTCCAAGCTCCTGGTTTAATTCGACAAAGTCAGATCTGACCAGATCTTGATCTGTGAACCATTTCAATTTCAGGAGGTCATTTGAAGTGAAACCAACGCCAAAATGAAGGTACTGGAGAGGGATTTCACCCACAGTTGTGTTTGCTCAAAAAGGTTTTGTAAAAAGGAAGAAATCTAACAAACAGTGATTCTGCATGTTTGCAGAACTTTATTTACCATGCAAAATCCGTAACGAATTTGAGGATGATACCAACGCCAAGTTGTAGATCTTTTCAATACCTATCTGAGAAACTTTGAATCACTCGATTTGGATCTGCACACGAGATTTGGCGGATTTTACAAGATCGTACCAGAATCTGAAACAGCAAGATAGCAGAAATTACAGCAAGATTTTGGACGAACTTTGGTCAAGAGCTTCAGATCTGAGGATAGCTCAACCTTCTCCATGCTTGGACCAACATGCACCTGCATCAAGATCCAATCTTGTGAGAGGAGAAAGGAGAAATAGGGCTGGATTCAACTAGGGTTAGGGGAGAAGAGAGTGAGAGGGATGCTCTCATGGTGAGGATGAGCTTGATGGAGGAGGGAAGCTTCATCTAGGTGCCTTTCCATGGCCATGGCCGGCCATGGTAGCTAGGTGGAGCAGGATTTCGTGGGGGAGAGGTATGAGAGGGGTGTGAGTGAGTGGTGGAAGGAGTGGAGAGTCAAAAATGAGAAGCAAAGGAGGAGGGGGTGGCCGGCCAAGCTCCTTTTATAGAGGGAGGATGGTTGGCTGCCTCCTCATTGATTGGGCTGGTTGGGAGGCTGCTCATTTAGTGATTGGGTTAGGTGGGAGGCAAGGCTTGTAAGAGAAGAAAGTGGAGATGAAGAAATTTCAGCTCATGCATGCCAAGAGCTTGGCATGGCCGGCTACTTCTTGATATTACAAGAGGACAAGCAAAGTGCAATACCATTTCATGCATGTCGGCCAAAGTTGAGTGTAGGGGATGATTAGCCAAAAGTGGCTTGGGGATGTATTCAAATTTGGGAAAGAGGTGACAATAAACATTGGTGCCCATGTTGAGAAATAAAGTACTTTGATCAAATTGTCAATTTGGCCAAGAGTTGATGGTGGTGATGATGGTTTAGATAATGGTAGAGCAAGGCTAAGAGAGATGGGGAGTGAAGTAACCATATACTCACAAGGATGAATATATTGACATAAATCATCAATTCAAGAGGTCAAGGTGATGATGGAAAGAAATGGAGGAGTGAGGTATGTATGATGAAATATAAGTTGCTCTTCAAATAAGAGGTCAATTGGGATTGATTGGAAAGTATCAAATGGTCATCCATTTGATCAAGAATTGGAGAATGGAGGGGATTCAATGTGGTAGATCAGAGAGATACACAAGATGTGCAAGAGTTGTCATTTGAAATAGAACTCAATTGAAAAGTATTTGAAACACCTCAATTGTCTAAAGACAATTGGGAATGAACTCAAGTGGAATGGAGTTTGAAAATGTTGAGAGAACTAGTTGGAACATAGAAGTTCAAAATGTTCTACTTACTTTCTCAAGTGAAGTAGAGTTTTCTCAAATTTAAAGTAATCAAGAAATGGTATAGGTACCATAAACAAGCCTTTTGTTAAAAAATAAGGCAAGATAGAAAATAATGTTTTAGAAATCAGCACTTGGTAGAAATGGGATGAGAAACAAAACCCATTTCAGTTTCTTGTTTTCTTTGAAGAATTATCTTGAAAAGATTTAATAAGACTTAGAAGTAGTTTTGTGATCAAAACTAGAGAAGGAAAAACAATAGGATTTTTGAGAGAGAAAACTAATTTAGGGAGAAGTGTTCTCAAGGGTAGATGATGGCTACAAAATGTACCCACCATTCCCACTCTTGGTTTTGTGAAGATTAAACTTGAATAAAAACAAGAGGTAAAATTGAAGGAAGTGATCTAGTGTTGAATCATTGAATAGGGTACAAGATCAAGTTGAATATATGAGCTGCAAGGATAGACTGAGACATGCAAGATGTGGAGGTTGAAGAGGGTGTTGCATAGATGAGATCCATGCATTGAAGTCAACAATAACAGTTGTGGGTGCTTAGAGATCAATTGCCAAAGTCTGGACATTTTAATCCTGTCAACACAGATGGTCGACATGGCCTCAAAACCAACAAGGATGAGTGGGTATAAGAGAGGGATGTAGCTAGGGGAAGATGATCCCAAGTTTTGAATTTAGGATGATTGAGCTAGGTTGTACCACAAGGAGAAAAATCAAGAAGGCACACTCAGGTTGCCATCAGGGGAAGAGTTTGATGTAGTAAAAAGGAAAACAACTTTTCCTAGGACACACATGTGTTTTATTAGGTGAGTTGTTGGTTTTACCACTAGAGGTGTTGTTCTAAGAGGTGGCTCAAGACAAAACTCAACAAGAAAAACAAGACAATACATCTATCAACAGATCAAAGCAATTCATCTTAACAGACAGATCAAGGCAATTCATCTTAATTAGTCTATAGAAAAAGTTTTTGTTCCCCCTAATTTTTGCATTAAGGACAATTAATCAAGGTTGCAAAAGGTGGGGTGTTACATGAATCATTTGGCGCTTGCAAATCTTTTCTAAAAGAGAATGACTAAAATACCGTTCATAGGCCAAGAGTTGAACAGGCAACTAACTTAGTGAAAACATACATGATGATGTATGTGGTTCACTGGACATAGTTGTGTGCGGGAGATTCTTCTACTTCATGAAAACTTTAAACAATGAATTGAGTATATATATGTGGATATATTCGATAAGGAAAAAGTTTGAAACATTTGAATAGATTCAAATAAATTTCAGCATGAAGTGGAAATCATCGTAATAGAAAAGTCAAATACCTATGATTGGATCATAGTGGAAATATTTGAATTACTAGTATTAGCGAACATCTAAGAGAGTTATGAAATTATTCTACAACTCACGTTTCTTGGAGTATCATAGTAATGATGAAGTATCCGAGAGATGTATCCAAACCTTGTTGGGTCAATGATGAGATAAAATATTAATGCCATTATAATTTTTGTGGATTATGCTTTAGAGACTGCCGCTTTTACACTAAAATAGAGCATCATCATGATCCGTTGAAATGACACCATACAAGTTATGGCATGGGTATAAACCCTAATAGTCCTTTCTTTAAATTTTGGTCTAAGAGTTTACAACCAAAAATGGATGAATGTCTTTGTTGGTTATCCCAAAGAATTGATTGGGAATTCTTTCCACTATGAAGTAAAAGACAAAAGTGTTTGTTAATGTTACTTGCTTATTTCCAAGAAATTGTTTTCTAGCGAAGTATTTGAGTGGGAGGACAATAGAACTTAATAAGGTTTATGAACCTGAGCATAATGATCAGAGTAGCGCAGCATCGGAGATGGTTCCGGAAGCGGCCACGACGATCATGGCTTCCATGACTACAAAGTGTTTTTAGCCATGGAGATCGAAGTACTTATTGAACCTTATAGGTGTGGTTTACTTTGTGATCAAATAAATGATTTGTGGACAAAGGATTGATTTTGAACAATGATAAACCAACTACAAACAAAGAAGTTATGATGGGCCCTGACTCCGTTAAGATGGCTATACGCCATGAAATCCATGATAGATGAATACTTTTTGAAAGTAAATGGATCTATAAAATTGATGGACTTGGATGGAATATCCTTGAAGAAGCTCGATTTGTCGAAAAGATGTTTACGACAAAGTTCAAAAGGTTGACTACGATAAGATTAGATCTTCCGTAGCAATGCTTATAGTCTATGTGGATTATTCTAGTAATCGCTACATATTTCTTTTATGAGATATGCTAGTAGGATGGCAAAATACATTACTTAGCAGAAGTGTGTATTAAAGGTGTATACAAGATACAACCAAGAGTTTTGCTAGTCCATGGAATACTAGATAGGTATACGAACTTCAATTGGATGAATTAAGTATCGTGGAGTTGGAATCTTCACCAGATGAAATAATCAAAGAGTTTTTGATTTCATCAGAGACGATGAAGAGGCTTGCATTTGCAAGAAATTAAGTGGGAGCGCTGAGACATATTTATAATACTTTATGTAGATGACATATAGTTGGTTATAAATGATGTAATTATATACTTGATTAAAAGATTTCATTGAGAAATTAACTTCAATGAAAGGATATGGACGGAAACAAATTTAGTGTCAAGATCTATGAAGATAGATTGAAACACATAATAAGTTTAAGTCAAAGTACATAGAATGGATATTGAAGTAGTTCAATATAGAAATATTAAGAAAATATTCTTGTCATGTGAAGGTTTAACAAGACTTGAGTGTATCTGACACTCAATGAGTAAAAACACATGAGTGATTATAGATCACGAATAATATGTACACAATCAGATGTCGTGTGCTCTAAATGTGTTATGAGCATGTATCAGAATGATTCATGTGATGATCATTGAAAAACAGTAAGAATATTCTTGAGTACTTAAGAAGAACCAAGGATATATATATATATAGTTTTGTATGGAGAAATGACAAACAAATCGCTGTAAGGTGTTGCACCGATATTTGTTTTGTCACATATAAAAATAAAATTTCAATCTCAAATTAGAATAAGTGTGTTTAAAAGGTAGCACAATGAGCTAGAAGTTGTCTATGCTAGATTTAGAAGAGTTCTAAATATTGTGACGGATTCTACAAATGAAGGCAGAGTATGTCATTGTTTTGACAATGACTGAGGATGTTAAGTCAAGAGGTTCTTTGAAAACTTGGTGTAGTTCCGATAGTGTCAGAACTTTGAAGCTATATTGTGTGTGACAATATTAGTGACATATTTCAGACCGCGGAATTAAGGTTCCACCAAAAGACCAAACATATTTAATGCCGACTCATTTAGAAAATGAGTGATGCGTTGAGACACAAATGAATTGCAAAATACATACGTTTCTGAGCATGTCAGATCCGTTGACTAAAACTTCTCCCGTGAGCGAAACATGATAAAGCACCGGAAGGTCAAGGTGTTATATCTTTACATATGTAAACTAGATTATTGACTCTAGTGCAAGTGGGAGACTGTTGGAGATATGCCCAAGAGGCAATAATAAAATAGTTATTATAATATATCTTTGTGTTTATGATAATGTTTACATACCATGCTATAATTGTATTAACCGAAACATTGATACATGTGTGTTATGTGAATAACAAGGAGTCCCTAGTAAACCTCTTGTATAACTAGCTTGTTGATTAATAGATGATCATGGTTTCGTGATCATGAACATTGGATGTTATTAATAACAAGGTTATGTCATTATATGAATGATGTAATGGACACACCCAATTAAGCGTAGCATAAGATCACGTCCTTAAGTTATTTGCTATAAGCTTTCGATACATAGTTACCTAGTCCTTTCGACCATGAGATCATGTAAATCACTTATACCGGAAAGGTACTTTGATTACATCAAACGCCACTACGTAAATGGGTGGTTATAAAGGTGGGATTAAGTATCTGGAAAGTATGAGTTGAGGCATATGGATCAACAGTGGGATTTGTCCATCCCGGTGACGGATAGATATACTCTGGGCCCTCTCGGTGGAATGTCGTCTAATAGTTTGCAAGCATATGAATGGTTCATAAGAGACCACATACCACGGTACGAGTAAAGAGTACTTGTCATGAGACGAGGTTGAACGAGGTATAGAGATACCGATGATCAAACTTCGGACAAGTAAAATATCGCGTGACAAAGGGAATCGGTATCGTATGTAAATGGTTCAGTCGATCACTAAAGTCATCGTTGAATATGTGGGAGCCATTATGGATCTCCAGATCCCGCTATTGGTTATTGGTCAGAGAGAGGTCTCAACCATGTCTGCATAGTTCGCGAACCGTAGGGTGACACACTTAACGTTTGATGTCGTTTAAGTAGATATGGAATATGGAATGGAGTTTGAAGTTTTGTTCGGAGTCTCGGATGGGATCCAGGACATCACGAGGAGGTCCGGAATGGTTCGGAGAATAAGATTCATATATAGGAAGTCATATTCCAAGTTTGGAAATGATCCGGTGCATTTATGGCAGGTTCTAGAAGGTTCTAGAAAAGTCCGGAATAAATCACCATGGAAAGTGGAGTCCCGGAGGGACTCCACCTTGCATGGCCAGCCAAACCCTTAGGGGTGGAGTCCCAGGTGGACTCCACCATAGGTGGCCGGCCACCCCACCTAAGGGAAAGGTGGGAGTCCCACCTTGGGTAGGACTCCCCCCTTGAGTAGGTTTCCCACCTATGGGAGGTTTTGTTGTTGGGGTCTTATTCGAAGACTTGGACTACAACTCTTGGGGATTTCCACCTATATAATGAGGAGGAGAGGGAGGGGGCAGCCACTCTTGGCCGCACCACCTAGGGCTGCCCATGGCCGGCGCCCTAGCCACCCCCTCTCCCCAAACCCTAGCCTCTCCTCCTCTACATAATACTCCCGCAGCGCATAGGCGAAGCCCTACCGGAGTTCTCCACCACCACCGCCACCATGCCGTCGTGCTACCGGGATTCCGAGGAGGATCTACTGCTTCCTCTGCCCGCTGGAACGGGGAGAAGGACGTCGTCATCAACACCGAACGTGTGACCGAGTACGGAGGTGCTGCCCGATTGTGGCACCGTCAAGATCTTCTACGCGCTTTTGAAAGCGGCAAGTGATCGTCTACCGCAGCAACGAGAGCTTCCTCTTGTAGGCTTTGGAAATCTTCAAGGGTTAGTCTTGTTCATCCTCTCGTTGCTCCCGTCTTCTAGATTGCATCTTGGCTTGGATTGCGTTCTCGCGGTAGGAAATTTTTTGTTTTCTATGCTACGAATCCCATCAACTAATAATAGGCCGGCATGTTAACATAGCAATTCGCAGATGGGATGGCCCAACAAGTAACAACGGTCTTCACGCACCTCGTCCCAACAAGACTATTGGGCCTTACTAGGCCCACATATATTATGTAGTGGACCGATCCACCAACTAAACGAGCTGGCCCACTTACTTATTGGGCCAGCCCAATTGCTTTAAGGTGGACCCCACTCACTAACTAGGC
Source organism: Lolium perenne (assembly GCF_019359855.2). Taxonomy (NCBI): domain Eukaryota; kingdom Viridiplantae; phylum Streptophyta; class Magnoliopsida; order Poales; family Poaceae; genus Lolium; species Lolium perenne. Next base: position 167,822,871 of record NC_067246.2, read on the forward strand.
CGGTCCGGTAACAGGAAAGTGGGACCCTTGTGCTTATTGGGCTAGCCCACTTGCTTTAAGGTGGACCCCACTTACTAACTGGGCCAGCCCGATAATAGGATAGTGGGCCCACTTTTATTTTTGGGCCGGCGCACTAACTTATTCAGCCCATTTGCTTTATGGTGGATCCCACTTACTAACTGGGCCGACCCGATAAGAGGAAAGTGGGCCCCACATGCTTATTTGGCCGGCCCGTTTGCTTGTTGACCGGTCAAACAAAGGCATTTGGCCCGGCCCACATGCTCACTGGGCCGGCCCATTTATCCTATTGACCGGTCAAACGAAGACATTCGGCCCAGCCCACTTAACAAGTGGGTCGGCCCATTTATCGTGTTGACCGGTCAAACAAAGACATTCCCGGTCCACCTTTTCAGTGGGCCCGTCCAGCTATCCTTTGACTAGTCAAACGAAGGCATTCGGCCCGGCCCACGTGCTTAGTAGGCCGGCCAATTTAAGTTTTGACCAGTCAACCTTAGAGGTTAGGCCTGGCCCACGTACCTAATAGACCATCCTAGTTATATGCTTGACCGGTCAAACTAAATTAGGTGGCCCGGCCGGCAAACTAAATGGGCCACGTGGTTTCAGCTAGTTAACGGCGTTAACTGACAATTAACGGTCACTTGGCAGTTTGCATGACGTCAGCAGTCAACGGCCTCCCGAAAACACTTCTGCAACGGTCCGATTTTCCGTGGCGGATGGGCGCCCAAACGCGACGCAACGAAAAATCCGTTGTAGGCCTTTGCCTGACGCAGTTTGGACCACAGAACTCATATCATCGGCTTAGGCCCATAGGCGACGAAAAAAAGGGGTCATACCTGACGAAAATTGGACGTTGAGTATCAGAACTTTTCTTGTAGTGGAAGCGCCCTTTATCGAAAAAATATGACAAAATAGACTGCATATAGTGAAATTGATTTGGCTGATGCTAATCCATGTTGCATTTAGCCCATCCATATTTAATCCACCAAAGTAAATCGTATACTCTAGGATTCATATATCCGGGAAATTACATGGCGATCACAACTTATACTATTTGCACTAGGCATGCAATATAGGTGCATATGCATGTATTCATCACCAAATCTTAAATGATTCTTATTTGGTTGCACGGTGGACATATATTATACTCCCTCCATTCCTTTATATAGTGCCTATAGATTTTTGGCGTTTGTTTCAGAATATAAGGTTGTAGCTTAGCTTTTTTTCTATTACCCCTCCCATTCAGCTCCCAAATCGTTCATCTCCCAAAAATTGTTATGGTAAGTTAGAAAGATATGGATTTACCAAATTTTACGTTGATCTCAAATCGTTCAGCAAGGGGTCTTGTGTAAAAAATACTCTTGCGCTAATTTCCGTGCCAAAAAACAATAGGCACTATAGAATGGAATAGAGGGAGTATGTCATACTAGTGTTAATACAAATGAGAGAAAATATATACGTGCAACCATATACTGTACTTCAGTACTTGGTTATGCTACGCATGGGCATACTGCCACATGATGCTAGTATTAATACAAGTACGGTGAAACTTCATAAAAATATATTTATATTGCTAGCCTCATATAGTTTTCACAAATAATATGATAATCTTTACTATTAAATTGCAATAGGTGACTGGCTGGTGTTACAAATGGGCCAAAGAACGTTTTTCTGAGCCCAATATAACCCACACTTAAATCGCCCCGGATAACCAGGCCCACGATCTATGTACCCACAAACCAACATATTCGATCATGTAAGCATCCATCTATTAAAAAAAAGTACGTGCATCCATCTATTATCTACTACCGAGTAAATAACGAGCACAAACGCACGCAACCGAGCAACATGATTAACCGATTGAGTCCCGTATACTCGACAAATTTCTCAACTCGCCGTAATAGTTCCCACACTGGGCGCGTCGGGCTACCGCGGCCGGGCGAGTGGAGGAGTCGCGACTCCTTGGCCGTCAGGGCAGTCGGCATCGTGCATGACTGCTACGCAATTGCAGCATGCACAGGTTCGTGTGCCTCGCGCGGCCGTGATGAAGTTCGGCGTGTGTTCTTCGTATATTCGTATCATTCATCTGCTACAGGATGCGACGATTGTTTAGCCTTTGTGAGCCCATAAATAAACGATTATTTTGCTACAAGTTCGATGCACTTAGCGCTTTACCACTTAGCAGCCATGCCTAGGCATGATCGAACGAATATTCTTACAAGCGTGTGATGTAAAAACGTAATCCAAAGTCCAAACACGTTTAGTGTGTACATGTGCATCATGCAATGCATACACGTGCTTAGATTGTTCATAAATGGAAAAGACACTCTCATGGTGACCTAAGACTGTTCCAACTGGCGTAAAGTGCACGTCACATATGTTTCCGTTTTATGAGCATTTTAATGAGAGACATTTAAAGGACAAAGCATTTTCTCATTAAAGGACTGTGTTTGGCTATATACTACTGGTTTTTAAAATGTGTTTTAAATGCTTTCTAAGATATCAAAAAATTCTGACAAAAAATGTCTCCCATAAAACTCAACTTTATATGTGTTCACAAAGTCATTTAAAGAAAAACCTATATTTTTTCTATATGCTCACAAAGTTGTTTAACGAAAAATCGATATTTTTGTGTCATTTGTAAAAATATAAAATTCCATGCTTATAAAAATTTCTTCAATAGACATTTATTTATCTTTTTTTGCACAGTACATAAACGATGTTAGTTTTCCATAAAACTTGGCGTGCAAACAAAATATCAAGATGTATGTGCGAAATTTTGTGCTCGGTATTTGCTAGATATTTAAAGTGTTTTCTCGGGTGGAAGGAGCCTATGCACCCAACATCAAAAGTGAACTACAGGAAAATCCATATTTTTGTATCATTTGTAAAAAGATAAAATTCCGTGCTTATAAAAAGTTCTTCAAGAGAAATTTATTTATCTTTTTCTGCACGGGACATAAACGATGTTAGTTTTCCATAAAACTTGGCGTGGAAACAAAATATCAAGATGTATGTGCGAAATTTTGTGCTCGGTATTTGCTAGATATATAAAGTGTTTTCTCGGGTGGAAGGAGCCTATGTACCCAACATCAAAAGTGAACTACAGATGACCCAAGGCAATTGGATCTCGGCTCGTGCCTCCTGTCGGCACCGCCGTTGATCGCCTCGTCTGTGTGGCCTTTGGACCATGGAGGCGCGGTGGATCTCGGCCCTCGTCGATGGGAGGGCTCCGCTCCCTATTTCGAGGGATTCCTTCTTCGTTTTTAGGGTCAAGGTTTGTAGGGGCGGCGCTCAGGTGGTGGTGGGGCGTCTCATGCAATAAGGTCTTTCCGGCTTCAACCCATCTCGGCGGCAACATCGAGAGGCTTGTGGGAGTGGTGTGGTCTTTGAGGATTTCGTCTGGCTGTGGGGATCTTCGGATTGTCAAGGAGCTTCATCGGCAGTTCTTCCTTCTTCTTCGTCTCTGGGACGGATGTGATCTTTTTGACCCGTTCGGCGACTTCCCGTCCGCAACCAACAACGTCAGACCGACTCAGGGAGGAACGGCAGCAGCGGCGCGCCGTCGACACGGTCTGGATGTTGACGATGAAGGGCTTCTCAAGAACCTCATTGTAATTTTCGTTTTTCTTGGGGTGCTTTGTACTGTTCGTTATTTCTTTTAATGCCAAAGTCCTATTCGCAAAAAAAAAAGTGACAATAGGTGACTGGCTGGTGTCACAAATGGGCCAAAGAACGTTTTTACTGAGCCCAATATAACCCACACTTAAATCGCCCGGATAACCAGGCCCACGATCTATGTACCCACAAACCAACATATTCGATCATGTAAGCATACATCTATTTAAAAAAAGTACGTGCATCCATCTATTATCTACTACCGAGTAAATAACGAGCACAAACGCACGCAACCGAGCAACATGATTAACCGATTGAGTCCCGTATGCTCGATAAATTTCTCAACTCGCCGTAATAGTTCCCACGCCGGGCGCGTCGGGCTACCGCGGCCGTGCGAGTGGAGGAGTCGCGACTCCTTGGCCGTCAGGGCAGTCGGCATCGTGCATGACTGCTACGCAATTGCAGCATGCACAGGTTTGTGTGCCTCGCGCGGCCGTGATGAAGTTCGGCGTGTGTTCTTCGTATATTCGCATCATTCATCTGCTACAGGATGCGACGATTGTTTAGCCTTTGTGAGCCCATAAATAAACGATTATTTTGCTACAAGTTCGATGCACTTAGCGCTTTACCACTTAGCAGCCATGCCTAGGCATGATCGAACGAATATTCTTAAAGCGTGTGATGTAAAAACGTAATCCAAAGTCCAAACACGTTTAGTGTGTACATGAGCATCATGCAATGCATACACGTGCTTAGATTGTTCATAAATGGAAAAGACACTCTCATGGTGACCTAAGACTGTTCCAACTGGCGTAAAGTGCACTTCACATATTTTTCCGTTTTATGAGCATTTTAATGAGAGACATTTAAAGGACAAAGCGTTTTCTCATTAAAGGACTGTGTTTGGCTATATACTACTGGTTTTTAAAATGTGTTTTAAATGCTTTCTAAGATATCAAAAAATTCTGACAAAAAATGTCTCCCATAAAACTCAACTTTATATGTGTTCACAAAGTCATTTAAAGAAAAACCTATATTTTTTCTATATGCTCACAAAGTTGTTTAACGAAAAATCGATATTTTTGTGTCATTTGTAAAAATATAAAATTCCATGCTTATAAAAAGTTCTTCAAGAGACATTTATTTATCTTTTTTTGCACAGTACATAAACGATGTTAGTTTTCCATAAAACTTGGCGTGCAAACAAAATATCAAGATGTATGTGCGAAATTTTGTGCTCGGTATTTGCTAGATATTTAAAGTGTTTTCTCGGGTGGAAGGAGCCTATGCACCCGACATCACAAGTGAACTACAGGAAAATCGATATTTTTGTATCATTTGTAAAAAGATAAAATTCCGTGCTTATAAAAAGTTCTTCAAGAGAAATTTATTTATCTTTTTCTGCACGGGACATAAACGATGTTAGTTTTCCATAAAACTTGGCGTGGAAACAAAATGTCAAGATGTATGTGCGAAATTTTGTGCTCGGTATTTGCTAGATATATAAAGTTTTTTCTCGGGTGGAAGGAGCCTATGTACCCAACATCAAAAGTGAACTACAGATGACCCAAGGCAATTGGATCTCGGCTTGTGCCTCCTGTCGGCGACGCCGTTGATCGCCTCGTCTTTGTGGCCTTTGGACCATGGAGGCGCGGTGGATCTCGGCCCTCGTCGATGGGAGGGCTCCGCTCCCTATTTCGAGGGATTCCTTCTTCGTTTTTAGGGTCAAGGTTTGTAGGGGCGGCGCTCAGGTGGTGGTGGGGGCGTCTCATGCAATAAGGTCTTTCCGGCTTCAACCCCATCTCGGCGGCAACATCGAGGGGCTTGTGGGAGTGGTGTGGTCTTTGAGGATTTCGTCTGGCTGTGGGGATCTTCGGATTGTCAAGGAGCTTTATCGGCAGTTCTTCCTTCTTCTTCGTCTCTGGGACGGATGTGATCTTTTTGACCCGTTCGATGACTTCCCGTCCGCAACCAACAACGTCAGACCAACTCAGGGAGGAACGGCAACGGCGGCGCGCCGTCGACATGGTCTGGAGGTTGAAGATGAAGGGCTTCTCAAGAACCTCATTGTAATTTTCGTTTTTCTTGGGGTGCTTTGTACTGTTCGTTATTTCTTTTAATGCCAAAGTCCTATTCGCAAAAAAAAAGTGACAATAGGTGACTGGCTGGTGTCACAAATGGGCCAAAGAACGTTTTTACTGAGCCCAATATAACCCACACTTAAATCGCCCCGGATAACCAGGCCCATGATCTATGTACCCACAAACCAACATATTCGATCATGTAAGCATCCATCTATTAAAAAAAAGTACGTGCAACCATCTATTATCTACTACCGAGTAAATAACGAGCACAAACGCACGCAACCGAGCAACATGATTAACCGATTGAGTCCCGTATGCTCGACAAATTTCTCAACTCGCCGTAATAGTTCCCACGCCGGGCGCGTCGGGCTACCGCGGCCGGACGAGTGGAGGAGTCGCGACTCCTTGGCCGTCAGGGCAGTCGGCATCGTGCATGACTGCTACGCAATTGCAGCATGCACAGGTTCGTGTGCCTCGCACGGCCGTGATGAAGTTCGGCGTGTGTTCTTCGTATATTCGCATCATTCATCTGCTACAGGATGCGACGATTGTTTAGCCTTTGTGAGCCCATAAATAAACGATTATTTTTGTAACATCCCAAGTTTCAACAATAATAAATAAGAAAGAAAATTTCCCAAACTCAAAATTTGCAATTAACAAAAACTTTTTCTATGCATATAGTGCCACATATAGTTTCATGCATTTGAGTGGATTTCTTTTGTGCAATTGCCATGATGAGTGTTAGTATGATGATCAATTGCTATTGAACCCTAAGCTAAGATCATCAAACCCTAAATTAAGAAGAAATGAAGAAAATGAGAAAAAACCCATTTCTCTCTTACATACACATTATGCCAAATTGCAAATCTTCACCCTAGGCCATAATTGCTTGCCCTCTTGCTTGTAGAATGCTTAAATATGATAAACTAACACAATTGCATCAATGAATCAAGAATCAAACACAAGGAATTCTCAAAATCTTCACACATATGATAATGGTCATATGGCCCCAAAATATTTTCTTCACTACTTTACCCCTCTGGTTTTCTTCATTCTTAAACTAAACTTGGTCAACCAAAGCTCTGTCATCCAAGACCATGTCAAGGTGAGTAACTTTGATGTTGACCACCATGGCTAGAGTTGACTAGGTTGACCAGTAGCAATGTGACAAGTAGTGATGCTGAATTAAAGAGAAGATCATGTCACTTTTGCCATTTTGCAAAACAACTCCAAATTGAACAAAACCACCACCAATCCAACACTATAATTATATAATTGAGATCCACCAAAAATAAAACCAAAATTCAAACAAAAAGTTCATGCGGCCATTTAATCAAACACTTGGCAGGCATGTTTTCCAAATGGTGTTACACTCTATTGTCCAATGGTTCTAAGCCTAAACTAACTTTCTCTGGTGATCATTAGCTACCTCTGGCTCCCCTGCATCAAGCTTGGTACATGCTAGGGCTTGGTAGAGTGGAAAGGTGAGGAGAACTACCCATGCCAAAGCACACCCGGCCACCTTTGGCATCCATCTCTCTGGCCCTCCTCTCAACGTTTCTCCTTGTCCCAGAGCATCTCTGCATCACGAGGCATCGCACCGTACACGACCCAGCAATGCCAAGCCTTGGCATTGGCCAGAACGCGCGCGCCCAAAGCTGGCCAGGACATGCCAGCACGCGCGCTCACCGCGCTCTGGCCGCGCCAGTACGTCGCGCACTCGAGCGACGTCGTCCTCCTCTGGCCAAGCTACCACCGCGTCGAGCATCTACTCCCCGCCCTCTACACGCTAGACAAACGCCCAGGCCTGCCCCTGCTCCGTCGCCGTCGTCCTCTTCACTTTTCTGCCGCACGCTCCGCCGCAGACATTGGATGCGCCCGAGCCGTCTCTTCACGCTTTGGCCTCGCCAGCTACACGTTGAGCATCGCCAGGACACCAGCTAGCCGTAGCCGTCCTCGCCTTGCCCTTTGGATCGCCACAAGAGCCACGCCATGGCCGCTCCTCCTCAGCACACCCGGCCACCTCCCTCCCTCTATAAATAGAGCTCCTCAGCACTCCTTCTCTTCACACAACCCACTCCCCTCTCCTCTCTGAGCATCCTCCTCCAGTCAATTTCACCACTCACCGCCGGAGTCGCTCGAATCGCGAGCTCAAGTCCGCCGGAGCTCGCGGAAGCTCTGCTTCGCCTGGAGCCTCGCCGAGCGCCGCCGCTGCACCAGGCTCTTCCTCGTCGACGACGACTTCCCCGAGCACCCTGCCAGACACCTGCAACGGCCTGGTACTCCCTCCCACCCCCTAGGCTCGCCGCCAGGGAGCTCGCCGCTCGTCGGAGACGACGACGTTCACACGCCGTCGGATCTCGTTCTAATCCTACGGCTTATATTCTGCGTACCGTTTCGCTGGTTAAAACACCGCTGACAGGTGGCCCCCACCTCGTCAGGGCAGCCCACTCGCACCCGTGGCTTGTTGGGCTGTGCAGTGAATTTAAATCCCGTTTCGGCCCAGTAACTCTTCCCGCCTAAGCCCACGATTCAAATATGGATTTATTCATATTTCAAATTGTTCTGCAGATGGTTTAGTAATTTGTGAATAGTTTGAAATCTGCCAAACCAAATTTAGCAAACTTTATACCGTTGGAAAGCCCATGAAATTATCTAACTAATGCCACTGGTCCCACCTCCAAATTCAAAGTATAATTAATCTGATAAAAATAACAAGACAGTGACTTTTGTACATTCAAACTTTATTTAAAATTTAACCATAATAGATTTTGAATTGATTCCAACTCTAATAAATCACAAATGATGTCCTCTAATTGATTATGCAATAATATAGACATGTTATTTGTAGGATCATGGACTAGATCAAATTAGTGGCTATGTAGCCATTACTAGTGCATTAAATCTTGGAATTCAAACTCAACAAGTAATATGAGAGCTACTCTCTCATTTAAATCTTGATCCTAAGTAATATAACCAGGGGAAATGACTTAGGCTAATGAACCCCTGATAATTATTACTTAGAGATTTTAATTCATTTAAATGTTAGTATTAAACTATGTGAAGTGTAGCACTTCAATTAAATTATACTCACATATAATAGATATGGAATGTTGACTTTGGTCAACCTATATTTCATACCTGATTATTATATGAAGAGATTAAATCTTAATAAGATGTAATGAGAAGAAATTAATTTCTCTAAGGATCTAAATACCAAATTAAAGAAATAGGAATAATGAGAGGAAATTATTTTTCTCCTAAATAAGAACTCATCAAATAATCCACCATGCCATGTTTGATTGATGATAGGATTAGTGGGTGGATTCTTTTGAGTGTTTCTAGTTTAGTATGTGAGCTTGGTTTAGTATTTATACCTCGTATTCGTATATAGATGCTAGTAACGAGGAATACCAAGAGGAGGAGGCCTACTCTCAGGAAGAAGAAGAGAACTTCGATAACTACTCAGCTCAAGGCAAGCTAACCCTTGCTAAACACAAGTGCTTAGCTCTACAAGAGCAAAGACACCATCACCCTTTATTTTTATGTATTACCTATCCCATGTTTTTACTTACATTTACTTTTGCTTATTTATTTCAAAGTACTTTTTGATTTATGATTCACTTGGTCTAGAGTAGAACAATACTTGAAGTTAGATTAGCACAACTCAAGGCTAGATAGCACCCCTCATATAGTTGCTAGTGCTAATGAATTAAAATTGACTACTCTAGATGGGAACATGGTGAAGTGAAATGACTTTGAAAGAAAGTAAAGTTGAAGGTGGATATGAACAAGAGAAGATGGTGATTTTTGATAAAATTGATGATTGGGTTTGAATGTGATACCCTTCCAATTATACAAGTACCCCCACAATACCTGATTATGGGTAGGGCTTAACTAGAAACTTGTGTATTTTAGTATGGGTTCCCTCTAAACAAGCATCATAGGGGTTACGCCGAGGCTGCCTCCGTTAAGTGTGGAATGATGTTAAAATGGGGTGAATGTACGGTCCAAGCCCTGTGCAGTTCCCGGGTTGACTGCGGTTTTCACCGGGAGGCCAAGCTCATGGGGAGAGGTGCTCATACTAGCATATATAAGTGAAAGGTTATGGTTGATGATCCGCGTACTGTGTTATGATGATTCGGGGTTATCCTCGACGGATGTAATCAAAAGTTGTGGCACAAGAGTACAACCTCTGCAGAGTGTTAAACCTATTCGAATAGCCGTGTCCACGGTTACGGACGATTGGAAAGGCCATACTATCTCCGTTATCATAATTTTTGACCTTAAAAAGGAATGATGAATTGAAAGGTGATATTGAGGTGAATCAATATGAGTTGTGGGAATGACACTAATGTTCCCACTTGAGTTAGTCTAGCACATGATAAGGCTTTACTAAATGTTTATCAAACTAAAACTTGGCTTTATGCAAATGAACCTAGAGCTTAGCACCCCCTTACTACACTTAATAAGTAATTACTGTAGAGTTAGTTTGCGAGTACTTTAAAAGTACTCATGGCTTTGCCCTGGCTATTCAAATGCCAGACTATGAAGGAGAGCACCAGTATCAGGATGACGGACAGCAGGACGTCTACGATAACTAGGATCGTCTTCTAACGTCAAGCGTTGCCTGTGGAATAGATAGTCCACTACTACTTCGCTTCCGCTACTATTTGTGATGTTGAACAATATATTCGTGTAATATTGGATCATGTGATCTATGGTTGTAAGACAATATGTGTTGTAATAAATGATGACTCTATGCTACTTACTATTATGTCTCGCAAAAACATTATTCCTGGGATTTTTTTTGCGATGTACGGCATAATAGGCATCTGGACTTAAAAACCCGGGTGTTGACAAGTTGGTATTAGAGCCATTGTTTGACCTTAGGAGACCCTAGTTAGAATGGACGTTCAAAAACTTAGTTTCAAATTCCATGAAGTGACTAGTTATGAAAACTTTATTTCACCCCCTTATCTTGAAGAGTCTTTGGCAAAACTTTAAATTCATGCTCTATCTTATGAGTGAATTAAAATTTGGAACACTTGCACCTCTCTAACTTAATCATCTAATCCCTCTACAGATGGATCACGTCGTCGACGGGCAGCCTTTCCTCCAGACTGAGTTCTATCAGTTGGGGAACGGTGGAGAGATCATTTTCGAGAGGGACCTCTTCTCCCTCTCGGAATTCCTCGGGCGCCCACCACCGGAAGTCTTTGGTGGAATGATCAATGACCAGCCCGGTGGTCAACTCCAGTGGGTGATCATGGTGGACCTCCGTGGAAGGTTCACTCTCCCAATGAGCGCGAGGATCTAGTTCTCCTTCCGGGAGGACAACTGGGCGGATGGTCTCGCCCGTGGACTTCAGGAGGGGCTCGCACGTCTGTGCGGGCAAAACTTCATGGACTTCGAGGATAGTCCCTTTGTGCACTATGCAAGGCACAACTCCCTCGGGGTGCCAATGAACCTGCCGTCGCACCCGCAACTGCGCCACCATGTGGATCATCTCGACTTCATGTTGAATGAGACCCGCATCAACCTCGACAACTCCCGTGAATACGCCAACCACACTCACATTCAGTTGGCACAGCAGGCAGAGACCATCAAGGTCATCGCCGGGGAACGCAGGGCACTCCGCCGCGCCAACCAGAAGAAGGACTACGCCATCAACCGCCTCAAGGCCAGGATCGCCACTCTGAAGGCGACCATCGCCACCCAAGCTGAACAGATCCAGGAGCTGGAGGGCGAAGGTGAAGGGGAGAACATCCAGGGGGACGGCTACTCCTACGTCAGCAACGACGACGACTACGAGGAGGAGGAAGACGAAGACCTGGAGTTCCACCCTTACGAGGATGGCCACGAGCACCTTGCTGCCGGGGTAGACAACGTCTACCCTATCAACGTCGATGGCGAGTAGTCCCGTCTGAGCACTTGCGTCCCGTGTTATGTATCGGTCCTTTGTACCCGCCCCATGTATCGTAGTTTGTTGAAAGGGTTCTTCAAACCCTCCGGAACTATTGGCTTGTAATATTTGCTACCTCCATGACTATGTTTGTGTGTGTGTAATATTATTATTATTTTATGAATCAATTTTTAAAATTGTGTGAACTTTTATCCCAAAATGAGCCATAGAAATTTCCCTCTCATCTCATGATCCATATCCCTGTTCAGATGGCACCCCCAACTCGCAGCGAAACCGCAATGCTGCAAATGCTGCAACAGATGATGACAGAGAGAGAAGCTGAGAGAGCTGACCGGCAAGCCAACTTAGCTGCACTTCAACAGATAGCTCAAGGAAATCAAGGCCACGGAAACCACGACCACCCAGGGTCGAAGCTGAAGAACTTCCAAAACACCAACCCATCGGTGTTCAGCAAGACGGAGGAACCCCTAGATGCTGATGATTGGCTCCAAACCATGGAGAACAATCTCGAGGTTGCCGGAGTGGAGGACAATGAGAAGGTGTTGTTCGCCACCCACTATCTGGCTGGACCGGCACGTGCCTGGTGGACAAGTGCTCGCGCATTGAATGCGGGGCAAATGATGACTTGGGAGGATTTCAAACTCAAGTTTAGCAAGTATCATGTACCCCCGGGCCTGATCAAGAAGATGAGGGATGAGTTCAGGGAACTGAAACAAGGCAGAATGACCGTGGTGGAATACCGCGACAAGTTCCTCACCTTGTCAAGGTACGCCCCGGATGAGACGGATACCGTCGAGAAGAGGAAGGAGAGGTTTCTGAATGGACTGCATGATGAGATGTAGACTGTACTGATCAAAATCCCCTTTGCTGACCTGGGAGCCCTCGTTGACTCCGCCATTCAGATGGAGGGGAAGATACACCAAGCCAATGAGAACCGCAAGCGCCGCATGATGAACCAGAGTGGGCCCAGCAATAACCACAAGTATCGCCCCAGCTCAATGATACGTCTCCGACGTATCGATAATTTCTTATGTTCCATGCCACATTATTGATGATATCTACATGTTTTATGCACACTTTATGTCATATTCATGCATTTTCTGGAACTAACCTATTAGCAAGATGCCGAAGTGCCAGTTGTTGTTTTCTGCTGTTTTTGGTTTCAGAAATCCTAGTAAGGAAATATTCTCGGAATTGGACGAAATCAACGCCCAGGGTCCTATTTTGCCACGAAGCTTCCAGAAGACCGAAGAGGAGATGAAGTGGGGCCACGAGGTGGCCACACCCTAGGGCGGCGCGGCCCAAGCCTTGGCCGCGCCGACCTGTAGTGTGGGCCCCTCGTGTGGCCCCCTGACCTGCCCTTCCGCCTACAAATAGCCTTCGTCGCGAAACCCCCAGTACCGAGAGCCACGATACGGAAAACCTTCCAGAAACGCCGCCGCCAATCCCATCTCGGGGGATTCAGGAGATCGCCTCCGGCACCCTGCCGGAGAGGGGAATCATCTCCCGGAGGACTCTACGCCACCATGGTCGCCTCCGGAGTGATGTGTGAGTAGTCTACCCCTGGACTATGGGTCCATAGCAGTAGCTAGATGGTTGTCTTCTCCCCATTGTGCTTAATTGTCGGGTCTTGTGAGCTGCTGAACATGATCAAGATCATCTATCTGTAATTCTATATGTTGCGTTTGTTGGGATCCGATGAATAGAGAATACTATGTTATGTTGATTATCAATTTATATCTATGTGTTGTTTATGATCTTGCATGCTCTCCGTTACTAGTAGATGCTCTGGCCAAGTAGATGCTTGTAACTCCAAGAGGGAGTATTTATGCTCGATAGTGGGTTCATGTCTCCGTGAATCTGGGGAAGTGACAGAAATCTCTAAGATTATGGATGTGCTGTTGCCACTAGGGATAAAACATTGGAGCTATGTTCGAGGATGTAGTTACTGATTACATTACGCGCAATACTTAATGCAATTGTCTATTGTTAGCAACTTAATACTAGAGGGGGTTCGGATGATAACCTGAAGGTGGACTTTTTAGGCATAGATGCATGCTGGATAGCGGTCTATGTACTTTGTCGTAATGCCCAATTAAATTTCACTATACTCATCATAATATGTATGTGCATGGTCATGCCCTCTTTATTTGTCAATTGCCCAACTGTAATTTGTTCACCCAACATGCTATTTATCTTATGGGAGAGACACCTCTAGTGAACTGTGGACCCCGGTCCAATTCTCTATACTGAAATACAATCTCTGCAATGCTTGTTCTACTGTTTTCTGCAAACAATCATCTTCCACACTATACATCTAATCCTTTGTTACAGCAAGCCGGTGAGATTGACAACCTCGCTGTTTCGTTGGGGCAAAGTACTTGGTTTGTGTTGTGCATGTTCCACGTTGGCGCCGGAATCCCTGGTGTTGCGCCGCACTACATCTCGCCGCCATCAACCTTCAACGTGCTTCTTGGCTCCTACTGGTTCGATAAACCTTGGTTTCATACTGAGGGAAAACTTGCCGCTGTACGCATCACACCTTCCTCTTGGGGTTCCCAACGGACGCGTGCTGTACGCGTATCAAGCACTTTTTCTGGCGCCGTTGCCAGGGAGATCAAGACACGCTGCAAGGGGAGTCTCCACATCCCAATCTCTTTACTTTGTTTTTGTCTTGCTTAGTTTTATTTACTACTTTGTTTGCTGCACTAAATCAAAATACAAAAAAATTAGTTGCTAGTTTTACTTTATTTGCTATCTTGTTTGCTATATCAAAAACACAAAAAAATTAGTTACTTGCAGTTACTTTACTTATTTCATTATGTTTCCTTTTAATTTTACCGTAACAAACATGCCGGTAGGACGCGGGTCCATAATTGGGAGAAATAATATAGAAGAATTTTTCAACCATGTTAGTATCGTTGATGATTTTGAAGATAGACACTTGGTAGACCTTGCTCCTACTTATGAAATTGCTGCTGCTGCTTTAGTTCGTATGATGGAAACTAAATTTGTTAATCTCAATCCTATAATCCAACACATGTTTCTTACACTAGGTGATATGGAAGAAGGGGAAAAGAAAGATTTTATTTTAGAAACTCTTCTTAGAGAATTTGGTGGTATAGCAAGAGAGGCTAGAAAGGTCTTTGCTAAATATAATATGCTTGGTTCTTATACCAATTTTGTTAGTCTCCTTGAAAAAATGGATATGGATAGAATAAAGTACACTAATAATATTAATGATGGTGGGGAGATCAAAGCACCAATACCATGTAAGCTCCTAGCGATGAATGATGCACTAGAAAATAATTATGCTTGGCTTGTTCCGGAAAATTTATTTGATGAGAGTAGCAAGCCTAAGACTAATGAAAAGGGAGACGCTAAAACTTATGTATCCAAAATACTATGCATGGTTGAGAAAACTCCACACCCCGCTGTAGATGCACCATCCTTCGATAATACTTGATATACACTTTCTGCGCCTAGCTGAAAGGCGTTAAAGAAAAGCGCTTATGGGAGACAACCCATGTTTTTACTACAGTACTTTGTTTTTATTTTGTGTCTTGGAAGTTTTTTACTACTGTAGCAACCTCTCCTTATCTTATTTTAGTGTTTTGTTGTGCCAAGTAAAGTCGTTGATAGTAAAGTTCATACTAGATTTGGATTACTGCGCAGAAACAGATTTCTTTGCTGTCACGAATCTGGGCTGTTTTCTCTGTAGGTAACTCAGAAAATTATGCCAATTTACGTGAGTGATCCTCAGATATGTGCGCAACTTTCATTCAATTTGAGCATTTTCATTTGAGCAAGTCTGGTGCCTCGATAAAATTCGTCAATACGAACTGTTCTGTTTTGACAGATTCTGCCTTTTATTTCGCATTGTCAGTTTTGTTATGTTCGATGGATATTTCGATTCCATTGACTTTCAGTAGCTTTGTGCAATGTCCAGAAGTGTTAAGAATGATTATGTCACCTCTGAACATGTATATTTTGATTGTGCACTAACCCTCTAATGAGTTGTTCTAAGTTTGGTGTGGAGGAAGTTTTCAAGGATCAAGAGAGGGAGATGATACAACATGATCAAGGAGAGTGACAGCTCTAAGCTTGGGGATGCCCCGGTGGTTCACCCCTGCATATATCAAGAAGACTCAAGCGTCTAAGCTTGGGGATGCCCAAGGCATCCCCTTCTTCATCGACAACATTATCAGGTTCCTCCCCTGAAACTATATTTTTATTCCATCACATCTTATGTGCTTTGCTTGGAGCGTTGATACGTCTCCGACGTATCGATAATTTCTTATGTTCCATGCCACATTATTGATGATACCTACATGTTTTATGCATACTTTATGTCATTATTATGCATTTTCTGGAACTAACCTATTGACGAGATGCCGAAGGGCCAGTTGCTGTTTTCTGCTGTTTTTGGTTTCAGAAATCCTAGTAAGGAAATATTCTCGGAATCGGACGAAATCAATGCCCAGCATCCTATTTTTCCCGGAAGCATCCAGAACACTCGAGAGTCACCAGAGGGGGGCCACAGGGGCCCAGATGACAGGCCGGCGCGGCCCAGGCCCTGGCCACGCCGCCCTATAGTGTGGTCGCCCCTTCGACCTCCTGACGCCGCCTCTTCGCCTATATAAAGCCCCTGGACCTAAAACCTCGATACGGAAAAGCCACGGTATGAGAAACCTTCCAGAGCCGCCGCCATCACGAAGCCAAGATCTGGGGGACAGGAGTCTCTGTTCCGGCACGCCGCCGGGACGGGGAAGTGCCCCCGGAAGGCTCCTCCATCGACACCACCGCCATCTCCATCAACGCTGCTGTCTCCCATGAGGAGGGAGTAGTTCTCCATCGAGGCTCGGGGCTGTACCGGTAGCTATGTGGTTCATCTCTCTCCTATGTACTTCAATACAATAATCTCATGAGCTGCCTTACATGATTGAGATTCATATGATGATGCTTGTAATCTAGATGTCGTTATGCTAGTCAAGTGAATTTTACTTATGTGATCTCCGGAGACTCCTTGTCCCACGTGTGTAAAGGTGACAGTGTGTGCACCGTGTGGGTCTCTTAGGCTATATTTCACAGAATACTTATTCACTGTTATGAATGGCATAGTGAAGTGCTTATTTATATCTCTTTATGATTGCAATGTGTTTTGTATCACAATTTATCTATGTGCTACTCTAGTGATGTTATTAAAGTAGTTTTATTCCTCCTGCACGGTGTAATGGTGACAGTGTGTGCATCCGTGTTAGTACTTGGCGTAGGCTATGATTATGATCTCTTGTAGATTATGAAGTTAACTATTGCTATGATGGTATTGATGTGATCTATTCCTCCTACATAGTGTGAAGGTGACAGTGTGCATGCTATGTTAGTACTTGGTTTAGTCGTGTTGATCTTTCATGCACTCTAAGGTTATTTAAATATGAACATTGAATTGTGGAGCTTGTTAACTCCGGCATTGAGGGTTCGTGTAATCCTACGCAATGGTGTTCATCATCCAACAAAAGAGTGTAGAGTATGCATTTATCTATTCTGTTATGTGATCAATGTTGAGAGTGTCCACTAGTGAAAGTATGATCCCTAGGCCTTGTTCCTAAATATCGCTATCGCTGCTTGTTTCTTGTTTCTGCGTTACTACCGCTGCGTTACTACTGCTTGTTTCTTGTCTGGGCAAAGCACTTTTCTGGTGCTGTTGCTACTACTTATTTATACCACCTGTATTTCACTATCTCTTCGCCGAACTAGTGCACCTATTAGGTGTGTTGGGGACACAAGAGACTTCTTGCTTTGTGGTTGCAGGGTTGCATGAGAGGGATATCTTTGACCTCTTCCTCCCTGAGTTCGATAAACCTTGGGTGATCCACTTAAGGGAAAACTTGCTGCTGTTCTACAAACCTCTGCTCTTGGAGGCCCAACACTGTCTCTGAGGAAAAGGAGGGGCGTAGACATCAAGCTATTTTCTGGCGCCGTTGCCGGGGAGGAAAGGTAAAAGGCACTCATACTCCGGTTCCAGGTAACAGTACTTTTCTGGCGCCATTGTGTTTGTGCTCGAAGCTATTTCCTTTAGATCCTGCAATTGCATCTTTTTGTTCCTTGTTTACACTAGTTAGGCATAATGGAAAACAACAAAAATATGAGAGATCTTTATGAACTTTATCTTGAATTAGGACATGATGTGTTTGAAGAGAGAATTAAAAAACCCATGGAACTTTATATGCATGCTAATGGGAATGTTATTAATATGAATGCTTTGAACACTATTGTTGCTAATGCTATGGAAAATTCTAAGCTTGGGGAAGCTGGTTTTGATGAGCATGATCTTTTTAGTCCCCCAAGAATTGAGGAGAAAATTTTCTTTGATGATACTTTGCCTCCTATTTATGATGATTATAATGATAGTAGTCTTTTGTTGCCACCTGTTATGGAGGATAAATTTGATTATGAATACAATATGCCTCCTATATTTGATGATGAGAATAATAATGATAGCTACTTCGTTGAATTTGCTCCCGCTATTACTAATAAAATTGATTATGCTTATGTGGGTAGTAATAATTTTATGCATGAGACTCATGATAAGAATGCTTTATGTGATAGTTATATTGTTGAGTTTGCTTATGATGCTACTGGATATTATTATGAGAGAGGAAAATATGGTGGTAGAAATTTTCATGTTACTAAAACACCTCTCTATATGCTTAAAATCTTGAAGTTACACTTGTTTTATCTTTCTATGCTTGTTGCATCATGCTTCATGAATTTGTTTATTTACAAGATTCCTTTGCATAGGAAGCATGTTAGACTTAAAAGTGTTTCTTATTTGCTTCTTGATGCTCTCTTTTGCTTCCAATACTATTTCTTGCGAGTGCATCATTAAAACTGCTGAGCCCATCTTAATGGCTATAAAGAAAGAACTTCTTGGGAGATAACCCATGTGTCTATTTTGCTATAGTACTTTGTTTTATATTTGTGTCTTGGAAGTTGTTTACTACTGTAGCAACCTCTCCTTATCTTAGTTTTGTGTTTTGTTGTGCCAAGTAAAGTCGTTGATAGCAAGGTTGATACTAGATTTGGATTACTGCGCAGAAACAGATTTCTTTGCTGTCACGAATCTGGGAAAAATTCTCTGTAGGTAACTCAGAAAATTATGCCAATTTACGTGAGTGATCCTCAGATATGTACGCAACTTTCATTCGATTTGAGCATTTTCATTTGAGCAAGTCTGGTGCCTCAATAAAATTCGTCTTTACGGACTGTTCTGTTTTGACAGATTCTGCCTTTTATTTCGCATTGCCTCTTTTGCTATGTGGGATGGATTTCTTTGTTCCATTAACTTCCAGTAGCTTTGGGCAATGTCCAGAAGTGTTAAGAATGATTGAGTCACCTCTGAACATGTGAATTTTTGATTATGCACTAACCCTCTAATGAGTTTGTTTCGAGTTTGGTGTGGAGGAAATTTTCAAGGGTCAAGAGAGGAGGATGATATACTACGATCAAGAAGAGTGAAAAGTCTAAGCTTGGGGATGCCCCGGTGGTTCACCCCTGCATATTTCAAGAAGACTCAAGCGTCTAAGCTTGGGGATGCCCAAGGCATCCCCTTCTTCATCGACGAATTATCAGGTTCCTTCTCTTGAAACTATATTTTTATTCGGTCACATCTTATGTACTTTACTTGGAGTGTCTGTATGTTTCTTGTTTTTGTTTTTGTTTGAATAAATGCTTGTGTGGGAGAGAGACACGCTCCGCTGGTTCATATGAACACATGTGTTCTTAGCTTTTAATGTTCATGGCGAAGGATGAAACTGCTTCGTTAATTGTTGTATGTTTGGAATCGGGAAATGCTACATGTAGTAATTGCTAAAATGTCTTGAACAATGTGATACTTGGCAATTGTTGTGCTCATGATTAAGCTCTTGCATCATATGCTTTGCACCTATTAATGAAGAAATACATAGAGCATGCTTAAATTTGGTTTGCATAATTGGTCTCTCTAAGGTCTAGATAATTTCTAGTATTGAGTTTGAGCAACAAGGAAGACGGTGTAGAGTCTTATAATGTTTACAATATGTCTTTTATGTGAGTTTTGCTGCACTGGTTCATCCTTGTGTTTGTTTCAAATAACCTTGCTAGCCTAAACTTTGTATCGAGAGGGAATACTTCTCATGCATCCAAAATCCTTGAGCCAAACACTATGCCATTCGTGTCCACCATACCTACCTACTACATGGTATTTCTCCGCCATTCCAAAGTAAATTGCTTGAGTGCTACCTTTAAATTTCCATTCTTCACCTTTACAATATATAGCTCATGGGACAAATAGCCTAAAAACTATTGTGGTATTGAATATGTACTTATGCACTTTATCTCTTATTAAGTTGCTCGTTGTGCGATAACCATGTTCCTGGGGACGCCATCAACTACTCTTTGTTGAATATCATGTGAGTTGCTATGCATGTTCGTCTTGTCTGAAGTAAGAGCGATCTACCACCTTATGGTTAGAGCATGCAGATTGTTAGAGAAGAACATTGGGCCGCTAACTAAAGCCATGATCCATGGTGGAAGTTTCAGTTTTGGACAATATCCTCAATCTCAAATGAGAAAATTAATTGTTGCTACATGCTTATGCATAAAAGAGGAGTCCATTATCTGTTGTCTATGTTGTCCCGGTATGGATGTCTAAGTTGAGAATAATCAATAGCGAGAAATCCAATGCGAGCTTTCTCCTTAGACCTTTGTACAGGTGGCATAGAGGTACCCCTTTGTGACCCTTGGTTAAAACATGTGCATTGCGATGATCCAGGTAGTCCAAGCTAATTAGGACAAGGTGCGGGCACTATTAGTATACTATGCATGAGGCTTGCAACTTGTAAGATATAATTTACATGATACATATGCTTTATTACTACCGTTGACAAAATTGTTTCTTGTTTTCAAAATCAAAGCTCTAGCACAAATATAGCAATCGATGCTTTCCTCTTTGAAGGACCATTCTTTTACTTTTATTGTTGAGTCAGTTCACCTATTTCTCTCCATCTCAAGAAGCAAACACTTGTGTGAACTGTGCATTGATTCCTACATACTTGCATATTGCACTTATTATATTACTCTATGTTGACAATATCCATGAGATATACATGTTACAAGTTGAAAGCAACCGCTGAAACTTCATCTTCCTTTGTGTTGTTTCAATGCCTTTACTATGAATTATTGCTTTATGAGTTAACTCTTATGCAAGACTTATTGATGCTTGTCTTGAAGTACTATTCATGAAAAGTCTTTGCTATATGATTCATTTGTTTACTTATGTCATTACCATTGTTTTGAATTGCTGCATTCATTACATGTGTTTACAATAGTATGATCAAGTTTATGATGGCATGTCACTCCAGAAATTATCTTTGTTATCGTTTACCTGCTCGGGACGAGCAGAAACTAAGCTTGGGGATGCTGATACGTCTCCGACGTATCGATAATTTCTTATGTTCCATGCCACATTATTGATGATACCTACATGTTTTATGCATACTTTATGTCATTATTATGCATTTTCTGGAACTAACCTATTGACGAGATGCCGAAGGGCCAGTTGCTGTTTTCTGCTGTTTTTGGTTTCAGAAATCCTAGTAAGGAAATATTCTCGGAATCGGACGAAATCAACGCCCAGCATCCTATTTTTCCCGGAAGCATCCAGAACACTCGAGAGTCGCCAGAGGGGGGCCACAGGGGCCCCAGATGACAGGCCGGTGCGGCCCAGGCCCTGGCCGCGCCGCCCTATAGTGTGGTCACCCCTTCGACCTCCTGACGCCGCCTCTTCACCTATATAAAGCCCCTGGACCTAAAACCTCGATACGGAAAAGCCACGGTACGAGAAACCTTCCAGAGCCGCCGCCATCGCGAAGCCAAGATCTGGGGGACAGGAGTCTCTGTTCCGGCACGCCGCCGGGACGGGGAAGTGCCCCCGGAAGGCTACTCCATCGACACCACCGCCATCTCCATCAACGCTGCTGTCTCCCATGAGGAGGGAGTAGTTCTCCATCGAGGCTCGGGGCTGTACCGGTAGCTATGTGGTTCATCTCTCTCCTATGTACTTCAATACAATAATCTCATGAGTTGCCTTACATGATTGAGATTCATATGATGATGCTTGTAATCTAGATGTCGTTATGCTAGTCAAGTGAATTTTACTTATGTGATCTCCGGAGACTCCTTGTCCCACGTGTGTAAAGGTGATAGTGTGTGCACCGTGTGGGTCTCTTAGGCTATATTTCACAGAATACTTATTCACTGTTATGAATGGCATAGTGAAGTGCTTATTTATATCTCTTTATGATTGCAATGTGTTTTGTATCACAATTTATCTATGTGCTACTCTAGTGATGTTATTAAAGTAGTTTTATTCCTCCTGCACGGTGTAATGGTGACAGTGTGTGCATCCGTGTTAGTACTTGGCGTAGGCTATGATTATGATCTCTTGTAGATTATGAAGTTAACTATTGCTATGATGGTATTGATGTGATCTATTCCTCCTACATAGTGTGAAGGTGACAGTGTGCATGCTATGTTAGTACTTGGTTTAGTCGTGTTGATCTTTCATGCACTCTAAGGTTATTTAAATATGAACATTGAATTGTGGAGCTTGTTAACTCCGGCATTGAGGGTTCGTGTAATCCTACGCAATGGTGTTCATCATCCAACAAAAGAGTGTAGAGTATGCATTTATCTATTCTGTTATGTGATCAATGTTGAGAGTGTCCACTAGTGAAAGTATGATCCCTAGGCCTTGTTCCTAAATACTGCTATCGCTGCTTGTTTACTGTTTTACTGCGTTACTATTGCTGTGTTACTACTGCTTGTTTACTGTCCTGGGCAAAGCACTTTTCTGGTGCTGTTGCTACTACTTATTTATACCACCTGTATTTCACTATCTCTTCGCCGAACTAGTGCACCTATTAGGTGTGTTGGGGACACAAGAGACTTCTTGCTTTGTGGTTGCAGGGTTGCATGAGAGGGATATCTTTGACCTCTTCCTCCCTGAGTTCGATAAACCTTGGGTGATCCACTTAAGGGAAAACTTGCTGCTGTTCTACAAACCTCTGCTCTTGGAGGCCCAACACTGTCTACAGGAAAAGGAGGGGGGCATAGACATCAAGCGTCGGTTTGTTTTTGTTTTTGTTTTGTTTGAATAAAATGGATCCTAGCATTCACTTTGTGGGAGAGAGACACGCTCCGCTGTAGCATATGGACATGTATGTCCTTAGGCTCTACTCATAGTATTCATGGCGAAGTTTCTTCTTCGTTAAATTGTTATATGGTTGGAATTGGAAAATGATACATGTAGTAATTTGCTATAATGTCTTGGATAATGTGATACTTGGCAATTGTTGTGCTCGTGTTTAAGCTCTTGCATCATATGCTTTGCACCCATTAATGAAGAAATACGTAGAGCATGCTTAAATTTGGTTTGCATATTTGGTTTCTCTAAGGTCTAGATAATTTCTAGTATTGAGTTTGAACAACAAGGAAGACGGTGTAGAGTCTTATAATGTTTTCAATATGTCTTTTATGTGAGTTTTGCTGCACCGGTTCATCCTTGTGTTTGTTTCAAATAAGCCTTGCTAGCCTGAACCTTGTATCGAGAGGGAATACTTCTCATGCATCCAAAATACTTGAGCCAACCACTATGCCATTTGTGTCCACCATACCTACCTACTACATGGTATTTCTCCGCCATTCCAAAGTAAATTGCTTGAGTGCTACCTTTAAATTTCCATTCTCCACCTTTACAATATATAGCTCATGGGACAAATAGCTTAAAAACTATTGTGGTATTGAATATGTACTTATGCACTTTATCTCTTATTAAGTTGCTCGTTGTGCGATAACCATGTTCACTGGGGACGCCATCAACTACTCTTTGTTGAATATCATGTGAGTTGCTATGCATGTTCGTCTTGTCTGAAGTAAGAGCGATCTACCACCTTATGGTTAGAGCATGCATATTGTTAGAGAAGAACATTGGGCCGCTAACTAAAGCCATGATCCATGGTGGAAGTTTCAGTTTTGGACAATATCCTCAATCTCATATGAGAAAATTAATTGTTGTTACATGCTTATGCATAAAAGAGGAGTCCATTATCTGTTGTCTATGTTGTCCCGGTATGGATGTCTAAGTTGAGAATAACCAATAGCGAGAAATCCGATGCGAGCTTTCTCCTTAGACCTTTGTACAGGCGGCATAGAGGTACCCCTTTGTGACACTTGGTTAAAACATGTGCATTGCGATGATCCCGGTAGTCCAAGCTAATTAGGACAAGGTGCGGGCACTATTAGTATACTATGCATGAGGCTTGCAACTTGTAAGATATAATTTACATGATACATATGCTTTATTACTACAGTAGACAAAATTGTTTCTTGTTTTCAAAATCAAAGCTCTAGCACAAATATAGCAATCGATGCTTTCCTCTTTGAAGGACCATTCTTTTACTTTTATTGTTGAGTCAGTTCACCTATTTCTCTCCACCTCAAGAAGCAAACACTTGTGTGAACTGTGCATTGATTCCTACATACTTGCATATTGCACTTATTATATTACTCTATGTTGACAATATCCATGAGATATACATGTTATAAGTTGAAAGCAACCGCTGAAACTTAATCTTCCTTTGTGTTGCTTCAATGCTTTTACTTTGAATTATTGCTTTATGAGTTAACTCTTATGCAAGACTTATTGATGCTTGTCTTGAAGTACTATTCATGAAAAGTCTTTGCTATATGATTCACTTGTTTACTCATGTCATATACATTGTTTTGATCGCTGCATTCACTACATATGCTTTACAAATAGTATGATCAAGATTATGATGGCATGTCACTCCAGAAATTATCTTTGTTTATCGTTTACCTGCTCGGGACGAGCAGGAACTAAGCTTGGGGATGCTGATACGTCTCCGACGTATCGATAATTTCTTATGTTCCATGCCACTTTATTGATGATATCTACATGTTTTATGCACACTTTATGTCATATTCGTGCATTTTCTGGAACTAACCTATTAACAAGATGCCGAAGTGCCAGTTGTTGTTTTCTGCTGTTTTTGGTTTCAGAAATCCTAGTAAGGAAATATTCTCGGAATTGGACGAAATCAACGCCCAGGGTCCTATTTTGCCACGAAGCTTCCAGAAGACCGAAGAGGAGACGAAGTGGGGCCACGAGGTGGCCACACCCTAGGGCGGCGCGGCCCAAGCCTTGGCCGCGCCGACCAGTAGTGTGGGCCCCTCGTGTGGCCCCTGACCTGCCCTTCCGCCTACAAATAGCCTTCGTCGCGAAACCCCCAGTACCGAGAGCCACGATACGGAAAACCTTCCAGAGACGCCGCCGCCGCCAATCCCATCTCGGGGGATTCAGGAGATCGCCTCCGGCACCCTGCCGGAGAGGGGAATCATCTCCCGGAGGACTCTACGCCGCCATGGTCGCCTCCGGAGTGATGTGTGAGTAGTCTACCCCTGGACTATGGGTCCATAGCAGTAGCTAGATGGTTGTCTTCTCCCCATTGTGCTTAATTGTCGGGTCTTGTGAGCTGCTGAACATGATCAAGATCATCTATCTGTAATTCTATATGTTGCGTTTGTTGGGATCCGATGAATAGAGAATACTATGTTATGTTGATTATCAATTTATATCTATGTGTTGTTTATGATCTTGCATGCTCTCCGTTACTAGTAGATGCTCTGGCCAAGTAGATGCTTGTAACTCCAAGAGGGAGTATTTATGCTCGATAGTGGGTTCATGTCTCCGTGAATCTGGGGAAGTGACAGAAATCTCTAAGATTATGGATGTGTTGTTGCCACTAGGGATAAAACATTGGTGCTATGTTCGAGGATGTAGTTACTGATTACATTACACGCAATACTTAATGCAATTGTCTGTTGTTAGCAACTTAATACTGGAGGGGGTTCGGATGATAACCTGAAGGTGGACTTTTTAGGCATAGATGCATGCTGGATAGCGGTCTATGTACTTTGTCGTAATGCCCAATTAAATCTCACTATACTCATCATAATATGTATGTGCATGGTCATGCCCTCTTTATTTGTCAATTGCCCAACTGTAATTTGTTCACCCAACATGCTGTTTATCTTATGGGAGAGACACCTCTAGTGAACTGTGGACCCCGGTCCAATTCTCTATCTTGAAATACAATCTCTTGCAATCTTGTTCTCTTGTTTTCTGCAAACAATCATCTTCCACACTATACATCTAATCCTTTGTTACAGCAAGCCGGTGAGATTGACAACCTTGCTGTTTCGTTGGGGCAAAGTAATTGGTTTGTGTTGTGCAGGTTCCACGTTGGCGCCGGAATCCCTGGTGTTGCGCCGCACTACATCTCGCCGCCATCAACCTTCAACGTGCTTCTTGGCTCCTACTGGTTCGATAAACCTTGGTTTCATACTGAGGGAAAACTTGCCGCTGTACGCATCACACCTTCCTCTTGGGGTTCCCAACGGACGCGTGCTGTACGCGTATCACTCAAGTGGAGGGTTCGCCCCAAGAAACAACAAGCCCCCGATGCAGAATCCACGTCTGAGTTATCAGAACCGGAGTGGAGGAAACCCCAGGCCAGGAGGCCACAACAACCACAATAACTACAACAACAACAACAACAACAACAACAACAACAACAACAACAACAACAACAACTTCAATCGCGCTCCACCCCGCGCCCCCAACAACAACTCCAACACCGCTCCAAGGACTGGGAGCAATGCTGTTCCCATCACCCCCAAGGACAAGTCCACCTACAACTGCTACGAGTGCGGAGTGGCGGGGCACTTCTCCTATGAGTGCCCCAAGAAGCTCGCCAAGACTGCCGCCAACACCTCAGGCCCTGCTCAGCAGCAACGCCGTGTCACCACCAACAAGAAGTTCGCCCCCAACAACCCGAACAACCGCAATGGCCGCCTCTACCACATGAATGCAGAGGAAGCTCAGGAAGCCCCAGATGTTGTGCTGGGTATGTTCTCTGTTAACTCAATACCTGCAAGAGTGCTGTTTGATTCTGGAGCATCACATTCATTTATTACCGAAGATTTTGCATGCACTAGTAAGATTCAACCCATCAGTTTGAAGCATGTCATGATAGTTCAAATACCTGGATCAACAACTAAAGCTAGAAAAATTTGCAAGGATGTGCCTATCAGAATTCATGAAATAGAATTTTATGAAAACTTGATTGTTCTGGGAGCCAAAGGTTTGGAAGTAGTCCTGGGAATGGACTGGATGGCGAAACATCATGGACTGATTGATTGCGCCAAGAAGGCCATCACCATGAATAGTAGCACTGGAATAATAGTCGAACACATATCTGAACAGATGCCCAGAAAGTTTACCTGCAACCAAAGCCTAGCCAAACCCACCTTGGATCAGATCAGGGTCGTTTGTCGATACCCTGATGTGTTTCCGGATGATCTACCCGGTATGCCCCCAGATCGGGATATCGATTTTATCATCGAGTTAATCCCTGGAACCGGACCTATAGCCCAGAGAGCCTATAGCATGAACCCGGCAGAGTTAGTAGAACTGAAGAAGCAACTGGATGATATGCTATTCAAAGGTCTGATTCAACCAAGTGCGTCACCATGGAGATCCCCAGTTTTGTTTGTGGATAAGAAGGACGGTGCCACTCGTTTGGTTACGGACTATCGTAAGCTTAACGATGTCACCATTAAGAACAAGTATCCGTTGCCCAAGATAGAAGATCTGTTTGACCAACTGACCGGAGCCCAAGTATTCTCGAAGATTGATCTGCGGACAGGATACCATCAGCTGAAGATTCGTGCCACCGATATCCCCAAAACTGCCTTTACCACCAGATATGGATTGTATGAATACAATGTCATGTCATTTGGATTGACCAACGCCCCCGCTTACTTCATGAATCTCATGAATAAGATCTTTATGAACTTCCTGGACAAGTTTGTCGTTGTCTTCATCGACGACATCCTCATCTACTCCAAGTACGAAGAAGAACATGAGCAACATTTGGAAGTGGTCCTAGATACCCTTCGGGAGCATCAGTTGTATGCCAAGTTCAGCAAGTGTGAGTTTTGGTTGAAGGAAGTAGGATTCTTGGGTCATATCTTGTCAGCCGGAGGAATTGCCGTTGACCCCGCAAAAATCAAGACTGTTGAAGAATGGAAAGCCCCAACCACTCAGACCGAAGTCCGTGCATTTCTCGGATTGGCGGGATATTACCGCCGATTCGTTGAAGGTTTCTCGAGCATAGCAAGACCGATGACTCAATTGTTGAAGAAGGACAGGAAGTTCGAATGGACCGACAAGTGTGAAGAGAGCTTTCAACAGCTCAAGCTAAGATTGACATCAGCCCCAATACTAGTTATGCCGGATATTACCAAGCCATTCGATGTGTACTGTGACGCCTCCAAGATTGGTCTTGGATGTGTGCTGATGCAAGAAGGCAAAGTGATATCTTACCTGTCAAGACAGCTGAAGCAGCATGAACAGAACTACCCAACCCATGACTTAGAGCTAGCAGCCGTGGTGTTAGCACTGAAAGTATGGCGTCATTACCTCATGGGTAATCGATGCGAGGTTTACTCGGATCACAAGAGCCTGAAGTATATCTTCACGCAGAAGGAGCTGAATATGAGATAGCGCAGATGGATAGAGTTAATCAAGGATTACGACATGGAAATCCACTATCACCAAGGCAAGGCCAATGTGGTAGCAGATGCTCTGAGTAAACTGTCGTGTCAGTTAAACTCCATGTTAGCAATCGAGCAACCCAGCCTGTTTGAAGAGTTTGAACAGTTTAGACTTGAACTGGTTAGCGAAGGATATCTCGCCAGCATTGAACTCCAACCCACCCTGATTAGTCAGATCAAGGAAGCTCAGAAAGGAAATGCTAGCATTGAGGGGATCAAGAGCCAAATAGCTGCCGGAAAAGCACCGGGATTCACTGTAGATGAAGAAGGAGTGCTATGGTATAACAAGCGCCTTTGCATGTCGTCAGACTCAGAGTTGAAGCAAGTTATTCTGAAATAAGCTCACGACACCCTATACTCCATTCACCCCGGAGGAACCAAGATGTACCAGGATTTGAAGGAACAATTCTGGTGGCATGGAATGAAGAGAGAAATTGGAAGCTACATCGCCAAGTGTGACATCTGTCAAAGAGTCAAAGCAGAACATCAACGCCCCGCAGGACTGTTGCAACCCCTACAGATTCCCGAATGGAAGTGGGATTCCGTAGGAATGGACTTCATCACCGGACTGCCCAAATCTAGTAAAGGAAATGATTCCATCTGGGTAGTGGTCGACAGACTGACCAAAGTCGCCCACTTCATCCCCGTCAAGACCACCTATCAAGGACCAAGACTCGCAGAGTTATACATCTCAAGGATAGTCAGCCTGCACGGAACCCCGAAGTCAATAGTATCTGACAGAGGATCTCAATTCACCTCCATATTCTGGCAGAAGGTACATGAAGGACTCGGAACTCGTCTGAATTTCAGCACCGCCTATCACCCGCAGACAGATGGACAGACGGAACGAGTCAACCAAATACTAGAAGATATGTTGAGAGCATGTGTGCTAGAGTATGGATCTAAGTGGGAAGACTGCTTGCCGTACGCAGAATTCTCATACAACAACAGCTATCAAGCCAGCTTGCAGATGGCCCCCTTTGAAGCACTGTACGGAAGGAAGTGCCGTACCCCTCTAAATTGGTCGGAAGTAGGAGAGAGTCAAGTCTTTGGACCAGATATTCTCCGAGAAGCTGAAGAGAAGGTTCACAAGATCCGCGAGTACCTCAAGACAGCCCAATCAAGACAGAAGAGCTACGCCGACAAGAGACGCCGAGAAATGACCTTCGAGATCGGAGATTTCGTATATCTCAAGGTGTCCCCTCTTAAAGGAATGCAGAGATTCCAGCTTAGAGGAAAGCTCGCACCCCGATATGTCGGACCCTTCAAAGTCCTAAGCCGCCGAGGAGAAGTATCCGATCAACTGGAGTTACCGGAAGAAATGTCAGCGGTACACAATGTGTTTCACATCTCGCTACTCCGGAAGTGCTTAGAAGTGCCCGAGAAGACAGAGGTTTTCAAGAACATCGACCATCGAGCTGTGGATATCAACTCAGATCTGACATACCGCGAAGTACCTATTCGCATCTTGGAAGAAGCCTTCAGAACCACCCGTACCCGGAGTATCAAGTTTCTGAAGATCCAATGGAGTAATCACACCGAGGAAGAAGCCACTTGGGAGAGAGAAGAGTTCATGAGGACTGAGTACCCAGATCTCTTTAGTACCTAGTTTTCTCGCAGATCTCGGGATGAGATCTTTTGTAAGGGGGAAGGGTTTGTAACATCCCAAGTTTCAACAATAATAAATAAGAAAGAAAATTTCCCAAACTCAAAATTTGCAATTAACAAAAACTTTTTCTATGCATATAGTGCCACATATAGTTTCATGCATTTGAGTGGATTTCTTTTGTGCAATTGCCATGATGAGTGTTAGTATGATGATCAATTGCTATTGAACCCTAAGCTAAGATCATCAAACCCTAAATTAAGAAGAAATGAAGGAAATGAGAAAAAACCCATTTCTCTCTTACATACACATTATGCCAAATTGCAAATCTTCACCCTAGGCCATAATTGCTTGCCCTCTTGCTTGTAGAATGCTTAAATATGATAAACTTACACAATTGCATCAATGAATCAAGAATCAAACACAAGGAATTCTCAAAATCTTCACACATATGATAATGGTCATACGGCCCCAAAATATTTTCTTCACTACTTTACCCCTCTGGTTTTCTTCATTCTTAAACTAAACTTGGTCAACCAAAGCCCTGTCATCCAAGACCATGTCAAGGTGAGTAACTTTGATGTTGACCACCATGGCTAGAGTTGACTAGGTTGACCAGTAGCAATGTGACAAGTAGTGATGCTGAATTAAAGAGAAGATCATGTCACTTTTGCCATTTTGCAAAACAACTCCAAATTGAACAAAACCACCACCAATCCAACACTATAATTATATAATTGAGATCCACCAAAAAGAAAACCAAAATTCAAACAAAAAGTTCATGCGGCCATTTAATCAAACACTTGGCAGGCATGTTTTCCAAATGGTGTTACACTCTATTGTCCAATGGTTCTAAGCCTAAACCAACTTTCTCTGGTGATCATTAGCTACCTCTGGCTCCCCTGCATCAAGCTTGGTACATGCTAGGGCTTGGTAGAGTGGAAAGGTGAGGAGAACTGCCCATGCCAAAGCACACCCGGCCACCTTTGGCATCCATCTCTCTGGCCCTCCTCTCAACGTTTCTCCTTGTCCCAGAGCATCTCTGCATCACGAGGCATCTCACCGTACACGACCCAGCAACGCCAAGCCTTGGCATTGGCCAGAACGCGCGCGCCCAAAGCTGGCCAGGACATGCCAGCACGCGCACGCACCGCGCTCTGGCCGTGCCAGTATGTCGCGCACTCGAGCGACGTCGTCCTCCTCTGGCCAAGCTACCACCGCGTCGAGCATCTACTCCCTGCCCTCTACACGCTAGACAAACGCCCAGGCCTGCCCCTGCTCCGTCGCCGTCGTCCTCTTCACTTTTCTGCCGCACGCTCCGCCGCAGACATTGGATGCGCCCGAGCCGTCTCTTCACGCTTTGGCCTCGCCAGCTACACGTTGAGCATCGCCAAGACACCAGCTAGCCGTAGCCGTCCTCGCCTTGCCCTTTGGATCGCCACAAGAGCCACGCCATGGCCGCTCCTCCTCAGCACACCCGGCCACCTCCCTCCCTCTATAAATAGAGCTCCTCAGCACTCCTTCTCTTCACACAACCCACTCCCCTCTCCTCTCTGAGCATCCTCCTCCAGTCAATTTCACCACTCACCGCCGGAGTCGCTCGAATCGCGAGCTCAAGTCCGCCGGAGCTCGCGGAAGCTCTGCTTCGCCTGGAGCCTCGCCGAGCGCCGCCGCTGCACCAGGCTCTTCCTCGTCGACGACCACTTCCCCGAGCACCCTGCCAGACACCTGCAACGGCCTGGTACTCCCTCCCACCCCCTAGGCTCGCCGCCAGGGAGCTCGCCGCTCATCGGAGACGACGACGTTCACACGCCGTCGGATCTCGTTCTAATCCTACGGCTTATATTCTGCGTACCGTTTCGCTGGTTAAAACGCCGCTGACAGGTGGCCCCCACCTCGTCAGGGCAGCCCACTCGCACCCGTGGCTTGTTGGGCTGCGCAGTGAATTTAAATCCCGTTTCGGCCCAGTAACTCTTCCCGCCTAAGCCCACGATTCAAATATGGATTTATTCATATTTCAAATTGTTCTGCAGATAGTTTAGTAATTTGTGAATAGTTTGAAATCTACCAAACAAAATTTAGCAAACTTTATACCGTTGGAAAGCCCATGAAATTATCAAACTAATGCCACTGGTCCCACCTCCAAATTCAAAGTAGAATTAATCTGATAAAAATAACAAGACAGGGACTTTTGTACATTCAAACTTTATTTAAAATTTAACCATAATAGATTTTGAATTGATTCCAACTCTAATAAATCACAAATGATGTCCTCTAATTGATTATGCAATAATATAGACATGTTATTTGTAGGATCATGGACTAGATCAAATTAGTGGCTATGTAGCCATTACTAGTGCATTAAATCTTGGAATTCAAACTCAACAAGTAATATGAGAGCTACTCTCTCATTTAAATCTTGATCCTAAGTAATATAACCAGGGGAAATGACTTAGGCTAATGAACCCCTGATAATTATTACTTAGAGATTTTAATTCATTTAAATGTTAGTATTAAACTATGTGAAGTGTAGCACTTCAATTAAATTATACTCACATATAATAGATATGGAATGTTGACTTTGGTCAACCTATATTTCATACCTGATTATTATATGAAGAGATTAAATCTTAATAAGATGTAATGAGAAGAAATTAATTTCTCTAAGGATCTAAATACCAAATTAAAGAAATAGGAATAATGAGAGGAAATTATTTTTCTCCTAAATAAGAACTCATCAAATAATCCACCATGCCATGTTTGATTGATGATAGGATTAGTGGGTGGATTCTTTTGAGTGTTTCTAGTTTAGTATGTGAGCTTGGTTTAGTATTTATACCTCGTATTCGTATATAGACGCTAGTAACGAGGAGTACCAAGAGGAGGAGGCCTACTCTCAGGAAGAAGAAGAGAACTTCGATAACTACTCAGCTCAAGGCAAGCTAACCCTTGCTAAACACAAGTGCTTAGCTCTACAAGAGCAAAGGCACCATCACCCTTTATTTTTATGTATTACCTATCCCATGTTTTTACTTACATTTACTTTTGCTTATTTATTTCAAAGTACTTTTTGATTTATGATTCACTTGGTCTAAAGTAGAACAATACTTGAAGTTAGATTAGCACAACTCAAGGCTAGATAGCACCCCTCATATAGTTGCTAGTGCTAATGAATTAAAATTGACTACTCTAAATGGGAACATGGTGAAGTGAAATGACTTTGAAAGAAAGTAAAGTTGAAGGTGGATATGAACAAGAGAAGATGGTGATTTTTGATAAAATTGATGATTGGGTTTGAATGCGATACCCTTCCAATTATACAAGTACCCCCATAATACCTGATTATGGGTAGGGCTTAACTAGAAACTTGTGTATTTTAGTATGGGTTCCCTCTAAACAAGCATCATAGGGGTTACGCCGAGGCTGCCTCCGTTAAGTGTGGAATGATGTTAAAATGGGGTGAATGTACGGTCCAAGCCCTGTGCAGTTCCCGGGTTGACTGCAGTTTTCACCGGGAGGCCAAGCTCATGGGGAGAGGTGCTCATACTAGCATATATAAGTGAACGGTTATGGTTGATGATCCGCGTACTGTGTTACGATGATTCGGGGTTATCCTCGACGGATGTAATCAAAAGTTGTGGCACAAGAGTACAACCTCTGTAGAGTGTTAAACCTATTCGAATAGCCGTGTCCACGGTTACGGACGATTGGAAAGGCCATACTATCTCCGTTATCATAATTTTTGACCTTAAAAAGGAATGATGAATTGAAAGGTGATATTGAGGTGAATCAATATGAGTTGTGGGAATGACACTAATGTTCCCACTTGAGTTAGTCTAGCACATGATAAGGCTTTACTAAATGTTTATCAAACTAAAACTTGGCTTTATGCAAATGAACCTAGAGCTTAGCACCCCCTTACTACACTTAATAAGTAATTACTGTAGAGTTAGTTTGCGAGTACTTTAAAAGTACTCATGGCTTTGCCCTGGCTATTCAAATGCCAGACTATGAAGGAGAGCACCAGTATCAGGATGACGGACAGCAGGACGTCTACGATAACTAGGATCGTCTTCTAACGTCAAGCGTTGCCTGTGGAATAGATAGTCCACTACTACTTCGCTTCCGCTACTATTTGTGATGTTGAACAATATATTCGTGTAATATTGGATCATGTGATCTATGGTTGTAAGACAATATGTGTTGTAATAAATGATGACTCTATGCTACTTACTATTATGACTCGCAAAAACATTATTCCTGGGATTGCGATATACGGCATAATAGGCATCTGGACTTAAAAACCCGGGTGTTAACAATTTTGCTACAAGTTCGATGCACTTAGCGCTTTACCACTTAGCAGCCATGCCTAGGCATGATCGAATGAATATTCTTACAAGCGTGTGATGTAAAAACGTAATCCAAAGTCCAAACACGTTTAGTGTGTACATGTGCATCATGCAATGCATACACGTGCTTAGATTGTTCATAAATGGAAAAGACACTCTCACGGTGACCTAAGACTGTTCCAACTGGCGTAAAGTGCACGTCACATATTTTTCCGTTTTATGAGCATTTTAATGAGAGACATTTAAAGGACAAAGCGTTTTCTCATTAAAGGACTGTGTTTGGCTATATACTACTGGTTTTTAAAATGTGTTTTAAATGCTTTCTAAGATATCAAAAAATTCTGACAAAAAATGTCTCCCATAAAACTCAACTTTATATGTGTTCACAAAGTCATTTAAAGAAAAACCTATATTTTTTCTATATGCTCACAAAGTTGTTTAACGAAAAATCGATATTTTTGTGTCATTTGTAAAAATATAAAATTCCATACTTATAAAAAGTTCTTCAAGAGACATTTATTTATCTTTTTTTGCACAGTACATAAACGATGTTAGTTTTCCATAAAACTTGGCGTGCAAACAAAATATCAAGATGTATGTGCGAAATTTTGTGCTCGGTATTTGCTAGATATTTAAAGTGTTTTCTCGGGTGGAAGGAGCCTATGCACCCAACATCAAAAGTGAACTACAGGAAAATCGATATTTTTGTATCATTTGTAAAAAGATAAAATTCCGTGCTTATAAAAAGTTCTTCAAGAGAAATTTATTTATCTTTTTCTGCACGGGACATAAACGATGTTAGTTTTCCATAAAACTTGGCGTGGAAACAAAATGTCAAGATGTATGTGCGAAATTTTGTGCTCGGTATTTGCTAGATATATAAAGTGTTTTCTCGGGTGGAAGGAGCCTATGTACCCAACATCAAAAGTGAACTACAGATGACCCAAGGCAACTGGATCTCGGCTCGTGCCTCCTGTCGGCGCCGCCGTTGATCGCCTCGTCTTTGTGGCCTTTGGACCATGGAGGCGCGGTGGATCTCGGCCCTCGTCGATGGGAGGGCTCCGCTCCCTATTTCGAGGGATTCCTTCTTCGTTTTTAGGGTCAAGGTTTGTAGGGGCGGCGCTCAGGTGGTGGTGGGGGCGTCTCATGCAATAAGGTCTTTCCGGCTTCAACCCCATCTCGGCGGCAACATCGAGAGGCTTGTGGGAGTGGTGTGGTCTTTGAGGATTTCGTCTGGCTGTGGGGATCTTCGGATTGTCAAGGAGCTTCATCGGCAGTTCTTCCTTCTTCTTCGTCTCTGGGACGGATGTGATCTTTTTGACCCGTTCGGCGACTTCCCGTCCGCAACCAACAACGTCAGACCGACTCAGGGAGGAACGGCAGCGGCGGCGCACCGTCGACACGGTCTGGAGGTTGAAGATGAAAGGCTTCTCAAGAACCTCATTGTAATTTTCGTTTTTCTTGGGGTGCTTTGTACTGTTCGTTATTTCTTTTAATGCCAAAGTCCTATTCGCAAAAAAAAAGTGACAATAGGTGACTGGCTGGTGTCACAAATGGGCCAAAGAATGTTTTCACTGAGCCCAATATAACCTACACTTAAATCGCCCCGGATAACCAGGCCCAGGATCTATGTACCCAAAAACCAACATATTCGATCATGTAAGCATCCATCTATTAAAAAAAAGTACGTGCATCCATCTATTATCTACTACCGAGTAAATAACGAGCACAAACTTACGCAACCGAGCAACATGATTAACCGATTGAGTCCCGTATGCTCGACAAATTTCTCAACTCGCCGTAATAGTTCCCACGCCGGGCGCGTCGGGCTACCGCGGCCGGGCGAGTGGAGGAGTCGTGACTCCTTGGCCGTCAGGGCAGTCGGCATCGTGCATGACTGCTACGCAATTGCAGCATCCACAGGTTCGTGTGCCTCGCGCGGCCGTGATGAAGTTCGGCGCGTGTTCTTCGTATATTCGCATCATTCATCTGCTACAGGATGCGACGATTGTTTAGCCTTTGTGAGCCCATAAATAAACGATTATTTTGCTACAAGTTCGATGCACTTAGCGCTTTACCACTTAGCAGCCATGCCTAGGCATGATCGAACGAATATTCTTACAAGCGTGTGATGTAAAAACGTAATCCAAAGTCCAAACACGTTTAGTGTGTACATGTGCATCATGCAATGCATACACGTGCTTAGATTGTTCATAAATGGAAAAGACACTCTCATGGTGACCTAAGACTGTTCCAACTGGCGTAAAGTGCACGTCACATATTTTTCCGTTTTATGAGCATTTTAATGAGAGACATTTAAAGGACAAAGCGTTTTCTCATTAAAGGACTGTGTTTGGCTATATACTACTGGTTTTTAAAATGTGTTTTAAATGCTTTCTAAGATATCAAAAAAATCTGACAAAAAATGTCTCCCATAAAACTCAACTTTATATGTGTTCACAAAGTCATTTAAAGAAAAACCTATATTTTTTCTATATGCTCACAAAGTTGTTTAACAAAAAAACGATATTTTTGTGTCATTTGTAAAAATATAAAATTCCATGCTTATAAAAAGTTCTTCAAGAGACATTTATTTATCTTTTTTTGCACAGTACATAAACGATGTTAGTTTTCCATAAAACTTGGTGTGCAAACAAAATATCAAGATGTGTGTGCAAAATTTTGTGCTCGGTATTTGCTAGATATTTAAAGTGTTTTCTCAGGTGGAAGGAGCCTATGCACCCAACATCAAAAGTGAACTACAGGAAAATCGATATTTTTGTATCATTTGTAAAAAGATAAAATTCTGTGCTTATAAAAAGTTCTTCAAGAGAAATTTATTTATCTTTTTCTGCACGGGACATAAACGATGTTAGTTTTCCATAAAACTTGGCGTGGAAACAAAATGTCAAGATGTATGTGCGAAATTTTGTGCTCGGTATTTGCTAGATATATAAAGTGTTTTCTCGGGTGGAAGGAGCCTATGTACCCAACATCAAAAGTGAACTACAGATGACCCAAGGCAATTGGATCTCGGCTCGTGCCTCCTGTCGGCGCCGCCGTTGATCGCCTCGTCTGTGTGGCCTTTGGACCATGGAGGCGCGGTGGATCTCGGCCCTCGTCGATGGGAGGGCTCCGCTCCCTATTTCGAGGGATTCCTTCTTCGTTTTTAGGGTCAAGGTTTGTAGGGGCGGCGCTCAGGTGGTGGTGGGGGCGTCTCATGCAATAAGGTCTTTCCGGCTCAACCCCATCTCGGCGGCAACATCGAGAGGCTTGTGGGAGTGGTGTGGTCTTTGAGGATTTCGTCTGGCTGTGGGGATCTTCGGATTGTCAAGGAGCTTCATCGGCAGTTCTTCCTTCTTCTTCGTCTCTGGGACGGATGTGATCTTTTTGACCCGTTCGGCGACTTCCCGTCCGCAACCAACAACGTCAGACCGACTCAGGGAGGAACGGCAGCGGCGGAGCGCCGTCGACACGGTCTGGAGGTTGAAGATGAAGGGCTTCTCAAGAACCTCATTGTAATTTTCGTTTTTCTTGGGGTGCTTTGTACTGTTCGTTATTTCTTTTAATTTCTTTTAATGCCAAAGTCCTATTCGCAAAAAAAAGTGAAAGATAATTAACTTGGTTATTGCTTTATATGCATACAATAAATCATCAAATTACAATTCAATAAAAGTGTATTTTTGAAGTTTTTCCAATGTAATGACTTTTTTTGAATAGTCGTGGCAACGCACGGGCATTCAACTAGTAACTATAGAAAACTAGCAGATATTGAAATATAATCAAACTCCATGCATAGGTTACATATAGAAGTGCCATAAATCACACTAGCAACTTCAAGTGAAGCTACAGTAAAAAAGGACTTCCCTTTCACTTAGCTAGTTAAATTGATAATTTAGCTAAGTAATAAAAGTGAAATAAATTGTATCAAAACATCTTGCTCCATATAGCATCCAGGGTTCCTAAATTCTGAACCTCTCTACCATATGAACAATCTTTAAATTACTTGTATTAATCATAGTATAATGCAAGTGTATATATCACTAGTAAGCATACACACATGTGTTGCTTTACTCCTATACCCGGGTGGTATGCAAATAACTCAAAATGAATCTCCTAAGAGCAATCAGTACTACCGATTTTGGTACTGAAAGAAATATAAAAGGCTAACTATATGGGCTTAGCAATGCATGCATATAGAAAACCCTCATGCGTGACCTTTGCTCCATGCTCTATACACTATTTGAGATGCCTTTCTAGTCAGCTGACTACAAACGAAACAACCTTACAAATAATTTAAGAACATGATTAATCAGCTGATCGAATATATGATGCATCCAACACATGCACGTTGGCTTGTACTTATCATACTAGTACAATTCTAATTCTGATAGATATGATATGATAATTCAAAGAAGACGACGGCGAGGAGGAATTAGTCTTTTGTATATTTTTCAATAGTCATATGATGTAATCCTTTGTAACGGATACGATGGAATTCTTAATTAGGGGTTTTCTCTCCGGAGATATAATTAACAATTAACGGTGCTTTTATTTAAATGTAAAATTTCTGAAAATAAAGTACCTGCAATGTTGATCCCTTTTATTTGTCTCATGCATTTACGCATTTAAATTATACTATCTGCCTCTATGACATGGACGCGTACATTAGTTATTTTTGTTGCCGCTATTTTCCCGTCATCATTGTACAAAAGGAAAGATGGCACCATTGATCTGGATGGGCCGCTCGCAACATCGGCAAGGCGCCCTATCGGCAATAAGGCTGCGAAAGCCGCCTTGCAGGACGAAACGGCGAGCGAGAAGACGCAATCGTCGATCAACAAGCGCCCCGGCGAGGTCCCCTCGACTCTACTCATCCTTGATAAAAAAAGACCGAAGAAAGGTGGGTGACGCTGCTCAAGAGGCAAGAAGAGAAGATGGAGCTCAAGAAAGCAAAGAGGACTTCTCCCTGTTGACTGCGTCGACAGTTGGAATGGATCCCCGAATGCTGGCGGGGCACAACTACTACAACGTCATGATCCTCGATGAAATCGACGCCAAAATTGTGGCGGTCGAAGCAGCGGCAGAAAACCCCACCTCCGGAGGCAGCGGCGGCACCAGCAGGCGCGTCCACAACAGCGTCGATCAGTACACCTGCATCGACAACAGCAGGCGCGTCCGCGACAGCGTTAGCCAGTACACCTACGTCGGCAACGGCATTGACATCGCCATCACCGACGGAGTAGCTAGACGTCATGCTTGACGAGCCAGCGTCGACTCAGGATGTGCCATCGTCGTCACCAAACTGCTTCTTCTAGTTATGTTCAATTGATCGCTGCTACTTTGATCGCGACGACTTCAGCGGAAATAATTGCTTTTGAATGTCAACTATTTGGATTTATGTTTGGGGCGGTTTTAGGGGATGCGGCTGGGAACGGACGCGCCCCAAATGCGGCACGAGGCCGCGGTGTCCCCCATTCGATCAATCTGTCGCGTTTTGAGGTCCACTTTGGGGGCTCATGTGGTAGGGTTTTCTTCGGATAGGTCGAGGATGTGGCGAATTAGAGCATATCCACTCGCCTCCCATAGCTCCCCAGCACATCTTTTTTTCAAATCGGCGGAAATTGTTTCTCCCACCCATTCTCCAGTAGCTCAATTTTCGTTGGATTGGGCATGTTATTCGCCCGATCCCAGGCTGAACCCAGCACGTCGGGTGCGTTCGGGGAAAGCGGCGATAGGAGAAAGGGCATGTGGGCCAGCACTGTCGGCGACGCGGAGCCTGTTTCCCTCCATTTTTATTTGGCGCCCTCCATTTCTTTCCTCCATAACCACCCTCCCCGGCCTGCTCCCGCCATTTCTCGCATGCCCTCCCGCGAACACCTCCTAGATCCGCCCCCGATGCCACCCAAAAATTTCACCGGCCCAAGGTCTGTCGCCGCTGGCGGCGCGGAGAAGCCGCCGAAGCAGAGGAATCCCGGTGAGCGCAAGGAGAAGCCGGAAGGCATGACCAACATCACATGGGCGGCTGAACTGAAGCACCTGGAGGTGGTCACGTCTGACCAGAGGGTGAGGGCCCTGAAGGCCAATGCTAGGAACGTGGCACAGGATGAGGAGGAGGCAAAGGCACGGGGCCAAGCAGCGGGCGGCGTGGGCGGCCTTACTGCACGTCGTCGCCGGGTGGGCTAGCCAAACCACCGGCGCGTCTCCGTCGAGCTATTCGTCGTTGTCCCCGGCTTTCTTCCAAGAAAACTACAACCATGCGACGCCGAGGTCAAGGTACGCCATCTCGCCTGACTACCACGACGGACGATTTCGACTGTAACGTCTTCTTCCTAGCGCACTGCCCTACGCACTTCAGGCCCTCCCATGGATCTCCGGCCTTCGACACTTCGCTGGTGATACACCGTGAACGTCCCCCTTTTGACGTGTGCAATTGTTCACCGGAGTGTAGGTGAGACGCTCATGCATCAGATAATCGCGTCCGGCTGTACGGCGGTGTTCCACGGCCCTAGCTTCTTCACCTAGGAACACGCCCGAGTCTCCGCCGAGTCTGGCCTGGATTCACAAGATCTGGAGGCCAACCCGGAAGAGGAAGACAAAGCCGAAGAGGAGGAAGAGGAAGCCAAAGAGGAGGAGGAGGAAGTGGCGCCGACGAAGGGCAATGGGAAGAGGAAGAGGAAGCCGAAGTCCGCAACTCCCCTCGAGCCTCGATTCAAGTGGACGGACAAAGAAGACGTGTGCCTCGCCAAAGCATGGAAGGTCGTGAGCAATTGAGCATGGACCCGATCACCGGCGCTAACCAGAACTCCGAGAACTATTGGGCGAGGAGGAAGGCAGCGTTCGATGAGCGCAAGCTTTGCGACCCCTACTTCGTCGGCATCCACATGGATCGGGTGAGAAGGCCATGGCGACCCACTGGGGCAACGTCTAACACGCGTGCAACAAATTGCATGGGATCCAAGAGGAGATCGGTGCCCAGCCAGAGAGCGGCGCCAACTTCAAGCGCACGGTGAGCAACATTTCGCCCAAACCTCGCCTAGTTCTTTGTTGATTCATTCGTCGAGATTCATCTCTTTGCTGCAGATGATCTGCATGTTCCAGGCCTACCGCGACGACAGCAAAGGTGTCGATTTCAAGTTCCTCATTGTTTTCTCGAGGATTGAAATGAGTGAGAAGTGGAAGAAGACTCGCCTGAACCTCGCCAAGAACAAGGACGGCATGTACAAGCCGGATGTGGCCGTCGCCCCCGTGTCCGAGGGGAGGCTGGAGCTCAGCAACAAGAAGTCCAAGGTGGCGAAAGCCATGGGACCTCCGGGCGAGCAGCTGCAGGCTTCGATCGACGTGCCAATAGCAGACGTCAGGGCCCACGTCGAGCAGAGGCAGGCGAGAGCCGACGAGAGGTGGAAGTTGCATTTCCAGAAACAGAACGTGAAGATCGAGCTGCTCAAGGCCACTGCCGCAGTGACGAAGAGGAACACATAGCTGCCGTTTCTTCTGTGGGGGGTGGGGAACACGGCGAACATGAACAACGCGGTGAAGGTGTGGTACATGGCCGAGCGCATCAACATCCTGGCACCGTAGCCCAGCCATGATCCCGCGGCGAGTGCCGAGCCCATAGCAATGCCGAGCTATGTGCATCCCACGGCATCGTCAAGCTCCGGCGCGCCGGTACCTTCTTCCACGCCGAGCCCGGAGGAGGCAATGCATGGCCGGACGCCGACACCTTCTATCACGCCGACACCTTCTATCACGCCGAGCCCGGAGGAAGGAATGCATGTCGCGACGCCGGTTGCAGAAGCGTACTAGAGCGAGGCTACGCCCACCATGATCGTGTAGGCTACCTTTCGTCGTCCGTGTAATTTGATCGCTAAACTATTGCTCTGATTGGGTAGTGTTTGCCAAATTCGTGATGTTTTTTGCCTAGCGGGAATCCGAACTTTCAAAAAAAAAAAGTGTCCTGTTTGTGATGTGTTGGGGCCGAAGCTGGGGGCGGCTGGGAATTTCGTCCACCCAAGCCAAAATTAGCGTTGGCGTGAACGCCGAAATGCTATCGTTGCGCCCTGGAGGGGCAAACGGCTGGAGACGCTCCTAGTACACGGAACCGGCGGGAGAAGATGAGACCAGCCCTCCTTAGCTAGCCCGTCGCTGCCTCCATCTAGAGGACACTGCCAGAGACTAGTGTTGGACATCTTCAGATAACACCCCCTATGACTTCCACAGGGCCACGCAGAGAGCTCTAGCACAGTGACCAGGAGAAACGAGGAAAAAGAGTTGAGACCAAGGCTCCACCACGCCGTTACTCTCCATGGGAAGGAGAGAAAGGCACCAACCTTCCATGGGTCCAGCCGCCAAGCAAAGGCCAAGGCACCAAGCAGGGAGAGAAGAGCTTGGGAAGGAGAGCAGTCAATTCCTCTTTTCGGCTCGATGGAAGGCCCCTCCACGTCGCTTTAACCATCCCACGCCAGGAAACAAATGAGAATCTGAAGACTAGGGATCATGGGGATAAAAGAGAAATAAAGCAAGTAAGGAGAGTCAGAGAGGTAACCAAAAGCGATAAAGAATAATACCGGAAAGAGCCGGTCAGCACAGATTTTCCACGCGAAAGAAAAGGAACATAAATCCTAGCCGCAGTAGCACGGAGCACATCTACACGAAAAATGCCAAACGCATCGCCAAATGATTGGCGCAAATTGCCATCTACAGTTGCCCAAAACTATCTGGTAAAAGCAAACTTTTGTAACTTTTAAAATGGTAATAATACAATCATAGGGGTTACATTACATGATACACAGCACGGTGGCAGCTTAATAAGACATCAGACCAGCACCTACACATTTAACTGCGGAGGACAGGGGCAGAATTTAATTCACGAGCGACGAAGTTGGAACGTATATATCGATCTCATCCAAGGATGGGTGGTCGCACAGCTTCAAGCTGTGTTCATTTGCCAGATGCAAGAGACAGATGAAATAAAGGTGTGGCGAGATATCGGTTGTTGTTACATCTGGGTTACTGCACGGAAGATCATGCAGTACCTTCGTCAGGCACAGGGATGGTTCCGTGCCCTCTCTTTCCTGCTGGACCAACCAGGAAAATGAAGTTAAAACAATTCTGTGCCCAAAGACAGGATAACAATTCTGACGAATCAGCAAAGCCTGCTGCAACGAAGGAAATTATATTACCAGTGACAAATGTAATATAATGTGCACACGTGATCATGCTTTTACACAGCTTTTTGCACACGTGTTCTATTTCCCTTAATGAAATGTACGTGTGTTCTAACATGTTACTCCCTCCATCCACAAATAAGTGTACTTATACCTCTTGTCTTAAGTCAAATGTTTTAAAGCTTGACCAACTTTATAGGAAAAAGTGACAACATTTATGGCACCAATTTAGTATCACTAGGATCATCTTAGAAATCCATGCAGAATATGTTATATATGTTGCTACTTTTTTAAATAAAGTTGGTCAGAGTTTTAAAACTTGACTTAGGACAAGAATTAGAAGTATACTTATTTGAGGACAGAGGGAGTATGTAACTAGGGTTATTTTGCTCTCAAAAAGAACTAGGATTATTTTGAAGCAATTTAAATGATGTAAGGTGATATTTCAGTATGCAACTTTCTAAGTATTATGTGCATATAAACATAGATTGGTCAATCTAAGTTCCTTTTTTCAAAGTCCCATGGTTGGTTGCAACTCAAATTCCTCAACGTTTTTTTAAGTGAACTTTCCAAGGCAAATGAAAGATATGTGGCACTTGAAAGTATGTAAAACCATGACAAACTTATTTTCATTGTAGTTCTACAGGTATCTAAATTTCTGTACTTAAAATGTTGAACCCACCCAAATCAGTTTGCAACATCCACTGGTGAGCGGTAAAATAATGCAGGGGTATTACTTGTTACAGAAAGCCAGAAACAAAAAGAATATCCTCTCTTGTTTAGAAATATAAAAGATACATACATGTCAATGCTAAAGCTCAGATCCAAATTGTCACCTAAGTCAAAGAACTTGGGTTTCAGAAAACTTTTTGGACCAAGAAAGTCAGTAAATGGTGATAGCATGATGGGGATAGCATGGTTGTTACTTAGTATACATTAGATTAAGTGGGGTTGCTAGAAATGGCATCATGCTAATCGAAGAGAAAAGGGTTGTAATCATGACAGGCACTTGTCATCAATAAAACTGACAGGAATTGTTGTGGTACGCAAATACTTCCAAAAGGGGATGTCACAGCTAATCTGTATACAAAAATGACAAGTAATCGTAGTATTTTATGACCGTAATCAAAGTTTATAGCTTACCAGATCATCAGTCTCAGCAGATGTATGAATGTGATTCCAGAGCACCTCCTTTAAGGCATGAACATCGACTTGTTTCGATACCTTGTCATATTTTATATCTATCTTATTGACCTATGATTCAGAAAGGAAATAGACATCAGCTCAGATCTGCAAACACAGGCCCAAAGTACCAGACATGAATAATCATTGAT
Organism: Lolium perenne; assembly: GCF_019359855.2. Lineage (NCBI taxonomy): Eukaryota > Viridiplantae > Streptophyta > Magnoliopsida > Poales > Poaceae > Lolium > Lolium perenne. Next base: position 167,867,710 of record NC_067246.2, read on the forward strand.
TTGTGAAAGTGAAAATATCAAAATACAATTGAATGATACAGAAAATATGTCCATACTAAGAACAATCTGGGACTGTATCTAAAGAACAAGAGGAAAACATGGACAACATCAGCACAGGTTCGTGTTTTTACTATATAGACACATAACATGTCATTTTCTTGTCTAGGGGACTATTAAGCAGCACAAAGCAAAGCTTATGCGCAGGTTCATTATGAGGTGAACAAGTTAGCTCATCAGGATCATAGATAAATCATCCCAATTCCTTAAATGGGATCATTTGGCCTTCAACCCACCTCCTCTTTTGCACAACGCAAGTCCACTAAGTGTTGTTTTACAATGTAAGACGTGAGGAAAAGTAGCATAGATGCCACAATTGTTTCACTTCCTGCCCCTGCTTTAATGCAGTATAAGAGACCAAATGGTTCTTATATGTGAAATAGGGTGGTCCAATATAATATATATTTTCTTCAATTATGTTCCCCTTTGTTTAGTGCATACTATGGCATGGACATATATTATGAAATCGAGTACTTCAGTAACGTCTGGCTGCAGTTTACACTTCTGTGTATATACTCTAATTCAAACAACATGCATCTACCAACACACAAATCAGATCCAGATTCAGATTCAATCCACACCAAGAAATAAGAAAGAAGATTTTAATGGTGCATAGTACTCCTTCCATCCGAAGAAACATGTCTGAGATTTGTTAATATTCAGATGTATCTAGATACTGTTTAATGTCCAGATACAACTAAATTTAGACAAATCTTCGACATGTTTCATGGGGCGGAGGGAGTACTAAATATTGCAGCACGAAAACACTGTTCATTTCAGATTTGTTAGAGTATAGACTTAATGGTTAGTGCACAAAGTGGACCAAGTCACCGTCTTGCACCTCAAACAATTAATTGAAGTGAAATGGAACTGCATAGCTTGAAGGTTCAAGCCATGAAGCAAACTTCCAACATATTATTTCAATATTGTTTGGTCTAGATGTATTCACCTTTGATCATTATATCACAGTAAAGTTATATCATATAATAAGGCAAGCTACACAAGCATTACATACAGTAGAATCATAAAGCTGCATCTTATGAACAAACAAGTCAGACAGCCAATGATAGTATTGCTCAGTCGAGATCAGAAACAAAATATTGGAAACCACTATCTACCAATTATTAAGTCTATAGTAGTGCAACAAATTTAAGATCCTTGTTAAAATATTAAGCCTGAGTGAAAGGTGCTGTTATTGCATTGCTCATCAATAATCATGAAGGTAGGAGGGCTGTATATAGCCATATCAACTGAACTTTCTTCATATGCACATAGAAAGATAAAAAGACAGAAGCACATCCCAATATAGTATACAAAAACGAATGTCTTAAAAGCAGAGAGGAACAAGGATGAACACCTGTCTTGGTTTAGCAATAAGATTTACTGACTCTTCTACATCACTAGCCGCATTTCCTTCATCAAGATGATCATTGCACAAATTATCATCATCCCAAGGTCCAGATGCCATAAAGTCATCATTGTTGTCCCTTGAATCATCTACAAGGATGGGGCAAAGGTGCCATGGTTACCATCATATCAAAAAGAGATAGGTGAGCATTGTTTTAGCAGAATCATATCAACAGGAATATAGGCAGTCCACAGTTGGTACTCTGAAGACATAACCTAGTATGAGACCTAGCTCTGTTGACATTACAGTGGATTATGATAATGCCATTCATCTATCCAGCTTTTGCCTATTTTACCTTCTTAGCCAAGTTTTTTACCTCTGTTCCGGCAGCAGATTATAGTTCAGCACAGCACAGTTCGTCAACTGCAAACAGAGCCCTAGTTCTAATAGGATCCTACCTAAAATCTGTCATTGTCTAAGAGATTAAATCTTGCTTGGATTATGCAAAATAAAAGATTAAAACCTAAAATCAAAACCAGTGATTTCAGACTGAAACATAAATAATACAATATGATCGACAGCACAGTTTATTTAGGAAACAACTTGAACTTGAAAAGATATCAGAAACAAAAAGGAACTAGAGGAAAGCAACACCAATAGTGAAAATTAAAGCTATATTGTTTTAGAACAGCAATGTCTACCAAGGACCTCTAACAAATACCAGGAAGGGAAATACTCAATTTAAATAAATAAAGCGAGAATGTAGCAAAATTTACCAAGTGGTTTTCTTCTTTTCCGAGCCAGGCACTATAAAAAGATCAATAAGTTATTACAATAAACCTTAGATCCATATTAAGAACATTTTTCATGAAAAGTTAGAATTACCAGAACATCTGGAAGAAGAAATAATTTAACAAGACTTTCAGGTTGGTAATGACAATCCACTGGAAGTTTATTGTTGCAGCTACCCTTATTTGCAGGCAGCAGCAAAGATTTCGGGTTCTTGGGAGGTGCAAACACATTTTCCATCTCATATTCCAATGCATTGGTGAAATCGATATCAGGTTCCTCTTTGCCTCGTTTCTTCTTTGTCTTTTTTGCTACATCCAAATCACCAGATGAAGTCCGGGCAGTCTCGAGATCTAGATGAAGGTAAACTCCAACATTAAGCAAGCCAGTCTGAAATGGAACAACAAAAGAAAACAGGACTAACTGCACAGATTTACCTTTAGCTTTTCGATATTTCCAATGCTCAGGTCCAGCCCAAGCATTTGTTTTTGACGAAAAGCCCATGCCAAGTGACAATAGATCTGTAATTTTCTCGAACCTTCGGTCTACATCAGGACCATCGGGGTCCTGAAAAGTGTACTCATCGGTTCCCTGATACACCAATACAGTCAAGACAACCAGAGAATCAGGTTTGGAGCTCTAAGGTTGTAACAAACTTTAAATGTTATTCAACAGAATAATTGCCTCTGCACAACCCTAAGGCCATCTACAATGCAAGGTGTTTAGAAAAGTAAACCAGTTTTAAATTAGGCACCACTGCTTATTTATGCAAGGAAAGTGCTTAATTAGGCACCTCCACTGTAGAAATATGCACTGGTGCTTGAGAAAAGAACTGGTTTATATTGTAAGCACCTTGCGCTGTAGATGGCCTGGAAGTGGGTATTTTCACCAGAAGAGGAATAATCATTTGTAGGCATAAGATTTAACAACAAAAGAAATGCTTGTGTGCAAGCTACAAAATATATGAATCAATAATTCTACTGGATGACAATGGACTTAGCTCACATATTTTCAAATGCTCTTTCTGTTTCAAAATACTAGATGCCTCATTAGAGTTGGGAAACAATAATTAACAGTTTGAGTGAGATGTACATATTCCCATTCAATTATCGCCATGTCCATCTCTATTGTCTACCAAGGAATTAAATTACCCTGTGTCATCTTAAAAGCAACACATGCAATGCAAGTAGAAGAAACTAAAATGGAATCTAGTTTGAAACCGAGGACGTACATAACACACAAGTAGACAACAGATGTTCCCCTCAGAAATGTAGCTATGTTCTGTATGTAATTTTGTCAAGTTTACAAGTACCTCTTCGTAGTTTGTTGAGTTGAAATTCATCGAATTGCCGTTTTCATCATATGCAACATCCTGATCATTGCCGCCACCAAAATCCCATGTTTCACAATCAGGTTGCATGTTGTCATCATTCTCGCTGTTATTACTGTCAACCATCTGATCTTCCATCACTGGCATTTGCCCGGAAGATGCATCATGTGATGGCCTTTTATTTTCTTCATCAAAATGAGCCACAATATCCCTCAAGGTAGGAGAGATATCATTGCACAGAGGCATGTGAACTATCATTTGCTCAATTTGTTCTATCAAAAAAGTAGCAACTTAGTGAAAACGCATTGGGAGCAAGATGTAAAGATCATTCGCAGCAGAATGACAGACTGATATTACCTTTTGCAAATGAAAGATCAATCACCTCAGCCTTCTCTTGGATATCAGATAAGATAAAATTGTCTGGTGCTTCAAACGAATCAAAAAGCACACGACAACTGCCATACACTCCAAGATTGTACAATAAGAGACCCTTCGCTCCACCTTCATCAAACTGAGCCGTGGTCTGGTGGTATAAAGGATCCACCGTGAAGGCAACTAGAAGTGCAAATAAAAGATCTTATGATTTCAGCCCAATGATCAAATAAATATGACCTATAGAAGCATAAAGAGAAAAGACTTGGAACATACCATCAAACTTCTTCACATTAAGAGCCTCAAAAGAGGACTCCAATGTCGAAGCAGGTGAAATCTGCAGAGACAAAAACATCGTAAGCAAAATAACAAATAAGTAAAATAAAAGAAAGTCAATAATCAGCTCAAAGATATGTACCCTCTTATCCGCATCCTTTTTGTTGATGCCTTCCTGTGCAGGCTCTGCATCGCCACCCTCTCCCAAATCTTCAATGATAATTATCGAATCAGGACATTGGGATGTAGAAATGTAACTTATATTTTCAACATTTAATTGTGAACATGAAGTTAAAAGTTCACGGTAAGCAGCTAAGGAATTCCCCAAATACTGCCGTGAGAATATAAAAGCAACAAGATGTACAAAATTCAACCAATGCCCTTCTCGGAAGGTTGATACCCATCTAAAGTGCACACTCCTTGTAAACCAGTGTAATATAGTAATGTAAAGCTGAGCAATTTCCCAAGAAAATGGTAACGTGACACTATTTTATTGCCTTTGGACAACAAAAAAAGATGAGCTAAAATCCTGACACTGCAGTTTTTTAATAGAAAACTTAAAAGATGTTTCTATTTTCCTTTGGATTTAGAACACGGTCTTCTTCAGTAAACCCCAAAATCCTTGTATTGCAACTTACTTCTGAGTTTCGTTTTACGATGTCTAGTGGTTTACAGTATAAAAGGGACAAATTACACTCCAAATTAGTTGTAAGATATTAGCAATGATAGTGGGTACGTACCAGCCTCTTCCCCCCTTCCTGCACGGTTGATCCCACCGAGCACCTTGTATGCCTCAGAGTGCACCGAATCCACACGCAGCGAATATATCTTCACACCCGCCTCCAGCGTGCAGCTAGCCTGGAACGAAAACCATGATTTTTTTCCGCCAAACATATCTCTACTATTAAGAGCAAATTGGTGAATGCCTGGTGTCACATTTTCAGGATGGATAATAATACCCCCCACGTCCTCAATTCATATTTCCTCCCTCAAACCACCCGGTCCGCACTCCTCAAAAATAGCTAACCATCTTATCTTATCTTATCTTATCTTGCTAATAGGAACAACTACCATGATGGAGTTATCACAGTTTGACTCAATTTACCACACGCATATCATCATGGCAACCCATCGTTTCCGACTCTGGTGGCGTGGCATCGCCGCACCGATGGGTGGGACTGCCATGCGCAAATCTGGAAGGTGTAGCAGTGCGAGTCGGCTTTCCCATGGTGCGTGCACGTCGCGGCCGCCGGTAGCTCTTTGGATGAACGGGGCGACTGAATTTTTTCGGCTCTTTGGATGGAGGAGGGAGGGAGTAGATCGAGGGTTAAGCAGCGACCATGGCGTGTGGTCTACCGCGTACGCCTTATTTGCCGTGCGCAAGAGAAATTGAGAAAAGAGATGAGAATAGCTGGAGACATAGATTTGGCTTGTGTGTTTACTGCTGCTGCCGCTGACTGCTAGCGCGCGTGTTTGCCTGCCAATTGCAAATGTGTGTTTCCGCTTCGTCAATTTTTTATGGGTAATATCAGAAATTAATTTTGTATCATATAAAAAATATGGCAATGTCAGAAATAAATTTCTATCATATGAATTTTTTTGTTGTGCCATGAGAATGGGAAAGAGCGGAGAAAAATGAATGGTAAAGTTTGTGTATTATAAACCAATTTTACGGTTCAAACTGATCTATTGAATGATTCTGGTTCATGCCATATTAATTTCCCATTCTATCCTGGACAGAACTACATCGAGGTCGACCTTGTTTTTGCTTATAGTCAGGTCACCGAAACTATCCATTTGTGGTAAAGGAATATTTCCAAAAATAGTAATAGTGGGCCCGCATGGGAACCAAAGGAAAGCACAGGCAACTCTTCAACGGCGGAGTAACAACCGTGCGGCTGATGGAGGAGTGGTTTAGCTCCGGAGGGCGGGGAGGTCGGCAGCCTGAACCGTCCGCCGAATGGCAGGGAGGCCGGCAGCCGAAACCGTGCGCCGGGGGGTGTGGAGGCCGACGGTGAGTGGCTCACGGGAGGATGGGATGGACGTGAGAGAGCTAGCCGTGGAAGGGCGCCAAACAGCGAGTGACCTTGGCGGCGTGTGTGGCCACAGGCGGCATGAGTAACCCATGCGGTGGTGTCGGGAGAATGTGAAATTGGGAAAAGTTTGTTATTTTAAAATTAAAATTAGGGAAATTTGGGTGAGGAAGAAAGCAGGATTGTCCGACTTTTCTCAGTACTCCAATACCAACAAGCACTGACATGTGGTTTTCATTGGTTATCATTACAAAAAAAGTATTATCATCCTAATGACCAAGAGATAATAATATTTTCCATTTATTTGCAAAAAATTGTTTGGTTACTTAGTATTTTCTTTTATGCTTTCATGCAATAAATGATTTGTTCATCCAATTTGCACCGGGAGTACTTTATGTTCACATCCTTATATTTTTATGAAAATAAAACTTCATGCTAACTCGATAGATTGATTGTGCAGGATGGCTACGAGTTGACAAAGAGATTTTTGATACACATACTCAAGTACCTTGCTAATGACATTGAAAATAACATACAGGATGTTGTGCGAGCATATGTTATTCACGATCAAGAGAGCATGGATTTAATAAATAATATAAGAAATAATATGTCGGTCTCGTTGCCTTTTATAATTATTACACTAAATTATGTGATATGATCTTATGATATTTTAAATATTATGTGGTTATTTTTATGTACTTAAATGTTTTTGCGCATCATTTACACTTGTAATATTTGTGAAACTACATAAAGTAGAGATCGATGTAATATTGTGACTGGCATAAGGTAGGGAGCCGTGGCGAAGCACGGGCATTCCACTAGTTTTAGAAGAAAAGAACAATAAATCTCCTCCCGATTTGATAAAGACTGGAAATGGAACATCTCAGCACACAACGCACTTTCTGGAAGTTAGTCTCGTCGTCATCCTCTTCCCCCGCCTGGATGATCTCGCTGAGGTGGTCGATGAGCCCCAGCTCCCACGTGTTCTTCTGGTTGATTTTCTACCAAATTTCGCGGAGGAGAGAAAAAACAGAAGTTTAGTAAGAGCGAGGGAACGACCTAGGGTTTTGAAGGTGGGGAATACGTACGTTCTCCGAGGCGAGCTTGATGCAGTTATGTAATAGGTCCATGACCTCGTCCCGGTTGAGGAGGTTGGGGTGTGGGGCCTTGGGCGCTAGCGTGGCGGCGAGGGAGCGCCGGCGTACGGAGGCCGCGCGGGCCATAGCGCGCGCGCGGGCGCGCTCTTGCTGGTCGTCATTGGAGCCGAGCGGGAACGCCGGCGGCGGCGACTGCAGCAGCAGCCGCGAACCGGCCGCCGTCCCACGGCCGAGAGGCGGGGTCGGCGCCGGCGGGGGGGCGGTAGCGGCGGCGTCCTCGGCTGGCGGCATCTCGGGATGGACGGCGGCAAGGGAAAGGGGATCGGATTTGGGGAAATTGCGGGGCCTTCTGCTTCGCGTGGAGTGGGTTGCCCTGGCGGGGGTGATTTCAAATTTTTTGGGATGCCGCTAAAAGAGGATCTCAGCCCATCTAACGGGGCCACCCGTCCCAACCCAGCGTGTCCAAATGGGTTCAAACCGGCCAAAAAGGTGATCCAGCCTGAATCCATCCAAAAACAGATGGCCGCGGTATCCAAGATGATTGAAAGTCGACAAAAATCTGGGCATCGTTTGCGTGGCCGTGGATGCCGGGCGCTGGCCGCTCGCGTTCTTCCCTTGCTCCACGTGTCATAGAGACATAACTTCACTTTTTATTAAAATTAAATATATTACATTTTTTAATACTACATACTAATAGCCTAGCTACCGAGGCCTCGCTGCCGCGGCTGTGGATTTCACTCAACGTCGGCGGACTCTATGCGTGAGGATTCAACTCCAGCTTACCAGCTGGGTGGCCCGGCGGCGGCCTTCCTCCGACGTTCCTTCGCGGCCGCCCTCCTCTTGTCTGCCCTTGCAGCTTGGGCGCGGCCGCCCTCCTCTTGCCTCCTGCGACGTCATGGTCTGCTTCTCGCTCAACTCGCGTGCGGCGGCGCGTTCCACAACGTCCCATGCCTCGAGGCGGATGAGGCCGGTGTCCCGAGCCTCCTTGTTCCCATGCTAGCGTAGTTGCCACTCTTGTCGGCCTAGCTCCGCTTCCACACCCGCCTCATGGGCGCGTCGGTCGGGCAAGGGTATCTGGAGGAGGCGACGGGTAGCCTCCTGGGCGATGAGCTCGTTCTTCCGTCCGATGAGGTCGCCTAAACGGCGGCGACCGGCCCGGACGGAGGCCTCGTGCTCCCTTCTCTCGCGTGTGAGCTTGGCGAGACGCGCCTCGATGGTAGCATTGAGCTTCGCCATCTCGCGGTGGTGGACTGCGTCCGCCTCCTCCTCAGCGGCGTCCGCGACGGCATCCGCCTCCTCCTCGGTAGCGGGGTCGGGCGCCTCCTCCGTGGCCTCGTACCAGCCACCCACGTCTGCTTCGCGTCCTCTGCCTTCTTTGCCGCCCCCTCGGCCGCGACACGGATCGCCTCGTCGGCGGCGACCCAACGCACATCCGACCGCTCCTCCTCCACCGTCCGCGGGAACCTAGCGCAGGCGGTGAGGAAGAGCTTCGCCCACGTGGTCTGCAGCCTGCGCGGCATGGCGATGGAGGAGGAGAGGGCGCCGGAGAAGATAGAGGGTGAGAGGGAGGTGGAGTGGGTGAGCTCTGAGAGGCCGCGCGTGTCGTCTTTTATAGCCGGCGGCCTTGGCGGGAAACTTGGGGTGATCGCGCGCCCTAGGCCTTTTCGCGCGCGTGGGAAACCTGGTGCGCGCGGGAACTTTCCCGCGCCTTCTCCCGCCATTGTTGTCCCGTCGAGGCCTGCCATGGCGTAGGACCGTCCAGGGAAGAGGAACCACGTGGCGGCTTTTTGTGTCGCCGCGTTGGGCGCAACATGCGACCCAAACGGACACGCGGACGCGAGGTGCTATCCGCGTGTCCGCGTGCAGCCACGCAAACGGCCGAAACCGGACCGCGCGGGCACGCCCGGTTTGGGTACCAGCATTGGAGATGGCCTCACACAACTAACTGATAGATTTGCTAGCTCCCGTGCATCTCCAACAGAAACGCTATAAAAAACCGTCAATTTACCGCGCCAAGGCGTGTTTTAGCCGCTCCAGCAGACGCGCTAAAATCCGTGATGTGTAAATAATTTTTAAATGTGCGTTATTTTTACAATCGCGTGCACCAAATATGCCGCCCTCGCTCCAGCGCGCAGCAAAAGCCACAACGAGCGCGCGAAGAGCAACCGCTAGCTGAAAATTCCCCGCGTGCCCACCCGCCTCCACCCCTCGCTCTCGCCGGCCATGGACACCGAAGGCGCCGCTCCCTTGACCCCTCCGTACTCCATCCCCGGAGCGTCGTCGCCTCCTCCGCCGCTGGTGCCGTCGCTCCCACCCGCGGCCTCTTCACCACCCTACGATTGTCGGCCGCGCCGGGCGCCGCTCCGCCGCAGCCAGCCTCCCCCAAGGCCGGCAAACGGCAGACCTGCACAGCAACCGCCGGCGCTCCTCTGAAAAAGGGCAAGATGTCCTCCGTGAAAGCGGGCGCGGGCAGGTCGGGCTTGTCCAAAGTCGACGCCACGCGGCGGGCGAAGCTTCCTCCGCCGCCACCGCCTCCCCAATTTTAAGTGTCGTCGCCGCCACCGCCTCCCTAAGTGATGCGGGGTGGCCTTCGGACACCTCCACCTCAAGACCGTCAAGTGCAGCCCCGCCTATCGTCGACGCTACACCATGGCCAAGGAGTCCCCCAAGTGGACCAACAACACAAACCCCCGCCATATATGTCAAGGTGAACCCTTTCCTCTCTATGGTCGACCTCAACACCAACTTGAATGGTATGCTACCTCATGCCTATCATTATTGTGTCTATAGGTGTCGACATCGACAAGGACCAAGAGAGAAGGAACTCCCATGGTGCAAGGAAGAGAAGAAGAAGAAGGAAAGAAGAGAAGAAGGAAGAGGAAGAAGAGGCGGGAGGAAGAGGCCCAGCCTGGCCGGTCCAGGACCCGGTCAGACCGGACCCACAACCGGCCCGTCCGGTCCCAGCCCGGTCAACCGGGCGCCCAACCAGGCGCAGCTCCCTCGTACCGGACGAAGACCGGAAACCTCGCAGATTCCCGGTTGGCGCCCGGTCGACCGGACCCAGGACCGGACCACCCGGTCATAGGCCCGGTCAGACCGGATCCAAACCGGGTCTAACGGGAATGACCCACCAAACTGCCTTAAGTTATCCATTCGCGTACCTGTTCGCCCTTGCTGGCCATGTGTGCCTATATAAGTAGCTTGGACCCCTCCTTTACCCCTTAGACTTGTTTTGAACTCAAACCTACCTTTGAGCTTAGTCTCCCTTGGGTATTGATGCGTGCAGTTGACACGTCCGTTGGGAACCCCAAGAGGAAGGTGTGATGCGCACAGCGGCAAGTTTCCCTCAGTAAGAAACCAAGGTTTAATCGAACCAGTAGGAGTCAAGAAGCACGTTGAAGGTTGATGGCGGCGGGATGTAGTGCGGCGCAACACCAGAGATTCCGGCGCCAACGTGGAACCTGCACAACACAACCAAAGTACTTTGCCCCAACGAAACAGTGAGGTTGTCAATCTCACCGGCTTGCTGTAACAAAGGATTAACCATATTGTGTGGAAGATGATTGTTTGCGAAAACGAGAACAAAGATTGCAAGAGATTGTATTTCAGTATAGAGAATTGGACCGGGGTCCACAGTTCACTAGAGGTGTCTCTCCCATAAGATAAACAGCATGTTGGGTGAACAAATTACAGTTGGGCAATTGACAAATAGAGAGGGCATGACCATGCACATACATATTATGATGAGCATTGTGAGATTTAATTGGGCATTACGACAAAGTACATAGACCGCTATCCAGCATGCATCTATGCCTAAAAAGTCCACCTTCAGGTTATCATCTGAACCCCCTCCAGTATTAAGTTGCTAACAACAGACAATTGCATTAAGTATTGCGCGTAATGTAATCAGTAACTACATCCTTGAACATAGCACCAATGTTTTATCCCTAGTGGCAACAGCACATCCATAATCTTAGAGGTTTCGTCACTCCCCCATTCACGGAGACATGAACCCACTATCGAGCATAAATACTCCCTCTTGGAGTTACAAGCATCTACTTGGCCAGAGCATCTACTAGTAACGGAGAGCATGCAAGATCATAAACAACACATAGACATAACTTTGATAATCAACATAACATAGTATTCTCTATTCATCGGATCCCAACAAACGCAACATATAGAATTACAGATAGATGATCTTGATCATGTTAGGCAGCTCACAAGACCCGACAATTAAGCACAATGGGGAGAAGACAACCATCTAGCTACTGCTATGGACCCATAGTCCAGGGGTGAACTACTCACTCATCACTCCGGAGGCGACCATGGCGGCGTAGAGTCCTCCGGGAGATGATTCCCCTCTCCGGCGAGTGCGGAGGCGATCTCCTGAATCCCCGAGATGGGATTGGCGGCGTCGGCGTCTCGGAAGGTTTTCCGTATCGTGGCTCTCGGTGATCGGGGTTTCGCGACGGAGGCTTTAAGTAGGCGGAAGGGCAGGTCAAGAGGCGGCACGAGGGGCCCACACTACAGGCCGGCGCGGCCGGGTGGCTTGGGCCGCGCCGCCTGTAGTCTGGCCACCTCGTGGCCCCACTTCGTCTCCTCTTCGGTCTTCTGGAAGCTTCGTGGCAAAATAGGACCCTGGGCGTTGATTTCGTCCAATTCCAAGAATATTTCGTTACTAGGATTTCTGAAACCAAAAACAGCAGAAAACAGCAACTAGCACTTGGCATCTTGTTAATAGGTTAGTTCCAGAAAATGCACGAATATGACATAAAGTGTGCATAAAACATGTAGATATCATCAATAATGTGGCATGGAACATAAGAAATTATCGATACGTCGGAGACGTATCAGCATCCCCAAGCTTAGTTCTGCTCGTCCCGAGCAGGTAAAACGATAACAAAGATAATTTCTGGAGTGACATGCCATCATAACCTTGATCATACTATTTGTAAAGCATATGTAGTGAATGCAGCGATCAAAACAATGTATATGACATGAGTAAACAAGTGAATCATATAGCAAAGACTTTTCATGAATAGTACTTCAAGACAAACATCAATAAGTCTTGCATAAGAGTTAACTCATAAAGCAATAAATCAAAGTAAAGGTATTGAAGCAACACAAAGGAAGATTAAGTTTCAGCGGTTGCTTTCAACTTATAACATGTATATCTCATGGATAATTGTCAACATAGAGTAATATAATAAGTGCAATATGCAAGTATGTAGGAATCAATGCACAGTTCACACAAGTGTTTGCTTCTTGAGGTGGAGAGAAATAGGTGAACTGACTCAACATAAAAGAAAAAGAATGGTCCTCCATAGAGGAAAAGCATCGATTGCTATATTTGTGCTAGAGCTTTGATTTTGAAAACATGAAACAATTTTGTCAACGGTAGTAATAAAGCATATGTATCATGTAAATTATATCTTACAAGTTGCAAGCCTCATGCATAGTATACTAATAGTGCCCGCACCTTGTCCTAATTAGCTTGGACTACCGGATCATCGCAATACACATGTTTTAACCAAGTGTCACAATGGGGTACCTCCATGCCGCCTGTACAAAGGTCTAAGGAGAAAGCTCGCATTTTGGATTTCTCGCTTTTGATTATTCTCAACTTAGACATCCATACCGGGACAACATGGACAACAGATAATGGACTCCTCTTTAATGCATAAGCATGTGGCAACAATTATTATTCTCATATGAGATTGAGGATATATGTCCAAAACTGAAACTTCCACCATGAATCATGGCTTTAGTTAGCGGCCCAATGTTCTTCTCTAACAATATGCATGCTTAACCATAAGGTGGTAGATCTCTCTTACTTCAGACAAGACGGACATGCATAGCAACTCACATGATATTCAACAAAGAATAGTTGATGGCGTCCCCAGAAACATGGTTATCGCACAACAAGCAACTTAATAAGAGATAAAGTGCATAAGTACATATTCAATACCACAATAGTTTTTAAGCTATTTGTCCCATGAGCTATATATTGCAAAGGTGAATGATGGAATTTTAAAGGTAGCACTCAAGCAATTTACTTTGGAATGGCGGAGAAATACCATGTAGTAGGTAGGTATGGTGGACACAAATGGCATAGTGGTTGGCTCAAGTATTTTGGATGCATGAGAAGTAATCCCTCTCGATACAAGGTTTAGGCTAGCAAGGCTATTTGAAACAAACACAAGGATGAACCGGTGCAGCAAAACTCACATAAAAGACATATTGTAAACATTATAAGACTCTACACCGTCTTCCTTGTTGTTCAAACTCAATACTAGAAATTATCTAGACCTTAGAGAAACCAAATATGCAAACCAAATTTTAGCATGCTCCATGTATTTCTTCATTAATGGGTGCAAAGTATATGATGCAAGAGCTTAAACATGAGCACAACAATTGCCAAGTATCACATTATCCAAGATATTATAGCAAATTACTACATGTATCATTTTCCAATTCCAACCATATAACAATTTAACGAAGAAGAAACTTCGCCATGAATACTATGAGTAGAGCCTAAGGACATACTTGTCCATATGCAACAGCGGAGCATGTCTCTCTCCCACAAAGTGAATGCTAGGATCCATTTTATTCAAACAAAACAAAAACAAAAACAAACCGACGCTCCAAGCAAAGCACATAAGATGTGATGGAATAAAAATATAGTTTCAGGGGAGGAACCTGATAATGTTGTTGATGAAGAAGGGGATGCCTTGGGCATCCCCAAGCTTAGACGCTTGAGTCTTCTTAGAATATGCAGGGGTCAACCACCGGGGCATCCCCAAGCTTAGAGCTTTCACTCTCCTTGATCATGTTGTATCATCTCCCTCTCTTGATCCTTGAAAACTTCCTCCACACCAAACTTAGAACAACTCATTAGAGGGTTAGTGGACAATAAAAATTAACATGTTCAGAGGTGACACAATCATTCTTAACACTTCTGAACATTGCATAAAGCTACTGGACATTAATGGATCAAAGAAATTCATCCAACATAGCAAAACAGGCAATGCGAAATAAAAGGCAGAATCTGTCAAAACAGAACAGTTCGTATTGACGAATTTTATCGAGGCACCAGACTTGCTCAAATGAAAATGCTCAAATTGAATGAAAGTTGCGTACATATCTGAGGATCACTCACGTAAATTGGCATAATTTTCTGAGTTACCTACAGAGAAAACAGCCCAGATTCGTGACAGCAAAGAAATCTGTTTCTGCGCAGTAATCCAAATCTAGTATGAACTTTACTATCAACGACTTTACTTGGCACAATAAAACACTAAACTAAGATAAGGAGAGGTTGCTACGGTAGTAAACAACTTCCAAGACACAAAATAAAAACAAAGTACTGTAGTAAAAACCATGGGTTGTCTCCCATAAGCGCTTTTCTTTAACGCCTTTCAGCTAGGCGCAGAAAGTGTGTATCAAGTATTATCAAGAGACGAAGTGTCAACATCATAATTTGTTCTAATAATAGAATCAAAAGGTAACTTCATTCTCTTTCTAGGGAAGTGTTCCATACCTTTCTTGAGAGGAAATTGATATTTAATATTACCTTCCTTCATATCAATAGTAGCACCAACGGTTCGAAGAAAAGGTCTTCCCAATATAATGGGACAAGATGCATTGCATTCAATATCCAAGACAACAAAATCAACGGGGACAAGGTTATTGTTAACGGTAATGCGAACATTATCAACTTTCCCCAAAGGTTTCTTTGTAGAATGATCAGCAAGATTAACATCCAAATAACAATTTTTCAGCGGTGGCAAGTCAAGCATATTATAGATTTTCTTAGGCATAACGGAAATACTTGCACCAAGATCACATAAAGCATTACAATCAAAATCTTTAACCTTCATCTTAATGATGGGCTCCCAACCATCCTCTAGCTTTCTAGGAATAGAGGCTTCGCGCTCTAGTTTCTCTTCTCTAGCTTTTATGAGAGCATTTGTAATATGTCGCGTGAAAGCCAAATTTATAGCACTAGCATTAGGACTTTTAGCAAGTTTTTGCAAGAACTTTATAACTTCAGAGATGTGGCAATCATCAAAATCTAAATCATTATGAGCTACAGCAATGGGATCATCATCCCCAAGGTTGGAAAAAATTTCAGCAGTTTTATCATGAGCGATTTAAGCGGTTTTAGCGATTTCGAGCAGTTTTGTACGCTTTGCACTAGGAGTAGAAACATTGCCAACACCAATTATTTTACCATTAATAGTAGGAGGTGCAGCAACATGTGAAGAGTCAACATTACTTGTGGTGGTAATAGTCCAAACTTTTGCTACATTTTTCTCTTTAGCTAGTTTTTCATTTTCTTCTCTATCCCACCTAGCACGCAATTCAGCCATCAATCTTATATTCTCATTAATTCTAACTTGGATGGCATTTGCTGTAGTAACAATTTTATTTTCAATATCCCTATTAGGCATAACTTTCAATTTCAAAAGATCAACATCAGAGGCAAGACTATCAACCTTAGAAGCGAGAATATCAATTTTATTGAGTTTTTCCTCAACAGATTTGTTAAAGGCAGTTTGTGTACTAATAAATTCTTTAAGCATAGCTTCAAGTCCAGGGGGTACACTCCTATTATTGTTGTAAGAATTCCCATAAGAATTACCATAACCATTACCATATTATAAGGATATGGCCTATAGTTGTTACTAGAATTGTTCCGGTAAGCATTGTTGTTGAAATTATTATTTTTAATGAAGTTTACATCAACATGTTCTTCTTGTGCAACCAATGAAGCTAACGGAACATTATTAGGATCAATATTAGTCCTATCATTCACAAGCATAGACATAATAGCATCAATCTTATCACTCAAGGAAGAGGTTTCTTCGACAGAATTTACCTTCTTACCTTGTGGAGCTCTTTCCGTGTGCCATTCAGAGTAGTTGATCATCATATTATCAAGAAGCTTTGTTGCTTCACCAAGAGTGATGGACATAAAGGTACCTCCAGTAGCTGAATCCAATAGGTTCCGCGAAGAAAAATTCAGTCCTGCATAAAAGGTTTGGATGATCATCCAAGTAGTCAGTCCATGGGTTGGGCAATTTTTAACCAAAGATTTCATTCTTTCCCATGCTTGTGCAACATGCTCAGTATCTAATTGTTTAAAATTCATTATGCTACTCCTCAAAGATATAATTTTAGCAGGGGGATAATATCTACCAATAAAAGCATCCTTGCATTTAGTCCATGAATCAATACTATTCTTAGGCAGAGATAGCAACCAATCTTTAGCTCTTCCTCTTAATGAGAAAGGGAACAATTTTAATTTTATAATGTCACCATCTACATCCTTATACTTTTGCATTTCACACAATTCAACAAAATTATTGAGATGAGCAGCAGCATCATCAGAACTAACACCAGAAAATTGCTCTTGCATAACAAGATTCGATAAAGGTGTTTAATTTCAAAGAATTCTGCTGTAGTAGCAGGTGGAGCAATAGGTGTGCATAAGAAATCATTATTATTTGTGGTTGTGAAGGCTCACAACTTAGTATTTTCAGGGGTGGCCATTTTAGCAGTAGTAAATAAAGCAAACTAGATAAAGTAAATGCGAGTAACTAATTTTTTTTGTGTTTTTGATATAGCAAGCAAGATAGCAAATAAAGTAAAACTAGCAACTAATTTTTTTTGTATTTTGATTTAGTGCAGCAAACAAAGCAGTAAATATAAACTAAGCAAGACAAAAACAAAGTAAAGAGATTGGGAAGTGGAGACTCCCCTTGCAGCGTGTCTTGATCTCCCCGGCAACGGCGCCAGAAATTTGCTTGATGCGTGCAGTTGACACGTCCGTTGGGAACCCCAAGAGGAAGGTGTGATGCGCACAGCGGCAAGTTTCCCTCAGTAAGAAACCAAGGTTTAATCGAACCAGTAGGAGTCAAGAAGCACGTTGAAGGTTGATGGCGGCAGGATGTAGTGCGGCGCAACACCGAAGATTCGGCGCCAACGTGGAACTGCACAACACAACCAAAGTACTTTGCCCCAACGAAACAGTGAGGTTGTCAATCTCACCGGCTTGCTGTAACAAAGGATTAACCGTATTGTGTGGAAGATGATTGTTTGCGAGAAAATAGTAGAACAAGATTGGCAAGAGATTGTATTTCAGTATAGAGAATTGGACCGGGGTCCACAGTTCACTAGAGGTGTCTCTCCCATAAGATAAACAGCATGTTGGGTGAACAAATTACAGTTGGGCAATTGACAAATAGAGAGGGCATGACCATGCACATACATATTATGATGAGCATTGTGAGATTTAATTGGGCATTACGACAAAGTACATAGACCGCTATCCAGCATGCATCTATGCCTAAAAAGTCCACCTTCAGGTTATCATCCGAACCCCCTCCAGTATTAAGTTGCTAACAACAGACAATTGCATTAAGTATTGCGCGTAATGTAATCAGTAACTACATCCTTGAACATAGCACCAATGTTTTATCCCTAGTGGCAACATCACATCCATAATCTTAGAGGTTTCTGTCACTCCCCCAGATTCACGGAGACATGAACCCACTATCGAGCATAAATACTCCCTCTTGGAGTTACAAGCATCTACTAGTAACGGAGAGCATGCAAGATCATAAACAACACATAGACATAACTTTGATAATCAACATAACATAGTATTCTCTATTCATCGGATCCCAACAAACGCAACATATAGAATTACAGATAGATGATCTTGATCATGTTAGGCAGCTCACAAGACCCGACAATTAAGCACAATGGGGAGAAGACAACCATCTAGCTACTGCTATGGACCCATAGTCCAGGGGTGAACTACTCACTCATCACTCCGGAGGCGACCATGGCGGCGTAGAGTCCTCCGGGAGATGATTCCCCTCTCCGGCAGGGTGCCGGAGGCGATCTCCTGAATCCCCCGAGATGGGATTGGCGGCGGTGGCGTCTCTGGAAGGTTTTCCGTATCGTGGCTCTCGGTACTGGGGGTTTCGCAACGGAGGCTTTAAGTAGGCGGAAGGGCAGGTCAAGAGGCGGCACGAGGGGCCCACACTACAGGCCGGCGCGGCCAGGGCTTGGGCCGCGCCGCCCTGTAGTCTGGCCACCTCGTGGCCCCACTTCGTCTCCTCTTCGGTCTTCTGGAAGCTTCGTGGCAAAATAGGACCCTGGGCGTTGATTTCGTCCAATTCCGAGAATATTTCGTTACTAGGATTTCTGAAACCAAAAACAGCAGAAACAAAGAATCGGCACTTCGGCATCTTGTTAATAGGTTAGTTCCAGAAAATGCACGAATATGACATAAAGTGTGCATAAAACATGTAGATATCATCAATAATGTGGCATGGAACATAAGAAATTATCGATACGTCGGAGACGTATCAGGTATCATCCCTCTGTAATCAAGGCACCTTGGTTGTTGACTTTGATCTTGTTGAGTTAGATTCTAGTACAAGTTACTCTCTCTCTCCCTCACCAAGCTCTTCCTCTCCAACCCCAATCTCTCTCCGGGAATTCTGCCACGGCCTCTTCCTCGGAGATTCTATTGGTGTGGTCCATCGAGCCACGGAGGTAAGCATCGGGTGTATCGGGTTGGTGTGCGTGCGTGAGTCTCGGAGTTCCTCGTGTTCGTCGTGTTCTTCGTGTTCCTCGCGTTCTCCCATCTCTCCCCTTGGTTTCGAAGTCAATCCGCGAGATCGGGCCACACACGGGGTCTTAGACCTCATCATATGGTATCAGCAGCTCTTGGTTACCGCGGATTTGACCTTCCACCCACCCGATTTCGTTCCTAGAAAATTTTCCAAAAAAAATCCCCAAAAATAGCCCCAAATTGCCTCTTGACCGATCTGTGATTTGGTTGCGTTTTGAGTGGTTTTGGTCCGTGGATCTGGTGTTGTTGTGCTTGATCTACTATTTCCCCAACTTTGGGCCTCCAATTCCATCGTTTCTCTTCGTTTTGGTCGATTTGGATTTGGTTTGGGGAAGAACAGGAGAGAGAAAGCTCCAAATCGTGAAACCCGGTTTCGAACCCGGTCAACCGGGCCACAGACCGGACGAGCCAGCACAGAACCCGGTCGACCGGGCGGCAACCGGGCAGGCCGGTCCAGGATCTGGTCCAACAGGGCCCCAGACCGGGCGCCTCTTCGCGCCCTCCTTCGACCTCGACTTCCGGCGATCTCCACCACCACCACCACCACCATCGCAGGTATAACTTGCAGCTTTCACCTTGTAACCCCTCTTCCTTTTGCGATCTATCCCATCGAGCATTGCTTATCTAGTGTTGCGAGACATTGCACGTGGCCCCGCATTGTGAGGTGTGTGTGTCGCGTTGAGTAAGGCATCCAAGCAAACACTCGTGTGGCAAGATAGCAAAAGCGAGGCTAACGCTAACATAGTGCGTGAAAAAGCCCCAAAAACACAAAAAGAGTGCGAGTAGCACCATACATCCATACATCCATACGCCCATACATACAAAAGTGTCCACGTGCCACCAAAGATACAAACGAGTGCAAGTGCCACCATATACAAAAGAGAAAAGCTTTTAAGCAAAGAGAGATACGAGAAGAGAGGCCGCGTGTGAATCTTGTTGTCTCTTCCTTTGCAACCGAAGCTTTGATCTCTTCTTGTGTTAGTGTGACACCGAGCACCCTTGCTTAAGGGCTTCTTACACTTTTCCGCTCATTCCTTGGTCGCACTAACCCCGTTCATCTCGTGTGTGCGTTCCATATCTTTTCCGTGTTTATAGTGATCATCGCTTTGACATTTGAATTTTTGGATTTCACCCACTCTTAACAACAAACTTGATCTTGGATTTCGTCTTTTGGCTTTCCACCATACTCACCTAACACCATATTTGCTAGCTTTTGCGTGTGGTTTTGCGTGTGTGTACCCGATACACTTGATCTTGCTTTTGGCTTGGTTGATTACCTCAATACTATCTTACCTTGGTAAGAGTGCGAGGTAGTGTTCTTCCACTAACATACACCATATAGATCTTGTCATGCTAACATGTATAGCGACAAAGAAGATACGGAGGAGTACACGGAGCACTTCGAGGAGGATACCTCCTCAAGCACCGCGGATGTGGAGGAACATGTGGAGCTCGACACCGACTATGGCTCCACGAGCATCACCGACATGACCGACATCGAGGAGCTCTACATCGACAATGGCTCCTCAAGCATGGACGACATGGTGGAGCGCCACCTTGAGGACGACTTTGACGAGCTCTACATCGACAATAGCTCACCAAGCATGGATGACATGGTGGAACAACATCACGACTACTACATCGACGACATGGTGGAGCAACACCACGAGTACGACATCGACACCATGGTGGAGCCTCACCTACGCTCCACTATGAGCAAAGACGATGCTCCCAAGTACACCTACGTCGCCAATGGAGCTACATATGAAGATAGAGGACCTCCAAGATGGCACCATCATATGGATCATCAAGAGCGTCCTCATCATGATCGTCATCGACACTCGTCTTCGAGCTCCACAAAGCACCACCATGAGAGTGCTTATGCACAAGATCATCGACATCAAGGACATCATATGGAGCATCAAGAGCGTCCTCAACATGATCGCCATCGACACTCTTCTCCAAGCTCCACAAGGCGCCGCAAGCAACATGCCAAGTCGCAAGAGCCATCATCTCGGCGTGGCAAGGACCGTTATCGACATACGTCACCACATGAGCTTCGCCGCAACAAGCCACTTCATGATCGCTGATGGCGTGTAACTCACACGTTCGTTGGGAACCCCAAGAGGAAGGTATGATGAGCACAGCAGCAAGTTTTCCCTCAGAAAGAAACCAAGGTTTATCAAACCAGGAGGAGCCAAGAAGCACGTTGAAGGTTGATGGCGGCGGGATGTAGTGCGCGCAACACCAGGGATTCCGGCGCCAACGTGGAACCTGCACAACACAACCAAAGTACTTTGTCCCAACGAAACAGTGAGGTTGTCAATCTCACCGGCTTGCTGTAACAAAGGATTAACCGTATTGTGTGGAAGATGATTGTTTGCAGAAAACAGTAGAACAAGTATTGCAGTAGATTGTATTTCAGTAAAGAGAATTGGACCGGGGTCCACAGTTCACTAGAGGTGTCTCTCCCATAAGACAAACAGCATGTTGGGTGAACAAATTACAGTTGGGCAATTGACAAATAAAGAGAGCATGACCATGCACATACATATCATGATGAGTATAGTGAGATTTAATTGGGCATTACGACAAAGTACATAGACCGCCATCCAACTGCATCTATGCCTAAAAAGTCCACCTTCAGGTTATCATCCGAACCCCCTCCAGTATTAAGTTGCAAAGCAACAGACAATTGCATTAAGTATGGTGCGTAATGTAATCAACAACTACATCCTTAGACATAGCATCAATGTTTTATCCCTAGTGGCAACAGCACAACACAACCTTAGAACTTTCTCACACATCGTCCTGTGTCAATGCGAGGCATGAACCCACTATCGAGCATAAATACTCCCTCTTGGAGTTACAAGCATCTACTTGGCCAGAGCATCTACTAGTAACGGAGAGCATGCAAGATCATAAACAACACATAGATATAACTTTGATAATCAACATAACAAGTATTCTCTATTCATCGGATTCCAACTAACGCAACATATAGAATTACAGATAGATGATCTTGATCATGTTAGGCAGCTCACAAGATCCGACAATGATAGCACAATGGGGAGAAGACAACCATCTAGCTACTGCTATGGACCCATAGTCCAGGGGTAGACTAATCACACATCACACCGGAGGCGACCATGGCGGCGTAGAGTCCTCCGGGAGATGATTCCCCTCTCGGCAGGGTGCGGAGGCGATCTCTGGATCCCCGAGATGGGATCAGCGTTGGCGGCGTCTCTGGAAGGTTTTCCGTATCGTGGCTCTCGGTACTGGGGGTTTCGTCACGGAGGCTTTAAGTAGGCGGAAGGGTAGGTCAAGAGGCGGCGCGAGGGGCCCAGACCATAGGCCGGCGCGGCCAGGGGGGGCCGCGCCGCCCTAGGGTTTGGCCACCCCGTGGCCCCACTTCGTTTCGTCTTCGGACTTCTGGAAGCTTCGTGGCAAAATAGGCCCCTGGGCGTTGATTTCGTCCAATTCCGAGAATATTTCCTTACTAGGATTTCTGAAACCAAAAACAGCAGAAAAGCAAGAATCGGCACTTCGGCATCTTGTTAATAGGTTAGTTCCGGAAAATGCATAAATATGACATAAAGTGTGCATAAAACATGTAGATAACATCAATAATGTGGCATGGAACATAAGAAATTATCGATATGTCGGAGACGTATCAGCATCCCCAAGCTTAGTTCTGCTCGTCCCGAGCAGGTAAAACGATAACACAGATAATTTCTGGAGTGACATGCCATCATAATCTTGATCATACTATTTGTAAAGCATATGTAGTGAATGCAGCGATCAAAACAATGTATATGACATGAGTAAACAAGTGAATCATAAAGCAAAGACTTTTCATGAATAGCACTTCAAGACAAGCATCAATAAGTCTTGCATAAGAGTTAACTCATAAAGCAATAATTCAAAGTAAAGGCATTGAAGCAACACAAAAGAAGATTAAGTTTCAGCGGTTGCTTTCAACTTGTAACATGTATATCTCATGGATATTGTCAACATAGAGTAATATAATAAGTGCAATAAGCAAGTATGTAGGAATCAATGCACAGTTCACACAAGTGTTTGCTTCTTGAGGTGGAGAGAAATGGGTGAACTGACTCAACATTGAAAGTAAAAGAATGGTCCTCCATAGAGGAAAAGCATCGATTGCTATATTTGTGCTAGAGCTTTGATTTTGAAAACATGAAACAATTTTGTCAACGGTAGTAATAAAGCATATGTATCATGTAAATTATATCTTACAAGTTGCAAGCCTCATGCATAGTGTACTAATAGTGCCCGCACCTTGTCCTAATTAGCTTGGACTACCGGATCATCACAATGCACATGTTTTTACCAAGTGTCACAAAAAGATACCCAAAAGAGTTAATAGGGATTTCATTTTATCAACAACAAAGAATGGAGTTGCTTTTTTTTCACAAAAGAGACCCAAAATGAAAGGTAATACAAGAAATAGAATAGGATACTTTAGTACGTCCTTTGGGGCTAAAAACACTTTTGCTTATCCGCATGAAATGGGGAATACTATGTTATTTCCTCTTCTGATATTACTGCTTTTTACTTTATTCATTGGATTTATAGGATTCTCTTTTGATAATGGAGCAATGGATAATGGATAATGCCGCCTGTACAAAGGTCTAAGGAGAAAGCTCGCATTGGATTTCTCGCTATTGATTATTCTTCAACTTAGACATCCATACCGGGACAACATAGACAACAGATAATGGACTCCTCTTTTATGCATAAGCATGTAACAACAATTAATAATTTTCTCATTTGAGATTGAGGATATATGTCCAAAACTGAAACTTCCACCATGGATCATGGCTTTAGTTAGCGGCCCAATGTTCTTCTCTAACAATATGCATGCTTAACCATAAGGTGGTAGATCGCTCTTACTTCAGACAAGACGGACATGCATAGCAACTCACATGAAATTCAACAATGAATAGTTGATGGCGTCCCCAGTGAACATGGTTATCGCACAACAAGCAACTTAATAAGAGATAAAGTGCATAATTACATATTCAATACCACAATAGTTTTTAAGCTATTTATCCCATGAGCTATATATTGCAAAGGTGAATGATGGAATTTTAAAGGTAGCACTCAAGCAATTTACTTTGGAATGGCGGAAAATACCATGTAGTAGGTAGGTATGGTGGACACAAATGGCATAGTGGTTGGCTCAAGTATTTTGGATGCATGAGAAGTATTCCCTCTCGATACAAGGTTTAGGCTAGCAAGGCTTATTTGAAACAAACACAAGGATGAACCGGTGCAGCAAAACTCACATAAAAGACATATTGAAAGCATTATAAGACTCTACACCATCTTCCTTGTTGTTCAAACTCAATACTAGAAATTATCTAGACCTTAGAGAAACCAAATATGCAAACCAAATTTTAGCATGCTCTATGTATTTCTTCATTAATGGGTGCAAAGCATATGATGCAAGAGCTTAATCATGAGCACAACAATTGCCAAGTATCACATTACCCAAGACATTAATAGCAATTACTACATGTATCATTTTCCAATTCCAACCATATAACAATTTAACGAAGAAGAAACTTCGCCATGAATACTATGAGTAGAAACCAAAGACATACTTGTCCATATGCTACAGCGGAGCGTGTCTCTCTCCCATAAAGTGAATGCTAGGATCCATTTTATTCAAACAAAACAAAAAACAAAAACAAACTGACGCTCCAAGAAAAGCACATAAGATGTGATGGAATAAAAATATAGTTTCAGGGGAAGAACCTGATAATGTTGTCGATGAAGAAGGGGATGCCTTGGGCATCCCCAAGCTTAGACGCTTGAGTCTTCTTAATATATGCAGGGGTGAACCACCGGGGCATCCCCAAGCTTAGAGCTTTCACTCTCCTTGATCATGTTGCATCATACTCCTCTCTTGATCCTTGAAAACTTCCTCCACACCAAACTCGAAACAACTCATTAGAGGGTTAGTGCACAATAAAAATTAACATATTCAGAGGTGACACAATCATTCTTAACACTTCTGGACATTGCATAATGCTACTGGACATTAATGGATCAAAGAAATTCATCCAACATAGCAAAAGAGGCAATGCGAAATAAAAGGCAGAATCTGTCAAAACAGAACAGTTCGTATTGACGAATTTTAAAATGGCACCAGACTTGCTCAAATGAAAATGCTCAAATTGAATGAAAGTTGCGTACATATCTGAGGATCATGCACGTAAATTGGCTTAATTTTCTGAGCTACCTACAGGGAGGTGGACCCAGATTCGTGACAGCAAAGAAATCTGGAACTGCGCAGTAATCCAAATCTAGTACTTACTTTTCTATCAACGGCTTAACTTGGCACAACAAAACACAAAACTAAGATAAGGAGAGGTTGCTACAGTAGTAAACAACTTCCAAGACACAAAATAAAAACAAAGTACTGTAGGTAAAAACATGGGTTGTCTCCCATAAGCGTTTTTCTTTAACGCCTTTCAGCTAGGCGCAGAAAGTGTGTATCAAGTATTATCAAAGGGTGGTGCATCGTTATTATGAGCTCCCCCATCCGCAGTGGTACTAAGGGCTTTGACAATTTTAGGCCTATAATAATACTTCTTTAGTTTAGGCACTTTAGAGACATACATAAACTTTTGCTTCTTACCCACATAAGCTTTCTCCTTATATTTAAGAGAAGAAAATGTTGAACCCAAGGTTCCCATAGCCTTTTCAAGTTCATCAATCCTATCGATTTGATCATCATGGACAACACAAGTTCCTAGGACACTAATTCTTTCATCAATTCCTCCTAAGGATTTATCAAGTTCATCAGTTTTATCAAGTAACATTTCCAATTTAGCTTCAATACTTGGAAAAATTTTCTCTATGGTTTCCAACTTTTTCATAACATCTTCAAGAGAGATTTCAGTTTTAACTTTATCAACAGGGGGTATTCCAAATAAACTCTCAATAATGCAACTAGCTTCTAATGTAGGAGTACTTAGGAAGTCACCTTTTGCGAGACTATCAAGAACATATCTATTCCAGCTAGAGATACCAACATAAAAGTTCCTGAGTAAAATAATGGTGGAGTGTTTCTTAGTGCATCTATTATGGGCATCGCTAATTCTATACCAAGCATCTCTCAAACATTCTCCCCCTCGTTGCTTAAACGTACGAACTTCAACTTCAGGATTACTCATTTTAGTAGTAGTAAATAAAGCAAACTAGATAAAGTAAATGCAAGTAACTAATTTTTTGTGTTTTTGATATAGCAAACAAGATAACAAATAAAGTAAAACTAGCAACTAATTTTTTTGTATTTTGATTTAGTGCAGCAAACAAAGTAGTAAATAAAACTAAGCAAGACAAAAACAAAGTAAAGAGATTGAGAAGTGGAGACTCCCTTGCGGCGTGTCTTGATCTCCCGGCAACGGCGCCAGAAATTTAGCTTGATGGCGTGTAACTCACACGTTCGTTGGGAACCCCAAGAGGAAGGTATGATGAGCACAGCAGCAAGTTTTCCCTCAGAAAGAAACCAAGGTTTATCGAACCAGGAGGAGCCAAGAAGCACGTTGAAGGTTGATGGCGGCGGGATGTAGTGCGGCGCAACACCAGGGATTCCGGCGCCAACGTGGAACCTGCACAACACAACCAAAGTACTTTGTCCCAACGAAACAGTGAGGTTGTCAATCTCACCGGCTTGCTGTAACAAAGGATTAACCGTATTGTGTGGAAGATGATTGTTTGCAGAAAACAGTAGAACAAGTATTGGCAAGAGATTGTATTTCAGTAAAGAGAATTGGACCGGGGTCCACAGTTCACTAGAGGTGTCTCTCCCATAAGACAAACAGCATGTTGGGTGAACAAATTACAGTTGGGCAATTGACAAATAAAGAGAGCATGACCATGCACATACATATCATGATGAGTATAGTGAGATTTAATTGGGCATTACGACAAAGTACATAGACCGCCATCCAACTGCATCTATGCCTAAAAAGTCCACCTTCAGGTTATCATCCGAACCCCCTCCGGTATTAAGTTGCAAAGCAACAGACAATTGCATTAAGTATGGTGCGTAATGTAATCAACAACTACATCCTTAGACATAGCATCAATGTTTTATCCCTAGTGGCAACAGCACAACACAACCTTAGAACTTTCTGTCACTGTCCCAGGTGTCAATGCAGGCATGAACCCACTATCGAGCATAAATACTCCCTCTTGGAGTTACAAGCATCTACTTGGCCAGAGCATCTACTAGTAACGGAGAGCATGCAAGATCATAAACAACACATAGATATAACTTTGATAATCAACATAACAAGTATTCTCTATTCATCGGATCCCAACTAACGCAACATATAGAATTACAGATAGATGATCTTGATCATGTTAGGCAGCTCACAAGATCCGACAATGATAGCACAATGGGGAGAAGACAACCATCTAGCTACTGCTATGGACCCATAGTCCAGGGGTAGACTACTCACACATCACACCGGAGGCGACCATGGCGGCGTAGAGTCCTCCGGGAGATGATTCCCCTCTCCGGCAGGGTGCCGGAGGCGATCTCCTGGATCCCCCGAGATGGGATCGGCGTTGGCGGCGTCTCTGGAAGGTTTTCCGTATCGTGGCTCTCGGTACTGGAGGTTTCGTCATGGAGGCTTTAAGTAGGCGGAAGGGTAGGTCAAGAGGCGGCGCGAGGGGCCCAGACCATAGGCCGGCGCAGCCAGGGGGGGCCACGCCGCCCTAGGGTTTGGCCACCCCGTGGCCCCACTTCGTTTCGTCTTCGGACTTCTGGAAGCTTCGTGGCAAAATAGGCCCCTGGGCGTTGATTTCGTCCAATTCCGAGAATATTTCCTTACTAGGATTTCTGAAACCAAAAACAGCAGAAACAAAGAATCGGCACTTCGGCATCTTGTTAATAGGTTAGTTCCAGAAAATGCACGAATATGACATAAAGTGTGCATAAAACATGTAGATAACATCAATAATGTGGCATGGAACATAAGAAATTATCGATACGTCGGAGACGTATCAATCGCCATCGACCAACATCTTCCACGAGTCTTCGACGACACCACTCAAGCCATGGTGATGATGCACGAAGACGAGAGCCGCGACATGAAGGCGACAAACAACATCGTAGGGTGTCTACCACTCCAAGGATGGAGAGGGAACATCAAGAAGACCTTCCTCATAAGGCGACTTCTCCCTCTTGTGCCACCACCACAATGGCCCCTACCTCGTCACATGCCTATGGACTCCGATGCTACAAGTGCAAGCAACAAGGCCACCCTCCACGGGAATGTCCCAATCTCCTATGCGAGGTGTGCAAGGTCAAGGGTCACGTGGCATGGCAATGCACAACGCCAAGTGCCAAGACGCTCTACTTCGACAAGCTACAAGCACAAGTCCCCAAGACGCCTATTGCACCCACACTTCAAGATGGAGATCTACAAGGTCAACTCAAGGATGATGTGGATCAGCGCCTCGCTCTCTACGACACTATGGCGCCACCGCGTAAGGATGACTTGGGAGGCGATGGAGTTGAGATGGTTGAGCATGGGAATTTCCCTTCAACCAAGGAGGCGCATGGAGATGAGAAAGCCGAGCCTACTCCCCTATGCTTCATTGATGAGTTGGTACCAATCCCATGTGAGCATGAGAGCCACTTAGCCCACTTGAGTGAGAGTGATAGTGAGTTGAGTGACTTCCACCCCATATGTGAGTTTGAGTGCTTCCGTTTGGAGGACATGAGTGATACACAAAGTGAGTTGAGAGAGGTAGATGATAGGTCCACGGAGGACATCGCTTTGGCTAACACATTAACCTCTCCCTCTTTGGTGTCTTCTTATGTTGCACTAGGTTCCACGGAGGACGAGTTCCCGCTCATGGAGACGATGTACATGGTGCATGAAGATGATGATATCTCACTATGCTTGCTTCAAGACGGACATGTCGACCACATGGATCCTCCTACCTCCACAACACCTACCTCAAATGAGTCGGCCTACAAAGGTAACAACATAGGTGTTCATGATGCCATGATCCCACTAGTGGACATGATGCCTTTTGAGTGCATGCATGATCTCGATGATCCATTTGCTACTTCACATGCTACTTTCATTTTCCCATGCAATACTTTGCTTGTTAACATTGTTGATCATGTGGAAATGACTGCTTGTGATACAATGACCATGCCATGCTATGAGAGTTTCACTTTTTCCCCGCTTGCTTGCAATGATAATGATAATGATAATACTTGTGTTGTGCCACCCTTGATGAACACTTGCTCTTTACATAGGGTTGTCGACAACAATGATAACATGTTCCGCATGCTTTGCCCCAAATGTTTACACCATTCCATGATCCTTGCATCCAAGATTGTGAACAATTGCTCTTTCTTATGCTTGATATGCAAGAATGCTTATTTCATTGTCCACGAGATGGCCCCCATAGCCTTCTCACTTTTTGATGATCATGAGTTACCACATGCCATGAATGCACCTTCTTGCCATATGCACCATCGCCATGCATTTCATACTATCTTGATTGACATTAATGGTGATGTGCACAAGACATGGAACATCATGATGGATGATGTGTTCCTCTACCATGCACACACGCTTTTTGTTTTCTCTTTTGTGTGTATAGGTACCCGAATGACAACTTCCACCGCTACGGAGCATGAGCTCATGAAACGCGCAATTGAGAGCTACCCCAACAAGGACGAGATACATGATCCAACCCATGGGATTCACGCCAAAGGGTATGTTCCCAAACGCCTTCGCCCTCATGTGTTTCCGGCTTGTCTTGTCGAGCTTCCGGTTTGGACCAATGCCTCGTCACCTCTTTTGCCTCTTATGCAACATATCTTGACAACCATTGTTGGCACAATGGTTGTTGTATGTCTTGATGTTATCATCATACACTCCGAGAATCTCAAGGACCATGTCATACATGTGAGAGACACCTTATGCATCTTGTGCCACATGTCACTCATAAAGTTGCTCTTCTTTGGATTTCTCATTTCATCTTTGGCAATTGACATGGATTCTTTGACACTTGAGGATACCCATACTTGGCTCACGCCAACCATACTTTCCCAAGCTAGAAGTTTCCATCTCTTTGCCATTGCACATAACAATTTTGCACAAAATTTTGCCGCCGATACTTGCCTTTTGATTGTTCCATTTGTGTGGGACAATGCTACACATCACATTTTTGACACTTTACAAACCAAACTTTTACATGCACAAATTTTTGCCCTACCAAATTTTGGATACATCGACACTCTTTTGGTTCCCATTTTTGCCAAATGCCTCTTGGAGAAACGACTTGATGCTTCGTATTTGATTGAGAGCCTCTTGTTCGCCGATCACCAAATTGGCATCCACAAGCTTTCCGTTCGCAAGTTGTTTTTCCTCAAGTTCTTCTTCGACCGCTTCATCGACAAACAAACTCCCAAGTACTTGGTGAGCAAGACGTCCATCATCTCGGACCTCTCGCCACAACATGGAGATGAGGAGGAACAAGAGTCGAGGGCGACTCTTCCCCAAGGGGGGGGGGAGATGATGCGGGGTGGCCTTCGGACACCTCCACCTCAAGACCGTCAAGTGCAGCCCCGCCTATCGTCGACGCTACACCATGGCCAAGGAGTCCCCCAAGTGGACCAACAACACAAACCCCCGCCATATATGTCAAGGTGAACCCTTTCCTCTCTATGGTCGACCTCAACACCAACTTGAATGGTATGCTACCTCATGCCTATCATCATTGTGTCTATAGGTGCCGACATCGACAAGGACCAAGAGAGAAGGAACTCCCATGGTGCAAGGAAGAGAAGAAGAAGAAGGAAAGAAGAGAAGAAGGAAGAGGAAGAAGAGGCGGGAGGAAGAGGCCCAGCCTGGCCGGTCCAGGACCCGGTAAGACCGGACCCACAACCGGCCCGTCCGGTCCCAGGCCTGGTCAACCGGGCGCCCAACCGGGCGCAGCTCCCTCGTACCGGACGAAGACCGGAAACCTCGCAGATTCCCGGTTGGCGCCCGGTCGACCGGACCCAGGACCGGACCACCCGGTCATAGGCCCGGTCAGACCGGATCCAAACCGGGTCTGACGGGAATGACCCACCAAACTGCCTTAAGTTATCCATTCGCGTACATGTTCGCCCTTGCTCGCCATGTGTGCCTATATAAGTAGCTTGGACCCCTCCTTTACCCCTTAGACTTGTTTTGAACTCAAACCTACCTTTGAGCTTAGTCTCCCTTGGGTATCATCCCTCTGTAATCAAGGCACCTTGGTTGTTGACTTTGGTCTTGTTGAGTGAGATTCTAGTACAAGTTACTCTCTCTCCCTCACCAAGCTCTTCCTCTCCAACCCCAATCTCTCTCCGGGAATTCTGCCACGGCCTCCTCCTCGGAGATTCTACTGGTGTGGTCCATCGAGCCACGGAGGTAAGCATCGGGTGTATCGGGTTGGTGTGCGTGCGTGAGTCTCGGAGTTCCTCGTGTTCGTCGTGTTCTTCGTGTTCCTCGCATTCTCCCATCTCTCCCCTTGGTTTCGAAGTCAATCCGCGAGATCGGGCCACACACGGGGTCTTAGACCTCATCACTAAGTCTAAAATGGAGAAGAAGACAATGAAGATGAAATTGACATAGAAAGTGTTGATGTTTGAGAAGTTCATGGTGATAATGTTGATTGGTGATGATGTTTGTGAGAACTTTTATTTTGTGTTGAACTTGCTTGTGTGTTGGTGATGAATTTGATGTTGCTAACTTGCTATGTCATGTTGATTTTTTTTATATCTCATGTGATGAATTCTAGTTTAATTTACATGTATTTGTTTGATATTTTGTTTGCAAAACTAGTTGAATGCCCGTACGTTGCTATAGATTCTTAAATTTCTTTTCTCACTACACACCTAAACATAATTCACAAAAATATTATGTGTGATATATGAAGGAATAGACCTTATTAATCGGCATTTCAACATCAACATTCTTAGCGGGGGTTACTTTTGATCTCTTTCACAAGTCACAACACACAGTTATATTTTGTATTGCTTTTGCTAGCCACGCCCGTGGTGTAACATCTGAACAGTAATGGCAGAGTTGTTTGTATGCTGATCTTTTTGCAAAGGTTGAAGCGAACGGGGCAGATAATATGATAGGCAAAAGCGATGCAGTTGTAGCATTAGTAGCATACATATGTATAATACATTACATGGTGGAGGCCAAGCAGATAACTTAATCAGGAATTCACACATGTAATACTATACCTGTTGTAGGAGGAAAGCTGGAAAATATGCAAAAGGTAAACTGTTTTCATTCTCATAATCAATTCAAAACATAGGTTGTATACAGTTTTTTTTTGCGAGATAGGTTGTATACAGTTTCACTGCATAAGCTCAAGTAAAAAAACAAAGACAAGCATAAGCTGAAAACTATGTACAAGGATCATTTTTTGTAGTTGTATCTCCTATTGGAAGAGCCTCGTAATGCAACTTTGATGGTTTGTGTGGTTGTAGATTCGAAGGGCTCTATAGCCGGTATTGATCTGGATAGTTCGTAAAAATAAGCTAAGCTAGGTACCACTCAAGACCGCCAGTGACCAACTAAACCGTCATGTGCACATGTTTGAAACTATTACAATATAATGGTCTGGATTCTAAACAAACAAAGACACATGTTTGAAACTATCACACCTATAACTGTGGGGACCCCGGACTAACGGTCCAAAATACCCTGTTATGTATATAGTTCACGATCCCATGATCAGTGCGCCGTGAACACATAACCGAACTGATATCAAATTACACCATCCATTACAAAGCGGAATAAGAAAATTACAACAAGGTCACATGACCATTCTTACATAATAGCCTCGAATGGCCTATCTAAACATCAGAGTAGCATCACACTCAACAGCGCAGAGCCCAAGTCATCTACCATGACCCTACAGGCAACTGACTGGGAAGACGTTCCTAGCTCGCATAGACGTCGCCAACTCCTTCTTCATCCGTCGTGTTCCTCCAAGTCTGGCCAAGTAAATAGCCAGGGACAAAGCCGTAAGTACATTTGGAATTGTACTCGCAAACCATCACGAAGGTATTGACAAGATCTAATTATTGAGACAAGGTAGAGAGAACAGTTTCTCTTGTGGATATAGCATGCACAAGAGTATTAGTTTCTCTTGTGGTTATAGCATCCCGACATCGCAATTGATGGAGACACTAAAGTGGTACTATGACACCTCTATATCTTTATTGAAGAAGATACTTCAAAAGATAGTTATGACATATCTATATCTTTATTGAAGAAGAGTTAGCATACCGCCATCTCAGGTGATGGGGATACTAGGGAAGTCCTATGACATCTCTATATCTTTATTGAAGAAGAGTTCCTCTACATGAAACACTAGGAGAAGTCCCCCACTTTGTTTTATTTTCACACGACCATCTCCCTATGGTCGACACACGCCTTTCCCGTACCCTTCCGGTACATCCAACACACATTTCCTTTGTAAAGCATTTAACAAAACAAAGCTCAAGCCCAGGTTAAGTATGGTCATTTCAACTTGTCCATGACAGCGGATGCGGCTATTCGAATAGTTTTGACTCTGTAGAGTTTGCGCACTTTCCCCACAAGAAACGATAAATCCGCCGGGATCATCCCCGGATCGTCATACGAAAGTATGCGAGTCTCGGATAATCATTCATAGCCTTTCGCCTGTCTCCCTTGTCATGAGTCCTTCCCTGCGGGCTTACCCCTTCCCGGCACCCCGGCAGCATACCTCCTTTTGAGCGTATCTCCGGCGCCATGACAGAAGACCCTCAGTAATCATCCGGCTGCAAGTTAATGCAGTGTATTGCCTCCTTCAGAGCGCAACCCGGTGTCAGAGGTCATCGTGACCCTCTCTAGAAAGTTGTGAAGGTGTCTCATGTCAATTTCAACAAACTACGGACTAAGCCCGTGCCCACTTTGGATAGTGTGGTTGCGCTAGTAAAGTTGGGACGACGAACACTTATACGCAGTGCTCTTTTCTGAAAACATTTCACCCACACTTCCTTTGCTTATCAGCAAACAACCATACACCACTTTTCCGAACACCTTTACCAAGACCCTTTGCTTTCTTAAACCATACACTTGGGTTGACTCACCCAAGGTTTTTATAAAC
This sequence comes from Lolium perenne, assembly GCF_019359855.2. Lineage (NCBI taxonomy): Eukaryota > Viridiplantae > Streptophyta > Magnoliopsida > Poales > Poaceae > Lolium > Lolium perenne. The sequence goes on from NC_067246.2 coordinate 167,901,854, forward strand.
ATTTACAACAAGGTAAACCTTGAGGGGTTCCCAACCTATAGTTTCATGAGATGGAACTAAAACAACACCATGGCCGGGATGATAGTCATCATGCCATGAGGGGTATGTGTGAGTGGCACAAAGAGGATCATACTTGCTTAAGGTAAGCATGTATAATGACAACATAGGAGGGATCATACTTTCAGATTTGTAGTGCTATCTTACCAACACTAATAGAAAGGGTGTGAAACTTAACCAACACAATTGTAACCAAGAGGATTGGCATACTCTTCTCATTTTGAGAGTACACCAAGAATTTTGAAAACACTACCATTATGCTATCAAGGGGGTGTGGTGTGAATAGTGTCCCAAGACGAATCATGCTCAAGCTAAGCATAGAGGACAACCAAGTAGGATAGCATGTAATATCGTAGCTAGTGCATTAAACACCTCTTTCCTATAATGAACTTGTTGAGTACGCTCGTACTCATCCCACTCTTAAATCCCCTGCTTAGATATGGAGGCATCGAAGGAGGATCTACAGTGCAACTCGAAGGCTGAGGAGTCAACAACTACTTCACGGAACAAGACCCTGTCAGAAGAGTCAGATACCACATCCAACAAGGAGAATACCTATATTAGCAATAGAAAGGAACTAGCTTCCTAAACCTAGCTCCTATTTAGCTAGAATCTATTCATAGCCTCTATAGCTAGTTAAATACTCTACAAATAGAGTTCGTGATAGAATTAGAGTACGAGTCGTTCTTCTGGAGTTTATTTGCAATTTTACCTCATTGTAAAGTAGGAGGCTGTGATGATCTTATGTAACAGAGTCTGTGTGTAATTCTATAGACATGCCTTGGACCCGCATATGTTTTTGTTGTACCACTTTGAGCGATATAATACTAGTGGAATGGTATTTCATTGGTGTTATATCAGACTTGCATACTACACCATGAAGTGGTATGCCGGGTCACCACAGTTGGTATCAGAGCAAATGCTTTGACCCTAGGATTAAAACTCTTTAATGGAAACCTATAGGTTAGTTTGTTAGTGTCTATAGGAACTTGTATTAGCTAAGTCAACTATGCTAAACCAAATACTTCTCATGACTTGAGATGGATATTCACTTGAGAATAATCCTGACACACTCGAGTCAACCCTTCTTACCTACCTTTCTTAAGTGAAGTTAGTTAGCTAATCCCAAGTATGTAGCATACCATTAAGTTCTCAAAACAATAGATGAGTAGATCACAGTTGGTATACAATACATGGTAGTCCAAAGAGAGGATACAACCATAAGGAAGATATCCTATTGGAAGAGGTGTATCAACACATGTTATGGTTAAGTACGAATTATCTAGACATGTAATAGGGGTGATATCAAGTGATAAAGATAAGTATACTAGGAAGATATCCTACTAGAAGGGTATACCGAGACAAGTAGTGGGTAAGTAAAATTTATCCAAACTTGTGAAACAACTGATAGTAAGGGATAGATATGAGTTATATAAGGTATTATAGACCATGATGAGTCAATCATGGGAAGTAAGGAAGAGTGATAGGAATAAAATATGTCTACATGATAGAGTTACTAATCATATATGATTCATGTGAGAATCATTATGTGATGGACTAGAACATCATAAAGACCTAGGAGGAGTATGTTAAGCAGCCAGTTGTTCAAATAATAGTGCAAGAATTGTGTTCCAAAACCATTGGAAGTGTGCCAAGCACATCATGACCATAGTCTTATGATAGAAACACTTCGAAGTATAGGAGCTATATTCCAACAATTATATATATAGAGTAGCCATATTAGAATCTAATATCATGTGAGGTAGTCCTCAACAAAATAGAAGTTAAGCTAGTACTTCCAAAGGAAATTAGGCCAGCCACAACCATTCTGGACCAATTTGTTTCAAGTTTATCTCATTGCAATTGTGCAATTAAGGTAAATGTTGAGACAAATAGTAGTACTTCATATATACGTGCTAAGTATCACGATATAAACCTATCTTATTTGGTGTTATATACTACACATCTCAGCCTGATGTTTCGAGATGTCTTACTCAACTAATATATTCAGGCTTATGATGGTGTGTAATATATGCACAAAGCTGAATCTTCTTGGATTTTATTGGATTTTCATTGTTTGACTAGATCCATACATGAAGTTTGACTTCGATATGCAAGTGCATGTTGCAATATCAAGTTCTTACTTGATGCTATAGATCTAGAGGGTAATGGTATTCATGTGAGGAAGTGGCGAATTCTGAAGATTCTGAAGACAGGATGAAGGTTCATCACAAAAGAAAGTAAAGTTGTGGGAAGCAACCACAATATTCAGAAGGAAGTACCAATCAAAATTCATGCTTTACCTCAACAGATGAGTACTTTAGTACGGAAGAAGCATGAAGGTGAGAAATCTGGTGATTATGGTAAAGCTGAAGCAGATCCATAGTCAACATAGAAGAGGGAATGCATGGGAAATCACTTAGGATACTATATTCATAGTGTCAGCTAGTGGTTTTCTTGCAACAATAAACCCTCGAAAAAGGAAGATGACCTATGGAATCATAGAAGATATAAGAAGACCACAGTTGGTATCAGAAGACCACAGTTGGTATAGGATCAATACTGCGAGATAAAGTAGAAGATGTCCCGACCAATTGGTCAAAACCTATAATAGAGTACACTTTTGATAAAAAAAAATAGCCACAAATGGTATCAAGTAGTCCATAATTGGATCATTCGTACCAAGAAGTGGTGAACAAATAAAATCTTGTCAGCCAAATAGCTATGATCTATAAACATTCAGTCAAAGGATTCATGTTGGATGTCCCGAATTGAGTGGATACATCACAAATATTCTTCGCGAAACCTTAGAAGAAGTACAAACCATAAGTTAGATCTAGACCAATTTTCTAACCATAAGTCCTAAGGATGGAAGAAAAGGAGTTGAAAGCCATAAGAAAAACTCTAAGGGGTAGAGTAAAGATTGAGTTGGATGTACAATGACTCAACACTCTGAGTAAAATAGAAGAAGAAGGTCTGAACTGAAAGGAAGTTCGATCTTATTTTCATAAGATTGTTGGACACTACTTTCAGAAGGATGTCAGACCAGAAGCCGAGGTTTATACCTCGAGGAAGTAAGAAGTGGACTATAACTTGAGAAAGTGAGTAATATTTACTCAAAAGTACGATAGCTCAAGTAAACTAAGGTTAATGAAGTTGGATGAAGGAAATATCAGAGACGGAATGAAGCTTAAGGAAGTCAAAGACCAAAGAAGATTGACAATATCAAAACCAAAGACTAATTAATAGATTCCTTTCATGGAACCTAAAGGAGCCAAAATAGTTAGAAGTATCAATCATAATCCATGATTGGATGGACTAAATGAGTCTAATCCATTCTTAGGGAAATAAACCATCAAGATCATTTCCATGGTAAGTACCTTACTAAGTACCATTATTGCAGTTTTGGTAGTAAGGGAAAACAAAGACCTATTTTACCAATTAGGAGAATGTCATCCAATTAGTCATCAATTAAGACTAGCAGCACCAGAAGAAGTCCCAATCATTGAATCTTCAATGAGAAAGGAAACAAGATTAGGATAGTGGAGGAAATCATGGAAGTGAAGGACGTAATAGTTGTTTAATGAGGAAGAAACTGGACAAGGGGTATATTCAATGGTATCCCGTAAGATCAATACGGAGTTCGAGAAAAGTCGTAGTCTGCACAAGTCAGATCCACACTCCGAAAAGTGAGAAAGTTCAAACTTCGAGGACGAAGTTTAGTTTAAGGGGTAGAGACTGTAATATCCCAATATTTGGGGTTAGAAAAATAGAGGAAAAAGGTGTGTGCATTGCATTCATGCATAGAAAATCCGGGGAATTTTCGCGCTTTTGTTTAAAACCTCCAAAGTGATCGAGTTTTCTCTTACATCAGTGGAATTAAGTTAGTCATCGATGTGGGTGCGACAAATTTCGACATAACCTTTCTGAATTCATGTGTTCTGGGGGGAAACAGTTTGAACTCAAATTCAAATATGAAGGATAGAAATTCAAATAAGAATTTGAATTGGAATTTAAACAAGTAATATGTAAAAGTAAACACATTTAATAATTCCAAATGAATAAATAATTTAAACTTTATTATAAATAACATTGTCCAATTATTTACAATTCAAATAAATAGAAATAGAGAAAGATTACAAAAACAAAATAAAAGAAGTCCTCAATCTCAATCTTCCAATCTTCTTGTTCTTCTTTTCCTGCAAAAGACACAACAAAGGCAAGAAAATAGTTGGTTAATGTTAAAATGTTGACATCATCAATGATGAGGCATTTTAATGTGTTGGAGCTTAACTATTGGACATTAGAAACTTGTTCTAATACCCAATTGGTGGTTAGAGGGATCAATCTGAATCTAAAGGCATCATTGGATCAAGAGAACCATCTTTGGATCATAAAAGGGACAACTGGATCATCTCGGATCATAATCAGCAAGTAGGCAATATGGGTAAATGGCATCATTGGATCAATAACACAGAAAGGACAAGACAAATCATATTTGATCCATTTATCTATGTTAACAAGGCAATATATCAGTCCCTCTAAACCTAGACAAGCTCCTAATCGGAAAAGTCACTATGGAATTTAAATTAGTTTACTACTGGTATTGATTACCAACAGAAACTGAAATCACTAATCCATCTTATTATTCTAGTAATCAAGCATCATCTTAATTACTTATCAAAACAACCAGTAATCATGCCCATTGGCAAACAACTAAAGTCCACTGGTATTACACACTTGACAGTATCAAAAATAAAGGCCCAACTAGGATAAGAGCAAACTGACGTTGCTTGCACTAGGAAGAGGAGAAAACCAAATTGTCAATCTGCACAAGAGATGGGGCCACACCCCAGCAGCTCACACATATGCATTGATGTGTGCTGTCAATGCCACAATCAGTAGTTCAGAAGTACAAAAGCAAAACAACAACAGCTAGCCAAACCATAGTATGCACACACGAGCAAACCATTCCTGCAGCTTCTCTGTACGCCAACACATATCATTTAGCCATCTCTAGTTCACCAAGAATAATCACTGAGCTCAGCAGCTGGAAATGGGAGGAGCTCGGAGAGGAAAGCATGTCACCAGGTTGGATATATCAAAAATCAGAAGGACAAGCTACCAAGGGCATCAACACTTAGATCCAACCACCCTGCAACTGGATCCAGTCTAGGAGGATTAGAAGGAATTATTTCTCTCAGACATGCATAGAAGTGCTATGCATGATCATCATAGAGAAATTAGGGAGGCACATGCAAGTATCTGTTCTTATTACCATTTTGTGCCTCAGCCTTTGCATCATTGGCAAGGCTAGAAGATCAAGCCATATCTGTTCTTATCAGCTTAAGATTATCCAAAAAGGGACAACAAGATCCACCAATAAAATTCAACCCTAAAAAAATCATTTCTAGTTGCTACTTTGCAACTAGATCATAGACAAGAAACTCAAAGCTCATTTTGTGTTTTCCCACAACATACTTGTGAAGCTCATGCATATTCATAATAGATCATCACTTAATCATTTACTCCAATAGCAAGATCATTTTCAGCATGCTTATAAGCTCACAACAACCATCAAGTAAATCATCAATCAACAATACCTTTATCTTGTTGCATAAACTTAATCATGAGTTAAATGGAGCATCAAATTATCACAGTAAGACAATATGCCTGGATGAATGAATCATCCAAACAGGGGCATAAAATCTGCAAAGCCACAATAGAGCAACTAGACCCGTACATGTAAGCTTCAGAGAATTACTTAGGGACCAGGAATTATTCCCAGGCCAACCAAGTAAGAACCCTAGCAGCAAACAGACGGATTATAGGCATATCAGCTTAGCATACAATCTCACAAGTTAACGAACTACAAAGATTTAGTTTCATCAGTATAACCACACTACAAGTCATAAATGAAGCAAGTTATCCAAAGAGAGGCACCACACATAGCACAAGGCAATGATCAATTAAATCAGAACATGGTCAGCTCAAACCACACCTCACAGAAAGCCATAACACTTGCATCAACTACCAGGACATAGTTCATTCAGCACTAGAGTATTAAGCAATACCGTCACAGGCTTACAGGACATGCTCACATCAATATAGGCCATAGACAGAGAGGAGAGGGGGTTAACTCACATTGCAGTAGTAGCAGTACTAGGAGGTGTTGACGCCGGGGTTGCATCCGAGGCACCGTTCTGCCAGCGTCGAGGTCGAGGATGCAGTGGGAACAGCGACATCACCACCACGACCACCATAGCGCCAGAACGCCATCGCAGCGACAAGCAGCATCAGCATCATACCTCACCAAAACCACCATAGTAGCAGTATCGAAGAGCAGTAGATCAGGGGACACCGGGGGTGCATATTACTGCCGTCCTACCGGTGGTCGAGATCGAGGTAAACAGCGTGGTAGAGGAGTAGGAGTTAATCGAGCAGGACAATAGCCAGGCACAGCAGGAGCTCACGCCGGCAACGGAGAAGGCCGGTAGTGCAGAGTGGTAGTATTAACCAACATCATGAGCAGGGGCGGCGAACAGTAGGAGGGTCACCGAGATCGATCAGGGGCCCGAGGAGGAGGAGAGCTCCGCGCGGGAGAGTGCGGCGGCGCCGGAAACCATCGGCGACCAAGACCAGAAAGACGATAGGGTTTCGGGGCCGGGGCGACCGCGAGAGGCAACGAAAATCAAATCAACCTAGGGGAGGTTGTTGAGCACGTCGAGGCGAGCAGGAACCCCCGGCTCGCCGGCGCCGGAGTTTGCCTGGAGCCGCCGTGGAGAGCGGCGATGCTGCAGAGTCAGGGAGGCCACGAGAGAGAGAGAGTGGGAGAGAGAGAGGGGTCGTGTGCGTGCGAGGATGAGAGGTGAGTGAGAGGGGTGATACGTCTCCGACGTATCGATAATTTCTTATGTTCCATGCCACATTATTGATGTTATCTACATGTTTTATGCACACTTTATGTCATATTCGTGCATTTTCTGGAACTAACCTATTAACAAGATGCCGAAGTGCCGATTCTTTGTCACTGTTTTTGGTTTCAGAAATCCTAGTAAGGAAATATTCTCGGAATTGGACGAAATCAAAGCCCAGGGGCCTATTTTCTCACGAAGCTTCCAGAAGTCCGAAGGAGAGACGAAGAGGGGCCACGGAGGGGCCACACCCTAGGCGCGCGGCCCCCCTTGGCCGCGCGGCCTGTGGTGTGGGGCCCCTGTGCCGCCTCTTGACCTGCCCTTCCGCCTACAAATAGCCTCCGTGACGAAACCCCCGCATCGAGAGCCACGATACGGAAAACCTTCCAGACGCCGCCACCGCCGATCCCATCTCGGGGATCCAGGAGATCGCCTCCAGGCACCTGCCGGAGAGGGGAATCATCTCCTGGAGGACTCTACGCTGCCATGGTCGCCTCCGGTGTGATGTGTGAGTAGTCTACCCCTGGACTATGGGTCCATAGCAGTAGCTAGATGGTTGTCTTCTCCCCATTGTGCTATCATTGTCGGATCTTGTGAGCTGCCTAACATGATCAAGATCATCTATCTGTAATTCTATATGTTGCGTTTGTTGGGATCCGATGAATAGAGAATACTTGTTATGTTGATTATCAAAGTTATATCTACGTGTTATTTATGATCTTGCATGCTTTCCGTTACTAGTAGATGCTCGGCCAAGTAGATGCTTGTAACTCCAAGAGGGAGTACTTATGCTCGATAGTGGGTTCATGCTCGCATTGACACCGGGACAAAGGATGTAAAGTTCTAAGGTTGTGTTGTCTGTTGCCACTAGGGATAAAACATTAGTGCTATGTTCAAGGATGTAGTCACTAGTTACATTACGCGCCATACTTAATGCAATTGTCTGTTGTTAGCAACTTAATACGGAGGGGGTTCGGATGATAACCCGAAGGTGGACTTTTTAGGCATAGATGCGGTTGGATGACGGTCTATGTACTTTGTCGTAATGCCCAATTAAATCTCACTATACTCATCATGATATGTATGTGCATGGTCATGCTCTCTTTATTTGTCAATTGCCCAACTGTAATTTGTTCACCCAACATGCTGCTTGTCTTATGGGAGAGACACCTCTAGTGAACTGTGGACCCCGGTCCAATTCTCTATCTTGAAATACAATCTCTTGTAATACTTGTTCTACTGTTTTCTGCAAACAATCATCTTCCACACAATACGGTTAATCCTTTGTTACAAGAAGCTTCTAGGTGAGATTGACAACCTCACTGTTTCGTTGGGGCAAAGTACTTTGGTTGTGTTGTGCAGGTTCCACGTTGGCGCCGGAATCCCTGGTGTTGCGCCGCACTACATCCCGCCGCCATCAACCTTCAACGTGCTTCTTGGCTCCTCCTGGTTCGATAAACCTTGGTTTCTTTCTCGAGGGAAAACTTGCTGCTGTGCGCATCATACCTTCCTCTTGGGGTTCCCAACGAACGTGTGAGTTACACGCCATCAAGCATATTTTCTCGGCGCTCGTTGTCGGGAGATCAAGACACGCCGCAAGGGGAGTCTCCACTTCTCAATCTCTTTACTTTGTTTTTGTCTTGCTTAGTTTTATTTACTACTTTGTTTGCTGCACTAAATCAAAATACAAAAAAATTAGTTGCTAGTTTTACTTTATTTGCTATCTTGTTTACTATATCAAAAACACAAAAAAATTAGTTTACTTGCATTTACTTTATCTAGTTTGCTTTATTTACTGTTGCTAAAATGGCCAACGCTGAAAACACTAAGTTGCGTGACTTCACAACCACAAATAATAATGATTTCTTATGCACACCTATTGCTCCACCTGCTACTACAGCAGAATTCTTTGAAATTAAACCTGCTTTCTTGAATCTTGTTATGCGAGAGCAATTTTCAGTGTTAGTTCTGATGATGCTGCTGCCCATCTTAATAATTTTGTTGAACTATGTGAAATGCAAAAATATAAAGATGTAGATGGTGATATTATTAAACTAAAATTGTTCCCTTTCTCATTAAGAGGAAGAGCTAAAGATTGGTTGCTATCTCTGCCTAAAAATAGTATTGATTCATGGACTAAATGCAAGGATGCTTTTATTGGTAGATATTATCCCCCTGCTAAAATTATATCTTTGAGGAGTAGCATAATGAATTTTAAACAATTAGATACTGAACATGTTGCTCAAGCTTGGGAAAGAATGAAATCTCTTGTTAAAAATTGCCCAACTCATGGACTGACTACTTGGATGATCATCCAAACCTTCTATGCAGGACTAAATTTTTCTTCACGGAATTTATTGGATTCAGCTGCTGGAGGTACTTTTATGTCCATCACTCTTGGTGAAGCAACAAAGCTTCTTGATAATATGATGATCAACTACTCTGAATGGCACACGGAAAGAGCTCCACAAGGTAAGAAGGTAAATTAAATGAAGAAACCTCTTCCTTGAGTGATAAGATCGATGCTATTACGTCTATGCTTGTGAATGATAGGACTAATATTGATCCTAATAATGTTCCATTAGCTTCATTGGTTGCACAAGAAGAACATGTTGATGTAAACTTCATTAAAAATAATAATTTCAACAACAATGCTTACCGGAACAATTCTAGTAACAACTATAGGCCATATCCTTATAATAATGGCAACGGCTATGGTAATTCTTATGGGAATTCTTACAACAATAATAGGAAATCACCCCCTGGACTTGAAGCCATGCTTAAGGAATTTATTAGTACACAAACTGCTTTTAACAAATCTGTTGAAGAAAAGCTTGGGAAAATTGATATACTTGCTTCTAAAGTCGATAGTCTTGCTGCTGATGTTGATCTTTTGAAATCAAAAGTTTTGCCTAATGAGAATCATCATAATAAAATTGTTACTACAGCAAATGCCATTCAAGTTAGAATTAATGAGAATATACGATTAATGGCTGAACTGCGTGCTAGGTGGGATAGAGAAGAAAATGAAAAACTAGCTAAAGAGAAGAATGTAGCTAAAGTTTGGACTATTACCACCACTTGTAATGCTAATGCTACACATGTTGCTGCACCTCCTACTACTACTAATAAAAGAATTGGTGTTAGCAATGTTTCCACTTCTAATGCAAAGCGCGAAAAACTGCTGAAACTGCCTGTGATAAAGCTGCTGAAATTTTTTCCAACATTGGGGATGATGATCCCATTGCTTTAGATTATAATGGTTTGAATTTTGATGATTGCCACATCTCTGAAGTTATAAAGTTCTTGCAAAAACTTGCTACAAGTCCTAATGCTAGTGCTATAAATTTGGCTTTCACGCATCATATTACAAATGCTCTCATAAAAGCTAGAGAAGAGAAACTAGAGCGTGAAGCCTCTATTCCTAAAAAGCTAGAAGATGGTTGGGAGCCCATCATTAAGATGAAGGTTAAAGATTTTGATTGTAATGCTTTATGTGATCTTGGTGCAAGTATTTCTGTTATGCCTAAGAAAATTTATAATATGCTTGACTTGCCACCACTGAAAAATTGTTATTTGGATGTTAATCTTGCTGATCATTCTACAAAGAAACCTTTGGGTAAAGTTGATAATGTTCATATTACCGTTAACAATAACCTTATCCCCGTTGATTTTGTTGTCTTGGATATTGAATGCAATGCATCTTGTCCCATTATATTGGGAAGACCTTTTCTTCGAACTGTTGGTGCTATTATTGATATGAAGGAAGGTAATATAAAATATCAATTTCCTCTCAAGAAAGGTATGGAACACTTCCCTAGAAAGAGAATGAAGGTACCTTTTGATTCTATTATGAGAACAAATTATGATGTTGACACTTCGTCTCTTGATAATACTTGATACACACTTTCTGCGCCTAGCTGAAAGGCGTTAAAGAAAAGCGCTTATGGGAGACAACCCATGTTTTTACCTACAGTACTTTGTTTTTATTTTGTGTCTTGGAAGTTGTTTACTACTGTAGCAACCTCTCCTTATCTTAGTTTTGTGTTTTGTTGTGCCAAGTTAAGCCGTTGATAGAAAAGTAAGTACTAGATTTGGATTACTGCACAGTTCCAGATTTCTTTGCTGTCACGAATCTGGGTCCACCTCCCTGTAGGTAGCTCGGAAAATTAAGCCAATTTACGTGCATGATCCTCAGATATGTACGCAACTTTCATTAAATTTGAGCATTTTCATTTGAGCAAGTCTGGTGCCATTTTAAAATTCGTCAATACGAACTGTTCTGTTTTGACAGATTCTGCCTTTTATTTCGTATTGCCTCTTTCGCTATGTTGGATGAATTTCTTTGATCCACTAATGTCCAGTAGCATTATGCAATGTCCAGAAGTGTTAAGAATGATTGTGTCACCTCTGAATATGTCAATTTATATTGTGCACTAACCCTCTAATGAGTTGTTTCGAGTTTGGTGTGGAGGAAGTTTTCAAGGATCAAGAGAGGAGTATGATGCAACATGATCAAGGAGAGTGAAAGCTCTAAGCTTGGGGATGCCCCGGTGGTGCACCCCTGCATATATCAAGAAGACTCAAGCGTCTAAGCTTGGGGATGCCCAAGGCATCCCCTTCTTCATCGACAACATTATCAGGTTCCTCCCCTGAAACTATATTTTTATTCCATCACATCTTATGTGCTTTTTCTTGGAGCGTCGGTTTGTTTTTGTTTTTGTTTTGTTTGAATAAAATGGATCCTAGCATTCACTTTATGGGAGAGAGACACGCTCCGCTGTAGCATATGGACAAGTATGTCCTTGGTTTCTACTCATAGTATTCATGGCGAAGTTTCTCCTTCGTTAAATTGTTATATGGTTGGAATTGGAAAATGATACATGTAGTAATTGCTATAAATGTCTTGGGTAATGTGATACTTGGCAATTGTTGTGCTCATGTTTAAGCTCTTGCATCATATGCTTTGCACCCATTAATGAAGAAATACATAGAGCATGCTTAAATTTGGTTTGCATATTTGGTTTCTCTAAGGTCTAGATAATTTCTAGTATTGAGTTTGAACAACAAGGAAGACGGTGTAGAGTCTTATAATGTTTTCAATATGTTTTTTATGTGAGTTTTGCTGCACCGGTTCATCCTTGTGTTTGTTTCAAATAAGCCTTGCTAGCCTAAACCTTGTATCGAGAGGGATTACTTCTCATGCATCCAAAATACTTGAGCCAACCACTATGCCATTTGTGTCCACCATACCTACCTATACTACAGGGTATTTTCCCGCCATTCCAAAGTAAATTGCTTGAGTGCTACCTTTAAAATTCCATCATCACCTTTGCAATATATAGCTCATGGGACAAATAGCTTAAAAACTATTGTGGTATTGAATATGTAATTATGCACTTTATCTCTTATTAAGTTGCTTGTTGCGCGATAACCATGTTTACTGGGGACGCCATCAATTATTCATTGTTGAATTTCATGTGAGTTGCTATGCATGTCCATCTTGTCTGAAGTAAGAGAGATCTACCACCTTATGGTTAAGCATGCATATGTTAGAGAAGAACATTGGGCCGCTAACTAAAGCCATGATCCATGGTGGAAGTTTCAGTTTTGGACAACAATCCTCAATCTCAAATGAGAAAATTATTAATTGTTGTTACATGCTTATGCATAAAAGAGGAGTCCATTATCTGTTGTCTATGTTGTCCTGGTATGGATGTCTAAGTTGAAGAATAATCAATAGCGAGAAATCCAATGCGAGCTTTCTCCTTAGACCTTTGTACAAAGGCATAGAGGTACCCCTTTGTGACACTTGGTAAAAACAATGCATTGTGATGATCCGGTAGTCCAAGCTAATTAGGACAAGGTGCGGGCACTATTAGTATACTATGCATGAGGCTTGCAACTTATAAGATATAATTTACATGATGCATATGCTTTATTACTACCATTGACAAAATTGTTTCATGTTTTCAAAATCAAAGCTCTAGCACAAATATAGCAATCGATGCTTTTCCTCTATGGAGGACCATTCTTTTACTTTCAATGTTGAGTCAGTTCACCTATTTCTTTCCACCTCAAGAAGCAAACACTTGTGTGAACTATGCATTGATTCCTACATACTTGCTTATTGCACTTATTATATTACTCTATGTTGACAATATCCATGAGATATACATGTTATAAGTTGAAAGCAACCGCTGAAACTTAATCTTCTTTTGTGTTGCTTCAATGCCTTTACTTTGAATTATTGCTTTATGAGTTAACTCTTATGCAAGACTTATTGATGCTTGTCTTGAAGTGCTATTAATGAAAAGTCTTTGCTTTATGATTCACTTGTTTACTCATGTCATATATATTGTTTTGATCGCTGCATTCACTACATATGCTTTACAAATAGTATGATCAAGATTATGATGGCATGTCACTCCAGAAATTATATGTGTTATCGTTTTACCTGCTCGGGACGAGCAGAACTAAGCTTGGGGATGCTGATACGTCTCCGACGTATCGATAATTTCTTATGTTCCATGCCACATTATTGATGTTATCTACATGTTTTATGCACACTTTATGTCATATTCGTGCATTTTATGGAACTAACCTATTAACAAGATGCCGAAGTGCCAGTTGCTGTTTTCTGCTGTTTTTGGTTTCAGAAATCCTAGTAAGGAAATATTCTCGGAATTGGACGAAATCAAAGCCCAGGGGCCTATTTTCTCACGAAGCTTCCAGAAGTCCGAAGGAGAGACGAAGAGGGGCCACGGAGGGGCCACACCCTAGGGCGGCGCGGCCCCCCCCCTTGGCCGCGCGGCCCTGTGGTGTGGGGCCCCCGTGCCGCCTCTTGACCTGCCCTTCCGCCTACAAATAGCCTCCGTGACGAAACCCCGGTGCATCGAGAGCCACGATACGGAAAACCTTCCAGAGACACCGCCACCGCCGATCCCATCTCGGGGGATCCAGAGATCGCCTCCGGCACCTGCCGGAGAGGGGAATCATCTCCCGGAGGACTCTACGCCGCCATGGTCGCCTCCGGTGTGATGTGTGAGTAGTCTACCCCTGGACTATGGGTCCATAGCAGTAGCTAGATGGTTGTCTTCTCCCCATTGTGCTATCATTGTCGGATCTTGTGAGCTGCCTAACATGATCAAGATCATCTATCTGTAATTCTATATGTTGCGTTTGTTGGGATCCGATGAATAGAGAATACTTGTTATGTTGATTATCAAAGTTATATCTACGTGTTATTTATGATCTTGCATGCTTTCCGTTACTAGTAGATGCTCTGGCCAAGTAGATGCTTGTAACTCCAAGAGGGAGTACTTATGCTCGATAGTGGGTTCATGCCTGCATTGACACCGGGACAAAGGATGAAAGTTCTAAGGTTGTGTTGTGCTGTTGCCACTAGGGATAAAACATTAGTGCTATGTTCAAGGATGTAGTCACTAGTTACATTACGCGCCATACTTAATGCAATTGTCTGTTGTTAGCAACTTAATACTGGAGGGGGTTCGGATGATAACCTGAAGGTGGACTTTTTAGGCATAGATGCAGTTGGATGACGGTCTATGTACTTTGTCGTAATGCCCAATTAAATCTCACTATACTCATCATGATATGTATGTGCATGGTCATGCTCTCTTTATTTGTCAATTGCCCAACTGTAATTTGTTCACCCAACATGCTGCTTGTCTTATGGGAGAGACACCTCTAGTGAACTGTGGACCCCGGTCCAATTCTCTATACTGAAATACAATCTACTGCAATACTTGTTCTACTGTTTTCTGCAAACAATCATCTTCCACACAATACGGTTAATCCTTTGTTACAGCAAGCCGGTGAGATTGACAACCTCACTGTTTCGTTGGGGCAAAGTACTTTGGTTGTGTTGTGCAGGTTCCACGTTGGCGCCGGAATCCCTGGTGTTGCGCCGCACTACATCCCGCCGCCATCAACCTTCAACGTGCTTCTTGGCTCCTCCTGGTTCGATAAACCTTGGTTTCTTTCTGAGGGAAAACTTGCTGCTGTGCGCATCATACCTTCCTCTTGGGGTTCCCAACGAACGTGTGAGTTACACGCCATCAAGGGGTTGGGTCGGGTCGTGGTCTTGGACCAAGCCCGACCAGGCCGACTCGGTTGGACCAGACCATTGGGCCAGCCCAACAGACCACTTGGTCTATTTTTTTTAAGGAAAAACCTTTGAGACATTTAAATAAATAAAAACAATAAATCAAAGTGAGTATCAGAAAATGACATCTATAAATAAAAAAATAATAGAAAACCAATACTTAAAATTTAAAAGAACGATAATATGAATTTTCCTTTAAAATTTTAGAAGACCGATTTTAAATCTTAAACTATTAAGACCTAAATACTAAGAATATAGTTTTCTTGTTTCTATTTTCACATCAAGAAAGTATTAAATATTATTTTATATTAAAATTTCATATAATACAACAATTGTTTCTTTATGTTTTGTTTAATCATATGAAAACCCTAATTGAACATTAATTCAACTATTAATTAAAAAAACCTAAACCCTAATAGTTTTTATCTTATTTTATTAAGTCTTTTTAAAATAATATAATATTAAATTCATTATTGTTTCTATTTAAAAATTATTAATGACTTCAAACCTAATTGTTATTTTAAGAATTGTATCACAAATTAGAAACCCGGTTCTAATATGAGTAAAAACCTTGATCTCATTATTTTATGTGAAAACCCTAAAATTAATTTCAACTCTAAAACCCTAGGGGTTTATGAAATGTGATCATGATACTTTGTTTTCATTCATAGATCCCTAATTAGCCACTAAGTGCATATTTATATCCACATAAAATATAGGAGCCTATCACTAATAAATTAGTATTTCATCCTAATAAAACCTAGTTGATCAAGTAGGATCAACCAAGTCTAAACCCTAGCTCCTACTGCCAAAACCATAATCCTTACTTAGCATCACATCATGGTGATGAACCCTAATAGCAATCATGCCAATATTGTGCATCATATTCCATACACACTAAACCTTACTAGTGTTAGATACTTATGAACCATCTTAGTTAGGAACTAACTATTCCTTACTTAGTGAATCTAATAGCAAAACCTAGATAATCTCAACCTTACTATAGATACTTCTTATAACTTAAGAAGTGTGTTCTTCAAAAGTTATTCTTTTGAAGAAAATAGAGAGTATTCAACCACCGTACTTAATAGGATCTATAAACCCTAGCCAGCTATCATCAGCAAGGTATACCGACCTTGATAGCAACCTTGTATAAGTAATTGCTTAGGATGCCTAGGCTTAACTCAACCTTACAATCCCTAGGTGTCGATGAATCCAACATTGTTGTGATCCATCTAATACTTACTCCATAAACTACTTGGAACCATAATAAACTATAGAAACCCACAAACCCAATTGTCATACTTGTTCTTTATTAACAAACATGTTCTTCAAAAGTTATTCTTTTGAAGAATATAACAAGCAATCATTAACCATGCTATATAGTATTAAAACTGACAACTGTTCTTTACATATTAACATTATACCAATTATAATTCCTTGTGTGTGCTCAATTGAGTACTATGCTTTATTATATAACTTGTACATGATACCAAGTATTAATAAGAACCTTGTTTGTGAATCACTCTAAAAGTGCAACACACCCTGAACTAATCATCACAACTCACTAATCCTAAATCATCGGGGTTAGGTCACGCTTAGAGCGACTGCATCTCATACTTATGCATTATTTCATCCTTGCCAATCTTTTAAACATCGTCCTTACCGGACGATGATGATATTTCAGAATTTGGAGTTATTGTGTATCGAAGACCTTGTCTGCATAATCTTGCAGTCAAGAAAGGCAAGTTCATCGCTTGCTCATGTCATTTGAGTATTTTTACCAAATTACTTGCAAAGTACTATACTTATCACTCTTGCATAAAAAGCAAAAGTACTATTTTCATAACTATGAATATGACTATGTGGTGGGCAATGGAACCATGGTATGTGTTGATATGGTGGAGATTCCATTGCAAGGGTTTATATCCATCTAGGATTAAACAACAAATGTCGTCCAGTGATTCTTCTGCCGTAATACCCGTGTGAACCATAAGATCTAGAGTGGGATGGAGTAGTCAAAAGTGTTTCCACCTCTCGTTCATCAACGGATGCGCTTACCGTAGACACTTGATCCTGAGGGACAAGCGGTAGGGTGGGGAACCCGTTAAAGTCCCCACGGTAATGCGGTCTATGAGGGGTTGCAACGACCGGCGAAGGTATCAGGCCATGATGCCTGATATTAGTTGAGGTCGGATGGTATCCTTTGGATACGCTGGCCGGCGAGGACCCAAGGTCGGAATTGCAACAAAGGGTGGGTGTTCGAGGTAGCGGAGGAACATGATTGGCTAGACCTTATACCGGGCCTCACACCAAAGGAAGTGTGGATGAGAACATGACTCGGTTGGCACCAAGGATAAGATCTCTTATGGGTAAAGCAACACACCTCTGCAGAGTGTAATGAATCGTGACATGTCACTCCCTGTTCCGGGATATGGAACTGCGAACGCTGCCGAAAAGGAACTCCATGACGTTCTAGTAAACCGGTGAAGGCTGACGGACATAGTTCTTCTGAATAAAAGCAACCTTTTGAAGAAATGATTATGAAAACCTGCATTGATATTAAACTTTCTGGTCTAATATCGTAGCTAGTGCATTAAACACCTCTTTCCTATAATGAAACCACTCTTAAATCCCCTGCTTAGATATGGAGGCATCAAAGGAGGATCTACAGTGCAACTCGAAGGCCGAGGAGTCAACAACTACTTCACGGGACAAGACCCTGTCAGAAGAGTCAGATACCACATCCAACAAGGAGAATACCTATATTAGCAATAGAAAGGAACTAGCTTCCTAAACCTAGCTCCTATTTTGCTAGAATATATTCATAGCCTCTATAGCTAGTTAAATACTTTACAAATAGAGTTCGTGATAGAATTAGAGTACGAGTCATTCTTCTGGAGTTTATTTGCAATTTTACCTCATTGTAAAGTAGGAGACTATGATGATCTTATGTAACAGAGTCTGTGTGTAATTCTATAGACATGCCTTGGACCCGCATATGTTTCTGTTGTATCACTCTGAGCGATATAATACTAGTGGAACGGTGTTTCATTGGTGTTATATCAGACTTGCATACACTACACCATGCAGTGGTATGCCGGGTCACCACAAGAGTCCTCGGGACGGTGGTACGCGATTTACCCAGCTTCGGATCACCTGCACGATGGCAAGGCCTACTGCTGCTTGTCTGGAATTATCTGGGCGCTTTCGTGTTGTTACAATGAGTTGTGGTTGTGCCTCTAGGGCTCCCAGGATCTGGCTTATAAAGACGCACGGATCTAGGGTTTACATGGAGAGTCCTAGCCGGAATACAAGTTGCCTAACTATGGTACAATATCTTGCCGTGTACGTCAAGGATCCGCCTTCCATCAAGGCCATGCTGGATCCGGATACTTCATGGGCCTTCACGGATCCGGCCTCCTTCGTAGGTCGGTTGGGATCCGGCTCCTTGTTCCTGGGCTGGACTTCATCCTTCAGGATCTACAACAACTGGGCCACCCGATGGGCCACATGCCGCATCACCATCTGTGGGCCACCCGGGCTTGCCGGATCTAGGCCATGCCGTTGATGTAGGGATTCGTTGCATAGAAAACAAAAAAATTCTACCGCGAGAACGCAATCCAAGCCAAGATGCAATCTAGAAGACGGGAGCAACGAGGAGATGATCGAGACTCACCCTTGAAGATTTCCAAAGCCTACAAGATGAGGCTCTTGTTGCTGCGGTAGACGATCACTTACCGCTTGCAAAAGCGCGTAGAAGATCTTGATCACGGTGCCACGATCGGGCAGCACCTCTGTACTCGGTCACACGTTCGGTGTTGATGAAGACGACATCCTTCTCCCCGTTTCAGCGGGCAGCGGAAGTAGTAGTTCCTCCTTGAATCCGGCAGCACGACGTCATGGTGGCGGTGGCGGTGGAGAACTCCGGCGGAGCTTCGCTAAGCGTGCGGGAGTGGTGGAGGAGAGAGGGGGTGGCCGGCCTCAAGGGGTGTGGCCAGCTTGTGGCTTTGTGGTGGCCGGCCCCCTCCCCTATGCCCCTCATTATATAGGTGGATCCCCAAGTGTTGGACTACAAGTCTTCGAATAAGACCCCAACACAAGAACCTTCCATGTAGTAGGGAAACCTACCCAAGGTGGGACTCCCACCTCAAGTGGGATTCCCCCCTTCCATGTGGGGGGGGGGGGGTGGCCGACCCCTTAGGTGGAGTCCACCTTGGACTCTCCCCTCTAGGGTTTTGGCCGGCCATGGGGAGGTGGAGTCCCTCCTGGACTCCTCCTTCCTTAGTGATTCCTTCCGGACTTTTCTAGAACCTTCTAGAACCTTCCGTAAAATCACTGGATCATTTTCAAACATATAAAATGACTTCCTATATATGAATCTTATTCTCCGGACCATTCCGGAACTCCTCGTGATGTCCGGGATCCCATCCGAGACTTCGAACAATACTTCGAACTCCATTCCATATTCAAGTTCTACCATTTCAACATCAAACCTTAAGTGTGTCACCCTACGGTTCGCGAACTATGTGGACATGGGTGAGAACTCTCTCCGACCAATAACCAATAGCGGGATCTAGAGATCCATAATGGCTCCCACATATTCAACGATGACTTTAGTGATCGAATGAACCATTCACATACGATACCAATTCCCTTTGTCACGCGATATTTTACTTGTCCGAGGTTTGATCATCGGTATCACTCTATACCATGTTCAACCTCGTCTTCTGACAAGTACTCTTTACTCGTACCGTGGTATGTGGTCTCTTATGAAATTATTCATATGCTTGCAAGACATTAGACGACATTCCACCGAGAGGGCCCAGAGTATATCTATCCGTCATCGGGATGGACAAATCCCACTGTTGATCCATATGCCTCAACTCATACTTTCCGGATACTTAATCCCACCTTTATAACCACCCGATTCTGTGAAAGGCGTTTGATGTAATCAAAGTACCTTTCCGGTATAAGTGATTTACATGATCTCATGGTCATAAGGACTAGGTAAGTATATATCGAAAGCTTATAGCAAATAACTTAATGACGTGATCTTATGCTACGCTTAATTGGGTGTGTCCATTACATCATTCATATAATGATATAACCTTGTTATTAATAACATCCAATGTTCATGATTATGAAACTAATCATCCATTAATCAACAAGCTAGTTAAGAGGCATACTAGGGACTCTTTGTTGTTTACATATAACACATGTATCAATGTTTCGGTTAATACAATTATAGCATGGTATATAAACATTTATCATAAACATAAAGATATATAATAACCACTTTTATTATTGCCTCTTGGGCATATCTCCAACAGTCTCCCACTTGCACTAGAGTCAATAATCTAGATTACATTGTAATGTACCTAACACCCATGGCATTCTGGTGTTGGTCATGCTTTGCCCTAGGGAGAGCTTTAGTCAACGGATCTGCTACATTCAGATCAGTGTGTACTTTGCAAATCTTTACTTCTCCATCTTCGATGTACTCGCGAATCGAGTGATAACGTAGCTTGATATGCTTCAGCCTCTTGTGTGACCTTGGTTCTTGTGCATTGGCGATGGCACCCATGTTGTCACAGTAGATGACTAGTGGGTCCAATGCACTAGGAACCACACCGAGCTCTACAATGAACCTCTTCATCCATACCGCTTCTGATGAAGCCTCTGAAGCCGCTATATACTCTGATTCTGTTGAAGACTTCGCCACCGTGCACTGCTTCGAGCTTGTCCAGCTTACTGCGGCACCATTCAATATAAACACATACCCAGACTGTGACTTAGAGTCATCAGGATCAGTGTTCCAACTTGCATCGGTGTAACTTGTTACAACGAGCTCTTGGTCACCTCCATAACAAAGAAACATATCCTTAGTTCTTTTCAAGTACTTCAGGATATTCTTGACCGCTGTCCAGTGTTCCATTCCTGGATCACTTTGATATCTGCTAGTCAAACTAACAACATGTGCTATATACGGTCTAGTACATAGCATGGCATACATGATAGAGCCTACTGCCGAGGCATAGGGGATCTGACTCATCCTTTCTCTTTCTTCTGCCGTAGCCGGTCCTTGAGTCTTACTCAAGACCTTGCCTGGTAACATAGGTAAGTACCCTTTCTTACTTTCGTCCATTCTAAACTTCTTTAGAATCTTGTCCAGGTATGTACTCTGTGATAGCCCTATTAGGCGTCTTGATCTATCTCTATAGATCTTGATGCCTAATATATACGATGCTTCACCAAGGTCTTTCATTGAAAAACTATTATTCAAATAACCTTTTACACTGCTTAATAGTTCTATATCATTCCCAATCAATAATATGTCATCTACATATAATATCAGGAATGCTACAGAGCTCCCACTCACTTTCTTGTAAATACGGGCCTCTCCATGACACTGTATAAACTCGAAGTCTTTGATCACCTTATCAAAGCATCGGTTCCAACTTCTCGATGCTTGCTTCAGTCCATAAATTGAAAGCTGAAGTTTGCATACTTTGTCAGCATTTTTAGGATCGACAAAACCTTTGGGTTGTACCATATACAACTCTTCCTCAATGTCTCCATTAAGGAACGCCATTTTGACATCCATCTGCCAAATCTCATAATCTGTTTTTCTCTTGAAGATCCATTTATTCTCGACAGCCTTGCGGCTATCTGGTAACTCTACCAAAGTCCATACTTTGTTATCATACATGGATCCCATTTCGGATTTCATGGCTTCTTGCCATTTGTTGGAATCTGGGCTCATCATCGCTTCTTCATACATCGCAGGGTCTTCATCATTGTTGTCCACAATCATGACATTTAGACAAGGATTATACCAATCAGGAGTGGTAAGTTCCCTTGTCGATCTGCGAGGTTCAGTAGTTTCCTCGTTCGAAGTTTCATGATCATTATCATTTGCTTCCTCTGTTGCCGGTGTTGGTGGCATGGGAACAGTTTCCGGTACTGCGCTACTCTGATCAACGAGTAAAGATTCATCAATCTCATCGAGTTCTACTTTTCTTCCAGTCACTTCTTTAGTGAGAAATTCTTTCTCAAGAAAGGTTCCGTTCTTAGCAACAAAGATTTTGCCTTCGGATCTGTGATAGAAAGTGTACCCTATAGTTTCCTTAGGGTATCCTATGAAGACGCATTTCTCCGCTTTGGGTTCTAGCTTGTCCGGTTGTAACTTCTTTACATAGGCTTCGCAACCCCAAACTTTAAGGAACTACAGCTTAGGTTTCTTATTAAACCATAATTCATACGGTGTCGTTTCAACGGATTTTGATGGTGCTCTATTTAAAGTGAATGCGGCTGTCTCTAATGCATAACTCCAAAATGATAACGGCAAATCAGTAAGAGACATCATAGAACGAACCATATCTAAGAGAGTTCGATTATGACGTTCGGACACACCGTTTCGTTGTGGTGTTCCCGGCGGTGTCAATTGTGAAAGTATTCCGCATTTCTTTAAATGCATGCCAAACTCATAACTCAGATATTCACCTCCGCGATCAGATCGTAGAAATTTAATCTCCTTGTTACGTTGATTTTCTACTTCACTTTGGAATTCCTTAAACTTCTCGAAAGTTTCGGATTTATGTTTCATGAAATAGATATACCCATATCTACTCAGATCATCTGTGAAGGTTAGAACATAACGATAACCACCGCGCGATGCTACACTCATTGGTCCGCACACATCGGTATGTATGATTTCCAACAAGTCTGTAGCTCGCTCCATCATACTAGAAAATGGAGTCTTAGTCATTTTTCCCATTAGACATGCTTCACATCTATCAAGTGACTCAAAGTCAAGTGATTCAAGTAATCCATCGGTATGGAGTTTCTTCATGCGTTTCACTCCAATATGACCAAGACGACAGTGCCACATATAAGTAGAATTATCATTCAATTTAATTCATTTAGCATCAATGTTATGTATATGTGTATCACTACTATCGAGATCTAACAGAAATAAGCCATTCTTTTTAGGTGCTCGACCATAAAAGATATTATTCATAAAAATAGAACAACCATTATTCTCAGACTTGAATGAATAACCGTCTTGCATTAAACAAGATCCTGATATAATGTTCATGCTCAACGCGGGTACAAAATAACAATTATTTAGGCTTAAAACTAATCCCGAAGGTAGATGTAGAGGAAGTGTGCCGACAGCGATCACATCGACTTTGGATCCATTTCCAACGCGCATCGCCACTTCATCCTTTAGTAGTCTTCGTTTATTCTTTAGTTCCTATTTCGAGTTACAAATATGAGCAACCGAACCAGTATCAAATACCCAGGTACTAGTACGAGAACCAGTAAGATAAACATCTATAACATTTATATCAGATATACCTTCTTTCTTCTTCTTGACAAGGCCGCTCTTCAGATCAGCCAGATACTTGGAGCAATTACGCTTCCAGTGTCCCTTCTCCTTGCAGTAATAGCACTCAGCATCAGGCTTAGGGCCGTTCTTAGGTTTCATAGGAGGCGTGGCAGCTTTCTTGCCACCCTTCTTGAATTTTCCCTTCGACTTGCCCTGTTTCTTGAAACTGGTGGTCTTGTTGACCATCAACACTTGGTGCTCTTTCTTGATCTCAATCTCAATAGCTTTTAGCATGCCAAAAAGTTCAGGTAACTCTTTGTTCATGTTCTGCATATTGTAGTTCATCACAAAGTTCTTGTAACTTGGTGGCAGTGATTGAAGGACACGATTAATCCCCAGTCTGTTAGGAATCACTATTCCCAAGTCACTGAGTTTCTTCGCATGCCCGGTCATGGCGAGCATGTGCTCACAAACGGAGCTGCCT
Source organism: Lolium perenne (assembly GCF_019359855.2). Classification (NCBI taxonomy): domain Eukaryota; kingdom Viridiplantae; phylum Streptophyta; class Magnoliopsida; order Poales; family Poaceae; genus Lolium; species Lolium perenne. The sequence goes on from NC_067246.2 coordinate 167,925,772, forward strand.
TCTTCCATCATGCAGCTGAAGAAGTGTTTCGATGCTTCATAGCATTCCACGGCCGCATGAGTTTCAAAGATAGCTTTCAGCTCATTGACCAACTCATGAGGATCGTGGTGCTCAAAACATTTTTGAAGATCGGCTTCCAGACTGCACAGGATGGCACACTGAACTTGAGAGTACCGAGCTTTCCGAGTTGCGTAAACATTCTTTACTTCATCGGTTTCAGTTTCTGTAGGAGGGTCACCTAGCGGTGCATCAAGCACATATTGCAGATTTCCGCCAGCGAGGAAGATCCTCACATGACGGAACCAGTCGGTGAAGTTGCTACCGTTGCTCTTAAGCTTTTCTTTCTCTAGGAACTGGTTAAAATTGATTGGGGACGCCATATCTACAACATATATTTGCAATAGTTTAGACTAAGTTTATGACAAATTGAGTTCAAATTTTAATTCAACTTAATTAAAAAACTAGGTGAACTCCCAACCAAAACAATATCTTTCGCATTGTCTTAGTGATCACACGAACCAAATCCACCACACCTAAGTCCGATCATCACGAGACAAGATGTAATTTCAATAGCGAACACTCAAAGTGTTCATCATATCAATCATATGATTCATGCTCTACCTTTCGGTATCACATGTTCCGAGACCATGTCTGTACATGCTAGGCTCGTCAAGGCCATCTTAGTATCCGCATGTGCAAAACTGGCTTGCACCCGTTGTATGCACTTGTTGATTCTATCACACCCGATCATCACGAGATGCTTCGAAACGACAAGTCTTGGCAACGGTGCTACTAAGGATGAACACTTTATTATCTTGATATTTTTAGTGAGGGATCATCTTATAATGCTACCGTCGCGATCTAAGCAAAATAAGATGCATAAAAGGATTAACATCACATGTAGTTCATATGTGATATGATATGGCCCTTTTGTCTTTGCGCCTTTGATCTTCATCTCCAAAGCACGGACATGATCTCCATCATCTTCGGGCATGATCTCCATCATCATCGGCGTAGCGTCAAGGTCCATGGCGCCGTCTTCATGGTTGTTCACCTCATGTAGCAACTATTACAACTACTTTGAAATACTACTCAACATGAAATTTAAAGACAACCATAAGGCTCCTGCCGGTTGCCACAATACAATAATGATCATCTCATACATATTCATCATCACATTATGGCCATATCACATCACCAAACCCTGCAAAAACAGGTTAGACGTATCTAATTTGGTTTGCATATTTTACGTGGTTTAGGGTTTTCGAGAGAGATCTAATCTACCTACGAACATGAACCACAACGGTGATACTAGTGTTGTCAATAGAAGAGTTAATTGAATCTTCACTATAGTAGGAGAGACAGACACCCGCAAAGCCTCTTATGCAATACAAGTTGCATGTCGAACGAGGAACAAGTCTCATGAACGCGGTCATGTAAAATTAGTCCGAGCCGCTTCATCCCACTATGCCACAAAGATGCAAAGTACTCAAACTAAAGACAACAAGAGCATCAACGCCCACAAAACCATTGTGTTCTACTCGTGCAACCATCTATGCATAGACACGGCTCTGATACCACTGTAGGGATTCGTTGCATAGAAAACAAAAAATTTCCTACCGCGAGAACGCAATCCAAGCCAAGATGCAATCTAGAAGACGGGAGCAACGAGGAGATGATCGAGACTCACCCTTGAAGATTTCCAAAGCCTACAAGATGAGGCTCTTGTTGCTGCGGTAGACGATCACTTGCCGCTTGCAAAAGCGCGTAGAAGATCTTGATCACGGTGCCACGATCGGGCAGCACCTCCATACTCGGTCACACGTTCGGTGTTGATGAAGACGACGTCCTTCTCCACGTTCCAGCGGGCAGCGGAAGTAGTAGCTCCTCCTTGAATCCGACAGCACGACGGCATGGTGGCGGTGGCGGTGGCGGTGGTGAACTCCGGCGGAGCTTCGCTAAGCGTGCGGGAGAGGTGGAGGAGAGAGGGGGCGGCTAGGGTTTGGGAGAGGGGGTGGCCGGCCTCAAGGGGTGCGGCCAGCTTGTGGCTTTGTGGTGGCCGGCCCCCTCCCCTATGCCCCTCATTATATAGGTGGATCGCCAAGTGTTGGACTACAAGTCTTCGAATAAGACCCCAACACAAGAACCTTCCATGTAGTAGGGAAACCTACCCAAGGTGGGACTCCCACCTCAAGTGGGATTCCCCCCTTCCATGTGGGGGGTGGCCGGCCCCTTAGGTGGAGTCCACCTTGGACTCTCCCCTCTAGGGTTGGCCGGCCATGGGGAGGTGGGGTCCCTCCTGGACTCCTCCTTCCTTAGTGATTCCTTCCGAACTTTTCTAGAACCTTCTAGAACCTTCCGTAAAATCACCGGATCATTTTCAAACTTATAAAATGACTTCCTATATATGAATCTTATTCTCCGGACCATTCCGGAACTCCTCGTGATGTCTGGGATCCCATCCGAGACTTCGAACAATACTTCGAACTCCATTCCATATTCAAGTTCTACCATTTCAACATCAAACCTTAAGTGTGTCACCCTACGGTTCGCGAACTATGTGGACATGGGTGAGAACTCTCTCCGACCAATAACCAATAGCGGGATCTAGAGATCCATAATGGCTCCCACATATTCAACGATGACTTTCGTGATCGAATGAACCATTCACATACGATACCAATTCCCTTTGTCACGCGATATTTTACTTGTCCGAGGTTTGATCATCGGTATCACTCTATACCTTGTTCAACCTCGTCTTCTGACAAGTACTCTTTACTCGTACCGTGGTATGTGGTCTCTTATGAACTTATTCATATGCTTGCAAGACATTAGACGACATTCCACCAAGAGGGCCCAGAGTATATCTATCAATCATCGGGATGGAAAAATCCCACTGTTGATCCATATGCCTCAACTCATACTTTCCGGATACTTAATCCCACCTTTATAACCACCCATTTACGCAGTGGCGTTTGATGTAATCAAAGTACCGTTCCGGTATAAGTGATTTACATGATCTCATGGTCATAAGGACTAGGTAACTATGTATCGAAAGCTTATAGCAAAAAACTTAATGACGTGATCTTATGCTACGCTTAATTGGGTGTGTCCATTACATCATTCATATAATGATATAACCTTGTTATTAATAACATCCAATGTTCATGATTATGAAACTAATCATCCATTAATCAACAAGCTAGTTAAGAGGCATACTAGGGACTCTTTGTTGTTTACATATCACACATGTATCAATGTTTCGGTTAATACAATTATAGCATGGTATATAAACATTTATCATAAACATAAAGATATATAATAACCACTTTTATTATTGCCTCTTGGGCATATCTCCAATAGTTAATATACCCATAAAGTATACCCACAACAGTAGCCCCCGAAGTTCTCCGAGATTCATCATTCCTCCGACTCCAATCAACTCGGTTCCGAAGAGAATCTTGAAGAGCTTCTAAACTTTACTCGTTTCCGATGTCAATTTCTCGGAAAATACCTTTTCTTCAATAATGGCAATGTAGCAGATGTTCCACTTATCCCGCGCACAACTTCCTTTTTTCCCGCGCTAAATTTTCGGAGATGCGAATCTATAGCCGGAAATTTCGGGAGCACGCAGTCAAGTTACCTCCACGTAGTTTCACCGCTTTTAACCTAAGACACATGTCATGCATCCAACGGCGCGGCCGTTCAGTTCCAACCGTCGGATCTGAAATGCGAATCTCCGCGCGAGGTCTATAAATACCCCCGCGCGCGGTAACTTGCCATTCTTTCACCGCAATCCCCTCTCCATCTTCTTCCTCGCGCAGCGCCACCCGTGAGATCTGAACTCCGGCGACACCTTGCATGGAGAGCTTCATCCGCCGCCGTTCCAAGGTCTCCCTCGACCCAAGATTCACGCATTTGATCGGGATTTCGTCCCCGCCGCTGATTCGTGGTCGCCAGAGGCTCAACGCCGCAAGTCCAGTCACCTCAACCTCGTCGATGTCCCGAAGAACCACTGCGCCATTAACGGTAAGTGTGCTGGCCTCGTAGAAGAAGAAGTAGTGTAGATTCCGACTACTCAAACTAGTTTGCATGGGTGCAGCTGGAAGCATGTCGCATGGTTCACCAAATTGTACTGGTAGTTCTCCGAATAGCCCGGAACCCAGCACATTAGAACCAATCTGCCCGGAACCCCTTGCATACTTGCCACCATATATTTCCGACATCAGACTAGCTCAACCATTCTCCGCCTCTTCCAGCACTGCACTAGGCCGGATCCCCACCTCCAAAGAAATCCAAGAATAACTTGAAGGACAAGCCAGGATGGCTGCTAAAGTGCAGGAGGCGGAAGCGAAGAAGGCTTCCAAGGCCGAGATCCGAGAGGGCGAGAAGGGTCAGTGGTGGCCTTGCAAAATCAAGGACTCGGAACTGAGGGATCTTCAAAGTGAAGGCATGATTTCTCCGCAATGGAGTTTCATGCACGAATCCGACGTCCCCAAACCAGACGTGGACGAAAGAGTCCTGACAAAAGCCTGGGTTGAGCGCGGATTATCGCTCCCCTGTTTGGAGTTTTTTTCTCTCCATCCTCAGCACTTATGGGCTTCAACCCCATAATATCTGCCCGAATTCTTATCTCCTCCTCTCGAACTTTGCCACACTTTGCGAAGGGCATCTCGGAATCCGCCCGGACGTCAGACTATGGCAGTTTTTCTTCCGGGTGAAGAAAGAGACCAAGGACAAGAATATGGTGAACTGCGGCAGCATGACCTTCATGCTCTGGCCTGGTCGTATGTATCCGCCCCACGACTCCCACGAATCCATCCGGTACTGGAACACCGGATGGTTCTACGTGGAGAACGTCGTAGTTCCGGGTGTCCATGAAGGGCTGCCCAAATTCATCAACAAGCCTCCGGAAGAACGTGACAGCTGGAGCTTCGTCTCCACGCTCGCCCAGACTCCGATACTGGAGAAAGTTGCGCGGAGGATCTCTTGGTTAGTCCACGACGGGCTAACCGGAACTCAGCTCACTCTAAGCTGGTTCTCTCGGCGGATCCAGCCTCTGCGATATAACGCACACTTAATCTGCGCATACACCGGGGCGGACGACCCTCTCCGAGTAACCCGCCACGATCTCCCTGCTGATTCTCTCAAGAGGAGAATCAAAACACTTGTGAAGATAGGCCGGGGCCAACCGGTCCCGGAATTGATAAAAGACATCAATACAAACGACCAATGTCCTCCGGTAAGCACTTGTACTTTGCTATTCTTCAACTTCTCATATTTTTGATGTGTTCTAACTTACTCCCGAATTCTCCTCTCAGCTCGATACTTTGGTGGAGGAAGATTTCCGCAACATACTCCGAGTCCCCGTCAGCGGCGAAGCGGCGGAGGAGGATCCGGAAGACGACGAGGAGGAGGAGGAGGAGGAGCAAGCGCCTCGAAAGGCCGCCCCTCGCCCTACTAAGCTTCCCCGTGCCAAAGCTTCCGGCTTTGAAGCCGGAGCTAGCGGCGAGGCCTCCGCCAAGAAGCCCAAAGTCACGAAGCCACCTCCGCTGAATTCCAAGAAAGCGGAGCGTGAGCGCATCAAACTGCTAATGACAGCAGGAAAACGATCGCGCCCCATCATTCCTGGCACCACGTGAGTTTTCGAGTATAGCGCATCTTTATTTTGATAAAACGTGTTACTTATTTATTTCCTTTGCCTGTTTGAAGGAATCCGAGTACCACCACCGCACGGACCAACGTCCAAGAGCCCATCACCAAGTACATGAAGAAGTCTCCAGCCATTGGCCCTGCAATGCCAGCTCCGCCAAGTGCTTCCCACGCCACTCCCCAGCCATCTCCTCCTCAGGCTGAGCGATCTCCCCCTCCTGCTACGGAAACTCCACCGGAGATAATTCCGGTAAGTAGCGAGAAAGTGGGCGGAGAAAGCTCCGGAGCAAAACAAGCTGCCCCTAAAGAAGCTGGAGTACAAGGCCAAGAGGAGGCAGAAGTCAACTCTTTGGGAAAGGCTGAAATTGCAGCAGGTGACGTCATCGTGTTTCCGAAGAACTTTGGAGATCCGGCTGACCTTACCTCCACCACCAAGGCATATGCGACCAAATTTTTCAACAAGCTCACTGAGGCGGAGAAGTGGGATCTTGAAAAGGATCTGCTCAACTCCATGTTGGACAATGCCTGGGGTAAGCCTGACGCCGAGTCATCGGAAATTCAGAACTTCAAGAAGGAAGTTGGCCAGTTCTTCGACAAACTCCTCTGCAAGCGCAAGGTACTCCCCAGTAGCCCCCAAGTATATAGGCGGAAACTAGTCAATAGTTAGCGTCTAAATACTTTAGAGAAAACTTAAACTGAAGAATATTTTAAAAATGTCGCAGTAGCCCCCAAGCATTATGGCGGAAAAGTTTCCGGCATCAATGCTTCAGAAGGACCTACTTGTAAAATACCCAGAATTTACTCCTGCTATGTTTCTACTTACAGGAACAGCAGGCTCTGCATTACGAGCTCCACAAGAACATTGCCCTGCAGCGCCGCGTTTCCTTGAGCCAGGCGGAGAAAATTCAAATGTTTAAGCAGGAGAACGCGGATCTGAAGAAGCAGCTGTCAGACGCCCAAGGTTGGTTTCCGACTCACTTGCGAATAATTCATGATCCGAATTCCAAACTGATTTTGATTTATCTTGGATATGCGCATCCTCTTCCCTCGCCGCAGCATCCTCCTAGCTCGAGACTCTTCGCTCCTCCCAGAAAGATCTAGAGGCGAAGCTTGCAGAGGCGGAGAAAAAGCTGGCGGAAAAGAGCTCCGAACTCATCCGGAAGGAAGGTGAATTCAAGCTAAAAAAGAAAAACTGATAGTGAAACCAGCAGAAAGATCTTGGCGGACTTCGGAATTACATGGAGACGGCGGAGAGGCACTGGGACTTGCTCAACGAGGACGTCATGGGTATATCTCCGAAGTTCATATAATAATGTATGTGCTGAACTCAATCTTTAATTTATGCTTATCTCCGATCGCCTCATGCCGAGCCTCTTGGATACAATGAGGAGCGTCGAAGCCAGTTCCCTCGAGATGATCTGCTTCAGCTCGCCGGAGATGACTGCAAGGATCTCATCTCCGCCTCCCGGAAGATTTGCCACAACTTATCAATCAAGAAGAGCCGAACTTGCAAAGTTCGAAAGCTTATCCAGAGAATGGACATTCTTCCGGAACTGGTGGTGGATCTGCAGGCGTCATCGGCCCGAGGTGTTGCTGCCATGTCCTTGGCTATGTGCCTAGCAGATAACCCGGGTCTTGATATTGACAGAGTGACTTCCGGTGTTCCTCCGAACTCGGACGTCAATGCGCTGCTGGACGCAGTTAGTGGCTACGACACCCGCATCGCCCGGAGAATCTGTCATGATGAGTTTTATGACAAGGTGGTTCTTCCAGCCGACGAAGCACTTGAAGCAGAGCTCCATAAGAAACGCGAAGCGGAGGCCAGACCTGCCCAATCCGGAAGTCAATATACCTAGACAAGCTCCAAGGACAAGGGTGTCGCAGTATCTCGACGACTAAGGACGACGAAGAAGAAGCCGACCCGAAGGTTGATGACAAGAGCGAAGCTTCTCCTGCTAAGGAGAAGTAAGAAACTTATTCCCGCGGGAAGAAAACAATGCATCATTTTGGCCCCTTCGAGGGTTTGTAATATAACTTAAATTCTTAAGTAGATAGGGACGAAACACTTATGCATGGGCGGAAAAAACTTATCCTGCTATCTGTTATAATTATTTGCATGTTTCGTTTGTGGAAAGCAAGTGCTGGTTTTTATGTTTTCCGGCTTGCTCACTTGACCTTCTGCGAGCCGGAAAACATTTAGCCGGAAACGCACGCCAGCGGCGACGGAGCCCAATGGCAATCTGTCAATAACCGCGGAAACAAGCCCCCAGCCGAGGTGCCGGAAGTCGCTACCAGGAATCCATGAGTTCGCAACAGAAAGCATTTCCACCAGAAAACATAAGCTTACTTCCTAAAGGACGATTTTGAAAATCACAACTTTCATACATGCCTAGGCGGAAATATCCAGCTCTACGGTTTTAGTCGGAAAACATACACGGTCTAAAAATGAACAAGGAGGTAAAAGACTCAAAGAGTGAACCAGAAGCTATATTTCATTGATCATGTATAACTATTATAGTGTATGTAACTCAAACAAATTGCTAAGTGTGGAAAGGACGTAGCTGTGCAATGTTCCAGGGACGTTCTGTTTCATCGTATATGTCATCCGGATCCTCTCGCTTGCGTTTTCGGTACCAATTAGCAGGTCTATCCTTTAACTCCCGGAAATCGACAAGCTAGTACGATCCGTTATGAAGCACTTTGCTAATGACAAAGGGTCCTTGATGCGTGTAGTTGACACGTCCGTTGGGAACCCCAAGAGGAAGGTGTGATGCGCACAGCGGCAAGTTTCCCTCAGTAAGAAACCAAGGTTTAATCGAACCAGTAGGAGTCAAGAAGCACGTTGAAGGTTGATGGCGGCGGGATGTAGTGCGGCGCAACACCAGAGATTCCGGCGCCAACGTGGAACCTGCACAACACAACCAAAGTACTTTGCCCCAACGAAACAGTGAGGTTGTCAATCTCACCGGCTTGCTGTAACAAAGGATTAACCGTATTGTGTGGAAGATGATTGTTTGCAGAAAACAGTAGAACAGTATTGCAGTAGATTGTATGCGATGTAAAGAATAGGACCGGGGTCCACAGTTCACTAGAGGTGTCTCTCCCTTAAGATAAACAGCATGTTGGGTGAACAAATTACAGTTGGGCAATTGACAAATAGAGAGGGCATAACAATGCACATACATGTCATGATAAGTATTGTGAGATTTAATTGGGCATTACGACAAAGTACATAGACCGCTATCCAGCATGCATCTATGCCTAAAAAGTCCACCTTCAGGTTATCATCCAAACCCCCTCCAGTATTAAGTTGCTAACAACAGACAATTGCATTAAGTATTGCGCGTAATGTAATCAGTAACTACATCCTCGAACATAGCACCAATGTTTTATCCCTAGTGGCAACAGCACATCCATAATCTTAGAGGTTTCTGTCACTCCCCCAGATTCACGGAGACATGAACCCACTATCGAGCATAAATACTCCCTCTTGGAGTTACAAGCATCTACTTGGCCAGAGCATCTACTAGTAACGGAGAGCATGCAAGATCATAAACAACACATAGACATGAATTGATAATCAACATAACATAGTATTCTCTATTCATCGGATCCCAACAAACGCAACATATAGAATTACAGATAGATGATCTTGATCATGTTAGGCAGCTCACAAGACCCGACAATTAAGCACAATGGGGAGAAGACAACCATGTAGCTACTGCTATGGACCCATAGTCCAGGGGTGAACTACTCACTCATCACTCCGGAGGCGACCATGGCGGTGAAGAGTCCTTCGGGAGATGAATCCCCTCTCCGGCAGGGTGCCGGAGGCGATCTCCTGAATCCCCCGAGATGGGATTGGCGGCGGCGGCGTCTCTGGAAGGTTTTCCGTATCGTGGCTCTCGGTATTGGGGGTTTCGCGACGGAGGCTTTAAGTAGGCGGAAGGGCAGGTCAGGGGGCCACACGAGGGGCCCATACCATAGGTCGGCGCGGCCAAGGGCCAGGCCACGCCGCCCTAGGGTTTGGCCGCCTCGTGGCCCCACTTCGTCTCCTCTTCGGTCTTCTGGAAGCTTCGTGGCAAAATAGGACCCTGGGCGTTGATTTCGTCCAATTCCGAGAATATTTCGTTACTAGGATTTCTGAAACCAAAACAGCTAGAAAACAAAGAACTAGCTCTTCGGCATCTTGTTAATAGGTTAGTTCCAGAAAATGCACGAATATGACATAAAGTGTGCATAAAACATGTAGATATCATCAATAATGTGGCATGGAACACAAGAAATTATCGATACGTCGGAGACGTATCAGCATCCCCAAGCTTAGTTCTGCTCGTCCCGAGCAGGTAAAACGATAACAAAGATAATTTCTGGAGTGTCATGCCATCATAACCTTGATCATACTATTTGTAAACATATGTAATGAATGCAGCGATCAAAACAATGGTAATGACATGAGTAAACAAGTGAATCATAAAGCAAAGACTTTTCATGAATAGTACTTCAAGACAAGCATCAATAAGTCTTGCATAAGAGTTAACTCATAAAGCAATAAATCAAAGTAAAGGTATTGAAGCAACACAAAGGAAGATTAAGTTTCAGCGGTTGCTTTCAACTTATAACATGTATATCTCATGGATAATTGTCAACATAGAGTAATATAATAAGTGCAATATGCAAGTATGTAGGAATCAATGCACAGTTCACACAAGTGTTTGCTTCTTGGGGTGGAGAGAAATAGGTGAACTGACTCAACATAAAAGTAAAAAGAATGGTCCTTCAAAGAGGAAAGCATCGATTGCTATATTTGTGCTAGAGCTTTTATTTTGAAAACATGAAACAATTTTGTCAACGGTAGTAATAAAGCATATGAATTATGTAAATTATATCTTACAAGTTGCAAGCCTCATGCATAGTATACTAATAGTGCCCGCACCTTGTCCTAATTAGCTTGGACTACCGGATCATCGCAATACACATGTTTTAACCAAGTGTCACAATGGGGTACCTCCATGCCGCCTGTACAAAGGTCTAAGGAGAAAGCTCGCATTTTGGATTTCTCGCTTTTGATTATTCTCAACTTAGACATCCATACCGGGACAACATGGACAACAGATAATGGACTCCTCTTTAATGCATAAGCATGTGGCAACAATTATTATTCTCATATGAGATTGAGGATATATGTCCAAAACTAAAACTTCCACCATGAATCATGGCTTTAGTTAGCGGCCCAATGTTCTTCTCTAACAATATGCATGCTTAACCATAGGGTGGTAGATCTCTCTTACTTCAGACAAGACGGACATGCATAGCAACTCACATGATATTCAACAAAGAATAGTTGATGGCGTCCCCAGAAACATGGTTATCGCACAACAAGCAACTTAATAAGAGATAAAGTGCATAAGTACATATTCAATACCACAATAGTTTTTAAGCTATTTGTCCCATGAGCTATATATTGCAAAGGCGAATGATGGAATTTAAAGGTAGCACTCAAGCAATTTACTTTGGAATGGCGGAGAAATACCATGTAGTAGGTAGGTATGGTGGACACAAATGGCATAGTGGTTGGCTCAAGGATTTTGGATGCATGAGAAGTATTCCCTCTCGATACAAGGTTTAGGCTAGCAAGGTTATTTGAAACAAACACAAGGATGAACCGGTGCAGCAAGACTCACATAAAAGACACATTGTAAACATTATAAGACTCTACACCGTATTCCTTGTTGTTCAAACTCAATACTAGAAATTATCTAGACCTTAGAGAGACCAAATATGCAAACCAAATTTTAGCATGCTCTATGTATTTCTTCATTAATGGGTGCAAAGTATATGATGCTAGAGCTTAAACATGAGCACAACAATTGCCAAGTATCAAATTATCCAAGACATTATAGAATTACTACATGTAGCATTTTCCAATTCCAACCATATAACAATTTAACGAAGAAGAAACTTCGCCATGAATACTATGAGTAAAGCCTAAGGACATACTTGTCCATATGCAACAGCGAAGCGTGTCTCTCTCCCATACAGCGAATGCTAGGATCCATTTTATTCAAACAAAACAAAAAACAAAAAACAAACCGACGCTCCAAGCAAAGCACATAAGATGTGACGGAATAAAAATATAGTTTCAGGGGAGGAACCTGATAATGTTGTCGATGAAGAAGGGGATGCCTTGGGCATCCCCAAGCTTAGACGCTTGAGTCTTCTTGATATATGCAGGGGTGAACCACCGGGGCATCCCCAAGTTTAGAGCTTTCACTCTCCTTGATCATATTGTATCATCTCCCTCTCTTGATCCTTGAAAACTTCCTCCACACCAAACTTAGAACAACTCATTAGAGGGTTAATGCACAATCAAAATATACATGTTCAGAGGTGACATAATCATTCTTAACACTTCTGGACATTGCACAAAGCTACTGAAAGTCAATGGAATCGAAATATCCATCGAACATAACAAAACAGGCAATGCGAAATAAAAGGCAGAATCTGTCAAAACAGAACAGTTCGTATTGAAGAATTTTATCGAGGCACCAGACTTGCTCAAATGAAAATGCTCAAATTGAATGAAAGTTGCGTACATATCTGAGGATCACTCACGTAAATTGGCATAATTTTCTGAGTTAACTACAGAGAAAACAGCCCAGATTCGTGACAGCAAAGAAATCTGTTTCTGCGCAGTAATCCAAATCTAGTATGAACTTTACTATCAACGACTTTACTTGGCACAACAAAACACTAAACTAAGATAAGGAGAGGTTGCTACAGTAGTAAACAACTTCCAAGACACAAAATAAAAACAAAGTACTGTAGTAAAAACATGGGTTGTCTCCCATAAGCGCTTTTCTTTAACGCCTTTCAGCTAGGCACAGAAAGTGTATATCAAGTATTATCAAGAGACGAAGTGCCAACATCATAATTTGTTCTAATAATAGAATCAAAAGGTAACTTCATTATCTTTCTAGGGAAGTGTTCCATACCTTTCTTGAGAGGAAATTGATATTTAATATTACCTTCCTTCATATCAATAGTAGCACCAACGGTTCGAAGAAAAGGTCTTCCCAATATAATGGGGCAAGATGCATTGCATTCAATATCCACGACAACAAAATCAACGGGGACAAGGTTATTGTTAACCATAATATGAACATTATCAACTCTCCCCAAAGGTTTCTTTTTAGCATTATCAGCGAGATTAACATCCAAATAACAATTTTTCAATGGTGGCAAGTCAAGCATATCATAGACTTTCTTAGGCATAACAGAAATACTTGCACCAAGATCACATAAAGCATTACAATCAAAATCATTGACCCTCATTTTAATGATGGGTTCCCAACCATCCTCTAGCTTTCTAGGAAAAGAAGTTTCAAGTTTTAGTTTTTCTTCTCGAGCTTTTATGAGAGCATTTGTAATATGTTTTGTGAAAGCCAAGTTTACAGCGCTAGCATTGGGACTCTTAGCAAGTTTTTGTAAGAACTTTATAACTTCAGAGATGTGGCAATCATCAAAATCTAAATCATTATGAGCTACAGCAATGGGATCATCATCCCCAAGGTTGGAAAAAATTTCAGTAGTTTTATCACAAGCAATTTCAGCAGTTTTAGCAATTTCAGGCAGTTTTGTACGCTTTGCACTAGGAGTAGAAACATTGCCAACACCAATTATTTTACCATTAATAGTAGGTGGTGCAGCAACATGTGAAGAATCAACATTACTTGTGGTGGTAATAGTCCAAACTTTAGCTACATTTTTCTCTTTAGCTAGTTTTTCATTTTCTTCTCTATCCCACCTAGCACGCAATTCAGCCATCAATCTTATATTCTCATTAATTCTAACTTGGATGGCATTTGCTGTAGTAACAATTTTATTTTCAATATCCCTATTAGGCATAACTTTCTATTTCAAAAGATCAACATCAGAGGCAAGACTATCAACCTTAGAAGCGAGAATATCTATTTTATTGAGTTTTTCCTCAACAGATTTGTTAAAGGCAGTTTGTGTACTAATAAATTCTTTAAGCATAGCTTCAAGTCCAGGGGGTGTATTCCTATTATTATTGTAAGAATTCCCATAAGAATAAGCATAACCGTTACCATTATTATAAGGATATGGCCTATAGTTATTACTAGAATTGTTCCGATAAGCATTGTTGTTGAAATTATTATTTTTAATGAAGTTTATATCAACATGTTCTTCTTGGGCAACCAATGAAGCTAACGGAACATTATTAGGATCAACATTAGTCCTATCATTCACAAGCATAGACATAATAGCATCAATCTTATCATTCAAGGAAGAGGATTCTTCAACAGAATTTACCTTCTTACCTTGTGGAGCTCTTTCCGTGTGCCATTCAGAGTAATTAATCATCATATTATCAAGGAGCTTTGTTGCTTCACCAAGAGTGATGGACATAAAGGTACCTCCAGCAGCTGAATCCAATAGGTTCCGTGAGGAAAAATTCAGTCCTGCATAAAAGGTTTGGATGATCATCCAAGTAGTCAGTCCATGGGTTGGGCAATTTTTAACCAAAGATTTCATTCTTTCCCATGCTTGTGCAACATGCTCAGTATCTAATTGTTTAAAATTCATTATGCTACTCCTCAAAGATATAATTTTAGCAGGGGGATAATATCTACCAATAAAAGCATCCTTGCATTTAGTCCATGAATCAATACTATTCTTAGGCAGAGATAGCAACCAATCTTTAGCTCTTCCTCTTAATGAGAAAGGAAACAATTTCAATTTAATAATATCACCATCTACATCCTTATACTTTTGCATTTCACATAGTTCAACAAAATTATTAAGATGGGCAGCAGCATCATCAGAACTAACACCAGAAAATTGCTCTCGCATAACAAGATTCAGTAAAGCAGGTTTAATTTAAAAGAATTCTGCTGTAGTAGCAGGTGGAGCAATAGGTGTGCATAAGAAATCATTATTATTTGTGGTCGTGAAATCACACAACTTAGTATTTTCAGGAGTACCCATTTTAGCAACAGTAAATAAAGCAAACTCGATAAAGTAAATGCAAGTAACTAATTTTTTTGGGTTTTTGATATAGCAAACAAGATAGCAAATAAAGTAAAACTAGCAACTAATTTTTTTGTATTTTGATTTAGTGCAGCAAACAAAGTAGTAAATAAAACTAAGCAAGACAAAAACAAAGTAAAGAGATTGGGATGTGGAGACTCCCCTTGCAGCGTGTCTTGATCTCCCCGGCAACGGCGCCAGAAATTTGCTTGATGCGTGTAGTTGACACGTCCGTTGGGAACCCCAAGAGGAAGGTGTGATGCGCACAGCGGCAAGTTTCCCTCAGTAAGAAACCGAGGTTTAATCGAACCAGTAGGAGTCAAGAAGCACGTTGAAGGTTGATGGCGGCGGGATGTAGTGCGGCGCAACACCAGAGATTCCGGCGCCAACGTGGAACCTGCACAACACAACCAAAGTACTTTGCCCCAATGAAACAGTGAGGTTGTCAATCTCACCGGCTTGCTGTAACAAAGGATTAACCGTATTGTGTGGAAGATGATTGTTTGCAGAAAATAGTAGAACAGTATTGCAGTAGATTGTATGCGATGTAAAGAATAGGACCGGGGTCCACAGTTCACTAGAGGTGTCTCTCCCATAAGATAAACAACATGTTGGGTGAACAAATTACAGTTGGGCAATTGACAAATAGAGAGGGCATAACAATGCACATACATGTCATGATAAGTATTGTGAGATTTAATTGGGCATTATGACAAAGTACATAGACCACTATCCAGCATGCATCTATGCCTAAAAAGTCCACCTTCAGGTTATCATCCGAACCCCCTCCAGTATTAAGTTGTTAACAACAGACAATTGCATTAAGTATTGCGCGTAATGTAATCAGTAACTACATCCTCGAACATAGCACCAATGTTTTATCCCTAGTGGCAACAGCACATCCATAATCTTAGAGGTTTCTCACTCCCTGCATTCACGGAGACATGAACCCACTATCGAGCATAAATACTCCCTCTTGGAGTTACAAGCATCTACTTGGCCAGAGCATCTAGTAGTAACGGAGAGCATGCAAGATCATAAACAACACATAGACATGAATTGATAATCAACATAACATAGTATTCTCTATTCATCGGATCCCAACAAACGCAACATATAGAATTACAGATAGATGATCTTGATCATGTTAGGCAGCTCACAAGACCCGATAATTAAGCACAATGGGGAGAAGACAACCATCTAGCTACTGCTATGGACCCATAGTCCAGGGGTGAACTACTCACTCATCACTCCGGAGGCGACCATGGCGGTGAAGAGTCCTCCGGGAGATGAATCCCCTCTCCGGCAGGGTGCCGGAGGCGATCTCCTGAATCCCCCGAGATGGGATTGGCGGCGGCGTCTCTGGAAGGTTTTCCGTATCGTGGCTCTCGGTATTGGGGGTTTCACGACGGAGGCTTTAAGTAGGCGGAAGGGCAGGTCAGGGGGCCACACGAGGGGCCCACACCATAGGTCGGCGCGGCCAAGGGCCAGGCCGCGCCGCCCTAGGGTTTGGCCGCCTCGTGGCCCCACTTCGTCTCCTCTTCGGTCTTCTGGAAGCTTCGTGGCAAAATAGGACCCTGGGCGTTGATTTCATCCAATTCCGAGAATATTTCGTTACTAGGATTTCTGAAACCAAAAACAGCAGAAAATAGCAACTGGCTCTTCGGCATCTTGTTAATAGGTTAGTTCCAGAAAATGCACGAATATGACATAAAGTGTGCATAAAACATGTAGATATCATCAATAATGTGGCATGGAACACAAGAAATTATCGATACATCGGAGACGTATCAGTCCTTCCCATGGAGATTGCAACTTATGATCTTTCACCTGGCGAAGGCGGAGGACCAAGTCTCCGGCCATGAACGAGCGATTCCGAACTCGATGGCTGTGATAGCGTCGGAGTTTTTGCTGGTAGATGGTGGAACGTTGGTCAGCTAGATTCCGAGCTTCTTCGATCAGGTCCACAGATAGCTGTCTGGCCTCGTCAGCAGTTTCTTCATTGTAGGTGGAGACTCGCGGTGAATCGTGGATGATGTCGGAGGGGAGCACAACTTCAGATCCGTATACCAGGAAGAACAGAGTAAATCCGGTTGACCTGTTAGGGGTCATTCGTAAACTCCACAGGACAGAGTCCAACTCATCAGCCCAAGCTCCAGCTGCGCGTCGCAGTGGTTCTTCAAGGCGTGGTTTAATTCCGGATAGTATGAGGTCATTGGCTCTTTCGACCTGACCATTGTATTGTGAATGAGCCACAGATGCAAGGTCAAGCCGGATCCCTACGTCATAGCAATACTCCTTCAATTCTCCTTGTGCGAAGTTTGTGCCATTGTCTGTGATTATGTTGTGTGGGATGCCGAATCTCGTTACGAGGCTGCAAACAAATTTTAGTGCCATAGCACCATCGGCTTTTCTCATTGGCTTTGTCTCGATCCACTTACTGAACTTGTCATTATCGACCAGGAGGTACTCAAAACCGCCAGGAGACGACTTTTTAAACTTTCCAACCATATCTATCCCCCAGACCGCAAACGGCCAGGTGATAGGGATGGTCTTCAGCTCTTGGGCTGGAGGGTTTGGTTGACTAGCATAGTACTGGCAACCTCGAAAAGTTTTTACCAGCTTGTCATCGTCTTCTTTAGCTGTGAGCCAGTAATATCCGATCCGAAAAGCTTTTGCAACGAGGGACCTAGGGGCGGCATGATGCCCGCAATCCCCTGCATGGATCTCTCTGAGGATTTCAATGCCATCTTGATTGGAGACGCATTTGAGAAATACCCCAGTTGCGCTTCGTTTGTAGAGCTGTCCATCAACGATTGTGTAGGATCGTGCTCTTCCGATGATCTATCGTGCGAGGACCTCGTCCTCTGGCAACTTTTGATCGATGAGGTAGTCCAGGAACGGCTGTGTCCAGGCCGGAATGATAGCCATCACTTCCTTAGCCGGAGATACTGCCATGTCTGGCTTTTCCGGGTTTGCGCCCTTCACCGAGGGTATCCGTAGGTGCTCCAGGAAAATGTCAGGCGGAATTGGTTTCCTGCCGGATCCGAGCTTGGATAGCATGTCTACCGTTGTGTTATTGTCTCTCCTGAGGTACTTGACTTCGTATCCGAGGAAGCATTTGGCGATCTCGTCAACTTTGTCTCTGTAAGCCGCCATGACGGAGTTTCTGGCGTTCCAGGTTCCGGCTACTTGTTGTGCCACTAGGTCGGAATCTCCGCAGCAAATGATGTGCTTGATCCCAATTTCCTTAGCGATGCGCAGACCGTGTAGTAGAGCCTCGTATTCCGCAATGTTATTTGTAGCTTCGAAGTGAATCTGCATAACGTACTGCAGTTCTTCTCCGGTAGGGGACTTCAGGGTGACTCCGGCTCCTGAGCCTTGATGCTGCTTGGATCCATCGAAGTGCATGACCCATGTTTCAGGTTCCGGCTCCAGATTTGCATCCGGAGCTTCTGTCCAATCTGCGACGAAATCTGCCAAGATCCGGGACTTGATCGCACTCCTGGCTTTGTAATCGATGTTGAAGGCAGATAATTCAATGCCCCATTTTGTTGTGCGTCCTATTGCGTCAGCGTTGTTAAGTATCGTAGACAGTGGAGCCTTGCTCACGACTGTTACGGGGTGCTCTTGGAAGTAGTGTCTCAGCTTCCTGCTACCTATGAACACGCCATAGGCTAGCTTTTGAAAGTGAGGATATCTTTGTTTGGATTCCGTCAGTACCTCGCTAATGTAATAGACTGGCCTTTGGACTCCATACTCGTGACCTTCTTCTTTTTGTTCCACCACGATGACGAGGTTGATGACTTTGTTGGTAGCTGCCAGGTAAATGAGCATAGGCTCAGACTCTTCTGGAGCTGCTAGAATAGGTGGGGAGGTGAGTATTTCCTTCAACCCCTGAAGTGATGCATCTGTTGCATCATCCCAGACAAATTTGTCTGTTTTATTCAGCAGCTTGTACAAAGGTAGCGCCTTCTCGCCAAGACGGCTAACAAACCTACTGATTGCTGCAACACAACCAGTTAGTCGTTGCACATCTTTGAGACAAGTTTGCCTTTTGATGCACATGATTGCCTTGATCTTTTCCGGGTTAACTTCAATGCCTCTGTGAGAGACGATGAAGCCAAGGAGTTTTCCGGCTGGAACGCCAAAGACGCACTTCAGCGGATTCAACATCATCTTGTACTATCGGAGGTTCTCAAAGGTTTTTGTGAGGTCGCTGATCAAGTCGGATCCTTTCCGGGTTATGACCGCAATGTCGTCGACGTAAGCGTGTACGTTCCGACCAATTTGGTCCTTCAAGCACCGCTGCATCGTACGTTGGTAGGTGGCACCTGCATTTTTCATACCAAAAGGCATGGTGACATAGCAGTAAGTGCCAAACGAAGTGATGAACGAGGCCGCCTTTTGGTCGGACTTCTTCATCTGGATCTGGTGATACCTGGAATATGCGTCAAGAAAACACAGAAGTTCCGCCCCTGCCGTCGAATCAATGACTTGGTCAATGCGCGGCAAGGGGAACGGATCCTTCAGATAATGCTTATTCAAGCCGGAGTAATCGATGCACATTCTTAGTATTTCAGAATTCTTTTTGGGTACAAGGACGGGGTTTCCGACCCAATCAGTATGGATAACTTCTACTACAAAACCTTCCTCTAGTAACTTTGCTAATTCCATTCCTATGGCGTGGCGCTTCTTATCTCCAAAGCGTCGCATAGCTTGCTTCACCGGTTTAGCCCTCGGATTTATGTTGAGGTAGTGCTCGGCGAGTTCCCTAGGTACTCCGAACATGTCAGGAGGCTACCATGCGAAGATGTCCATGTTAGCGTGGAGGAACTTGACGAGCGCGTCTTCCTATTTGGGGTCCATGTTGGCTCCGACCGAGACCTGTTTAGTGGTATCTCCTTGCTTGAAGTCAATTTTCTTGGTCTCTATCGCGGCCTTGAACGAGATCTGCTTCTTGGTGGTGTGCATCTCTTTTGGATCCACCGCGGCTCTGTAGCCTTGCAGCTCCTCTCCAGATATCACAGACTCTGCAACGGCGGCTTCGCCCAACTCGCACTCATGAGCCTTCTTGTAGTCTCCGGATACGGTAATCATGCCATTGGGACCCGAAATCTTGAGCTTGTTGTAGATGTAGCATGCTCTTGTGTGAAACTTATGGTAGGTGGGCCTGCCGAAGATGACGTGGTAGGAGCTCTTGAAGGGCACGACCTCAAACGTGATCATCTCTTCGCGAAAATTATTGATATCGCCGAAGGCCACGGGAAGTCTGATGCTGCCAAGGGAATTTGCCTTTTTACCCGGAACCACACCATGAAATTCAGTGGTGTTGTGTTTGAGCTGTTCCTTGGTAAGGTTCATCCGCTCCAGAGTCTCCAGGTACATGATATTCAAGCTGGCTCCACCGTCCATGAGGCACTTGGAGAAATCATAGGCGTCGATGCGGGGACTTACAACCAAGGCGTAGCACTCTTTCGGAATGACAGTAGGATGATCCTGTCTGTCAAACGTACACGGAGTTTCCGACCACCTGATATACTGCGGCACAGCCGGAACTGTGGCGTTCAGGATCCGGAGAGCTGACTTGCTAGCACAAACTGTTGGGGTTCCGAGGAAGGTGTGGTACGCGCCCACGCTCTTTTTGACGAAGGGGTTGGGTTTAGCTGCGGATCCTTCCTTGGGATCCGGCGAAGCATCATCCTCATTCATTTCCTCGGAACTGTCTTCCTCTTTGTCCTTGTTCTTTCCCTTGCCTCCTTTGCCGCGTGGGCGGTGCTTCCAGGCTCACTTGTATCCTGCTTCCGGGTCAGATTTGAGATCATTGACCCACTTGCAGTTGCAGTTGGTGTGAGTGGACTTTCCCATAGCTGGATCCAGATGTCTCTATACTCCTCGTAGGTTTGGGGGGCGCGGGTTCCGGCAGCGGTGACCTCGTCACTACGCTGCTGGCCCCTGCCGGCTCCGCCTCCGCGACCGTGGCCTCTTCCGCCTCCTTGACCTCCGCGCTGGAAAGCCATGACGACCATGTCGGATCCGCCACTTCTTTGGTCATCGGGGGGATTTTTCCGCTTGGTGCCGCTGCTGTTACCGTTATCACAGTTCTTCTTCTGCTGGTGCAGGGGAATTGCTGTAGCTGCGAGATCTCCGCCTGCGTTGTCATCGGCGGCAGTGTGATCGCTGGCGATGGCGATGATGTCATCCAAAGTCAGCTTGTTTGCATTGACCAAGCAGGTGAGCTTGTGTCGCAGCAGTCCTCCTCTCTGCAATCCACCTATAAAGGCGTGCATAGCTGTCCGATTATCAACGTTCTCGCACTCATTCCTGGTTGCTAACCATCGGGTGAGCAAGCTCCTTGATGTTTCACCCTTCTTCTGGATACATGCATGTAGGTCGCTTGTCGTGGCAGGTCTCTTGTAGGTGCCCCTGAAGTGCTTCTCGTAGGCGTTCTTCAGGTCGAACCAGCAAAAGATGGAGTTCTTCTCGAGGTCGCTGAGCCAGATCCGGGCTGGACCTACAAGGTACAGCTAAAGCATGCGGCAGGCGATATTAGGGGTTTCTCCGGCGAAGGTTACTGCATTGTAGTAATCCTCGATCCAGGTATCCGGCCTTTCGGTGCCATCATAATTCTTCAGGTTTCCGGGTAGCTTGAGGCTCATCCTTGGCTTTGGTTCCTCTCGAATCATCCTGCCAAAGCACTTTGGGCCGATGTAGTCGGATCTATATTCGTTGAGACATTCCCGCGCGTCACACGAGCCATTGCGGGAGGATTTTGAGCATGAGCGGGATCTCCGGCCACCGCCTCCGCCTCCTCCTCCGCCTCCACCGCTAGGTGGTGGGGAGGGAGATCTGCGAGGGGGCCGATGTGACCTCTTGCTTCCGCCTTCTGATTCTCCTCGCCCTTCACGATGCTGACTCTGGCTTCGGCGGCTGCCTTCACCATGGTGATGGCTGCCTTTATCGTTCCGGCTTCTGCGAGGCTCCGGGTCGCGCTCCTCGTGTCGGCTCCGACGGGGTTGCGGCGTGCGCTCCCTGTTCCTGTTGCTTTGAGGGACCACGTTGTCGCGGATGTTTATTCCACCAGGCCCATGGGGTCTGGTGTTTCCGGCTGGACTACGGCGGTGAGGAGGTGGAGGACGCGGGTATCCGTTGGGCGGAGGTGACGGGTTCCGGTACTTGTACCTACCAGTGTACTTCGCATCCTTTCCCTTCTTTGGGTCTGACGGAGGTGTCTTTGATGGCACAGGGATTGGATTGGGGTGTTCTCTGGTTTTCCTCCTGCGTTCTGAGGATCCGGTGCGCGATTCGTCATAGCAGTGCTTGCTTCTGGAGGCGTCCTTTTGCGCAGTGGAAACACATAACTCTGGGTTAGATTCCAACTTGCGCGAAGTGTCTGTCTTGCTCTGTTGCTGCACCGCCGAAGCGACGAGCATGCAGAGGTGGTTGATGTCAATTTCCTCATTCTTCTTGTTGAGAAGCTCCGCAGCCTTTTGCATGTTCTCCTTCGGAGTTGTGAGTGGCTGCAGATTAGAGGGAGTTGCGAAGGTGATCTTGCGGGGGCCAATGGCTTCCCGCCGGATCTTATCAGCTTCTTTTATTTTGGCCTCCCAATGTTCTCGAAGTTTTTTGGCCTTCTGTAAGGAGTCAACGGCTTCACGTTCTCTTTTGAGAAAGTTATCCATTACTTCTTGAGCTTCTTGCCTTTCCTCCAACATCGCGGCTGCGGTGGTGGAGATTTTCTTGGCGGTAGCCAGCATCTCCCTTCTTGTTGCTTCTAGAGCTACTGGATCTGCGGCTTCCTCCGGAGTTATAGGCTTGTTCAGGACTTCTGTGTGAACTAGGGCTCCTATGCCTGCTTTCTCCACAAGCTCTTCCGGGGTCAGGTAATCCTTGTCCCCAGAAAATTTGTCTTCTCCGGATTCTGACGCAGCGCGGCGACGAGGTCGCGACGACGGAGTATCCGAATTAGACTCTATCGGGAGAACTGCTGCAGCCGGCTTCTTCGTCAGCGTCTTCGCCTAAACCAGTTACGGTCGCTAGGACCTGCTTAGGTGGGGCAGATTCCGTGTCAGTTTCCTTTTCGCCTTCTAGCTCCTTCAAAGCTTGGTCGAATTCCTCCATGTTCATGGACGAAGCATAGTCGGAAGTTGGACTGAGGTTGCCCAAGATTGATTCTTCTATGTCTCCGGCCTCCCTTTGCTGATCCGGTGCGCTGCTATCTCCGGCAGCCTCATGCTGTTCCAGGGCGTCGTCGGTTCCGGCATCATCAACCTGCATGGGTCCTGCGTCTTCCGGAGGAGGAGCGGTTCCAGCGGTATGTGCGAGGAAGTGCACGAAGTGACACCTTTGCTTCTCTAACACCTGGGAGACCCAGGCGGATCTGCATTGGTCTTCCACCATTGTTTCCTGCTCAGGGGCGGATTGGGTGGGTTTTGAATTTTCCAGATCTAAGGCGGAATCTTCCCTAGGAAGTTCCAGCATCTCAGATCGGATCTTCGCGACTGCGTCCTGCTCAGCGGCGGTCGCGTCGGCGTTACTTACCAGGGCGTTTCCGTCGGAATCGACGGTTTCGCCGATGAAGATTTGTATGCCGCTAATCGGGACGATGGAGAGCTTGACGGGGTTGGTCCTAGCCGGAATCCAGCATTCGTCCTGGGGGACAATCGGAAAGTTCCCGGCGTAAAGGACGCACCCCCCAGCGATGGATTCGTCGTAGCTTCCCATGGCGGAACCCTCCCGGTTCCGGCCTCCAGACGCCGCTGGCCCCACGGTGGGCGCCAACTGTTGTTGCCTATTCGACGGTACTCCAGAGGAGGGATCCTCATGGAGGGGAGAAGAAGTAGGGGCCATAGGGCGGAGAGTCCTCAGGACGGTGGTACGCGATTTACCTAGCTTCGGATCACCTGCACGATGGCAAGGCCTACTGCTGCTTGTCTGGAATTATCTGGGCGCTTTCGCGTTGTTACAATGATTTGTGGTTGTGCCTCTAGGGCTCCCAGGATCCATCTTATAAAGACGCACGGATCTAGGGTTTACATGGAGAGTCCTAGCCGGAATACAAGTTGCCTAACTACGGTACAATATCTTGCCGTGTACGTCAAGGATCCGCCTTCCATCCAGGCCGTGCTGGATCCGGATACTTCATGGGCCTTCACAGATCCGGCCTCCTTCGTAGGTCGGTTGGGATCCGGCTCCTCGTTCCTGGGCTGGACTTCATCCTTCAGGATCTACAGCAACTGGGCCGCCCGATGGGCCACATGCCGCATCACCATCTGTGGGCCACTCGGGC
This sequence comes from Lolium perenne, assembly GCF_019359855.2. Classification (NCBI taxonomy): domain Eukaryota; kingdom Viridiplantae; phylum Streptophyta; class Magnoliopsida; order Poales; family Poaceae; genus Lolium; species Lolium perenne. The sequence goes on from NC_067246.2 coordinate 167,949,767, forward strand.
TTGCCGGATCTAGGCCATGCCGTTGATATACCCATAAAGTATACCCACAACACTGGCAGTGGAGTTTGAGATTGCTGTGTGGCTAAGGCCTGCAAAGCATATGAATTTGAACAATAAATGAGCAGTGCTACGTCTCCAACGTATCGATAATTTCTTATGTTCCATGCTTGTTTTATGACAATATCTACATGTTTTATACATACTTTATGTCATATTTATGCGTTTTCCGGAACTAACCTATTGACGAGATGCCGAAGTGCCAGTTCCTGTTTTCTGCTGTTTTTGGTTCCAGAAATCCTAGTAAGGAAATATTCTCGGAATTGGACGAAATCAACGCCCATCATCTTATAATTCCACGAAGCTTCCAGAACACCCGAGAGGGACCAGAGGAGAGCCACAGGGACACCACACAGGTGGCCGGCGCGGCCCAGGGGGGGCGCGCCCCCCTATTGTGTGGCGCCCCCGTAACCCTTCCGACTCCGACTCTCCGCCTATTCAAGCCTCCCTGACCTAAAAACTTCGGACGAATAAGCCACGGTACGAGAAACCTTCCAGAGCCGCCGCCATCGCAAAGCCAAGATCTGGGGGACAGAAGTCTCTGTTCCGGCACGCCGCTGGGACGGGGAAGTGCCCCCGAAAGGCATCTCCATCGACACCACTGCCATCTTCATCACCGCTGCTGTCTCCCATCAGGAGGGAGTAGTTCTCCATCGAGGCTAAGGGCTGTATTGGTAGCTATGTGGTTAAATCTCTCTCCCATGTACTTCAATACAATGATCTCATGAGCTGCCTTACATGATTGAGATTCATATGATGAGCTTTGTATCACTATTAATCTACGTGCTACTCTAGTTGTCACATCCCACTTTTCAAACCCTGCATAATTTCTAGTTTGAAAATTTTTGAGCCAACAAAAACTTTTTTTTTTATCTTGCTACCTTGTGAGTGCATAGATAGAATTCTTGCTTATGTTGGTAGTAGTTTGGTATGATAGTATAGTAACTTTCACTCAAAGCCCTTAGCACCAAAAACTTTTAAAAAGGTGAGAGGAAATCTTCTCCTCTATGCTTAACACCACTTGTGGGACACCATCATCCCCCTCTCATTCAAACTTCTCCTCCATTTTACACCAAAGGCTTGGACACAAAGGTGCACATGCACTTGCATGCCATCTCTTTTTCTCTCCACTCACCTTTGCCAATCTTTCTCTTCTACTTTTCTTTGAGCAAACCCTAGGAAGAGGGAACACTTCCCCCCTCTCCTTCCCACTCTTTCTTGTTTTCCCTCTCTCTTCTCTCCTATGGCCGGGGCATGTGACACCCCTCTTAATTTGCACTCTTTCTCATCCATCTCGGGTTTTTTCCAACCCTAGGGGTACACTACCCCCTCTTTCCCCTTTCTTCTCTCTTCTTCCTTCACATAGGGTGGCCGGGCCTTGGTGCCATGCACCATCGACACCACCCCTCCCTCCTTGCACCTATCTGGCCGCATCCCTCCCTCTTGGACCCTCCCTGGACCCCTCTCCTTCTCTCCATCCCTCTGGCCCATCGCCAAGCAGCCCAGCTAGCCCACCCTAACCCTAGCCTGAGGCGAACGCGCGCCAGAGAGAAGCCTCTCTCCCGCGCGGGGCAACGCACGCGCGCGCCTCGTCTGCCTCCCGACGCCTCGATCGTCTCCCTCACCTCCTCGACTCCCTCGCTGCTGACGCCACCCCGCTCACGTCACCTCGACCCCACCAGGGTGACGCCAGCCCTCGCGCCGTGGTTGGCCGACGCCACCGCCCAGCCCCGCCGGACGCCCTCCCTCCGCCTATAAAAGGGGCCTCCCGCACCACTCCCTCCCTCACACCACTCCTCACTCGTTTCCTCACTCCCACAGAACCCCTGAGGGCGCCCAGGGCGCTGCTCGGGGCTGCACCTCGCCGAAGCTCCGCCACCGTCCGGTGATCACCACCAGGTCCCGAGCAGGCCACCGAGCCCCTCTCCGACGACTCTTCCCGCCCTGCCCTGCTCCCAAATCCGTTTCCCCACCTTCTCCAAGCCCTGACCCGTCCCCCTCCTTGCCAGGCACGTCGGAGATCGCCGATGCCGCGGAGCCCTGCCGGAAGCTCATCACGCCATCGCCATTGGAAGGAGCCGGGAAGGAGGAGCAGGACGCCGCCAAGCTCGACCCTGCCCCGTTCTCCAACGCCAACGACCGCCCAAGCCCTCGCCGTCGTGATCCGCCCTCACCGGTGAGTCCTGGCCGCCTCCCTGCCCTTCTTTTCCGCCGCCGCACGACGCCTGCATGGCTCCAGGGAAGACGATGGCCTCAGGTCGTCGGATCCCCATCGTCCCGTTGCATGGGCCATGCAGCCAGCGTGGCATGCACCTGCCTGGCCCAAGCCCCTCCTCCCTTTTTAAGTTCCTTTTTTTCCTGCCCGCGTGGCATTTCTCCTGGGCCGGCCCATTCCTCTCTCAACACTGCCCAGTGGCCTTCCCACCTAAACTCCCATTTGAAATTCGTCTAGAACAATTTCTGATTTTTAACAACACCTGTGCACCAAATTGCTTATAGCTCGAGTTTTATAGATCCAAATGGGATGAAACCAGTTGCGTTGGAAAGATATTTTCAAGATCTATCACATGCCCCTGACGTCATATTTTTACGATTTTTCTACGATGTTAGGTGTAATAAACTTGCTCTATGTATTCTGTATACTCCACAAAAATCCTAAAATCATAGATTTAATATTTTTAGTTGATTCCAATTGTGTTGATCTTGTTTTAATGTTGGTCATCTAGGAAAAATAATTTTAGCCCCTGGTTGTACATTTTCTGTTACGAATAAAGATGTGTTGTGTTACATAAAATTGTGGTTCTTAAAATCCTTGCTTTAATTAAGGTTTTAAACTCTCCTCTTTATCAAATTTGGCCAGCACATGTTTCACTCTTACAAAACCAGTACCCCTGCATATTTCACTTTGTTTCATTTAAAAATCTTGGTTATTGAACTATGTGGTTGATTGTATATTGTCTTTTGTTTTCGCGACGTTAGATACGAACGTGGGAGACGCCGAAGGAGAAGACTTTGGGGAAGGAATTGAAGAAGATCAGGGACTAGCCAGCCAAGGCAAGCCATCTCTTGATCTCTGAATGTTGAATCACATATTGTGGTTACTTTGTTGTTATTCTTGTCTCTCGATATATTTTGTGTGGTATCTACTTATGTTGATGGAGCGTGCTCACCATGAGCATGTTGGATTCTCTGGACACCTCACGTACCATCCCCTTTAGGGAAATGGTGGTCATTATCATGATCTTGGTGTACCCTCTAAGTGTGAGGGGTATGCCCACTTATGTTCTGTGTGTCGACCTCATGACACCCTTCTTGAACCCCTTGTTGGTGTTATGCATACTTACTCTCGAGTGAGTTGAACCCCTTGTTGATGTTCTGCATACTTACTCTCGAGTATGTTGAACCCCTTGTTGATCTTATGCATGCATACCCTGAGCATGTATGCCCCCTTGACCATCTATATTATCATCTTCTTAGCGGTATGATGATTAACATCTTGAACCTTGTTGAATCTTCCAACTTATGTTGATCATATACATGCTTACCCCAAGCATGTATGACCCCCTTTTGACACCGCAATAATCATCTCCTTAGTGGTATGATGGTTAGCATCACGCCCTTGTTGATAGCCTTGTTTTCCACAATAAAACCTTAGGTTGGGAAACCCCGATGTTTTATGTTTTGGAAAGACTTTGAAAACCTTGGGAAGATGTTGTCTTGCCCAAGTGTTGTTTTCAAGATAAAGGTCTTGATGTTTTCAGAAAGTGGTGTATGGTTGGTTGTTGGCCGCCAAAGGTTGTGTGAGTAAAAAAATGAGTTTCAAAGAAGCACTGCGTATAAGTGTTCGCCATCACAACTTTTACAGCGCAACCATAGCTACTCCAACGTGGGCACGGGGCTTAACTTGACGTTTGTTCTTCTTAGCATGAGGCACCGCACAACTATACAAGGGTACGGTTACCCCCGAGTCCGGGTTGTCATGGTTGGGACAATAGTATAACGGTAGGCCTTCGGGGCTAACCCGTCCGGAAGACACTATGGGTCTCCTGGCTTGGCGGTGGAGCCACGCTCAAAAGGAGGTGAGCTGCCACGGTGCCGGGGAGGTACATACTCCATAGGGTAGGAGCTCGTGTTAAGTCGAATGGGCGAAAGGTTATGTCCGGGTATCCGTCGTGGCATATGTCGTTATGCGGGGATGATGCCCACACGATAGATATCCGGATAGTTGTGGTGAAAGTGTGCAAACTCTGCAGAGTCAAAACTATTCGAATAGCCGCGTCCGCGGTCATGGACGGGTTGAAATGGCCATACTTAACCGGGGCTAGTTTTGTTTTTACAAACTTTACCAAAGTGGTTTGTAAAGATACCAATGGATACAGAAAGGAGGTTTACCTTGAAAAATGGTTTAGTAAAGAACTAAAACGAGGAGAACCCCTCCTAGTGTTTTATGATGAAGTTTCTATTTAAGATATTCCTCCCCTGGAGGTATCTTTGCTTAATTCCTAAGTGTCCCCTCCAACCGTGGTGTCGGGATGCTTTCTCTACCACCAAAAGTTCTTCCTTTCCTCCTTGCCTAACCACATGAGAAACTTAACTTACTTTCCCCATAACTCTTTAGTTTAGTATTGTTAGAACTTGCTTAATGGTCTTGCGAGTACAATTCCAATGTACTCACGGCTTTGTCCCTGGCTATTTACTTGGCCAGACTATGAGGAGGACTTTGAAGATGATGGAGGTTATTAGGACGACTATGCGACTTAGGACGCTTTCCCGGTCAGCTGCCTGTAGGGTTTAAGGCAATGACTTGGGCCTGATGTCGTTGATTTGTATCCGCTGCAAGTGTGTTTGGATTAAGCCCGAAGTGGCAATTTGTGTAAGACTTGGTCATGTGACCGTTTGTAAGACTTATTATTCGGTACTCTGTAATGGATGATGTAATTCTGTTTATCAGTTCGGTTATGTGCTCATGTTACACTGATCATGGGATCATGAGTGAATGCATAACGGGTATTTCGGATATTTGAAAATCCGGGGTGCCACAGAGCTGGTATCAGAGCCATCCTGACCTTAGGAAAGCCTTAGTTAGCATGGACGTTAAAATTAGGACAAAAACTATTTTTGGTAATAAAAACGAGATGACTATGTGCTGAAATATTGCTTTGTCTCTCCTAAAAGCTCTTTTAGATTAAGTTACTTACATTAACTCTTCATGTTTTACCTTATGTACTTAAAATTTTGTACACATTGGTCATATTACTAATTGCAACTTTAAAATTTTGTGTAGATGGAGGTTGTCATGTACACCCATAGCCATCAGGTGGGAGAGTCACATCCTTTGTTCCTCTTTGAGACCGCCCTAATGGACGTTTGCCACGCCGTCGGTCGCCTGCACCCCGAGGTGAAGGGCGGACAGATGGAGGACTTCCAGGACGGGGAGCTATCCTGGATGATAGTCTACACCATCCGGGGGTCCCACGTCAGGCAGCTTGAGGAGATTGAGATTCAGATTTTTGAGCGCACCTGGGAGGATGAACTGGTCCGAGTGCTCCAGGCAGCCCTTGCTCGCCTCACGTTCCGCCACCGTACGGAGCTCGAGGAGAAGAGACTTCTCTACGCTCACATTGGGCGACGCGACGAGGAGGGCATTCCCACCGTGGTGCCTTACGTTTGCCCCCTCGGTCGCCACACTGCCCAGATGGAGGTCATCCTCGGCAAGACTCAGAACAGCCTCGACATCAGCAGGATGGAGAACGAGCTACTGAAGTCCGAGTTGGACGATGTCAAGAAGGAGCTTGAGCTGGTGAAGACAAAGGCTCGTCGCTAGCGGAGGCTGAAACTCCGGGCAAGGGAGGCAAAGCAAATGCTGAAGGTGAAGGTAGCTCATCTCAAGACCGCGCTCCGTGAGGCTGAGACTAAGATAGAGGAGCTGGAGGATGATGGCGAAGATCTTCACAAGGAGAATGCTGCCCTCCTTAGCGATGATGATGACTACATGGACGAGGAAGGGTACGACTGGAACAACGTGAGCGAGGAGGAAGATGAGGATGATCTCGACTTCATCAATGATGAGCCGGAGGAGCCAGCACCTGAGTCGTTCGAGGAGGAGGAGGACCTTGAGGAGCCACCATTCAAGGATGACACCATCATCCTTGACGACGACTAGCTTGAGCACTATCGTTAGTTATGTTATGTTATGATGTCCCTGATGTAATCGCGTAGAACGATATTGGTCCTATGGTGACCTTGATGTGGTGAACTATGATCTTTTGGTGATGACTATGTTATGGATGTGTTTGGTTTTATCTTGATGTGTTATCTCTTGCTTTGATTTGATTTTTCTTTTCCGCAAAGTTTTTATGCACACATTCAACCCTCCCCTTACAAGAGACTAGGCTAGTGGAGATTTTCCCCTTATCTTTTGCCTTTATCTAATCAGATGGTGGATACCCGCCGTGGTGCCTCTTCAAGCCAGCAAAACCCTCCACCCCCTCCTGAGGCTGATATGGCTCAGATCCTGCGCCTCCTTATGGAAGATCGCCAAGCCGCTCGCGCTGAGAGCCAAGCCAATATCGCGGCACTGCAGCACATTGCACAGCTCACCGCTGGGAACAACAATGGAGGAGGAAACGGTGAAGAAGCCCCAAGATCTAGGCTGAGGGACTTCCAGAATACCAATCCACCAACTTTCACCAAGTGCACCGCCCCTCTTGATGCGGACGATTGGCTCCGTACTATTGAAAACAATCTAGAGGTTGCAGCCGTAGGTGAGAATGAGAAGGTGGTTCTCGCAACACACTTTCTCGCCGGGCCTGCAAGATCTTGGTGGGAGAACGTCAAGGCAATGCAAGCTGCTGATCATATGATCACTTGGGAGGAGTTTGTCGCCAAGTTTCGCAAGGCACACATCCCATCGGGATTAATCAAGATTAAGAGAGATGAGTTCTTCAATCTCAAGCAGAACAATGGTAGTGTGGTTGACTACCTCGACAAGTTCAATACTCTGGCTAGGTATGCACCCCAAGACACTGACACTGACGAGAAGAAGAGGGACCGTTTCCTGAATGGTCTTCATGAAGAAATCCAGAGCATTCTTGTAGCTGTTCCCTACCCCGACCTGGAGACTCTGGTGGATGCCGCTATCATGGTGGAGTCCAAGCGCAAGGCAGCCTATGAGACCCGCAAGCGTAAGATGCAGCAGCAGCAGCAAAGTGGACCCAGAACGCCAGATTCCGCAGTCAGCCCCCACCAAGGCCGGCGCCTCAACCTCCGCGAGCGCCAGCCCCTGCCTATCGCTCGAACAATAGCAACCCCGCTCGCCAAGCCATGCAGCCACGTACCGGAGGTGGGAACTTCAACAACAACCCCCGCAGCAACCCCAACAACCGCACTCCGGGAGATGGATGTTTCGCTGTGGACAACCTGGAAACTTCTCCCGTGAATGCCCCTCCAAGATGAATCCTGCTCAGCGCCCCAATGCGCCAAGACCCAATCAAGGCCAAGCCCGTGCTGCAACCGGGAGGAAGCCCCCACCCAAGAAGCAGGCTAATACTGCAAGAGGACACCTGAACCATGTTGATGCTGAAGAAGCTGAAGAATCTCCAGACATCGTTATGGGTATGTTCTTAGTCCACTCCACTCCCGCAAGAGTCCTTTTTGATTCTGGCGCATCGCATTCCTTTGTTACCGAACCCTTTGTTAAGAAAAGTAGAATGACACCCACCCTCATGGAGAGACTCATGCTTGTCCAAATACCTGGATCCACCGCTAAAACCCGTTTATCATGTAAACAAGTTCCGGTAGAAATCCTAGGCGTCCCTTTCCAAGCTGAGCTCATTGTCTTAGGAGCCCAAGGGTTAGAAGTAATTCTGGGAATGGATTGGATGACCAAGTATCAAGGACACATTGATTGTGCCCAGAAATCCATCACTTTAACCAATGACGAAGGAATACAAGTAAAATACACTGCCACCATACCCTCATCTCGAGCCTTCTGTAAAAAGAGTGTCTCCGGACCAACCATTGATCTTGTCCCTATCGTTTGTGAGTATCCGGATGTTTTCCCAGAAGAGTTGCCCGGTATGCCCCCTGATAGGGATATCGAGTTTATCATTGAATTAATGCCTGGAACAGCACCTATAGCACAAAGGCCTTATCGTATGAACCCCCAAGAGCTGATTGAATTAAAGAGGCAGTTGGATGATATGTTGAGAAAAGGTCTGATCCGACCTAGTGCCTCACCTTGGGGATCACCCGTAATTTTTGTGGACAAAAGAGACGGTACCATTCGCCTTTGTGTGGATTACCGGAAGCTCAATGACGTGACAATCAAGAACAAGTACCCTCTTCCCAAGATTGAGGATTTGTTCGACCAAATGAACGGAGCCCGAGTCTTCTCCAAGATTGATCTCCGTACTGGTTATCATCAGTTAAAAGTACGAGAATCTGATATCCCCAAGACAGCCTTCACCACCCGTTATGGACTGTTTGAGTACACCGTGATGTCCTTCGGACTAACCAATGCCCCCGCCTACTTCATGAACCTCATGAACAAGGTCTTCATGGACTACCTCGATAAGTTTGTTGTGGTATTCATTGATGATATCCTTGTTTACTCCAAATCTGAAGAAGAGCATGAGGAACATCTACGTCTTGTTCTGGGTACTCTGAGAGAACATCAACTCTATGCCAAGTTCAGTAAGTGCCAGTTTTGGCTCAAGGAAGTTGGATTTCTTGGCCATGTACTGTCTGCCGGAGGAATCTCTGTCGACCCCTCTCTCATCAAGTCCATCATGGACCGAAAGCCACCAACCAACCCTACTGAAGTAAGGTCCTTCCTCGGATTAGCTGGATACTACCGCAAGTTTGTAGAGGGATTCTCAAGTATCGCTAAACCCATGACCCAACTACTCAAGAAAGGAAGGAAGTTTGTATGGACGGACAAGTGTGAGGAAAGTTTCCTAGAACTCAAGAAGCGTCTTGTGTCCGCCCCTATCTTAACTATGCCGGATGTCACCAAAGACTTTGTAATCTATTGCGATGCATCCAAGCTCGGCCTGGGTAGTGTTTTGATGCAAGAAGGGAAAGTAATCACCTATCTCTCTCGTCAACTGAAGCCGCACGAAGAAAATTATCCTACTCATGACCTGGAGCTAGCCGCTGTAGTTCATGCCCTCAAAACTTGGCGCCACTATCTTATCGGAAATCGGTGTGACATCTACACCGATCACAAGAGTCTGAAGTATATCTTTTCCCAAAGGGAGTTGAATATGCGACAGAGAAGATGGATTGAATTAATAAAGGACTATGATCTTAGCATCCATTATCACCCTGGAAAAGCAAATGTGGTCGCCGACGCTCTTAGTCGAGAACCTTGTTTGTTGAACGCTCGCTTGAAGGTGGAGCAACCTTTGCTATACCAGGAGTTTGAAGAGTTTGGATTGGAACTGGTTAGCCATGGATTTTTAGCCGCTATGGAACTTAAACCCACCCTAAGGGATCAGATCAAGGAGTCACAGAAGGGTCATGAGAGTATTGAAGGTATCAAACGCCGTATGGAAAAGGAAGAGGTGGCTGGATTTTCCATTGATAATGAAGGAGTCTTGTGGTATAATGGACGCCTTTGCATACCGACTATTTCTGACTTGAAGCACCTGATTATGGGGGAAGCTCATAACACTCCCTACTCCATTCACCATGGCGGAACAAAGATGTATCAAGGTCTCAAGGAGACTTTCTGGTGGCACGGGATGAAACGTGACATTGCCTTCTTTATTGCAAGATGCGACGTTTGTCAGCGAGTTAAAGCAGAACACCAACGCCCAGCTGGACTACTCCGACCTCTACAAGTTCCTGTTTGGAAATGGGATGAAGTAGGAATGGACTTTATTACAGGACTTCCTAGGTCAAGTCGCGGTCATGATTCCATTTGGGTTATCGTTGACCGTCTCACCAAGGTCGCCCATTTCTTGCCAGTACACACCACCGACCATGGAAGGAAGTTAGCGGACCTCTATGTATCTCGGATAGTCAGCTTGCATGGTGTTCCCAAGACCATCGTTTCTGATCGAGGACCACAGTTCACCTCAAGATTCTGGAAGAAGCTTCACGAAGCCCTGGGAACCAAGCTCTCTTTTAGTACTGCTTATCATCCGCAGACAGGTGGACAGACAGAACGCGTAAATCAGATTCTAGAAGATATGCTCCGCGCTTGTGTTCTAGCCTATGGGACCAAATGGGAGGACTGCCTACCCTTCGCTGAGTTCTCATATAACAACAGCTATCAAGCCAGCCTCCAGATGGCCCCTTTTGAAGCACTTTATGGGCGTAAATGCCGCACCCCTCTCAACTGGTCTGAGACTGGAGAAAGCCTAGTGTTTGGTCTAGACATACTTCGGGAAGCTGAAGAACAAGTCCAACTCATTATAGACCGGCTTAACGCTGCGCAATCCCGTCAGAAAAGCTACGCCGACCCCAAGCGCCGAGATGTGATCTTTGACACAGGAGACTTTGCTTATCTCCGTGTCACACCTCTCAAAGGAATGCAACGGTTCCATGTCAAAGGAAAGTTAGCGCCAAGATATATTGGCCCCTTCAAAGTTCTCGGCCGTCGCAGAGAAGTATCTTACCAACTAGAGCTACCCCCAGAGTTGTCAGATTTTCATGATGTCTTCCACGTCTCGCAACTCCGGAAATGCCTCCAAGTGCCTGACAAGCCTGAAGTATTCAAGAACATCGACCATCGATCCATCCACTTAAACCAAGACTTAACCTACCGTGAGAAACCACTCTGAATCCTTGAAGAGACAGTGAGATTAACCCGCAGAAGGAAGATCAAGTTTTTCAAGGTTCAGTGGAGTAACCACTCCGAGGAGGAAGCCACCTGGGGACGAGAGGATTATCTCAGGAGCAAGTTCCCGTACCTCTTCAGCTCTTAGTCTCGGAATCTCGGGATGAGATTCTTTTAAGGGGGGAAGGTCTGTCACATCCCACTTTTCAAACCCTGCATAATTTCTAGTTTGAAAATTTTTGAGCCAACAAAAACTTTTTTTATCTTGCTACCTTGTGAGTGCATAGATAGAATTCTTTCTTATGTTGGTAGTAGTTTGGTATGATAGTATAGTAACTTTCACTCAAAGCCCTTAGCACCAAAAACTTTTAAAAAGGTGAGAGGAAATCTTCTCCTCTATGCTTAACACCACTTGTGGGACACCATCATCCCCCTCTCATTCAAACTTCTCCTCCATTTTACACCAAAGGCTTGGACACAAAGGTGCACATGCACTTGCATGCCATCTCTTTTTCTCTCCACTCACCTTTGCCAATCTTTCTCTTCTACTTTTCTTTGAGCAAACCCTAGGAAGAGGGAACACTTCCCCCTCTCCTTCCCACTCTTTCTTGTTTTCCCTCTCTCTTCTCTCCTATGGTCGGGGCATGTGACACCCCTCTTAATTTGCACTCTTTCTCATCCATCTCGGGTTTTTGCCAACCCTAGGGGTACACTACCCCCTCTTTCCCCTTTCTTCTCTCTTCTTCCTTCACATAGGGTGGCCGGGCCTTGGTGCCATGCACCATCGACACCACCCCTCCCTCCTTGCACCTATCTGGCCGCATCCCTCCCTCTTGGACCCTCCCTGGACCCCTCTCCTTCTCTCCATCCCTCTGGCCCATCGCCAAGCAGCCCAGCTAGCCCACCCTAACCCTAGCCTGAGGCAAACGCGCGCTAGAGAGAAGCCTCTCTCCCGTGCGGGGCAACGCACGCGCGCGCCTCGTCTGCCTCCCGACGCCTCGATCGCCTCCCTCACCTCCTCGACTCCCTCGCTGCTGACGCCACCCCGCTCACGTCACCTCGACCCCACTAGGGTGACGCAGCCCTCGCGCTGTGGTTGGCCGACGCCACCGCCCAGCCCCGCCGGACGCCCTCCCTCCGCCTATAAAAGGGGCCTCCCGCACCACTCCCTCCCTCACACCACTCCTCACTCGTTTCCTCACTCCCACAGAACCCCTGAGGGCGCCCAGGGCGCTGCTCGGGGCTGCGCCTCGCCGAAGCTCCGCCACCGTCCGGTGATCACCGCCAGGTCCCGAGCAGGCCACCGAGCCCCTCTCCGACGACTCTTCCCGCCCTGCCCTGCTCCCAAATCCGTTTCCCCACCGTCTCCAAGCCCTGACCCGACCCCCTCCTTGCCAGGCACGTCGAAGATCGCCGTCGCCGCGAAGCCCTGCTGGAAGCTCATCACGCCATCGCCATTGGAAGGAGCCGGGAAGGAGGAGCAGGACGCCGCCAAGCTCGACCCCGCCCCGTTCTCCAACGCCAACGACCGCCCAAGCCCTCGCCGTCATGATCCGCCCTCACCGGTGAGTCCTGGCCGCCTCCCTGCCCTTCTTTTCCGCCGCCGCATGACGCCTGCATGGCTCCAGGGGAGACGATGGCCTCAGGTCGTCGGACCCCCATCGTCCCGTTGCATGGGCCATGCAGCCAGCGTGGCATGCACCGGCCTGGCCCAGGCCCCCTCCTCCCTTTTTAAGTTCCTTTTTTTTCCGCCCGCGTGGCATTTCTCCTGGGCCGGCCCATTCCTCTCTCAACACTGCCCAATGGCCTTCCCGCCTAAACTCCCATTTGAAATTCGTCTAGAACAATTTCTGATTTTTAACAACACCTGTGCACCAAATTGCTTATAGCTCGAGTTTTATAGATCCAAATGGGATGAAACCAGTTGCGTTGGAAAGATATTTTCAAGATCTATCACATGCCCCTGACTTCGTATTTTTACGATTTTTCTACGATGTTAGGTGTAATAAACTTGCTCTATGTATTCTGTATACTCCACAAAAATCCTAAAATCATAGATTTAATATTTTTAGTTGATTCCAATTGTGTTGATCTTGTTTTAATGTTGGTCATCTAGGAAAAATAATTTTAGCCCCTGGTTGTACATTTTCTGTTACGAATAAAGATGTGTTGTGTCACATAAAATTGTGGTTCTTAAAATCCTTGCTTTAATTAAGGTTTTAAACTCTCCTCTTTATCAAATTTGGCCAGCACATGTTTCACTCTTACAAAACCAGTACCCCTGCATATTTCACTTTGTTTCATTAAAAAATCTTGGTTATTGAACTATGTGGTTGATTGTATATTGTCTTTTGTTTTCGCGACGTTAGATACGAACGTGGGAGACGCCGAAGGAGAAGACTTTGGGGAAGGAATTGAAGAAGATCAGGGACTAGCCAGCCAAGGCAAGCCATCTCTTGATCTCTGAATGTTGAATCACATATTGTGGTTACTTTGTTGTTATTCTTGTCTCTCGATATATTTTGTGTGGTATCTACTTATGTTGATGGAGCGTGCTCACCATGAGCATGTTGGATTCTCTGGGACACCTCACCTACCATCTCCTTTAGGGAAATGGTGGTCATTATCATGATCTTGGTGTACCCTCTAAGTGTGAGGGGTATGCCCACTTATGTTCTGTGTGTCAACCTCATGAAACCCTTCTTGAACCCCTTGTTGGTGTTATGCATACTTACTCTCGAGTGAGTTGAACCCCTTGTTGATGTTCTGCATACTTACTCTCGAGTATGTTGAACCCCTTGTTGATCTTATGCATGCATACCCTGAGCATGTATGCCCCCTTGACCATCTATATTATCATCTTCTTAGCGGTATGATGATTAACATCTTGAACCTTGTTGAATCTTCCAACTTATGTTTTATCATATACATGCTTACCCCAAGCATGTATGACCCCCTTTTGACACCGCAATAATCATCTCCTTAGTGGTATGATGGTTAGCATCACACCCTTGTTGATAGCCTTGTTCTCCACAATAAAACCTTACGTTGGGAAACCCCGATGTTTTATGTTTTGGAAAGACTTTGAAAACCTTGGGAAGATGTTGTCTTGCCCAAGTGTTGTTTTCAAGATAAAGGTCTTGATGTTTTCAGAAAGTGGTGTATGGTTGGTTGTTGGCCGCCAAAGGTTGTGTGAGTAAAAAAATGAGTTTCAAAGAAGCACTGCGTATAAGTGTTCGCCATCACAACTTTTACAGCGCAACCATAGCTACTCCAACATGGGCACGGGGCTTAACTTGACGTTTGTTCTTCTTAGCATGAGGCACCGCACAACTATACAAGGGTACGGTTACCCCCGAGTCCGGGTTGTCATGGTTGGGACAATAGTATAACGGCAGGCCTTCGGGGCTAACCCGTCCGGAAGACACTATGGGTCTCCTGGCTTGGCGGTGGAGCCACGCTCAAAAGGAGGTGAGCTGCCACGGTGCCGGGGAGGTACATACTCCATAGGGTAGGACCTCGTGTTAAGTCAAATGGGCGAAAGGTTATGTCCGGGTATCCATCGTGGCATATGTCGTTATGCGGGGATGATGCCCACACGATAGATATCCAGATAGTTGTGGTGAAAGTGTGCAAACTCTGCAGAGTCAAAACTATTCGAATAGCCGAGTCCGCGGTCATGGACGGGTTGAAATGGCCATACTTAACCGGGGCTAGTTTTGTTTTTACAAACTTTACCAAAGTGGTTTGTAAAGATACCAATGGATACTGAAAGAAGGTTTATCTTGAAAAATGGTTTAGTAAAGAACTAAAACGAGGAGAACCCCTCCTAGTGTTTTATGATGAAGTTTCTATTTAAGATATTCCTCCCCTGGAGGTATCTTTGCTTAATTCCTAAGTGTCCCCTCCAACCGTGGAGTCGGGATGCTTTCTCTACCACCAAAAGTTCTTCCTTTCCTCCTTGCCTAACCACATGAGAAACTTAACTTACTTTCCCCCTAACTCTTTAGTTTAGTATTGTTAGAACTTGCTTAATGGTCTTGCGAGTACAATTCCAATGTACTCACGGCTTTGTCCCTGGCTATTTACTTGGCCAGACTATGAGGAGGACTTTGAAGATGATGTAGGTTATCAGGACGACTATGCGACTTAGGACGCTTTCCCGGTCAGCTGCCTGTAGGGTTTAAGGCAATGACTTGGGCCCGATGCCGTTGATTTGTATCCGCTGCAAGTGTGTTTGGATTAAGCCCGAAGTGGCAATTTGTGTAAGACTTGGTCATGTGACCGTTTGTAAGACTTATTATTCGGTACTCTGTAATGGATGATGTAATTCTGTTTATCAGTTCGGTTATGTGCTCATGTTACACTGATCATGGGATCATGAGTGAATGCATAACGGGTATTTCGGATATTTGAAAATCCGGGGTGCCACACTAGTGATGTTATTAAAGTACTCTATTCCTCCTCCATGATGTAATGGTGACAGTGTGTGCATCATGTAGTACTTGGCGTAGTTTATGATTGTAATCTCTTATAGATTATGGAGTTAACTATTACTATGATAGTATTGATGTGATCTATTCCTCCTTTCATAGTCTGTCGGTGACGGCGTGCATGCTATGTTAGTACTTGGTATAATTGCGTTGGTCTATCATGCACTCTAAGGTTATTTAAATATGAACATCGAATGTTGTGGAGCTTGTTAACTCCGACATTGAGGTGCTCTTGTAGCCCTACACAATTAATGGTGTTCATCATCCAACAAGAGAGTGTAGAGTGGTTTTATTATGTGATCAATGTTGAGAGTGTCCACTAGTGAAAGTATGATCCCTAGGCCTTGTTCCCGAATAGAAAAGCTACACCACAAAGATTCCTATCTCCCACGTCAACTGCACGCCAGCAAGCATTTTCTTGCGATGTTGTCACTGTTTGTTTACTGTTCCACTGCATGTTTACTTGCTGCCATATTTTATTCAGATTGCTATTACCACTCATATACATCCATATTACTTGCATTTTACTATCTCTTCGCCGAACTAGTGCACCTATACATCTCACAAGTGTATTAGGTGTGTTGGGGACACAAGAGACTTCTTGCATTGTGATCGCAGGGTTGCTTGAGAGGGATATCTTTGTCCTCTTCCTCCCTGAGTTCGATAAACCTTGGGTGATCCACTTAAGGGAAAACTTGCTGCTGTTCTACAAACCTCTGCTCTTGGAGGCCCAACACTGTCTACAGGAAAAGAAGTGTGCGTAGACATCAAGCTATTTTCTGGCGCCGTTGCCGGGGAGGAAAGGTAAAAGGCACTCACACTCCGGTCCCAGGTAACTAAGTTATTTTCTGGTGCCGTTGTAAGTGCTCGAAGCTATTTCCTTTAGATCCTGCAATTGCATCTTTTTGTTTCTTGTTTTTATTTCCACTAGTTAGGCATAATGGAAAACAACAAAAAAATTAGAGATCTTTATAGTATTTATCTTGATTTAGGACATGATGTGTTTGAAGAGAGAATTAAAAAACCCATGGAACTTTGTTTGAAAAATAGTTGTAGCAATGTTATTAGCATGAACTCTTTGAACACTATTATTGCTAATGCTATGGAAAAATCTAAGCTTGGGGAAGCTGATTTTGATGAGCGTGATATTTTTAGTCCCCCAAGAATGGAGGAGAAAATTTACTTTGATGATACTTTGCCTCCCATTTATGATGATTATAATGATAGTGGTATTTTTGTGCCACCTACTATGGAGGATAAATTTTATTATGATTATAATATGCCTCCTACATTTGATGATTATGGTGATGAGAATAATAATGATAGCTACTTTGTTGAATTTGCTCCCACTACAATTAATAAGAATGACTATGCTTATGTGGAGAGTAATGATACTTTTATGCACGTGAATAAGAATGCTTTATGTGATAGTTATATTGTTGAGTTTGTTCATGATGCTACTGAAAGTTATTATGAGAGAGGGAAACATGGTTATATGCATCTTAATAATATTAAGTTTCCCCTCTTTATGTTGAGAATCTTGAAGTTACGCTTGTGTTGCCTTTCTATGCTTGTTGCGTTATGCTTACATGACTTGTTTATTTACAAGATTCCCTTTCATAGGAAGTGGGTTAGGCATGAATTTGTTTCATACTTGCTTTTTGATGCTCTCTTTTGCTTCAACTCTTATTTCTTGGGAGTGCATCATTAAAATTGCTGAGCCCATCTTAATGGCTATAAAGAAAGCACTTCTTGGGAGATAACCCATGTTTTTGTTTTACTACAGTAATTTTGTTTTATATTTGAGTCTTGGAAGTTGTTACTACTGTAGCAACCTCTCCTTATCTTTATTTTATTGCATTGTTGTGTCAAGTAAAGTCTTTGATAGTAGGGTTGATACTAGATTTGGATTACTGCGCAGAAATAGATTTCTTGCTGTCACGAATTTGGGCAGGGTTCTCAGTAGGTAACTCAGAAAAATCTGCCAATTTATGTGCGTGATCCTCAGATATGTACGCAACTTTCATTCAATTTGAGATTTTTCATCTGACCAAGTTAAGTGCCTCTAAAAATTTCGTCTTTACGGACTGTTCTGTTTTGACAGATTCTGCCTTTCATTTCGCATTGCCTCTTTTGCTGTGTTGGATGAATTTCTTTGTTCCATTAACTTTCAGTAGCTTTGGGCAATGTCCAGAAGTGTTAAGAATGATTGTGTCACCTCTGAACATGTGAATTTTGATTATGCACTAACCCTCTAATGAGTTTGTTTCGAGTTTGGTGTGGAGGAAGTTTTCAAGGGTCAAGAGAGGAGGATGATATATGATCAAGAAGAGTGAAAAGTCTAAGCTTGGGGATGCCCCCGTGGTTCATCCCTGCATATTTCAAGAAGACTCAAGCGTCTAAGCTTGGGGATGCCCAAGGCACCCCCTTCTTCATCAACAATTTATCAGGTTTCTTCTATTGAAACTATATTTTTATTCCGTCACATCTTATGTACTTTACTTGGAGCGTCTGTGTGCTTTTATTTTCGTTTTTGTTATTTTCATTCTCTGAATAAATTCATGTTTGTGTGGGAGAGAGACACGCTCCGCTCGTTCATATGAACACATGTGTTCTTAGCTTTACTTTTAATGTTCATGGCGAAGGTTGAAACTGCTTCGTTAATTGTTATATGGTTGGAAACAGAAAATGCTACATGTGGTAATTGGTATAATGTCTTGAATAATTTGATACTTGGCAATTGTTGTGCTCATATAGATCATGTTTAAGCTCTTGCATCATATACTTTGCACCTATTAGTGAAGAAATACATAGAGCTTGCTAAAATTTGGTTTGCATGATTGGTCTCTCTAAAGTCTAGATATTTTCTGGTGAGGGTTTGAACAACAAGGAAGACAGTGTAGAGTCTTATAATGCTTGCAATATGTTCTTATGTAAGTTTTGTTGTACCAGTTCATACTTGTGTTTGCTTCAAATAACCTTGCTAGCCTAAGCCTTGTATTGAGAGGGATTGCTTCTCGTGCATCCAAATCCTTGAGCCAATAACTATGCCATTTGTGTCCACCATACCTACCTACTACATGGTATTTCTCTACCATTCCAAGTAAATTGCTTGAGTGCTACCTTTAAAATTCCATTCTTTGTCTTTACAATATATAGCTCATGGGAAAAATAGCCTAAAAACTATCGTGGTATTGAATATGTACTTATGTATCTTATTTCTTATTAAGTTGCTTGTTGAGTGATAACCATGTTCCTGGGGACGCCATCAACTACCCTTTGTTGAATATCATGTGAGTTGCTATGCATGTTCGTCTTGTCTGAAGTAAGGGTGATTTATCATGAGTTGAATGGTTTGAGCATGCATATTGTTAGAGAAGAACATTGGGCCGCTTACTAAAGCCATGATCCATGGTGGAAGTTTCAGTTTTGGACAACAATCCTCAATCTCTTATGAGAATATTATCCGTTGTTGAATGCTTATGCATTAAAGAGGAGTCCATTATCTGTTGTCTATGTTGTCCCGGGAGGGATGTCTAAGTTGAGAATAATCAAAAGCGAGAAATCCAATGCGAGCTTTCTCCTTAGACCTTTGTACAAGCGGCATAGAGGTACCCCTTTGTGATACTTGGTTAAAACATATGTATTGCGATGATAATCCATGTAAATCCAAGCTAATTAGGACAAGGTGCGGGCACTATTGGTAATCTATGCATGAGGCTTGCAACTTGTAGGATATCTTATACATAACACATATGCTTTATCACTACCGTTGACAAAATTGTTTCTATGTTTTCAAAATAAAAGCTCTAGCACAAATATAGCAATCCATGCTTCCCTCTTCGAAGGGCCATTCTTTTACTTTTATGTTGAGTCAGTTTACCTACTTCCTTCTATCTTAGAAGCAAACACTTGTGTTAACTGTGCATTGATTCTTACATACTTGCATATTTGCATTCATCATATTACTTTGCATTGACAATTATCAATGAGATATACATGTTACAAGTTGAAAGCAACTGCTGAAACTTAATCTTCCTTTGTGTTGCTTCAATGCCTTTACTATGAATCTATTGCTTTATGAGTTAACTTTTATGTACTTATTGATGCTTGTCTTGAAAGTACTATTCATGAAAATTCTTTGCTATATGGTTCATTTGTTTACACATTGTCTTTACCATTGCTTAGAATCGCTGCATTCATCTCATGTGCTTTACAATAGTATTGATCAAGATTATGTTAGCATGTCACTTCAGAAATTATCTTTGTTATCGTTTACCTACTCGAGGACGAGTAGGAACTAAGCTTGGGGATGCTGATACGTCTCCAACGTATCGATAATTTCTTATGTTCCATGCTTGTTTTATGACAATATCTACATGTTTTATACATACTTTATGTCATATTTATGCATTTTCCGGAACTAACCTATTGACGAGATGCCGAAGTGCCAGTTCCTGTTTTCTGCTGTTTTTGGTTTCAGAAATCCTAGTAAGGAAATATTCTCGGAATTGGACGAAATCAACGCCCAGCATCTTATAATTCCACGAAGCTTCCAGAACACCCGAGAGGGACCAGAGGAGAGCCACAGGGCCACCACACAGGTGGCCGGCGCGGCCCTGGGGGGGCGCCCCCCTATTGTGTTGCGCCCCCGTAAACCTTCCGACTCCGACTCTCCGCCTATTTAAGCCTCCCTGACCTAAAAACTTCGGACGAATAAGCCATGGTACGAGAAACCTTCTAGAGCCGCCGCCATCGCGAAGCCAAGATCTGGGGGACAAAAGTCTCTGTTTCGGCACGCCGCCGGGACGGGGAAGTGCCCCCGGAAGGCATCTCCATCGACACCACCGCCATCTTCATCACCGCTGCTGTCTCCCATGAGGAGGGAGTAGTTCTCCATCGAGGCTAAGGGCTGTACCGGTAGCTATGTGGTTAAATCTCTCTCCCATGTACTTCAATACAATGATCTCATGAGCTGCCTTACATGATTGAGATTCATATGATGAGCTTTGTATCACTATTAATCTATGTGCTACTCTAGTGATGTTATTAAAGTACTCTATTCCTCCTCCATGATGTAATGGTGACAGTGTGTGCATCATGTAGTACTTGGCGTAGTTTATGATTGTAATCTCTTGTAGATTATGGAGTTAACTATTACTATGATAGTATTGATGTGATCTATTCCTCCTTTCATAGTCTGTCGGTGACGGTGTGCATGCTATGTTAGTACTTGGTATAATTGCGTTGGTCTATCATGCACTCTAAGGTTATTTAAATATGAACATCGAATGTTGTGGAGCTTGTTAACTCCGGCATTGAGGTGCTCTTGTAGCCCTACACAATTAATGGTGTTCATCATCCAACAAGAGAGTGTAGAGTGGTTTTATTATGTGATCAATGTTGAGAGTGTCCACTAGTGAAAGTATGATCCCTAGGCCTTGTTCCCGAATAGAAAAGCTACACCACAAAGATTCCTATCTCCCACGTCAACTGCACGCCAGCAAGCATTTTCTGGCGCCGTTGTCACTGTTTGTTTACTGTTCCACTGCATGTTTACTCGCTGCCATATTTTATTCAGATTGCTATTACCACTCATATACATCCATATTACTTGCATTTTACTATCTCTTCGCCGAACTAGTGCACCTATACATCTGACAAGTGTATTAGGTGTGTTGGGGACACACGAGACTTCTTGCATTGTGATCGCAGGGTTGCTTGAGAGGGATATCTTTGTCCTCTTCCTCCCTGAGTTCGATAAACCTTGGGTGATCCACTTAAGGGAAAACTTGCTGCTGTTCTACAAACCTTTGCTCTTGGAGGCCCAACACTGTCTATAGGAAAAGAAGTGTGCGTAGACATCAAGCAGTACAAACGAAATTCTAGCAGTTGAAAGAGAAGAATAATTCACTTGCTCCTGTAAAACATCCATCACACTAGAAGAGGGGATGTCGTAACTCATCACATACTCAACAATACTTGTTGATGCTCTATTTCCTAGGCTCACCAATACTTTCTTTTTGGAGGAACTGCCTTTTCCTTCCACATGCATTTTGGTGGGAGGAAAATGTGGTCAGGTTCATCATCAGCATGTCCTATCTGAATTGGTTGGGGATCTATGTTACATGTTGCCTCATTTGCTGCATTAGCTGCCTGATCTGCTGCATCTGCTGCCTCTGCTTCATGTGATGCATCTGCTTCCTCTGATCTAAGACATGCACAAGCATGCCTACATGGTGTCCCTGTCAACTGCCAGGCCCTGCAAGAGCACTCCGTTTTCTTGATGTTCACTTCATATGCCACACGCAAACCTGTTACATTAAATAGGTGTTCTGAAGCAGGCTCTGCTTCATAATTTATGGCAAATTAAAGTCAATGTTTTTATCCAGCTTCTTCCTAATTTTTGGACAAATGGTACCAGACATGTCTCTGAAGGGATTCGTAGCATAGAAAACAAAAAAATTCCTACCGCAAGAACGAAAACCAAGCCAAGATGCAATCTAGAAGATGGGAGCAACGAGAAGATCATGAGACTAACCCTCGAAGATTTCCAAAGCCTACGAGATTAGATCTCGTTGTTGTTGTAGTCGATCACTTGCCGCTTTCGAAAGCGCGTAGAAGATCTTGACGGTGCCACAATCGGGCAGCACCTCCGTACTCGGTCACACGTTCGGTGTTGATGAAGATGTCCTTCTCCCTGTTCCAGCGGGAAGCGGAAGTAGTAGATCCTCCTCAGAATCCCGGCAGCATGACAGCGTGGTGACGGTGGCGGTGGAGAACTCCGGCAGGGCTTCGCCTATGCGCTGCGGGAGTATTATGTGGAGGAGGAGAGGCTAGGGTTTGGGGAGAGGGGAGGGGCACTTGGGCGCCGGCCCTTGGATGCCCTAGGTGGTGCGGCCAAGCCATGGGCAGCCCCTCCCTCTCCTCCTCATTATATAGGTGGAACCCCAAGGGTTTGCCCAAAGTCTTCGAATAAGACCCCAACAGAAAAACTGCCTTATGGCCGATGAAACCTAGAGGGACAGGGACTCTCCCCTTCCCCCTTTACTTGGCCGGCCAAGGAGGTGGAGTCCACCATGGACTCCACCCTTCCACTTGGTTGGCTGGTTAGGGTTTGTGGAGTCCCTCCGGGACTCCTCCTTCCATAGTGATTTATTCCGGATAATTCTAGAAACCACCTTCCATAAATTCACCGGATCATTTTCAAACTTGGAAAGTGACTTCCTATATATGAATCTTATTCTCCGGACCATTCCGGACCTCCTCGTGATGTCCTGGATCCTATCCGAGACTCCGAACAAAACTTCGAACTCCATTCCATATTCCATATCTACTTAAACGACATCAAACCTTAAGTGTGTCACCCTATGGTTCGTGAACTACGCAGACATGGTTGAGACTTCTCTCTGACCAATAACCAATAGCGGGATCTGGAGATCCATAATGGCTCCCACATATTCAACGATGACTTAGTGATCGAATGAACCATTTACATACGATACCGATTCCCTTTGTCACGCGATATTTTACTTGTCCGAGGTTTGATCATCGGTATCTCTATACCTTGTTCAACCTCGTCTCCAGACAAGTACTCTTTACTCGTACCGTGGTATGTGGTCTCTTATGAACCATTCATATGCTTGCAAGCTAATTAGACGACATTCCACCGAGAGGGCCCAGAGTATATCTATCCGTCATCGGGATGGACGAATCCCACTGTTGATCCATATGCCTCAACTCATACTTTCCGAATACCTAATCCCACCTTTATAACCACCCATTTACGCAGTGGCGTTTGATGTAATCAAAGTACCCTTCCGGCATAAGTGATTTACACGATCTCATGGTCGAAAGGACTAGGTAACTATGTATCGAAAGCTTATAGCAAATAGAACTTAATGACGTGATCATATGCTACGCTTAATTGGGTGTGTCCATTACATCATTCATATAATGACATAACCTTGTTATTAATAACATCTAATGTTCATGATCATGAAACTATGATCATCTATTAATCAACAAGCTAGTTATACAAGAGGCTTACTAGGGACTCCTTGTTGTTTACATAACACACATGTATCAATGTTTCGGTTAATACAATTATAGCATGGTATGCAAACATTATCATAAACACAAAGATATATTATAATAACAATTTTATTATTGCCTCTTGGGCATATCTCCAACAGTCTCCCACTTGCACTAGAGTCAATAATCTAGTTTACATTTGTAAAGATATAACACCTTGGCCTTCCGTTGTTTTATCATGTTTTGCTCACGGGAGAGGTTTTAGTCAACGGATCTGACATGCTTAGAAACGTATGTATTTTGTAATTCATTTGCGTCTCAACGCATCACTCATTTCCAAATGAGTCGGCATTAATGTTTGGTCTTCTGGTGGAACCTTAATTCCGCGGTCTGAAATATGTCACTCATATTGTCACACTCAATATAGCTTCAAAGTTCTGACACTATCGGAACTACACCAAATTCTCAAAGAACTTCTTGACTTAACATCCTAAGTCATTGTCAAAACAATGACATACTCTGCCTTCATTTGTAGAATCCGTCACAATATTTAGAAACTCATCTAAATCTAACATAGACAACTTCTAGCTCATTGTGCTACCTTTTAAAACAACACTTAGTCCAATTTGAGATTGAAATTTTATATGTGACAAAACCAATATCGGTGCAACATCTTACAGCGATTTGTTTGTCATTTCTCCATACAAAACTATATTTATATATCCTTGGTTCTTCTTAAGTACTCAAGAATATTCTTACTGTTTTTCAATGATCATCACATGAATCATTCTGGTACATGCTCATAACACTTTTAAGGGCACAAGACATCTGATTGTGTACATATTATTCGTGATCTATAATCACTCATGTGTTTTTACTCATTGAGTGTAAGATACACTCAAGTCTTGTTAAACCTTCACATGACAAGAACATTTTCTTAATATTTCTATATTGAACTACTTCAATATCCATTCTATGTACTTTGACTTAAACTTATTATGTGTTTCAATCTATCTTCATAGATCTTGACACTAAATTTGTTTCAGTCCATATCCTTTCATTGAAATTAATTCTCAATGAAACCTTTTTAATCAAGTATATAATTACATCATTTATAACCAACTATATGTCATCTACATAAAGTATTATAAATATGTCTCAGCGCTCCCACTTAATTTCTTGCAAATGCAAGCATCTTCATCGTTTCTGATGAAATCAAAATCTCTTTGACTATTTCATCCGGTGAAGATTCCAACACCGCGATACTCACTTCATCCAATTGAAGTTCGTATACCTATCTAGTATTCCACGGACTAGCAAAACTCTTGGTTTGTATCTTGTATACACCTTTAATACACACTTCTGTTAAGTAATGTATTTTGCCATCCTACTAGTATATCTCATAAAAGAAATATGTAGCGACTACTAGAATAATCCACATAGACCATAAGCATTGCTACGGAAGATCTAATCTTATCGCAGTCAACTCTTTGAACTTTGTCGTAAACAACTTTTTGACAAGTCGAGCTTCTTCAAGGATATTACATCCAAGTCCATCAATTTCATAGATCCATTTACTTTCAAAAAATATTCATCTATCTTGGATTTCATGGCGTATAGCCATTTTAACGGAGTCAGGGCCCATCATAACTTCTTTGTTTGTAGTTGGTTTATCATTGTTCAAAATCAATCCTTTGTCCACAAATCATTTATTTGATCACAAAGTAAACCATACCTACAAGGGTCAATATGTACTTCGATCTCCATGGCTAAAACACTTTGTAGTCATGGGAGCCATGATTGTCGTGGCCGTTTCCAGAACCAATTCCGATGCTACGCTACTCTGATCATTATGCTCAGGTTCATAAACCTTATCAAAATCTATTGTCCTCCCACTCAAATACTTCGCTAGAAACAATTTCTTGGAAATAAATAAGAAACATCGACAAACACTTTTGTCTTTGTATCCATAGTGGAAAGAATTCCCAATCAATACTTTGGGATAACCAACAAAGACATTCATCCGATTTTGGTTGTAAACTCTTAGACCAAAATTTAAAGAAAGGACTATTAGGGTTTATACCCATGCCATAACTCGTATGGTGTCATTTCAACGGATCATGATGATGCTCTATTTAGTGTAAAAGCGGTAGTCAATAAAGCATAATCCACAAAAATATAATGGCATTCAATATTTTATCTCATCATTGACCCAACAAGGTTTGGATACATCTCTCGGATACTCCATCATCACTATGATACTCCAAGAAACGTGAGTTATAAAACAATTTCATAACTCTCTTAGATGTTCGCTAAAACTCGTAATTCAAATATTTATACCATGATCAAATCATAGATATTTGACTTTTCTATTACGATGATTTCCACTTCATGCTGAAATTTATTTGAATCTATTCAAATGTTTCAAACTTCTTCCTTATCGAATATATCCACATATATATACTCAATTCACTGTTGGAAGTTTTTATGAAGTAGAAGAATCTCCCGCACACAACTATGCCCAGTGAACCATATACGTCATCATGTATGTTTCCACTAAGATAGTTGCCCGTTTCAACTCTTGGCCTATGAACGGTATTTTAGTCATTCTCTTTAGAAAAGATCTGCAAGCGCCAAACGATTCAAAAATCAAATGACTCCAAAAATCCATTTGCATGGAGTTCCTTCATGCGTTCCTTTCTAACATGACCTAAATGGCGGTTCCACAAATAAGTGGAATTCAAATCATTTGCCTTATGGCATTTTAGCTTCAGTGTTATGTGTGTGTGTTTCACCATTAAGATTTATAATAACTTATCCATCGTACATGGAGTAATGTCATAATTTGAACAACTCATTGTTTTCATTTGACCAGAACAAAATAACAATTATTAAGTTCTTTATTATAAATTCTAAGGGCTAGATAGAATGCCAACGACGAACATAATAACACTTTATTTTTGTTCTAGACGTGCATTCCTATCATATTCCTTGTCAGTCATTTAGGCCATTGTATTCTTGTATTGCGTTGTTTTGTATGACACTTCATACCAACCAATATGGTACAGATACCCAAGAATTTCATTGTGTGACTGTAACACCCCAAATTTCAAAACAAAGGGAAAATGAATTTCATTTTTCCAAAAATGAGAACCAACAAAAACTTTTCTTACATAGGGTGCTATGCATAGTGCTCATGCCTAATACTTGTGTTTTGCCATGATGAGTGTTATTATGCTTATGTGATAAACCCTAAAACCCTAAAGGTGATCAAGTGAAGATCACCAACCAAATGAAATAGAAGAGAAAGAAATCAAATAAGAAAAACCCTAAACCCTAACCTTCTCAAAAATCCTTTGGATCTATTTTGAGATACCAAAATAAAAGAAAAAGATATATGTGGGCATGTAGCCCTAATGTGTAAAATTTTGAACTCTACCTTTCTTACTTTGATAAATGGTGGTGAACCATTGCCAAACTTGCTAAACCCTAAACCTCATCCCTCTTGTCACCAATCTTTGAAAAACAAAATAAAAAAGAAAAGACCTTAAATAAGAAAAAGGCATATGCAAGCCTATGGCTACTTTTTGCAAATAATGAGTTTTGCTCTGTCTACCTTGAGTAGATGAATTGAAATATCTCAACACACTCAACCAAGTACTCACCAACAAATTCAAGTGAGAAACAAAATAAAATCAAACATATGCATAGAGGCATATGTGGCACTTAGCCAAAATATCCAATCTTGACCTAGGCACCACCATTGCCTCAAAATGGTTTGAACCTTTGTCCCAACTCAATATAACACCAAATAAACCTCACTCTTGTCAAAGTGAAGCAAAGAAAAATAAAATAATAAAAGTTAGAAAATCACAAAGCCCTCACATATGGTTTATGCCATTTTTCTAAATCTTTGACCTAGACCATTTTGGTCTTCACCATTAGTTGTAATATGTTACTAAACACTTTTTACAACTTTTGGAATCCAAGAAACACAAATCAAATCTTTTTCAAACTCAAACTGGGATCACATGTGATAATGGTCAAATCTGCCATTTATAATCTGGTCCCTACTTTGAGCCTTTGCATTTCAAGTTTTTCAAACTAAACTCTCTCAATTCTTTGCACCTCATCCAAGAGAACATGAAGGAGAACAACTTTTGTCAAGACCACCATGTCAAATTCATCTTGGATCAAATTCTATGCTCATCCAAAGTTGGAACTTTTTATCAAATGCAACAATCTCACTTTGCCAAATTTTGCCATTCTTTGATTTTGAAAATTCCACCACCACCTCTAGTTGTCTCTGGTCATTTACCACTCAATCAAATACACCACTTCCAAATATTGCAACCTTTTGAACTCATTTGCATTTGGGCAAAATTTGCAAATTGCAAATAGGGAACTATGCAAACACTATTTAAAATAGTGTTTGGCCTAAACCCTATTGCCCCATTTCCCTCCACCTTGCTCCCTGGTCCCCTCTACACTCAACCAAAGCACAGCAACCCTAAGGGAGGAGGCCAAACCTACCCTAGCCAAGCCATGCCGGCCCATGCCCCCATGTCGAGCCACCCTCTTCTCTCCTCCTCTCTGGCCATGGCCACCATGTCTCTGAGCTCCACAGCACCACCCTACACCGACTAGCGTCGCCACTTGTCGAGAAGGACGACGACTCTCGCCGGATTTGGCGCGCCCAGGTCTGCCAGGCATGCCGTGGACGTCGCACCAGCGTGCACCACGGGCAAGCTCTGGCCACGCGCCGTCCCCTCTCTCTGCGCCTCCCCTGGACCACCGTGCTACGCGTCGAGCTTCGCCACCATGCCAGGATCCCGCCGGACACGCTCCCCTGCTCGCGCGAGCCTTGTCGCCGACGACCACATCGCCGGATTTCCGTGAACTTGCCGCCAGTACCTCGCCATCTCGCGCGCATACCAGGCCGTCCCCCACCTCTCCCTCTAGCTTCCTAGCATCGCCTAGACGCCGTCTACCTCGCGCCTACCTCGCCGACCCCCTTCCTTCGCCGGAGCCGCCGCTCTGCTATCGCCCTTGCCACCCACCTCACGGCCAACTCGAACCCTATAAAAGGAGCCACCCCCGCGCCTCCATCACCACAGCAAACTTGCTCCACTCCTCTCCCTGAACCTCCTCCGCCCATCTCCTCTGCACATCGCCGCCGCTAGCACGCCAATTTCTCGCCGGAGGCCCGCGAGCAACCGCAGATCAATTCACCGCTACAGGCCACCTCCAGCCTTGCCACCGGTACCAGGCGACTCCCCTTCGTCGACAACGTCGCCACCCCTCGCCGGAGTCCAGGAGCGTCGCCGACCCCGTACCTCCGCCGCGGCAGCGACCTCTTCCCCTCGACGGAGACGACGAACCCCAACCATAGGATCCCCCTCTAACCCTACGGCTCGCGATCAAACTTACCGTTTCGGTGAGTGTGGCTCGCTGACGGGTGGGTCCTGATGTCAGCTGGCCCGCAGCGTTAGCTGGGCCTGCCCAACTCTCTCTGCTCTGTCTGGCCTGTTAAATTTCCCGCCTAAGCCCATCTTTTCAAATTTGGTTAAAGAATTTGGTATAAATTTGAATACTGGTCCTGTCTTAGAAATTAAATAGTTTAAAATCTACCCAACCAAAATTGATGAATTTTATGTTGTTGGAAAGCTTGTAAAAATATCTATCCAACCCCACTGGTCCCACTTCAAAATCTTGTGTAGAATAAATGTGACATAAATAACAAGACAGGGACTTTGGTGACTTCAAATAAATCTTAAAAATCAACCAAATTGAATTTTGAAGTAAATCCAATTGCTATAATTCACATTTCACTTACACAAATGGTTTATGCAAAAATATGGTATGGTTACCTTGAGTGATCATGGCCCAAATTAAATAAAGGACTATATGGCTATCTTAGTTAGTTGATATTGTCCAAAACTATTATGCAAATTATATGAAGTGTTTCACTTCATTTAAATCTTGTCCCAAATACTTTCATATGAAGTATTGACCCCTGGTCAAATACTCTCACCTGAAATACTTGGAGATTTTAAATCATTTGTGGAATTATTAAATAGTATGAGGTGGTCTACCTCATTTAAATCACTTTCTCAAATGATGATGATGAATGGTTGACTTAGGTCAACATAATTTCATGTATGATTGTTTGAGGAATTAAATCTTAAGAAGATTTCAACGAGAGGAAATTATTTCTCAAGGACTAAATCGAAACTATCATTTACATATGTAATGAGAGGAAATCATTTCCCTAACACTAAGTAAGAAAACCCTAGATTAATTTTTAAGTAGCAATACTAAGTGATGATGCTAGATCATTTGGAGTGATCCATTAAGGCTAACTAAGGTTACTTAAGTGTTGTTTGGTGATTGTATCCTCGTATTCGTGTATAGACGCTAGTGCCGGAGAATACCAAGAAGAGGAAGGATTCTACCTAGAAGAAGAAGAGCACTTTGACCACCTCAACAACCAAGGCAAGCTAGACTATTGCAAGTTATAAGTTGCAAGCTAATATTCTTGCAAAGTGCAAAGCCCTTTGGGGCAAGGCACCTTAGTCTTACCTTTCTTACCATAAGCCTATCCCAAGTTTCTACCTTACAAGTTTTTACTTGTTTATTCAAAGAGTTAGTTTTATAGTTAACTTTGGTCTAAGTTAAAGAATGTTACTAGATTAGCCAAGTTAGTCTCAAACTAGCAACGCAAGTAGCACCCCTCATGATTAGAGCTAGTGCTAATTATTAAAACTTCACTACTCTAGATGGGAACATGTGACTTGAAATGAATTTGAAACCTTGGAATGATGAGGCATTCCATTGAATGAATTTTGAAGGTGAATATGACCAAGAGAAGATGGTGATTTTTGAATAAACTGATATTGGTTTGAATGCGATACCTTTCCAATATTGAGTACCCCCACAATACCTGATTATGGGTAGGGCTTAACTGGAAATTTATGCATCTTAGTATGGGTTCCCTCTGAACACACATCATAGGGGTTATGCTTGAGGCTGCCTTCGTTGTTGAAAAATGATGTGAATTGAGGTGAATTGTATGGCCAAGCCCTGTGCAGTTCCAAGGTTGACAGTTGGTCTTCACTGGGAGGCCAAGCTCATGGGGAGAGGTGCTCATACTAGGGTTTGTAAGTGAAAGGTTATGGTTGATGATCCGCGTACTGTGTTACGATGATTCGGGTAATCCCGACGGATGAAATCAAATGTTGTGGCACAAGTGTGCAACCTCTGCAGAGTGTAAATCTATTCGAATAGCCGCGTGCACGGTTACGGATGGTTGGAAAGGCCATACAGTTTCCGATATCAAATTCTTGAAAATGATGGTGAAATGAATGGTGAAGTGGTGAATTGAATTGAAATCACCACTTGAATGGTGGGAATGACACTAATGTTCCCACTTGAGTTAGTTAGCACATGAATAAGTCTTTTCTCAAATACTTGTGAATTAAAATTGGCTTTATGCAAATAAACTAGAGTTTAGCGCCCCTTTACTAGAATTGTTAGCACTTACACTAGTATTAGTTTGCGAGTACTTTAAAGTACTCACGGCTGTGTCCCTGGCTATTCAAATGGCCAGACTATGAAGAGGAGCAGAACTATCAAGATGACGGCAACCAAGATGTTTACGACAACTAGGGAATCTTCTGACGTCAGACGTTGGCCTGTGGACTAGAGAGTCCCTTCTATTTACGCTTCCGCTATGAACTTTGTGTCCGTTGATCAAACTATTTGTGCAAATATGGATCATGTGATCTAAATTTGTAAGACGGCTATGGTATGTAATGAATGATGACTTATGATATTCAACTGTTATGTCTCGCAACAACAATATTCCTGGGATTGCGGTGTATGGCATAACAGGCATCTGGACTTAAAAATCCGGGTGTTGACAGTGACCAAACTAGGAATACATTCATAACATGTATATCATTTATATACACCTGAGCTAGACTTTCTAGTCTTTTCTTTCTTTCTGCCAAAATATCTTTTGTAGTTTCTCTTTTAGTTTTCCTCATTCTCAGAAAACACTTCACCTTCAATAACTTCTAAGTCCATTGGTCAAATACCAATAACCTTGAGGTTCTTACTTTGATCATCATATGACAAGTGTTCTAGATTTCACTATTAGTAACTTTTTAATATGATGAACAATTTCACTCATAATTTTATCCATCATTTCATGATGACTTTCTGAGACCATGTCTGTACATGCTAGGCTCGTAAAGTTTAACCTCAGTATTCGCATGTGCAAATCTGGCTTGCACATGTTGTATGCACACGTAGAATCTATAACACCCGATCATCACGTGATGCTTCAAAACGACGAGTCTTAGCAACGGTGCATACTAAGGACGGTCACTTCATGGATATGCAAATATTGTTAGTGCCCCAATAGTTGGAGGATTGGGACGCCTGGCGTTTTCAACCTTCGTACATTCCCATAAAACTTATGAGTTTATGTAGTCTCACCAAATTATATTCTATCATCTTATAATAAGGTCTTAGATATCACATATATCTCATACCTTGCTTATTTCTTAAAACAAAATTTTCAGCTCCTTACTTTTCAAACAGATTTGAACTTCAAGTTTCACGGAGGCAAGATGACTTTAGGTACTAATTGAAACCATAGATCTTTGAATCAACAATGTGAAGTTTACTAAAAGTTTGCAATAGGACTTAATCATTTCTTGATTCTTTAACAATACGGTACCAGTCCGTAAAGTTTCTTGTCAGACTTAACAGTATTTGTATCTCAATTACAAGACTAGCGCATGGTAGAAAACGGATGCCAATACTACAAAATTAATTCAAAATACTACTCAGACTATGTTTATGATAATTAGTTCATGTTTTAATCTAATTACTAATGAACTCCCACTTAATACAACAACCCTCATAGTTGTTAAGTGGTACACGATCCACATCCACTACACCAAAACCGATCATCATGTGAGATGATGTAGCTTCAATGGTGAACATCAACATGTTGATCATATCATCCATATGACTCGTGTTCAACCTTTCGGTTTCCGTTGTCCCGAGGCCATGTCTGTACATGCTAGGCTCGTCAAGCAAACCCAAGTATTCCGCGTGTGCAAACATGGCTTACACCCGTTGTATATGAACGTAGAGTCTATCACATCCGATCATCACGAGATGCTTCGAAACGACGAACTGTTGCAACGGTGCATACGAGGGGAGAACACTTTATTATCTTGATATTAATGTGAGGGATCATCTTATAATGCTACCGTCACGTTTTAAGCAAAATAAGATGCATAAAGGATTAACATCACATGCAATTCATATGTGATATGATATGGCCCTTTAGTCTTTGCGCCTTCGATCTTCATCTCCAAAGCACGGACATGATCTCCATCATCAACGGGCATGATCTCCATCATCGTCGGCGTAGCGTCAAGGTCCATGGCACCGTCTTCATGGTTGTTCACCTCATGTAGCAACTATTACAACTACTTTGAAAAACTACTCAACATGAAATTTAAAGACAACCATAAGGCCCCTGCCGGTTGCCACAATACAATAATGATCATCTCATACATAATCATCATCACATCATGGCCATATCACATCACAAAACCCTGCAAAAATAAGTTAGACGTCTCTAATTTGGTTTGCATATTTTACGTGGTTTAGGGTTTTCGAGTAAGATCCAATCTACCTACGAACATGAACCACAACGGTGATACTAGTGTTGTCAATAGAAAGAGTAAATTGAATCTTCACTATGGTGGGAGAGACAGACACCATAAAGCCACTTATGCAATACAAGTTGCATGTCGAACGTGGAGCAAGTCTCATGAACGCGGTCATGTAAAGTTAGCCCGAGCCGCTTCATCCCACCATGCCGCAAGATGCAAAG
The DNA here is from genome assembly GCF_019359855.2 of Lolium perenne. NCBI lineage: Eukaryota > Viridiplantae > Streptophyta > Magnoliopsida > Poales > Poaceae > Lolium > Lolium perenne. Next base: position 167,983,056 of record NC_067246.2, read on the forward strand.
TACACGAACTAAAGACAACAAAGCATCAACGCCCACAAAACCATTGTGTTCTACTCGTGCAACCAATCTATGCATAGACACGGCTCTGATACCACTGAAGGGATTCGTAGCATAGAAAACAAACAATTTCCTACCGCAAGAACGAAAACCAAGCCAAGATGCAATCTAGAAGATGGGAGCAACGAGAAGATCATGAGACTAACCCTCGAAGATTTCCAAAGCCTACGAGATTATATCTCGTTGTTGCTGTAGTCGATCACTTGCCGCTTTCAAAAGCGCGTAGAAGATCTTGACAGTGCCACAATCGGGCAGCACCTCCGTACTCGGTCACACGTTCGGTGTTGATGAAGACGTCCTTCTCCCCGTTCCAGCGGGCAGCGGAAGTAGTAGATCCTCCTCGGAATCCCGGCAGCAGGACGGCGTGGTGACGGCGGTGGTGGAGAACTCCGGCAGGGCTTCTCCTATGCGCTGCAAGAGTATTATGTGGAGGTGGAGAGGCTAGGGTTTGGGGAGAGGGGAGGGGCACTGGGGCGCCGGCCCTTGGATGCCCTAGGTGGTGCGGCCAAGCCATGGGCAGCCCCCTCCCTCTCCTCCTCATTATATAGGTGAAACCCCAAGGGTTTGCCCAAAGTCTTCGAATAAGACCCCAACAGAAAAACTGCCTTATGGATGAAACCTAGAGGGACAGGGACTCTCCCCTTCCCCCTTTACTTGGCCGGCCAAGGAGGTGGAGTCCACCATGGACTCCACCCTTCCACTTGGTTGGCTGGTTAGGGTTTGTGGAGTCCCTCCGGGACTCCTCCTTCCATAGTGATTTATTCCGGATAATTCTAGAAACCATCTTCCATAAATTCACCGGATCATTTTCAAACTTGGAAAGTGACTTCCTATATATGAATCTTATTCTCCGGACCATTCCGGACCTCCTCGTGATGTCCTGGATCCCATCCGAGACTCCGAACAAAACTTCGAACTCCATTCCATATTCCATATCTACTTAAACGACATCAAACCTTAAGTGTGTCACCCTACGGTTCGTGAACTACGCAGACATGGTTGAGACTTCTCTCTGACCAATAACCAATAGCGGGATCTAGAGATCCATAATGGCTCCCACATATTCAATGATGATTTAGTGATCGAATGAACCATTTACATACGATACCGATTCCCTTTGTCACGCGATATTTTACTTGTCCGAGGTTTGATCATCGGTATCTCTATACCTTGTTCAACCTCGTCTCCTGACAAGTACTCTTTACTCGTACCGTGGTATGTGGTCTCTTATGAACCATTCATATGCTTGCAAGCTAATTAGATGACATTCCACCGAGAGGGCCCAAAGTATATCTATCCGTCATCGGGATGGACAAATCCCACTGTTGATCCATATGCCTCAACTCATACTTTCCGAATACCTAATCCCACCTTTATAACCACCCATTTACGCAGTGGCGTTTGATGTAATCAAAGTACCCTTCCGGCATAAGTGATTTACATAATCTCATGGTCGAAAGGACTAGGTAACTATGTATCGAAAGCTTATAGCAAATAGAACTTAATGACGTGATCATATGCTATGCTTAATTGGGTGTGTCCATTACATCATTCATATAATGACATAACCTTGTTATTAATAACATCCAATGTTCATGATCATGAAACTATGATCATCTATTAATCAACAAGCTAGTTATACAAGAGGCTTACTTGGGACTCCTTGTTGTTTACATAACACACATGTATCAATGTTTCGGTTAATACAATTATAGCATGGTATGCAAACATTATCATAAACACAAAGATATATTATAATAACCATTTTATTATTGCCTCTTGGGCATATCTCCAACAGTTTCCAGCTTCTTTGCCTTTGCTAAAAAACCTGATCATGATCTGGTCCTTGATCTTCTTCAGTGATGTAACTACATGCATTGCTCTTGCATCAAGAATGTACCTATTGCATGAACAATGGATAAATGGTATAAGGCAGTGCCCCTAAACAATGACTACATGGTATAAGGCAGTGCTCATAGACAATGGAAAAATGGATGGCTACTTACTTGTTAAACACTTCACATATGTTGTTCAAAAGAAGATCACACTTTGTCAGTTCTTCAAAAAATGCTTTGCACTATTGCACTATTGCCTGGGGTCAATTGCATCCAAATATGCAAATTCATCCTCATATATTTCCTTCATCTCATCCATGAACAGTTGCCAGTCTACCTCTATTGTTGCTCTTGCAATTTGCCACAATTTGTTCTTGAATATATCACCTCTCCACTGTTTGGCAAAGTTTTGATGCAGATGTCTGACACAAAACCTATGTTGTGCATCAGGCCATGGTCAATCCCTACATGTAGTAGCCATAATGCTTACGGAAAAAAGGAAAAACACTGATTTTTCGCATTAAATCTAAACCACCTGGGAAAGAGACACAATCAACCCCTGCCCCTTCCTCTGCCGCTCCGCCTCCAAACCCTTTTGCATCTGTTGCACCGCCACCACCGCCACCACCTCCACCACCTCCGCCACCTCCACCTACCTGCTGCCCACGTACTGAAGACGGTGGCCTGATGGCGAACTACCCCTGTGACCCTCACCCTCATTTCCCTCCTGGCGCGGACATTGTGTCGCATTGTGTTCATCGTCGACGCAGGGCTTTTCACGTCTTCACCAACACGCCGCTGTTCAACTGCGACGACTGGGCAATCGTCGTCCTCGAACCTGAATCCGACCCTGCACAGTTCACTGGTGATGCTGCTCTCATCCATGGCTTCCTCAACAACCAAGGTTATCACATCCGTCAGATGACAAGGTCAGCTATGGGTGCGGCTTTGGTTCAGTTCTCTGACACTTGTTCTAGAGATGTTGCGATAGATCGTAGTCCTTTCTTCATTGGTGATAGCATCTTAAGGGTTATTCCCCAGAACCGTGGTCTGAATCATAGAAATTTCACATTTACTCATGATGTTTGGTTAATGATGGTTAATTACCCCCAAGAGACATGGCATGTTGAAAAGATTAAGGAATCTGTCAGTGAATTTGGAAATTTTTTGGTTTGGAATCGTGATGGATCAAACAGAGCTAGAATCCTAGTTAAGGTTAGAGTACCTGATCTCCTGGAGGTCCCTATCAGTCTGGTGTTATGTCAGAATACAAGTGATGAGGGTCATGGTCACTCGTGGACTATGGTCACTATATTCTGCAAGCCAAGCTCATTGGAGGACTTGGTGGTGATGAAGATCCTCTGCCACCTGATGGAGGAAACCCTCATCCACTACCAAACATTCCTTTTGGTGGTATTTGGGATGACTTGGTTCATGAGAACAATGATATGCAGGATAATGTTGCACCTGGTGGTAATGCTGCTCCAGCTGCTGATGGGGAGCCCATGGTGCATACTCCTCCCCAAGCCTCTGTGCAAAGCAATCATAACCAGGACATTGAGCCTGCTGTTGAGGCAGTTGATGCACTTGCAGCCTATCATAGCATGCTCACAGATGTTCTCAGTACTTTCCCAGATGCTTTGGGAAAACTTGGTAATGAAAACGTTACAGGAGCTAGAATCCAGATGATTGATGTTACTGCTGAAGGATATTCAGAGAGAAAATGTGTTGTCATAGTTTTCACTGCACAGCAGGCACCTGCTAATAAATCCTCTATCATCATATCTGAGATCTATGATAGTCAAGCCACTACTTCTGCTGTTCTTCCTTCACAGGGTTTGACTGGGAATGATACCTTTGATGATATCCCTGATGTGGCTATTTCTGATGCCATGTATGAGAGCAACAACACTGTTATGGATACACCTGTTGGCAAAAGGAAAAATGAGCAAGCCCCTGTGGATGTCAAGGAAGTCAGGCGCAGTAGAAAAATTGCTGTTATCTCTGTTGGTTACAAGGATAAAGAAGCTGCAGATGCAGCAATGGCAAGGGAGCTTGAGAAGGAGCAGCAGAATGAAGCTAGAAAAGGAAAAGACAAGGGAAAGGAAAAGGAGAAGAAAAAGACATCTGCAAAGGTTGATAAGAAAAATCTCAACTCTGAATTTGATGTGGAGATTATTGATAGGACTGCCCCTCCTCCTCCAGAACTACCAATCAAGATTGTCCAGAACATTGCAGTGGATCAGTGTTAGATCCCTCCTAGTGAGGTGACTGATGAAAAGCTTCTTGCCAAGAGTGGCTAAATGTATTGCCACCTTATTCCTGATCAGTTGGGTTGTGTGTCATACAACCTAGTTATCCCTAGTTTATTATCATGCTTTATCTGTTCTTCATTAATGGAGGACAATACTTTTGTAATATGTGACAAATCTTTTTTCACATTTGGTGATGCTATCAAACATTTATGTGGTGTCAATGATGATACTAATTCTGGTCCTGTAATAATGGATATCTATGCTATGGTTATTATTAATATTTCTATGAGTTGCTCTTGCTCTTGCCATGACAGTAATGATGTTTTTTGGTGTATAATGAGACATAAATACACAGCAATTATGATCTGTAATGGTATCATGGTTATGTCAGTCTATTTTGATGTATATTATTTCTATTTGAAAGGGATTTTATCTGTGAAGAATATGATTTATGAGTGGTCAGTTATGCTGCCACTAGGCTATTTATATCACACAGAAGAGTTTATTAAATGAGTATCTCATGGAATATGCTAAACTGGAATATTAGAGGGATTAATTCTCAAGAAAGGTGGGATGATATCAAACAAAGAGTGGAGGAATGCAACTGCAATATCATTTGCTTACAAGAAACAAAAAGGGAACATTTTGAATTATCATATCTGAGGAACTTTTGTCACAAAAAGTTCAATCAATATGCTTTCACTCCTTCAATTGGTAGTTCTGGTGGCATTATCACAATATGGAATGGGAATCTATTTGAGGGTACAATTATTTCTCAAAGCATCTTTCAAGTTACTGTGAAACTCAAATGTAGAATGTCTGGCAAAATCTGGTACCTAACCAACATCTATGGGCCTGCTCACAATGAAAATAGAGAGGATTTCTTTAATTGGATGGCAGATCTAGATTCTTCTGATTACCACTACTGGATGATTATGGGTGACTTTAATTTAATCAGAAATCCAGGTGATAGGAATAGGAGTGGAGGGGACTCAAATAATATGTTACTTTTCAACACTGCCATACAAGTCCATGATCTTGAAGAAATACCACTAAAAGAAGATCTTATACATGGAGCAATATGCAGCAGAATCCACTCTTGGAAAAACTTGATTGGGTGTTTACTTCTGCCTCATGGACATCTGAATTCCCCAATACTTTGTCCTATCCACTCTCAAGAATGGGGTCTGATCATATTCCTATACATGTGCAAATTGGTATTGATATCCCAAAAACAAACCTGTTCAGATTTGAAGACTATTGGATAGATTTTGAAGGATTTCTGGATATTGTGAAAGTCAATTGGGAAACAGCTGCTTACAGAAATGATTCTGCACTTATGTTAAATGGAAAATTCAAGAAGCTTAGAGTTGGGCTGAAGAAATGGAGCAGAAATTTCTCTAATTTGACTAAAATCATTACCAAGTGTAACTATACTCTAGCTCTTTTGGATGGATTGGAGGATCAAAGAAGGTTATCTACTGTGGAGAAGAATTTTCAGAGAATTCTGAATAATCATACAAGAAAATTATTGGAAGCAAAAAGAATTTATTGGAAGAATAGAGCAAAAATCAGATGGGCCACCCTGGGAGATGAAAATACAAGATATTTCCACACTATTGCAACCAAGAGCTATAGAAGAAATTTGATTACCTCCATTAAAGCTGCTGATGGGTCAGTAGTGTACAATCATGATCATAAAGCTGCTATCATTTGGGAATCATACAAGGAAAGACTAGGAGTCAGTGAAAATGCACAAATGCACATCAACCTTGAAAATATTATTCATCCAAGGGACTTGTCACATCTGGATACTCCTTTCACTAGGGAGGAAATTGATGATGTTATAAAAGAGTTTCCCACAGATAAAGCCCCAGGGCCTGATGGTTTTAATGGAAAATTCATGAAGAGGTGTTGGCAAATTATTAAAGAGGACTTCTATAAATTGATAGATGATTTCTATAATGAGAAAATCAACCTGGAAAGTATCAACACTGCCTTTATCACTCTTATACCTAAGGTAGCAGACCCTAAGAATATGAATGATTTTAGACCAATATCCCTGGTTAGTCTTCCTCTCAAAATTATTACAAAGCTTATGGCTAATAGAATGCAGAAGGAGATTATTTCTTTAATTCATGAGAACCAGTATGGATTTATTAAAGGGAGGAATATTCAGGATTGTCTTGGTTGGACTTTTGAGTATCTACATATATGCCATTTATCCAAGAGACCCATTATTATACTGAAAATTGACTTTGAGAAGGCTTTTGATAAGGTGGATTATAATGCAATTATTAGCATGTTGAGAGCAAGAGGTTTTGGACAAAAATGGGTCAAACTTGTATCCAACATTCTACATTCAGCATCCACATCTGTACTGTTAAATGGGGTACCAGGGAAGAAAATTATTTGCAAAAGAGGTGTGAGACAGGGGAATCCCCTATCACCTATTTTATTTGTCAACACTGCAGATCTGTTACAAAGTGCAATCAATGATGCATGGCAGAATGGAATTGTTAATCTCCCACTTACTGATGATTTTGGTTAGAAATTTCCTATAGTTCAATATGCAGATGATACACTTATGATTATGCCAGCTGATATTAATCAACTCATCCATCTGAAGAATATTCTGCAAATCTTCAGTGCATCTACTGGACTACATGTGAATTATCACAAGACTACCCTTGTGCCTATCAATATTGATAATGCAAGAGCTACTGAGCTGGCAAATATATTTGGATGCAAGGTTGAGAGCTTACCCTTTACATATTTGGGATTACCTCTAGGTACAACAAGGCCATCAGTATCGGACCTTATGCCTATGGTATCAAGAATTGATAAGAAGTTGTCTGGAATTTCATCCCTGATGTCATATACTGGAAAACTTACATTATTAAACTTAGTGATTCAATCTTTACCTATGTATGCAATGTGCTCATTTAAAGTACCAGTCACTATATTTGTTCACTTTGAAAAGAGTGGAAGACAGTTTCTTTGGTCTGACAGAGAAAATAAAATTCAAGGAAAATGCTTAGCAAGCTGGGACATGATGTGCAAACCAAAAGATCAAGGAGGGCTAGGAATCTTGAACCTCAGAATACAGAATCAGACCCTTCTCACGAAAAACCTACACAAATTCTATAACAATGCAGACATTCCTTGGGTCAAATTGATATGGCATGCTTATTATGAAAATAGAGGTACTCCACAAACAATCAACACAAAGGTCTCCTTTTGGTGGAGGGACTGTTTGACTTTTTAGGATAAATACAAGGAGATGACAAATGTGGATATACACAATGGAAAATCAGTAATCCTATGGAAGGACAGTTGGAATAGTGATATCAGGCAGGACCTATATACCCATCTACACTCATTTGCTAAGAATCAAAAGATCACAATCCAAAAGGCAGTTGAAGTTACTAATGAAAATATATATGATATGTTCCATCTTCCCCTTAGCATTGTTGCTCATGAAGAACTACACAATTTGGAATAGGAATTACTGGACTTAAACATTACAACAATGGATGATATTTGGTCTTTTAATTGGGGCAATAATTTTTCTACAAAGATGGTTTACAAGGAACTAATTGGCAACCACTCATCCCCAGATTGCATCACTTCAATATGGAAAGCTTGTAACATTCCTAGGCATAAATTCTTTGCCTGGCTCTTACTCAATGGTAGACTCAACACAAAGGAGATGATGAAGCACAAGCACTTTTATGTGGAGTTCTCTGACTGCATCTTATGTGAGACTTGCCCTGAGGAAACAAATATGCACTTATTCTTTGAATGTACCTTCAGTCAAAGCTTCTGGTGGGCTCTCGGTATAGAATGGAATGTCGATCTGGATCTCTACCAAATGATGAACGATGCCAAAAGAAGGATGTCCTTGGATTTCTTTATGGAAATAATGATCATAGGATGTTGGAGTATTTGGGACCAACGGAATGATGCTATATTCAATGGGAATCCGCCAAATATTCAGAGATGTATTAGCAAATTTAAAGCCACTTTCACTCTTACTATGCATAGAGCTAAGCCTAATCTTAAGGAAGGGATGCAATCATGGATTGACACCCTATGAACATGTAATAAGTGTTTCACCATTGTAAATATTCCCCCCATTATTTAATAGAAAATGACACAGTAGGGAGCCTTTCCCTACTGTATTTGTGTCAAAAAAAAGTCATAATGCATTGTCAGAGAACTAGAAGAAAGTCTATATATAATTTTCAGAAGAAAATTAACAGAGAAAATACCTTTTGTCTATCACTTATAATTGTCCATGCCCTTGTGTTGCCTATGCTAAGATCTTCCTTTAGTGTGTTCCGAAACCATTTGCAGGTGTTTATATCTTCCACTCCAACTATTGCAATGGCAACAGGAAAAATACAATCGTTTGGGTCCACTCCAACAACAGCTAGCATTACACCTCCAAATTTGTTCTTGATATGGAACCCATCTATGACAATTACAGACCAACAACCTGACAAAAATCCTCTCTTACATGCATCCAGAGACATGTAAGAGTTCTCAAACAACCCATCCTATGCATTCACAAACATTGTTGATAAGGGGTGGCCCGATCTTCTCAGTAAGCGACGGGTGGTGATGAACACGCGATGGTAGCAGCGGATGGAATCAATGATATGAGGTGGATAAATTGTATGACGCCGACGAAGTCTCTCGATTGATTCTTGTCGCCAATGCAACAACTCTCAACCCTGCAAGATATTCGCAACTCCACACACTTGCACATGTAGCCGCCGACCACGAAGCGGTAAATTGCAATCTTCTAATCCCAATGGAACAGCAGATCACACAAACTTTCAGTAGCATAAAACTCCAGATCGCAACGAATTGGAGAGTTGGGATTCAATAGTTTTGCATAGCAAACAACTAAGAACTAGGGTTTATCTTAAACGTGGTCTAAATCTACTTTGGGGGTGTCCTGGGCACTTATATAGGCGTTCGGGATGACCTCAGGTCGAAAAGATACAAAAATAACCGACCCAGAATAGATCTGGTCGAGACAGACTCGGGCACGGCCGGTCGACCGGGCCTGGGACCGGCCGGTCCGGTTTGGGACCGGGCCTGGCGCCGGGTGGAGACCGGATGGAGTGTCTAGGCTTACTGGATACGCCCCGGTTGGCACAAGCGTGGAACCCGGTTTGGACCGGGCTGATCCGGCGTGGGAGCCGGCCGACCGGGTTTGGGACCGGGTGTCCCGGCGGCACGGCCGGTTGGACCGGCCCTGGCGCCGACCTCCTGGACTTCATCTCCTCCTCTCGCGCATGCCTCCCGCTCCTCCCTCGCGCGTCCATGGGATGTCTTCAGGTCCAGCTCCATCTGCAGCTTCACGTCCATCGTCTGGTCCAGCTGTTCCTCTCCTCCTCGTGCGATGCTTGGTTCCTCTTCATACCTGATCATACATAAGTAATACGACTTAGGCAGTATAAAGTTATCATTGATCAAAGTATCATTTAGGAACAAATTCACCTATTATTTAAGTAGCTTCGCACGAGCTCGTGTCATTGGTCCAATCCTGACTTCATTGGACTTGAGCTTCACAGCAGGATCATCTTCTTGTAATGGCGGAGGTAGTAGTGAGGTAGGGATGTCCTCATCATCTCCCCCCTTCAAAAGGCGTTGACCCCGACGCTCCAAGGTCTCCTCCATCATATGGTGTCAAATCAGCGACATTGAAAGTATTACTGACACCAAACTCATTAGTAGGAAGATCTATCGAGTATGCATTGTTATTGATCTTGGCAAGCACTTTGTAAGGACCAGCACCACGAGAAAGCAACTTGGACTTCCGCAGTTTCGGGAACCTATCCTTGCGAAAATGTACCCACACCATATCACCAGGCTTGAACAATATCTCCTTGCGCTTCTTGTTCATCCTTGCAGCATTGCTCTTGCCTTTCTTCTCTATCAACTCTTTAGTCTTCACATGAATCTTTCGCACAAGATCTACCCTCTTGGATGCCTCCATATTAACTCTCTCATGTATGGGTAGAGGCAACAAATCCAGCGGAGTAATGGGTTTGAAACCATACACCACCTCAAAGGGACACAACTCTGTGGTAGAATGTACCGCCCTATTGTAAGCAAACTCCACATGCGGTAAACACTCTTCCCACTCCTTCAGGTTCTTCTTGATCATGGATCTCAACAGTTGTAACAATGTTCTATTCACCACTTCAGTTTGACCATCAGTCTGGGGATGACAAGTTGTACTGAACAGTAGCTTCGTCCCCATCTTCCTCCACAGCGTCTTCCAAAAGTAGCTCATAAACTTCACGTCACGATCAGAAACAATAGTCTTCGGGACTCCATGTAGACGTACAATCTCCCTGAAAAATAGGTTAGCAATATGCGACGCATCGTCGCTCTTGTGGCAGGCAATAAAGTGTGACATTTTAGAAAATCTATCCACTACCACAATCGAATCATGGCCTCTTTTAGTACGCAGCAAACCCAACACAAAATCCATACTAATATCTTCCCAAGGTGTAGTAGGTGCCGGTAAAGGAGTATACAAACCGTGAGGCTTCAGCTTGGACTTGGACTTGTTGCAAGTAATGCACCGGTTCACATACTTGTCCACATCCCACCTCATCTTTGGCCAATAAAAGTGATCAGCGAGCATGAGTAGCGTCTTCTCACGCCCAAAGTGACCCATCAAACCTCCAACATGTGATTCCTGCAATAAGAGCAAACGCACAGACGATTCTGGAACACATAGTTTGTTAGCTCTAAACAAGAACCCATCATGTATGTGATATTTCTCCCATGCTTTACCAATAGCACACAAGCAATATGGTTCAACAAAATCATGATCAGTGGCATACAAATCACATAGTATCTCTAATCCAGGAATTTTAACATCAAGTTGAGTTAATAGCATATTCTTCCTAGATAAAGCATCAGCAACAATATTATCTTTTCCCTTCTTATGTTTAATAATGTATGGAAAAGACTCAATGAACTCAACCCACTTAGCAAGACGCTTATACAAATTCTGAAGAAGCAAGCTTGATCTTCCTATCCTCAGTATAGTCATGTAAACGCCATAATGTATCAATCTTTAGCTCCCATGTGAGATATTCCTCAACATCAGTACCTCCTTCAAATCTGGGAATTGAAAACTTGGGCTTACCCAAACCATCTTCTTGTTGTTGTGGAATACGTTGGGCTCCAACGGGGGCAAAACCATGACCACGGAGACCGTCACCAACACCACGTCCAAGACCACGACCAATACCACGTCCTTGAGCAGCAGCTTCAGCATTGTCACCTTGGACACTGCCATCTTCATCAGGTGGTGGTTGTTGTGGTTGCACCATTGTACGCATCTCACCAACGGCGTTAGTCAAAGTTTGTATAGATGCTTGAAGAGTCGTCATTGATGTTTGAATGGTGTTAACCGCTGTAGTAGCTTCATCGACCTTCAAGTGGACACTCTGAATATCCTTATCCAATGCTTCATTAGCAACACGGATTTCACGTTGTAGATGATCACGGAGTGCCTCATATTCCAACCAAGTAACTGTTGCAGCTGGATCCTTTTTCTGCATAACATCAACATCCTCAGAAGACATGATTAGTAGGTTAGTGCACTAAACAAAAATCTTTGGTGGTACTCTCACAACTCACTCAAAACTGATAAGAAAGGTAAATCTTACCGCTCCAAAGTGAATTAGTATTGCTTACCAACTTGGATTGACGGACTAGTGCAGAGATGTAGCGAAGCGAATATCAAGGGTATAAGAACAAATCACACGACAAAGCAGGATATATGTGGGGTTGTAGGTGGGCTACCTATTTGCACCAATAACAAGCTCTAGCGCTGACCGTAGAAAACCAATGATACTCACACAAGGCAATAAATGTGGCAATGCAACTATATGTAGGAACGGTTGCAATGCACTAGAGAGACGCTAGCAAAGCTCAACGAGATAGGCACAAGATTGCTCAACTACAGGTGCAGTAAAGTAAACTTAGACCTTCACTTGATTCTCCTAGCACTTCACTTTTCTTTTTGGATTTTTCTTTTTGTATAACACGCAGCTATGTAGCTCTTTTTTGCTTCTTTTCTATTTTTTTATTTATTTTATGACACAACTCCTTGATAACACGGCCAACAGAAATTGCAAAGCACCAATAACCTAACGAGCAGCCTGTCGAGCGGTAAAACTAGTCTCCTCTGGGAAAGTTCCTAGTCACTTATATCGAAAGGCTGTGTCTATGGTTGGGAACAAGCACACTGTATGCTATGTGGACTCAGAGTAACAAAAACTGAAACTAGATGATAGTGGAGACTCAAACCCTAACAATAGTAGATGGAAGAAAAAGATACGCAAAAACAACTACGAAAAGCAACTAAAACTCGAAATTAGTGCAATCTAAGGCTATGGCAAACCCTAACCCTAACTATTTATGGCTTTTTCTGGATAGGAAAACACTCACAACTCAACTATGGGGTGGATTGTGGATGGCTTACCGAGGAAACACTGAAATCTGATACCAAGATGATAAGGGGTGGCCCGATCTTCTCAGTAAGCGACGGGTGGTGATGAACACGTGATGGTAGCAGCGGATGGAATCGATGATATGAGGTGGATAAATTGTATGATGCCGGCGAAGTCTCTCGATTGATTCCTGTCGCCAATGCAACAGCTCTCAACCCTGCAAGATATTCGCAACTCCACACACTTGCGCACGTAGCCGCCGACCTCGAAGCGGTAAATTGCAATCTTCTAATCCCCAATGGAACAACAGATCACACAAACTTTCAGTAGCATAAAACTCCAGATCGCAACGAATTGGAGAGTTGGGATTCAATAGTTTTGCATAGCAAACAACTAAGAACTAGAGTTATCTTAAACGTGGTCTAAAGCTACTTTGGGGGCGTCCTGGGCACTTATATAGGCGTCCGGGACGACCTCAGGTCGAAAAGATACAAAAATAACCGACCCAGAATAGATATGGTCGAGACAGACTCGGACACGGCCGGTCTGGGGGCCGGTCGATCGGGCCTAGGACCGGCCGGTCCGGTTTGGGACCGGGCCTGGCGCCGGGTGGCGACCGGATGGAGCGTCCAGGCTTACTGGATATGCCCCGGTTGGCACAAGCGTGGAACCCGGTTTGGACCGGGCTGATCCGGCGTGGGAGCCGGCCGACCGGGTCTAGGATCGGGTGTCCCGACGGCACGGCCGGTTGGACCGGCCCTGGCGCCGACCTCCTGAACTTCATCTCCTCCTCTCGCGCATGCCTCCCGCTGCTCCCTCACACGTCCATGGGATGTCTTCAGGTCCAGCTCCATGTCCAGCTTCACGTCCATCGTCTGGTCCAGCTGCTCCTCTCCTCCTCGTGCGATGCTTGGTTCCTCTTCATACCTGATCATACATAAGTAATACGACTTAGGCAGTATAAAGTTCTCATTGATCAAAGTATCATTTAGGAACAAATTCACCTGTTGTTTAACTAGCTTCGCACGAGCTCATGTCATTGGTCCAATCCTGACTTCATTGGACTTGAGCTTCACAGCAGGATCATCTTCTTGTAATAACGGAGGTAGTAGTGAGGTAGGGATGTCCTCATCAATTGTACTGCTAGGATTTGGTCTTCTTATTTCAGCAGCAAAATCCCATAGGAGATCGTATTGTGCCAGTTCATCTCCATTTATCTGCTTCAAAGCAGATCTTCTATCCCTTTCTAGCTTGCTCCTACTAGCACTCATGTTGTAATCCTGTTGAACAGCAATGCAAAGTTCTTCAATGACATCTTGTCATCAGCTCTAAATTTCTCCAAGTATTTGGTAGCTAGATACTTTATTGTGAATTGCTCGAGTACCAATTCCTCTCACAACTGTGTTTCCCCACATATGTCTTCACCACGTAGGTGCCTCTCCTACTATCAGGTGCAGAATACAGAAACCATGAACAACCATCTTCACATTTGCACCTAACCCTCTGCAAATCATTCTTCACATAATGTACTCCAACTCTTTGTTGCACAATGTACTCTTGTATAGCTATTCTTAATTCTTCCACTGGCAGAAATATCATGCCAATACGAAATTCAACTAGTTTCATTTCCTCTGGCCTCCACCTCCTCTTCTTCACTTTCTTCTACAGTTTCTTCCTCCATTGCTTGTCAACTACCTCCACTTCATCAGCTGAATCTTGCTCTTCAACATTAGAACCTTGCAGCTCCTCCAAATATGTGTCATAATCATTGTCCTGCTCAATTCTTGATTTTCCTCTACTCTTGTCCTCTAACTTGTCATCCACCCATTCTTCATACAGATCACCATCATCCTCTGCAACCTCATTGTCAGAATCCACCCACTCTTCATTAGATTCACTGTCCTCACTATCACTATCAGCTGTAAAACTGCAATGTTGACCATCTTGTTCCATTAGATTCCTCCTGGTTCTTCTTGGCTCTTGTCCAACACCTTGTTCTTGCCAACCTGGTTCTTGAAAGCTCCTCCCTACAGATTTAGGGCTAAACATGCAGGCAGAATATGGGAACAACTAATAACGTTATCATCAATAGTTCCAATGTCAAATTGCATGTCTTTGTGGTTTACAAACATACGAAAATATTAAAACTTTGGAACAACTGCAATCATGCTCGAAGTGTCTGTATCGCAATCTACAATGCAGAGCCATGTGTCTAAATCATTTCCAGGTAGAAGCCAATACAACACATATTTAGCAGGATCATTATAGTCTAGCTGCTGCATGAAATCAGTGAAGAGACCATGTGTCTGCGTCACACTCATCAAAACGAGCAGCTTTGCCATCAACATACGACTTTGCCGAGCCAAATCCGCAGAAAAAACACCATAGTTCATCTCTACTGTGAATTTTTCCTCTTAAGGTCCTAAATAAGATGCAAATCCTCAACCATCTACCACTGATTTGACCTAATCTCTTCCTCTACTGCCACACAGGAGTGGGCATTAGGGTTTACGTCCTTACCGTAGCACACAGGAGGACCCCCGGGTCAACGAATCCTTGGTCCCTTGCTAGCGGGCGCCATCCTAGCGGCGCCCACTGCCGCTGCATGATCGTCTTCGCTCGCCGCTCGCTGCACCAGCTCCGCCTCCACCTATCGCCTACGAAATCGCCTGAGAGAGAGAAGCTGAACTGGACGGGGAAATAGATTGACCTGGAGGAGAAGGGGCTATTTGCAAGTATACAGGACGGTTCGTTTACTGCTTTGGTCCCACTTGTCGACATGGCACGGGTCAACGAGGGTCAGACCAGTTTAGGACCTCCCGTGAGCAGTTGTCGTCAGATTTAGGACCAGTTTATTCCATTTAAAAAAATCGGGACTTAAGTGAAGGGGCTCGAAAAGAATAGGGACCGCTAGTACGGTTTAGAGAATCTCCAGCCGCGTCCCCCAAATCGGGCTCCAAAGGCATTTGGGGCGCGCCGGACAAAATTTCGTTTCCAGCCACGCACCCCAAAGGCTCTGTGGTGACCCTGCATACTACTGCATGTTGTAGTATGCCAGTCGTTGATATAACATTCACGAAGTACCAATCCGCAAATATTACATCCCTCAGAGTAGTATAACAGAACATAGCAGGTCCATAACTCATTCATTTATTATTACAAGCATAACGTACATATCATCTCGGAGCTCCTCTTGGGTCCTAAGAGGGATACTCCTGGGTTCGAGGCGAACCCAACTTAACTTATAATACATGAGTCTTACTAAGTTATACATTTATTCCCTCGAGCAGTTAAGTACTTAGAGTTTGTACTGCTCGGTTACTACTACTACTTATCGGTCTAAGCTTGCTCTCCTCCGGAACCCTCCCCGGTTCCATAGACTATAAGGTAGTCTACACCTTCAACACCTCCAGAGAGGTCTGGTTCTTCATAGCCGATGATGTCGGCTCCTTCAGGGTTGTCGTTGTCCTCCTCCAGATGGTTCAGACAATCTAAGCAGGGGATTTAAGAGTGGTATGAGTACGAGCGTACTCAACAAGTTCATTATAGAAAAGAGGTGTTTAATGCACTAGCTACGATATTAGACCAGAAAGTCTAATACCAATGCAAGTTTTGATAAACATTTCTTCAAGAGGTTGCTTTTATTTCAAAGAACTATGTCCGTCAGCCTTCACCGGTTCACTAGAACTTCATGGAGTTCCTTTCCGGTAGCGTTCGCAGTTCCAAATCCCGGAACAGGGAGTGACAGGTCACGGTTCATTACACTCTGCAGAGGGGTGCTGCTTTACCCATAATAGATCTTAACCTTGGTGCCAACCGGGCAGCTTTCCCGTCCACACTTCCTTCGGTGTGAGGCCCGGTATAAGGTCATAGCCAATCATATTCCTCCGCTACCTCGCACACCCACCCTTTGTTCCATACCCCGACCCTGGGTCCTCGCCGGTCCCGCTATACCAATTAAGGATGGACCCCGGCCACGACAACAGTTCTGGGCTCATACCATAAACTCCTTCGCCGGTAGCTGCAACCCATCATAGACCGCAATACCGTGGGGAACTTTAGGCTTCCCCAGCCTACCGCTTTCTCTTCGGGCGACAAGTGTACTACGAACAAAGCCGTGGGGAACTTTAGGCTTCCCCAGCCTACCGCTTGCCCCCGACAGATGACAAGTGTCTACGGTAAAGCGCGTCTGTTGATGTACAAGAGGTGGAAATACGATTGACTATTCCGTCCCACTCCAGATCTTATGGTTAACACGGGTATTACGGCACAAGAATCACTGGACGACATTTGTTGTTTAATCCTAGATGGATATAAACCCTTGCAATGGAACCTCTGTAACATCCCAAATTTCAATAGAAAGAAAGTTAGAAGAATTCCAGAGAGCAAAATTTCAAACCAACAAAAACTTTTAAATTGCATATAGTGCCCTGCATAGGACTTGTGCATTTGATTGATATGCCATGATGATTGTTATTATGTGTAGGTGCTATACTCTAAAACCCTAATGTGATCATGTGAAGATCACCAACCAAATAAATCAAAAAGAGAAAGAAATCAAATAAAAGAAAAACCCTAAAACCCTCACATATGGCTTATGCCATTTTTATAAATTTTGACCCTAGACCATTTTGGTCTTCACCATTAGTTGAATAATGTTACTAAACACTTATTACAACTTTTGGAATCAAAGAAACACAAATCAAATGATTTTCAAAAGTAAACTGGGATCACATATGATAATGGTCAAATCTGCCATTTTTAGTCTGATCACCACTTTGAGCCCTTGCAATTCAAATTTTCCAAACTAAACTTTGCTAAACCTTTGCATTTCATCCAAGAGCACATCAAGGTGAACAACTCTTGTAAAGATCACCATGCCAAATTCTTTCTAGATCAAACACTATGCTCATCCAAAGTTGCAACATTTTATTAAGTGGAACAATCTCACACTTAGTGATTTTTGCAATTCTTTGAATTGAAAAATTCCACCACCACCTCTCAACTTCTCTGGTCATTTGCAACTTAATCAAACACACACTTTTCAAATCTTGCAACCTTTGAACTCTTTTGAATTTGGACAAAATTTACAAATTTGCAAATATGGAACTATTACACACTATTTCAAATAGTGATCTACACTCACCCTAACCTGCCCTAAACCTCTCTACTTGGTCCCCTTGTCCCCTCTCTCACTAAATGATGCATAGCAACCCTAAGAGCAACCCTAGGGAGACCCCCACATGGCCATGACGCCACCATGCCGGCCATGTCGAGCTCCCCCTCTTCTCCTTCATCGCCACCACTGGCCTTGGTGCCCAACGATGCCACCGTGCTCGTCTACCTCGCCTAGCACCGACCGCATCGCCATAGCCGCCGTAGCCTCGCCGGAGAACGCGCGCACAGAACGCGCCAGCATGCCGCTCGCGTCGCGACCATGCACGTCGCGGACGCGCACTGGCCACGCGCCACCCTGCCAGTACACGCCGCCTCTGGCCCCTCTCTTGCTGCGTTGAGCACCGTCGTGACACCACGACTCCACCAGACACGCTCACGACCACTCCCTGGACCGCCGCCGCTGGAGACGATGGAGCAGATCCCGTAGACGCCGCCCGCAAACACGGAAGCAATGCGTCGCCACCAGACGTCGCCCGACCGTGCCGTCACCACCTATAGCTTCGCCTGGACGAGGAGAACGTCACCGCACCGTTGCCTAGCTCAACAGCTCGCCGGAATCGCCGCTCCATGGTCGACCTCAACCCTGCCCCGCATCACCCTCGCCCATCTATAAATACCGCGTTCCCTGGAAGCCATTGAGCACACCACCTCGTTCCCCATCCTCCACTGCCTCTCCTCAACCCATTAGCTACCTCGATCATCGCCGGAGCAAGGCCAATCGACCGATCGGAGCCGCGGAAGCCCTGGAGCAATCGCCGTCGACTGGAGCCTCCTCGAGCGACGCCACTGCTACAGGCTACTTCGCCGTCGTCCACAACTTCCTCGCGCACACTGCCAACCCTTGCTGGAGCCTCGGTGAGCCCTCCGACCCCCTAGGCTCGCCGCCAGACCCTTGGCATCTCGCCGGAGAAGACGATGGCCCCGCGCCGTCCGATTCTGTTTTAATCCAACGCCGCACATCAAACGTACCGATTCGGGTTTTATAAGTCACTGACAGGTGGATCCCACCATCAGACAGCCCACGCATGCGTGGACACGTGGTGGGCTAGACGTGGGCCGTTTTAATCCAATTCGGCCCAGCTTCGTTTCCCGCCGGCCCTTTAATTCAAGTCCTGTCTAATTAATTTCAATTCAAATTCAATACTGGCTCCAACTTTGAAATTCAATAGAATCTGTTTGGCTTGGCCAAATTTAACAAATTTCATATTATTGGAAAGCTACTAAAAAGATCTACAATATGACACTAGTCCCACCTCAAGATCTGTTGTAGAATTAATCTGATAAAAAGATGAAGGCAGGGACTTTTCCATATTCAAATAATTATTAAAAATCAACCAAAATAGATATTAAGTTAATTCCAACTCCAATAGCTCACAATTGACTTACACTAATTGTTTCTGCAAGAAAATGGTGTGGTCACTTTGCATGATCATGCCCTAGTTTAATTAATGGACAATATGGCTAGTTTATGTAAGTGATATTGTCCAAAACTATTATGAAAATCATATGAGGTATTATACTTCATTTAAATCTTGTCCCAAATGAATTCATGTGATGTTTGAACCCCTGGTCAAACTCTCTTATATGAAATACTTGGAGATTTAAATCATTAGTAGAATTATTAAATAATATGAGGTGTTCTACCTCATTTAAATCATTTTCTCAAATGATGATATGAATGTTTGACTTAGGTCAATATAAATTCATGCATGATTGTTTGAGAAATTAAATCTTAAGAAGATTTCAATGAGAGGAAATTATTTCTCAAGAACCCTATGGAAACTATCATTTACATATTAAATAAAAGGAAATTATTTCTCCTCAAGCAACACAACCAATGCACCCTAATTAGATTAATTGTGTGCTTAGAATAGTTTGTGTGAATATATGTGATGTATGGAATAGCCATTGAATTAGTTGAGTGATTATACTCGTATTTCAAATTTAGACGCTAGCACCGGAGAATACCCGGAGGAAGAAGGTTGCTACCAAGAGGAGGAGGAGGAGAACTTTGAGAACTACCAAGGCAAGCTAATATTCTTGCAGAGTGCAAAGCCCACTTTGGGGCAAGGCACCATAGTCTTACCTTTCTTACCATAAGCCTATCCCAAGTTTCTACCTTACAAGTTTTTACTTGTTTTCTCAAGAAGTTACTTTTATAGTTAACTTTGGTCTAAGTTAAAGATGGTTACTAGAGTAGTAAAATGAGTATCCAATTAGCCAAGCAAGATAGCACCCCTCATGATTAGAGCTAGTGCTAATTATTTAAAACTTGACTACTCTAGCTGGGAACAATGTGACTTGAACTGAATTTTGAAACCTTGGAATGAGAAAGCATTCCATTGAATGATTTTTGAAGGTGAATATGACCAAGAGAAGATGGTGATTTTTGATAAAATGATATTGGTTTGAATGCGATACCTTTCCAATATTGAGTACCCCCACAATACCTGATTATGGGTAGGGCTTAACTGGAAGTTTATGCATCTTAGTATGGGTTCCCTCTGAACACACATCATAGGGGTTATTCTTGAGGCTGCCTCCGTTGTTGATAAATGATGTGAATTGAGGTGAATTGTATGGCCAAGCCCTGTGCAGTTCCCAGGTTGACAGTTGGTCTTCACTGGGAGGCCAAGCTCATGGGGAGAGGTGCTCATACTAGGATTTGTAAGTGAAAGGTTATGGTTGATGATCCGCGTACTGTGTTACGATGATTCGGGGTAATCCCGACGGATGAAATCAAATGTTGTGGCGCAAGTGTGCAACCTCTGCAGAGTGTCAATCTATTCGAATAGCCGCGTCCACGGTTACGGACGGTTGGAAAGGCCATACAGTTTCCGATGTCAAATATTTGAAAATGATGGTGAAATGAATTGTGGAGTGGTGAATTGAATTGAAATCACCACTTGAATGGTGGGAATGACACTAATGTTCCCACTTGAGTTAGTTAGCACATGAATAAGCCTTTCTCAAATACTTGTGAACTAAAATTTTCTTTATGCAAATAAACTAGAGCTTAGCAAACCTTACTAGAATTGTCTAGCACTTACACTAGTATTAGTTTGCGAGTACTTGAAGTACTCACGGCTTTGTCCCTGGCTATTCAAATGGCCAGAGTATGAAGATGAACAAGGAGATGACCAGCAGGACGCCTACGACAACTAGGAGTCTTCCGACATCAAGCGTTGGCCTGTGGACTAGAGAGTCCTTGTATCTTACGCTTCCGCTATGAACTTGTGTTGGTTTGTTGATCAATAGATCAACTATTCGTGTAATATGGACGATGTGATTCCAATTGTAAGACAATATGGTTTGTAATGAATGATGACTGTGATACTTAACTATTATGCCTCGCAACAACAATATTCCTGGGATTGCGATGTATGATATAATAGGCATCTGGACTTAAAAATCCGGGTGTTGACAACCTCCACCATATCAACACAATCCATGGTTCCATTGCCCACCACTTAGTCATATTCATAGTTATGAAAATAGTGGTTTTGCTTTTTATGCAATAGTGATAAACATAGTACTTTGCAAGTAATTTGGTAAAAATACTCAAATGACATGAGCAAGTGATGAACTTGCCTGAACACTGCAAAGTGTTGCAGTTGGATGGTGTGGACTGACCCTTGTCCTCTGTTGCTAAAAAATAGCATCATTGTCCGATAAGGGCAATGGTTAAAGAAGAATTTATGCATGATTCCAGTTTTAGGGTTTGTTCCCCCCTTCCGATGTCTTTATCATTTCATGTGAGAGGTTAATACTAAGAATGATTTAGGGATACTCTATTTAGGGTAAAATACAACCTTGAAATGTTGTCAAGGTGTTTTTAAAGTCCAAAAGAATTTATGGACTTATTTTCATTATTGAAAATATAAGGTGTGATTTAAATGATTATTTAAATCATCAAATTTGAACTTATTCTTGTTTCTCTTCAAAAATTCTATTTCATATTTTATTATGATAGAGCATTTTATCCTGAGTGGTTTTCATATTTTTAATTATTTTTTTAGAGCTATTTGTCATTTTCTATGTATTTTCAAAGTTTCTGTTTATTTGAAAATGTGAAAAGACAGAGTTGCCCCTGGGCCCACATGTCAGTGCGGCCCAGTGGTGAACCCTAACCCGAGCCACACTTGGGCTCGGTCGGTCGCACCGACCCCTTCTCCTTCACTCGCTCGCGAACCCTAGCCCCCGCTCTCGCGACTCCCGCGTCGCCGCTGTCTTCGCCAAATTGTTCCGGCCATCTCCGGCCGTCGCCGCCGGCGAGATATGGCGCATCTGAACCACTGTTCAACGGCGCTTCAGATCCACCGCGGCGATTTGTGTTGCGCCGTCTGCTCGTCTCGCCCCCTTCGCCTCTGGTCGCCTGGCGTGGAGTGTCGTGGCGATCTCGTCGCCGTCGACGCTCCAGATGCCGTGGCGCCGCCGTGCCCGACCATGGTGGTGCTGGTGCTGCGGCGCCGCCGTGGCTTGGCCTGGCCTGGCGCTTCCGCGCCCTCGGCGTGTGCCGCCGTGGCCTCCATTGCCGCGCTCATCGCCTCTCGCCACCTGTAAGTGCTCCGTCGCCTCCTTCTCTCCCTCTCTGCTCTACTCCCTTCTCTCCTCCTCCTCTGCGTCTTGCTCAGTCACTGGCCTGCATCTCCATGTAGAGATGCTTGCCGTGCCGATGCGCTGCTGCTGTGCTTTGCTAGCCTGCGCATGTGCTGCTGTGCTATGTTGCTATGCTGCTGTGCTGCTGCTGTGTATCTGCTGGCCTTGCTACTACCATGGTTACTACTGCTGTGCTGCCCTGCCATGCTGGACATGATTCTGTGCAAGATTCCTAAGCTATGTGCTTGCTTATGCTTGCATTTCTTGCTTAAATCCTTCCCTGCGCCTCTATTCTTGTTACTATTCTTGCTAGACACTCAAGTGTATTCAATTATGCTGCCCTGGCTTGATGACTGTGTATAATTCTTGCAAATTAGCAAGTGCCAGAGCTCTGATGTGCTATATCTTGTGCTTAGTTTCATGAGCATGCTTAATTGGGCATTATTGTTGGCTTAACAGTACTATCTAGGGATGACTGTTGTGTGCTTTATTTGTGTATCTTGATCCAGTGGTTCATCATGCCTTTGATGTGCTTCTGGATACAATTATAAAGTCTTTATTTCTGTATCTGTTTATTCAGTTATGGCTTGGGTGTAATTCTTCAGTAGCTGGCTAACTACTGATGCTCTGCTTGGTTATAGCAACCTGTAACAAGTGCTAGCAAGCCTCTGATGATCACATGATCATCAGTTGCCTGATGATTATCTGTTGTGCTTCTATCTGTGACTATTGATACGTCTCCAACGTATCGATAATTTCTTATGTTCCATGCTTGTTTTATTACAATACCTACATGTTTTGTTCACACTTTATGATGATTTTATGCGTTTTCCGGAACTAACCTATTGACAAGATGCCGAAGTGCCAGTTCCTGTTTTCTGCTGTTTTTGGTTTCAGAAATCCTAGTAAGGAGATATTCTCGGAATTGGACGAAATCAACGCCCAGCATCTTATAATTCCACGAAGCTTCCAGAACACCCGAGAGGGACCAGAGGAGAGCCACATGCCACCACATAGGGTGGCGGCGCGGCCCAAGGGGGGGGCCTATTGTGTGGCGCCCCCGTAACCCTTCCGACTCCGCCTCTTTGCCTATAAGAAGCCCCCTGACCTAAATCTTCGATAAGAATAAGCCACGGTACGAGAAACCTTCCAGAGCCGCCGCCATCACGAAGCCAAGATCTGGGGGACAGGAGTCTCTGTTCCGGCACGCCGCCGGGACGGGGAAGTGCCCCCGGAAGGCATCTCCATCGACACCACCGCCATCTTCATCACCGATGCTGTCTCCCATGAGGAGGGTGTAGTTCTCCATCGAGGCTAAGGGCTGTACCGGTAGCTATGTGGTTAATCTCTCTCCCATGTACTTCAATACAATGATCTCATGAGGTGCCTTACATGATTGAGATTCATATGAGCTTTGTATCACTATTAATCTATGTGTTACTCTAGTGATGTTATTAAAGTACTCTATTCCTCCTCCATGATGTAATGGTGACAGTGTGTGCATCATGTAGTACTTGGCGTAGTTTATGATTGTGATCTCTTGTAGATTATGAAGTTAACTATTACTATGATGGTATTGATGTGATCTATTCCTCCTTTCATAGTATGACGGTGACAGTGTGCATGCTATGTTAGTACTTGGTATAATTGCATTGGTCTATCATGCACTATAAGGTTATTTAAATATGAATATCGAATGTTGTGGAGCTTGTTAACTCCGGCATTGAGGTGCTCTTGTAGCCCTACACAATTAGTGGTGTTCATCATCCAACAAGAGAGTGTAGAGTGATTTTATTATGTGATCAATGTTGAGAGAGTCCACTAGTGAAAGTATGATCCCTAGGCCTTGTTTCTGAATAGAAAAGTCACACCACAAAGATTCCTATCTCCCACGTCAACTGCACGCCAGCAAGCATTTTCTGGCGCCGTTGTCACTGTTTGTTTACTGTTCCACTGCATGTTTACTCGCTGCCATATTTTATTCAGATTGCTATTACCACTCATATACATCCATACCACTTGCATTTTACTATCTCTTCGCCAAACTAGTGCACCTATACATCTGACAAGTGTATTAGGTGTGTTGGGGACACAAGAGACTTATTGCATTGTGATCGCAGGGTTGCTTGAGAGGGATATCTTTGTCCTCTTCCTCCCTGAGTTCAATAAACCTTGGGTGATCCACTTAAGGGAAAACTTGCTGTTGTTCTACAAACCTCTGCTCTTGGAGGCCCAACACTGTATACAGGAAAAGAAGCGCGAGTAGACATCAAGCTATTTTCTGGCACCGTTGCCGGGGAGGAAAGGTAAAAGGCATTCACACTCCGGTCCCAGGTAACTAAGTTATTTTCTGGTGCTGTTGTAAGTGCTCGAAGCTATTTCCTTTAGATCCTGCAATTGCATCTTTTTGTTTCTTGTTTTTATTTTCACTAGTTAGGCATAATGGAAAGCAACATGGAGCTTTTTAATCTATTTCCTGAGTTAAGACATGGATTGTTTGCTGCGAAAATTAAAAAACCTATGGAACATATTAGTATGAACGCTTTGAACACCATTGTTGCTAATGATATGGAAAATTCTAAGCTTGGGGAAGCTGGTTTTGATGAGCATGATATTTTTAGTCCCCCAAGCATTGAG
Source organism: Lolium perenne (assembly GCF_019359855.2). Classification (NCBI taxonomy): domain Eukaryota; kingdom Viridiplantae; phylum Streptophyta; class Magnoliopsida; order Poales; family Poaceae; genus Lolium; species Lolium perenne. Next base: position 168,008,109 of record NC_067246.2, read on the forward strand.
GAGAAAATTTACTTTGATGATACTTTGCCTCCTATTTATGATGATTATAATGATAGTGGTCTTTTGGTGCCACCTACTATGGAAAGTAAATTTTATGATGATTATACCATGCCTCCTACACTTGATGAAAATAATAATGATAGCTACTTTGTTGAATTTGCTCCCACTACAATTAATAAGAATGACTATGCTTATGTCGGGAGTAGTAATTATTTTATGCATGAGACTCATGATAAGAATGTTTTATGTGATAGTTATATTGTTGAGTTTGCTCATGATGCTACTGGATATTATTATGAGAGAGGAAAATATGGTTGTAGAAATTTTCATGTTACTAAAACACCTCTCTTTTTGCTAAAAATCTTGAAGCTGCACTTGTTTTATCTTTCTATGCTTGTTGCATTATGCTTCATGAATTTGTTTATTTACAAGATTCCTTTCCATAGGAAGTGGGTTAGACTTAAATGTGTTTTGAATTTGCTTCTTGATGCTCTCTTTTGCTTCAACTATTATTTCTTGCGAGTGCATCATTAAAATTGCTGAGCCCATCTTAATGGCTAGAGAGGGGATTTGGTAACTAGGTGTATACGTGAGCACGGTCTAGCCATCGTTGGATCTGTGTTGAGATTGTGTGCGAGCGAGGATGAGTGTTGGCCAGTCTTTGATGCCATCTCTCCTAATATGTGCTCTGACCTACGCTCCTGAGATCTAACCATTGGCGGGTGTGGTTAGATTTTGCCAAGAAAACCACATCTCCTTTGGCGCGTAGAGAGAAGGCGATGGAATCTATACTGTTTGTTCTGTTTGTCACGTGACCTCTTCTTTTCCTATCGAGCTGGCAACCAGATGGGTAGGCGACTGTCACAGTTTCAGCTTTTCACGTTTGTTGTGTAGTTAGCTAACCTGGGTTATTCGGTTCGGTTCACATGGGGACCAAGCGTGGGACATGGCCATATGACCGGCAATGATTATTTTTGCCGCAAGACAAACATAAAAAATGCTTGCATGGCCAATGATTAATCTACTTTTTCATTTGCTACACTGTACACTCAATCGACCTCTCTTGGTGCATGCCGTTCCTGCTGCGGAACCGCGGCTTGCAGCAGCAGGACGGCAGCTTGCGGACGGCTTACGAGTTGCGGCAGCGGCGGCGAGACAGCGTCTGCAGCAACTACCTCGGGCGCCGGATGGTTTGAGTGGTGCCGACCACAACTACAGCAGGCAGTGACGGCACCGTGGCAGACGTCAGCGGTCGGTGCCGGCGACTATAGCAGGCGGCACCGCGGCAACAACTACAGCGAGCTTTAGCGACAACTATGATGACGACGGCGAGGCTGCAGTGGCAGCGACTACAGAGGGGCGGTAGACGGCTTGCGGCGATGGCATCCGTGACTACACCAGGCACTGAGGCCGCGACTACAGCGGCGGCTGCGGCATGGCGACGGCGGCGGCTGCGGTGGTTGCGGCATGGCGACAACACAAACATGACTGTGGCGGGGGCTAGGTGCTGCCACCGAGGCGATCGAGGCCGGCGCCGAGACTGAGAGCAGCGGCAATAGTGCCATGGGCCGGGCGCACGCTAAGCTCTTGGTTGCTTGGAGCCGGCCATGGCGGGGGGAGTCGTGTCAGTAGGGAAGAAGGGGATGAGAGTTGTAACCTATTTTCATTTTTCCCGGTAGGTAGCGGAAACGATTTGAACATGGCTGGAATTTGATACCCGTGCTTTTAACATCATCTGTTACCCGTTCTTATCTATTACGTTACAAAACCACAACCAAACACCTTCTAAGATGCTAAAAATCATACCAAGACAACATATTAACAACATCATCCGAAACTGCTGCATCTTAAAACAAACTAGAACTATGTTTAGCAATGTGATTTGACTCTACTCCCACTCACGTGCAAGCTGTTTCATGTTCAGCTATGGGGCCACACACATGAGGCAGCACCACGTCCTGGAACTAGATCATCCGGGTCCACTTTTTGAATTCAAACCTTGGGACCTAGCTTAAAATAATGGAGTATTAGCTGTTGATGGGTGAGAATAGCGGGAGAGTGAGGATAATGAGATTTGACCAAATGGGACACGTGTCACCCAATGGATGCGTGCTCACGTATACACTCGGTCACCGGGCTTCTTTTGTTAATGGCTATAAAGAAAACACTTCTTGGGAGATAACCCATGTTTTTATTTTGCTACTGTTTTGTTGTGTCTTGGAAGTTGTTACTACTGTAGCAACCTCTCCTTATCTTTATTTTATTGCATTGTTGTGTGATGTCTACTCACGCTTCTTTTCCTGTAGACAGTGTTGGGCCTCCAAGAGCAGAGGTTTGTAGAACAGCAGCAAGTTTCCCTTAAGTGAATCACCCAAGGTTTATCGAACTCAGTGAGGAAGAGGTCAAAGATATCCCTCTCAAGCAACCCTGCAATCACGATACAAGAAGTCTCTTGTGTCCCCAACACACCTAATACACTTGTCAGATGTATAGGTGCACTAGTTCGGCGAAGAGATAGTGAAATACAAGTTGTATGGATGTATATAGTAGTAATAGCAATCTGAATGAAATATGGCAGCGAGTAAACATGCAACGGAACAGTAAACAAACGAAGATTCGATGTTTAGAAACAAGGCCTAGGGATCCTACTTTCACTAGTGGACACTCTCAATATTGATCACATAATAAAACCACTCTACACTCTCTTGTTGGATGATGAACACCACTAATTGTGTAGGGCTACAAGAGCACCTCAATGCCGGAGTTAACAAGCTCCACAACATTCGATATTCATATTTAAATAACCTTAGAGTGCATGATAGATCAACTCAATTATACCGAGTACTAACATAGCATGCACACCGTCACCAACAGACTATGAAAGGGGGAATAAATTGCATCAATACCATCATAGTAATAGTTAACTTCATAATCTACAAGAGATCACAATCATAGCATATACCAAGTACTTCATGATGCACACACTGTCAACATTACATCATGGAGGAGGAATAGACTACTTTAATAACATCACTAGAGTAGCACATAGATGATATTCAACTAGATCACAAAGAGAGAGATGAACCACATAGCTACCGCGGAGCCCTCAGCCCCGGGGGTGAATTACTCCCTCCTCATCATGGAGACAGCGATGACGGTGAAGATGGTGGTGGAGATGGCGGTGGAGATGACCCCGGGGGCAATTCCCCGTCCCGGCAGGGTGCCGGAACAGAGACTTCTGTCCCCCGGATTGGAGTTTCGCGATGGCGGCGGCTCTGGAAGGTTTTCTCGGGTTTCGTCAATCGGTACTGGAGTTATTCTCGACGAAGGCTTAAGTAGGCGGAAGGGTAGGTCAGGGGGCGCCACGAGGGGCCCACACCACAGGCCGGCGCGGCCAGGGCCTGGGCCGCGCCGCCCTGGTGTGTGGCCGCCTCGTCGCTCCACTTTGTTTCCTCTCCGGACTTCTGGAAGCTTCGTGGAAAAATAAGATCCTGGGCGTTGATTTCGTCCAATTCCGAGAATATTTCCTTACTACGATTTCTGAAACCAAAAACAGCAGAAACAAAGAATCGGCTCTTCGGCATCTCGTTAATAGGTTAGTGCCGGAAAATGCATAAATATGACATAAAGTATGTATAAAACATGTGAGTATCATCATAAAAGTAGCATGGAACATAAGAAATTATCGATACGTTGGAGACGTATCAGCATCCCCAAGCTTAGTTCCTACTCGCCCCGAGTAGGTGAATGATAACAAAGATAATTTCTGAAGTGACATGCCATCATAATCTTGATCAATACTATTGTAAGCACATGTAATGAATGCAGCGATTCGAAGCAATGTAGATGCAATGAGTAAACAATTGAATCATATAGCAAAGACTTTTCATGAATAGTACTTTCAAGACAAGCATCAATAAGTCTTGCATAAGAGTTAACTAATAAAGCAATAAATTCATAGTAGAGGCATTGAAGCAACACAAAGGAAGATTAAGTTTCAGCGGTTGCTTTCAACTTGTAACATGTATATCTCATGGATATTGTCAACATAAAGTAATATAATAAGTGCAATATGCAAGTATGTAGGAATCAATGCACAGTTCACACAAGTGTTTGCTTCTTGAGATGGAGAGAAATAGGTGAACTGACTCAACATAAAAGTAGAAGAAAGGCCCTTCGCAGAGAGAAGCGTCGATTGCTATATTTGTGCTAGAGCTTTTATTTTGAAAACAAGAAACAATTTTGTCAACGTTAGTAATAAAGCATATGTGTTATGTAAATTATATACTACAAGTTGCAAGCCTCATGCATAGTATACTAATAGTGCCCGCACCTTGTCCTAATTAGCTCGGATTACCTGGATTATCACCGCAATACATATGTTTTAACCAAGTATCACAAAGGGGTACCTCTATGCCGCCTGTACAAAGGTCTAAGGAGAAAGCTCGCATTGGATTTCTCGCTTTTGATTATTCTCAACTTATACATCCATACCGGGACAACATAGACAACAGATAATGGACTCCTCTTTAATGCATAAGCATTTAGCAACAATTAATATTCTCATAAGAGATTGAGGATAGTTGTCCAAAACTGAAACTTCCACCATGGATCATGGCTTTAGTTAGCGGCCCAATGTTCTTCTCTAACAATATGCATGCTCAAACCATTCAACTCATGGTAAATCGCCCTTACTTCAGACAAGACGAACATGCATAGCAACTCACATGATATTCAACAAAGAGTAGTTGATGGCGTCCCCAGGAACATGGTTATCGCTCAACAAGCAACTTAATAAGAAATAAGATACATGAGTACATATTCAATACCACAATAGTATAAGGCTATTTGTCCCATGAGCTATATATTGCAAAGACAAAGAATGGAAATTTAAAGGTAGCACTCAAGCAATTTACTTTGGAATGGCGGAGAAATACCATGTAGTAGGTAGGTATGGTGGACACAAATGGCATAGTGTTTGGCTCAAGGATTTGGATGCACGAGAAGTATTCCCTTTCAATACAAGGCTTAGGCTAGCAAGGCTATTTGAAACAAACACAAGTATGAACCGGTACAGCAAAACTCACATAAAAGACATATTGCAAGCATTATAAGACTCTACACCGTCTTCCCTGTTGTTCGACCCTTACTAGAAAATATCTAGACCTTAGAGAGACCAATCATGCAAACCAAATTTTAGGAAGCTCTATGTATTTCTTCACTAATAGGTGCAAAGTATATGATGCAAGAGCTTAATCATGAGCACAACAATTGCCAAGTATCACATTGTTCAAGGCATTATACCAATTACTACATGTAGCATTTCCCGTTTCCAACCATATAACAATGAACGAAGCAGTTTCAACCTTCACCATGAACATTAAAAGTAAAGCTAAGAACACATGTGTTCACATGAACCAGCGGAGCGTGTCTCTCTCCCACACAAGGATGCTAGGATCCAACTTTATTCAAATAAAACAAAAACAAAAACAAACAGACGCTCCAAGTAAAGCACATAAGATGTGATGGAATAAAAATGTAGTTTCACTAGAGGAACCTGATAATGTTGTCGATGAAGAAGGGGATGCCTTGGGCATCCCCAAGCTTAGATGCTTGAGTCTTCTTGAAATATGCAGGGATGAACCACCGGGGCATCCCCAAGCTTAGAGCTTTCACTCTTCTTGATCATATTGTATCATCCTCCTCTCTTGACCCTTGAAAACTTCCTCCACACCAAACTCAAAACAACTCATTAGAGGGTTAGTGCATAATCAAAATTCACATGTTCAGAGGTGACATAATCATTCTTAACACTTCTGGACATTGCACAAAGCTACTGAAAGTTAATGGAACAAAGAAATCCATTCAACACAGCAAAACCGGCAATGTGAAATAAAAGGCAGAATCTGTCAAAACAGAATAGTCCGTAAAGACGAATTTTTAAGAGGCACCAGACTTGCTCAGATGAAAATGCTCAAATTGAATGAAAGTTGCGTACATATCTGAGGATCACTCACGTAAATTGGCAGAAGTTTCTGAGTTACCTACAGATAATTCAACCCAGATTCGTGACAGCAAGAAATCTGTTTCTGCGCAGTAATCCAAATCTAGTATCAACCTTACTATCAAAGACTTCACTTGGCACAACAATGCAATAAAACAAAGATAAGGAGAGGTTGCTACAGTAATAACAACTTCCAAGACACAAATATAAAACAAATGTACTGTAGCAAAATAAACACATGGTTTATCTCCCAAGAAGTGCTTTCTTTATAGCCATTAAGATGGGCTCAGTAATTTTAATGATGCACTCCCAAGAAATAAGAGTTGAAGCAAAAGAGAGCATCAAGAAGCAAATTCAAAACACATTTAAGTCTAACCCACTTCCTATGCAAAGGAATCTTGTACACAAATGAATTCACGAAGAACAAAGTGATAAGCATAGGAAGATAAAACACGAGTACCTTCAAGATTCTCAACATCAAGAGGGGAAACTTAATATTATTAAGATGCATATAACCATGTTTCCCTCTCTCATAATAAATTTCATTAACATCATTGATGAAATCCACAATATACCCATCACTTAAAACATTCTTATCATGGTTCATATGCATAGAAGTATCATTAATTTTGGCATAAGAAGAGTTCTTCTCATTAATAGTAATTGGAGCAAGATTATTATCAAGAATTTGAACATGGTAAACAAGTTGCATATTAAGGGAATTGTTTTTGGCAATCCAATCATAACTATGACAAGTTTCATAAGGATAGTTATAACCTATATCATAGCATTCTTTATAATAATCATCAAAGGTCGGAGGCATAGTGTCATCATAAGAAATAGAATAGTTATCTTTCACAGTCGGTTTATCTGTGACCATACCATCATTGTTATTAGAAGGAGATGTATCAAACACATAATGATCAGTAGCAAAAGGATTTTCAAACACCTCTTCCCCAAGCTTAGAGCTTTCTATATCATTATGGGAGGAAGCATGGATAGTACTGATACTATGGCAATTATTAACATCATCATTTTCAGAATTAGTTTCCCAGAGATTTGCAATATCAAAAGTAGTGTGCTCTTTCAAATCATGATCACTAATGTAGGTAAAGGGCATAGGAAGATCATTGTACTCAGATTCATTATCATAATAATCATTAGGAGCAACATACTTACGGTTACCTATCATTATCTCATTCACGCGGGGATATGCTGTTACCTCTTTCTTTTTATTCCCCTTCTTCTTCTTCTTCGTTCCCTTCTTCTTCTTCTCTTCCTTCTCCTCGTTCCCTTCTTTAGGAGGAAGAGGGTTGAAGGGAGGCTTGTCCACATAACCTGATTTACTTTCAGAAACAATAGAAGAAACTTGGGAGGATTCCTCCTTTTCATTAATAATTTCAAAACACACAGTGGTCCTATCATATTTGGCAAGGTGTCATCTTCTAAAATATTTTGTATGTAAGTATTTGTATGGATATTATCAATTCAATAAGAAAAACACCCATGCAGGACATCATCAATATCAAGATCACTCATATGTAACAAAGAGATTTTTCTTGATAGCTCTTCACACCACAAAAATAAAGTAAGTTCATCATGCTGATTAGGAGTAATTTCATCATCACAATACAAATTTGCAGCACTCATGGGGTTCAAATTATCATTGGAGGAGCATTGAAAATTAAAATGACCCACTCTATGGCAAACTTCACAAATAAAAGGATAGAGGGCACAAACTTTTTTACCAAGATCATCTAGAGCCCTAGACCACTTTCTAGTTTTTTCATTAATATGATGGATACAATATTCATCTTCGATTTGATTAATTCCACAAGGTCTATGCATTCCACAAAAATTAACATGCTTATAGGAAATATCATTCTTAGGAGTTTGAGCATGTTTATTGCAATCATTAACAACAATTTCATCCTTCATGCAAGCCTCTTTAAAAGGTTCATGATACTTATCAAAATTCTTTTTAGGCAATTCAAAATGAGTGGCAAAAGCTTTATAAAGATTTGCAGCAACTTGAGAGTCAAGACCATAAGTAGCACTCATATTTCGAAATTTACCAGTATCCATAAAAGTTTCAATGCATTCATAATCATAATTTATACCTGACTCTTTACCTTTGTTGTTCTCCCATCCTTCAGCGTTCTCCTCAATCCGATCAAGAAGATCCCACCTAGCAACATCCTTGCTTGTGAAAGATCCCTCTGAACAGGCATCTAGATAGTCCTTGTGATGTCCTGAAAGCCTTACATAAAAATTATTAATAATAACATTACGGGGGAGCTCATGAATGGGACATTTGAGCAGTAGTGACTTCAATCTCCCCCACGCTTGAGAAATACTCTCTCCATCATGAGGATAAAAGTTATAAATGTAATTCCTATCAATATGCACTTCATGAGGAGGATAAAATTTAGAATAAAAGAGAGATACAATTTCCTCCCAACCAAGAGAATGACTATTCTTCAACAATTTATACCAATGCGCCGCTTTACCAGACAGCAAAATAGAGAATAGTTTCTTCCTCACTTCATCCATAGAGATACCTGCACACTTGAATAACCCGCATAATTCATGCAAAAACAGTAAATGATCTTTAGGATGGACAGTTCCATCCCCTTCATAGCGGTTATCCATAACACGTTCAATAATTTTCATGGGTATCTCGAAAGCAGTACTTGCAGTAGGTGGATTTAAAATATCACAAGCATCATTAGAGTTATCGCATATGGAAGATAAAGTATTATCAGAGCAAATTTTCTCCCCTAAAGATGGGAAGCTAAAAAGATCATAAAAACTAGCTTCCCCAAGCTTAGACTTCTCCATAGCATTAGCAGTGATTGCGTTCATACTAATAACATTGCTACCAGCATGCAAATAAGGTTCCATAGGTTTTTTAATTTTCGCATCACACAATTCATGTCTTAACTTAGGAAATAAATTAAAAAGCTCACAGTTGTTTTCCATTATGCCTTACTAGTGTAAAACAAGAAACAAAAAGATGCAATTGCAGGATCTAAAGGAAATAGCTCCGAGCACTTACAATGGTACCAGAAAATAACTTAGTTACCTGGGACCAGCGTGTGAGTGCCTTTTACCTTTCCTCCCCGGTAACGGCGCCAGAAAATAGCTTGATGTCTACTCACGCTTCTTTTCCTGTAGACAGTGTTGGGCCTCCAAGAGCAGAGGTTTGTAGAACAGCAGCAAGTTTCCCTTAAGTGAATCACCCAAGGTTTATCGAACTCAGGGAGGAAGAGGTCAAAGATATCCCTCTCAAGCAACCCTGCAATCACGATACAAGAAGTCTCTTGTGTCCCCAACACACCTAATACACTTGTCAGATGTATAGGTGCACTAGTTCGGCGAAGAGATAGTGAAATACAAGTTGTATGGATGTATATGAGTAGCAATAGAAATCTGAATGAAATATGGCAGCGAGTAAACATGCAACGGAACAGTAAACAAACGGAGATTCGATGTTTGGAAACAAGGCCTAGGGATCCTACTTTCACTAGTGGACACTCTCAATATTGATCACATAATAAAACCACTCTACACTCTCTTGTTGGATGATGAACACCACTAATTGTGTCGGGCTACAAGAGCACCTCAATGCCGGAGTTAACAAGCTCCACAACATTCGATATTCATATTTAAATAACCTTAGAGTGCATGATAGATCAACACAATTTTACCGAGTACTAACATAGCATGCACACCGTCACCGACAGACTATGAAAGGGGGAATAAATTGCATCAATACCATCATAGTAATAGTTAACTTCATAATCTACAAGAGATCACAATCATAGCATATACCAAGTACTTCATGATGCACACACTGTCAACATTACATCATGGAGGAGGAATAGACTACTTTAATAACATCACTAGAGTAGCACATAGATGATATTCAACTAGATCACAAAGAGAGAGAGATGAACCACATAGCTACAGCGGAGCCCTCAGCCCCGGGGGTGAATTACTCCCTCCTCATCATGGAGACAGCGATGGCGGTGAAGATGGCGGTGGAGATGGCGGTGGAGATGACCCCGGGGGCAATTCCCCGTCCCGGCAGGGTGCCGGAACAGAGACTTCTGTCCCCCGGATTGGAGTTTCGCGATGGCGGCGGCTCTGGAAGGTTTTCTCGGGTTTCGTCAATCGGTACTGGAGTTATTCTCGACGAAGGCTTAAGTAGGCGGAAGGGTAGGTCAGGGGGCGCCACGAGGGGCCCACACCACAGGCCGGCGCGGCCAGGGCCTGGGCCGCGCCGCCCTGGTGTGTGGCCGCCTCGTCGCTCCACTTCGTTTCCTCTCCGGACTTCTGGAAGCTTCGTGGAAAAATAAGATCCTGGGCGTTGATTTCGTCCAATTCCGAGAATATTTCCTTACTACGATTTCTGAAACCAAAAACAGCAGAAACAAAGAATCGGCTCTTCGGCATCTCGTTAATAGGTTAGTGCCGGAAAATGCATAAATATGACATAAAGTATGTATAAAACATGTGAGTATCATCATAAAAGTAGCATGGAACATAAGAAATTATCGATACGTTGGAGACGTATCATTGTGCCAAGTGAAGTCTTTGATAGTAAGGTTCATACTAGATTTGGATTACTGCGCAAAAACAGATTTCTGTCTGTCACGAATTGGAGCAGTGTTCTCTGTAGGTAACTCAGAAAAATCTGCCAATTTACGCGAGTAATCCTCAGATATGTATGCAACTTTCATTCAATTTGAGCATTTTCATCTGAGCAAGTCTGGTGCCTCTAAAAATTTTGTCTTTACGGACTGTTCTGTTTTGACAGATTCTGCCTTTTATTTCGCATTGCCGGTTTTGCTGAGTTGAATGGATTTCTTTGTTCCATTGACTTCCAGTAGCTTTGTGCAATGTCCAGAAGTGTTAAGAATGATTGTGTCACCTCTGAACATGTGAATTTTTGATTATGCACTAACCCTCTAATGAGTTTGTTTTGAGTTTGGTGTGGAGGAAGTTTTCAAGGGTCAAGAGAGGAGGATGATATATGATTAAGAAGAGTGAAAAGTCTAAGCTTGGGGATGCCCCCGTGGTTCATCCCTGCATATTTCAAGAAGACTCAAGCATCTAAGCTTGGGGATGCCCAAGGCATCCCCTTCTTCATCGACAACTTATCAGGTCACTTCTATTGAAACTATATTTTTATTCCATCACATCTTATGTGTTTTACTTGGAGCGTCTGTGTGCTTTTATTTTAGTTTTGTTATTTTCATTCTCTGAATAAATGCTTTTGTGGGAGAGAGACATGCTCCGCTTGTTCATATGAACACTAGTGTTCTTAGCTTTACTTTTAATGTTCATGGTGAAGGTTGGAAACAGAAAATGCTACATGTGGTAGTGGTATAATGAAACACTTGCATAATCTCGTAGATCATTGAGCTTTGATAACTTGATTCTTTGCAAACGTTTTGAGGTATTTAGATGGTAAGGCTTGTTGTTTAAATAAGTTAAAATTAGTAGTGGATTGTTGTCTTTAAGCTTGTGCCGTACTACAAACTCTATTTAAATAGTTGAAGGTGTAGTTGGACTTGATAGCTTTCCATGTCTGAGAGTTCATCGTAATAACTAAGTTGTGCTGAAGGTCGAGGGAGCTAGCGGGGTACTTGTGCCACCGTGAACGGCCCTCCTTGGAGTAAATTTTAATCATGCTCTTAATGATGAACCTGCTAGTTGTTTGCAATAAGCTTGTGAGTTCTTTTTGACTAATGTTAAGGTACGGTTTTTGGCACTTCCACCATCCAAATTTGCTAGCCTCTTCGGTACTATGCATTGCCTTTTGCTCACATTGAGAATTGTGCATACTTCGCCAGTACATCCAAACCCGTGGGAGGACTTTCTTTTGTTCTCCTACACATAAGCCCATACATCTCCTCAAAACAGCCACCATACCTACCTACCACAGCATTTCCATAGCTGTTCCGAGATATATTTCCATGCAACTTCCATTTTACATTACATGCCATGTTGTCATTTATTATTTATATATTGCTTTGCATGATTCTATACAGCTGATGTGTGGTTTACCCATGTTACGCTAGATCATTGCACATCCTGCTACACTGGCAGAGGCATACAGTTTTATACATCATGTTTCATTCATTATGAGTTATTTGTACCAAAAAGTGTGTTGTCATATTAGGATGTTGCCCCTAAAAGTGAAAAGAGCCATGGAGGCCACCAAAAAGAGAAAAAGAAAAGAAAGAAAAAAATAGAAAAGAAAAAGAAAAAGAAAAAAAAGAGAATAAAGAAAAAGGGGGCATCATTACTATCTTTTATCCACACTTGTGCTCATGTTTTAGCACCTGAATTATTCATAGTCATCATTTGTGCTCATGTTTAGCACCTATACTCCATATGAGAGAGTTTTCATGTTTTACTAGTATAACTATGTGGGGAATTTACACTATAGAACTTGGGTTGTATATTCCAATGATGAGCCTCCTCAAAAGTGCTCTAGGTCTTCGTGAGCAACCAAGTTGGATGCACCCCCACTAGTTCCATTGGAGAGCTTTCATACACATATAGCTCTATGTGCATCCGTTGCATGGCAATCACTACTCCTTGCATAGCTTCGATCATAAGACTTCCTCTTGTCTAATGATCACTTATAGCTTTGTAAGACTTTCTTCCATTTGGCCTTCCAAACCCCCATTAACGTTCTTTATGCCATAACATCCTGGTGCTAATACCAACTGCTTGCGCTCACCGGTTGAGTAGACTTCGAAACAGTTGATTCATGACGTTCATGTTTATGTTTACTTCACTGAATCCTTCTTATGTTGTGAAAATTTACTTGATGCTTGGAATGAAGGATAGAACTTCTATGCTGGATACTTAACACATCTTTAATGAACTTTGTACGGTTTCATGTCTTTAAAGCAATAGTTCATGAAAACTTCTAGCTTGTTTAACTCTTGCATTATCATCTCTTATATCAATATAGACATTTGCTTTGAGTGATTTGATCTCTGTTCATATGCTTTACATCATTATTGGATCAAGATTATGTTGGTAGCATGTCACTTCAGAAATTATCTTTGCTATCGTTTACCTACTCGGGACGAGTAGGAACTAAGCTTGGGGATGTTGATACATCTCCAACGTATCGATAATTTCTTATGTTCCATGCTTGTTTTATGACAATACCTACATGTTTTGTTCACACTTTATGATGATTTCATGCGTTTTCCGGAACTAACCTATTGACAAGATGCCAAAGTGGCAGTTCCTGTTTTCTGCTGTTTTTGGTTTCAGAAATCCTAGTAAGGAAATATTCTCGGAATTGGACGAAATCAACGCCCAGCATCTTATAATTCCACGAAGCTTCCAGAACACCCGAGAGGGACCAGAGGAGAGCCACAGGGCCACCACATAGGGTGGCGGCGCGGCCCAAGGGGGGGCGCCCCCCTATTGTGTGGCGCCCCCGTAACCCTTCCGACTCTGCCTCTTCGCCTATAAGAAGCCCCCTGACCTAAATCTTCGATAAGAATAAGCCACGGTACGAGAAACCTTCCAGAGCCGCCGCCATCGCGAAGCCAAGATCTGGGGGACAGGAGTCTCTGTTTCGGCACGCCGCCGGGACGGGGAAGTGCCCCCGGAAGGCATCTCCATCGACACCACCGCCATCTTCATCACCACAGTTGTCTCCCATGAGGAGGGAGTAGTTCTCCATCGAGGCTAAGGGCTGTACCGGTAGCTATGTGGTTAATCTCTCTCCCATGTACTTCAATACAATGATCTCATGAGCTGCCTTACATGATTGAGATTCATATGAGCTTTGTATCACTATTAATCTATGTGCTACTCTAGTGATGTTATTAAAGTACTCTATTCCTCCTCCATGATGTAATGGTGACAGTGTGTGCATCATGTAGTACTTGGCGTAGTTTATGATTGTGATCTCTTGTAGATTATGAAGTTAACTATTACTATGATGGTATTGATGTGATCTATTCCTCCTTTCATAGTATGATGGTGACAGTGTGCATGCTATGTTAGTACTTGGTATAATTGCGTTGGTCTATCATGCACTCTAAGGTTATTTAAATATGAATATCGAATGTTGTGGAGCTTGTTAACTCCGGCATTGAGGTGCTCTTGTATCCCTACACAATTAGTGGTGTTCATCATCCAACAAGAGAGTGTAGAGTGGTTTTATTATGTGATGAATGTTGAGAGAGTCCACTAGTGAAAGTATGATCCCTAGGCCTTGTTTCCAAATAGAAAAGTCACACCACAAAGATTCCTATCTCCCACGTCAACTGCACGCCAGCAAGCATTTTCTGGCGTCGTTGTCACTGTTTGTTTACTGTTCCACTGCACGTTTACTCGCTGCCATTTTTTATTCAGATTGCTATTACCACTCATATACATCCATACCACTTGCATTTTACTATCTCTTCGCCGAACTAGTGCACCTATACATCTGACAAGTGTATTAGGTGTGTTGGGGACACAATAGACTTCTTGCATTGTGATCGCAGGGTTGCTTGAGAGGGATATCTTTGACCTCTTCCTCCCTGAGTTCGATAAACCTTGGGTGATCCACTTAAGGGAAAACTTGCTGCTGTTCTATAAACCTCTGCTCTTGGAGGCCCAACACTGTCTACAAGAAAAGAAGCGTGAGTAGACATCACCTATCTGGTGCTCACTCTTTGCTGTGTGTGCATCACACAGGCTTGGCCTGTGTGTGATGGTGCTTGCTCAAGCATCAGTTGATGCTTGCAATGATCCATTGGATCATATGCAAGACTCTGGTGCACCAATTGCTTGTGTAATTCATTTATCTGTTTATCTTGCTTTATTAAATGGATGAATGATGTGAACTGTGATTCAGCGATGATCATTTCAATGAATTTGTTAGGGCTAGTTGGATGCCAACCACTGGTTGGTACCCTAGCCCACTACTGAACCCTACTGGGTGATGATGTGGTGGTTTCAAGTGTTGGCTGTGGGTTAAGGTGGCCCTGGCAGCTCTATGATGCTGTCATGGGTAGCTCCCCCTCTCCGTGGCTTGCTGTGGTTGGTGATTGCTTGTTGGAATTGGATAATTGCTCACTGGTTGATCTAATACTGGACTTCCAGTGGCTTTTGATGCTGAGAAATTATATAGACAAGGATTTGTCTATTGTCTGATGGCATAGCTAGCTATAGGTGCTAAGTGTGTTGGGATGGTCTAGCTATGAATTCATTCTTTGCTGGATTTCCTTAGTTGTGCCACTGATTTGCATAACTAATGGTCCCCTAGGATGATTACCTATTGGCCTTACCCATATTTGCTTGCACCAAATGGCTTTGTAGCCAGATGATGACACAAACAGGGTATTCTACCCTTCAGTGCTCCTGTAATGCATCGTATGCTTATTTATGAGCAAAACATGGTTTTGCTCAGGATGATCTTGTTTATACCTCACTCCAGCTCCTAGATTATTTGTTGGTGTAGAAGATTGCTTCTGTGCTATTTGATTTGCTTGCCCTGCTCCTCCTTGCAAGCTGATGGTGCTTGATTCAATTCAGTGGCTGTTTGAGCAGGTTGAACAGCAGTGGCTATTCTTCCTGTTCTTGTGTTCTTGTGTTCTTGGTGAACTTACCTTGGTGAGTTGCTGCGGATGAACTGCTAGGTTCTGGCGGTGGAAAAGGTTTTATATGAACCTCTCATGGCTCTCTTGGTCGACAGCTGAGCCTGGCAACACTTGGTGACTCCCCTGGCTTGTGTGTGCTGTTGTGCATGCACATAGCCTGGTGAGCAGCTAGGTTGTGTGTGTGTGTGTCCTGGGCTTGGGACTTGGGCTGTGAGAGGATCAGCTCAGCAGAGCTGTGATGTTATCCACCAGATTCTGTTTTCTTTTGCTAACCTGCCAAAGCCACTTGGCATAACACTTGATTTACTTTGTTTGTGTGCAGGGACTTGGAGATGATCAAGATGAGACTCAAGATCATCTTGATCAAGGGATTCTTGAAGATCAAGTTGTAGTTTAGGATTTCTATTGAATTGTAATATTCTTTCTTTTTATTTTCCATTTTGCCAGTTCTTGTAATGTGTTGTAATATTCTATATTTCAATCTGAATATTGTAAAGACAATGTATCTTATGTGTTTATCAATAAAGCTCTAATTTTATCTAATGAGCTTTACTTAATAATTGTATTGTTTATATTCTTTATTATTTATAATTTGTTTAAAGAATTACCTCAATATTGAATTATGATATATTCATTTGATGTTTGAATTTGAAATTCAAACTCAACTTAAGTTTGAATTCAATCATGCAACTTAAGTTGTAATGCAATACCTCTCCTCTCTTCTCAAAACCCTAACTTAGTTGAATGAGAAGCAAGTTTGTCGCACTCTCGAAACCCTAACCCTGTAAGGTGTCGAGAGGGAAACTTGTCCCCCCTTCGATGCAGTTTTGTTTTAAAAGCGCGAAATTTCCCCAGAATTTACGATGCAATGCACATCCCTTTCTAAAATCTACCCCTCGATCGTCTCTAAACCTGGGACATTACATGCTCTTTCCGTCCGGCGCGGCCCAATATGGTGTCTTGCGCCCCTAGCCCGTTCCCGCTCCACAGGGGACGCTCTGGGCACGCCGGACACAATAAAATGTGAGGCAAGGAGACGCGGGCCCGACACGTCAGCGCAACCTCCACGCGTCGCCGGCGTTTGCACGCCACCGTGCGTTCCCGCGCTTTCTTCACGCTGCTTCTAGCCTCTTCCCGCGCTATCTTCCTGCCTCTTCTAGCGACGCCGGCGCCTATAAAAGGCCTCCCCCGCTCAATGGTAGCCACCACAGCTGTCGGCACCCCTTTCTCCGCCGCAAGCACAACCCTCGTCGCATACACACCACCTGCGCAACGATGAATCGCGCCGACCAGTTCCCTCCACCACCACCTCCACCACCTGCAGCACCGCAGTTCGACGTCGACCCAGAAGCTGCGGAGAAAGCGACATGGGAGGAGGCGGCGCTGGTGGACACCATAGCAGTGTTTGACACCGCCACGGTGGAAGAGGCACGACACCGCCAGGCGGAGGAGATGGGCGAGCGGTGGCGTACAGAGCGGGAGAGCCTGCACATGGAGCGGGATCTCCAGTACCGTGTGCGGCGGGAGGCGCAAGAGCGTCAGCAGCGGGAGGCGGTGCTGGCTACAACGGAGGCGGTTTGGGGGGCGCGGGCGGATACATTGACGGCTTAGGCGAATGCGTTGGCAGCGTAGGCGGATGCGTTGGTGGCGGCTGTGGCAGCGCAAATGGAGGATGAGGAGGACAACGACGACGAGGCGGAGGCGGCAGAGGAGGAGGAGGACGACTTCGACTGGTTCGACGACGACGCCCGGACAAGGCGGCGGATCAGCAACGAGCACTCATTGAGTCGTTCGAGTCGCAGAAGAAGTTGCAGGATTGTCAACACCCGGATTTTTAAGTCCAGATGCCTATTATGCCATTCATCGCAATCCCAGGAATATTGTTTTTTTGCGAGACATAATAGATTGATATCACAGAACATCATTCATTACAACATCGTAATTGTCTTACAACAAAGGATCACATGATCCAGTCTCATTACAATAGTAGATGATCTATTGATCATTTACAAAACACATAGCGGAAGCGAAGTAGCGTAGTAGTAGTCCATCTATTCCACAGGCAACTGTTGACGTCAGGAGTGATCCTAGTTGTCGTAGACGTCCTGCTGTCCTTCTTCCGGGTTCTGGTACTCCTCTTCATAGTCTGGCCATTTGAATAGCCAGGGACAAAGCCATGAGTACTTTAAAGTACTCGCAAACTAATACTAAGGTAAGTATTATCAACTATGGAAGGGGATGCTAAGCTCTAGTTTCATTTGCATAAAGCCAGTTTTATTTCATAAGCACTTTAGTAAACCAAGACTTTTCATTTGCCTAACTTAACTCAAGTGGGAACATTAGTGTCATTCCCACAACTCTGTTGTGATTCAAAGTCAAAGTCACCTTTCAATTCAAAATCACAAGTCACCATTCATATTTTTAGAAAAGTTCTGATGACGGAACAGTATGGCCTTTCCAACTGTCCATAACCACGGACGCGGCTATTCGAATAGGTTTAACTCTGCAGAGGTTGTACACTTGTGCCACAACAATTGCAATAGTTCGTCAGGGGTAACTGGCCCTGATTTATCGTACGCAGTACGCGAACTACCAATCCTAACCTTTCATTTACATACTCTAGTATAGGCACCTCTCCCCATGAGCTTGGCCTCCCAGTGAAGACACGCGGTCAGCCTGGGAACTGCACAGGGCTTGGGCCGGACATTCACCTCATTTCCCGTCATTTCACATCACTTCACCAGTACGGAGGCAGCCTCGGCATAACCCCTATGACGCTTGTTTAGAGGGAACCCATACTAAAATACGTAAGTTTCCAGCTAAGCCTTACCCAGATTCAGGTATTGTGGGGGTACTTTGTAAAATTGGAATGGTATCGCATCCGAACCCAACCATCAGTTTTTGTAAAATTCACCAAGTCATTCACCAGTCATATTCACCTTCAAAATCTCTCAATAGAATGACTCATCATTCCAAAGTTTTCAAAGTCATTTCAATTCACAAGTTCCCAACTAGAGTAGTCACCTTTAATATGGAGCACTAGCCACTAGTTATGAGGGGTGCTAAGTATCTTGGAGCTTGCTAGGCTAAGTATGATGCTCTTGTACTACTCTATAATTCAACCAAGTGGATCATAAACCAAAAAGTAACTTTGATAAATAAAATCAAGTAAAGCTTGATAAGTAAAAACTTGGGATAGGTTCATAAAGTAAAATGTAATGGTGCCTTGCTCTTGTAGAGCTTTGCACTTTGCAAGAATATAAACTTGCAACCAAAATAGTTTGCATTAGTCTAGCTTGCATTGGTAATAGCTTGCCTTGATTGGTGATGTGATCAAAGTTTTCTTGCTCTTCCTCTTGGTAGAAGACCTCTTCCTCTTGATAGTCCCCGGTACTAGCGTCTATAAACGAATACGAGGATAAATCACCAAACAACACTTCAGTAGTCTTAATTAGCCTTAATGGCTCACACAATGGATCTAGCATCATTACTTAACATTTATCCAACAATTATTCTAGGGTTTCTTTATTTAATCATTTGGAAAATAATTTCCTCTCATTGAAAATTGGAGTTAGGGTTTCTCTTTGGTTTGGAGAAATAATTTCCTCTCATTGAATCTTCTTAAGATTTAATCTTCTCAAATAACCAGGGATGATCCCATGTTGACCAAGGTCAACACCTCACACTTAGTATTTGAGAAAAGTGATTTAAATGAGATTCATCATCTCATGTGATTTAAATAACTAGTGCAATTTAAATACTATGTTGATTTAAATTCTACGAGTGAGCAAGTATGAGCCTAAGCATTTAAAGGTCAACACATTACTTCATATCACTTGTGAGAATGATTTAAATGAGGTGCTACACCTCATTGGTTTAAATTCCTAAAATTTGAAATAGTTTGAATGGGCTAGTATTGACTACATAGCCAATATTTTGATTCTAGCCCATGATCATGTACAGAACCCATATCATATTTTTACATAGTAAATTAGGGTTTGTTAAATGTGAATTATTGCAATTGGATTCACTTCAAAATTCACAATGGTTGATTTTTAAGATTTATTTGAATGCTGAAAAGTCTCTGTTTTGTTATTTTTTCTATTCAAAATCTACACAACATATGGGTTTGAATCCAGTGAGGTTATCTAGATAATTTCATAAGCTTTCTATAGCATTTTGAATCACCAGATTTGGATTTGTAGATTTAAAGCTATTCAATTTCTAGCACTGCATCAGTATGCAAAAATAAAGGAAAAAGATAAAACGGAATTTAAATTCAAACTGAGGGCGGGAAGAAGTTGGGCCGGCCCAGCTGCTGCCCGGGCCGTGCGTGCATGGCGCATGCACGTCGCCCGCGTGCGGGGCGCGCAGATCGTCGGATGACGATCCGACGGTGCTGGGCCTTCGTCTTCCTCCCGACACTGCAGGCTTGCGGGGGCGATTTCTCTCACCTCGGAGCTCGGATTGAGGCGTGGTTAGGTGCGTTGGAAAGCTATTTCCAAGGGCTACAACTTTGCTGTAGGTGTCGGGGGCTATGGTGATGAAATTCTGGGCGGTTTTGAGGGATGCCGCAGGTGAGCTTGTGGGCGCCGGTGAGCTGTAAGGAGAGCGGGAGGGAGGTGCTAGGAGGGAGAGAGGGAGGCTGTGAGGTGGTGTGGTGCTGTCCCAAGAGAGGGGGGTTTATATAGGCTTGAGAGAAGGAGTAGGACAAGTGGTGGCATGGTGAGGTCTACATCAATGGCATGGGCTTGGCATGGTCCTCTTTGCATCATTTTCTTGGTCTATGAGTGCTGCATGCTTGGTTGAGGTGGGATGATGGTATTTGACATAGGGTGCAGGGTGTGAGAGGGCTAGAGGTGTGCACCATTGATTAAAGTGAAAAGCATATGTGGTACATGCAAATGAGTGGCATGCTTGAGCATGGTGATCATGGCCAAGGTGGTGTCATATCATGATGTGCTTTTCAGAGTACCATGGTGTACTATCAATGATGGAAAGAGAGAGAGAGAGAGAGAAAAGTGAGAAAGTGATGATTAAAGTGAATTGTACCCCATTTTCACTTTATGTGTACTTCTCATCTCCAAAGCAATGACCTCCCTTGTGTGTAACTTTGGACAAATGGCTGCATGGTTGTGTTCTAAATGATGTTGGGCAACAATGTGTGGCATTGGTTTGAAATTTGGAGAGGTTTTGTGAAAATTCAAATAGTGGAGGGAATCTAGAATTTGTTTCAAGGTGGCATCTTGGCTTGAATAATTAGAGCAATGGTCAAAGCTTTGGTAAAAGTGGTCAACACGAAAAATGTTCATCTTGATGAGGTCTTGGATGAGGTGCAAAGACTTGTTAGGGTTTGGTTTAAGAATCTCTTAATAGAAGAGCTCAAAGTGGGTAAGATAATATAAAATGGCCAAATGACCATTATCATATATAAGTTGCATTTGAATTCTTATTTGCTTTGATTTGGGTTTCTTTGGTGCAATTGTGTTTGTTTATCATATATAAGAGTTTTACAAACAATAGATCAAGCAATGGTGGCCTTTGGTGAAGATTTGCAAAATTCGCCTTATGTGTATGTGAGTGAAATTGGGAAATCCTCACCATTTGATTTCTCTCCAATTGATTTGATATTTCTTGACTCTAATGTGATTCTTATTAGTTTAGAAACATTTTAAGACCATTGAAACCAATTCAAATGGTCTTGCTCAAAGATTTGCAAAAATGGCCATAACACATAAGAGGTGATGTGTCATTTTTCACATTTCTTCTATTTTGTTTCCCTTGCTTTACTTGGGCATGGGTTAGGGTCAAATTGGTGTGAGATTAGGTTTAGAGAAGGTTTCACACCATTTGGGCAAGGTTTAAAGGCATAGAACAAGAATTGGGTATTATGGCTATGTGTCACATATGCCTCTATGCATATGTTGCATTTGAGTTTTATTTTGACTTGGCTTGACCCAATTTGTGTTGTTGAGTATTGAAATGGTATATAGGAGTGATCCAACCATTCACAACATGTATTAGGGTCAATATTCTTAAATTCACATATTTGCTATTTTACTCTCATATGCCTCTATGTCATTTTTAGTTTCTTTTTAATTTCTTTGGAAACCACTTGGATTTGGTTTGATAAGTACTAGGTAAGGTGTATGAAGGTTTTTCCAAACCTCTAAGCAAAGTAGAAAAGCTTAGGGTAAAGATTTATAAAAATAGCCATAGGCACATATACCTTTTTCTTATTTAATTTCCTTTTATTTTATTTTAACTAGGATGGTGAAAAGAGGGGTGAGGTTTAGAGTTTAAGATTATTTCAAACTACTTTAACAAGCAATCATGGCAATAGCACAAGAATTAAGCAAGATCACTATGTATCATACTTAATTTAATAAAAGTTTTTGTTGGTTCCAAAATTTGGAACTAGTGAAATTCATTTGTTTTGTTTTGAATTTTTGGGATGTTACAAACCCTTCCCCCTTAAACAAATCTCGTCCCGAGATTTTAAGAAAAGTTAGGTTCCTAAGAGAGATTGAGCATTTGATTAACATGTAGACATACTTGGCATGGTCTGGGGTGCTTCCTGAGCTTCAGTGGCAGTCATGTGGTAGAGACGGCCGTTGTTGTTGTTCTGGTTCCTTCTTCCGGCAAAGCGGCGCTGTTGCTGAGCAGGTGCTGCGGTATTGGTGGCAATCCTGGCAAGCTTCTTGGGGCACTCATTGGAGAAGTGACCCACAACTCCACATTCGTAGCAGTTGACGGTGGACTTGTCTTTGGGAATGACGGGGGTAGCATTGCTTCCAGTCCTTGGGGCAGTATTGGTGTTGTTGTTGTTTCCATTGTTGTTGCTGTTGTTGGGGTGGTTGTTGTTGTTGTGGCTGTTGTTGTTGTTGTTGTTGTTGTTGCCTCCAGGCTTCGGGGGTCCTCCGTTGTTGTTGTGGTTGTTGGGGCGATAACTCTGAGCAGGGGGCTTGTTGTATCTTGGGGTGAATCCTCCAGAGGAGTTGTTGCGGTACTTCTGGGTATGGTGGGGTCCATTCTGGTTCATCATTCTGCGTTTGCGGTTCTCATTGGCTTGATGTAGCTTTCCTTCCATCTGTATGGCTGAGTCCACGAGGGCTTCTAAGTCAGCGAACGGAATGTTCACTAACACAGTTTGCATCTCGTCGTGCAGTCCATTCAGAAATCTTTCCTTTCTCTTCTCATTGGTGTCGGTCTCATCCGGGGCGTACCTTGACAGAGTGAGAAACCTATCACGGTATTCCACCACGGACATCCTTCCTTGCTTGAGTTCACGGAACTCGTCTCTCATCTTCTTGATCAGTCCTTGGGGCACATGGTATTTGCTGAACTTCAGCTTGAAGTCTTCCCATGTCATCATCTGTCCCGCATTCATTGCACGGGCACTTGTCCACCAGGCTCTAGCAGGTCCTGACAGATAGTGGGTGGCGAACAGTACTTTTTCTGCGGCTTCTACTCCCGCAACTTCGAGGTTGTTCTCCATGGTCTGGAGCCAGTCATCAGCATCGAGGGGCTCTTCAGTCTTGTTGAATATCGGAGGGTTGGTGTGCTGAAAGTTCTTCAGCTTCGATCCAGGGTGATCGTGGTTTTCGTGGCCTTGATTGTTCCGAGCTATCTGTTGCAGTGCGGTAATGTTGGCTTGGCATTCAGCTCTCTCGACTTCTCGGTCTGCCATCATCGTCTGCAGCAGTTGCATCATGGCATCCTGGGTGGCGTTGCGGGTTGGTGGGGCCATCTAAACATTGATGTAGATGATAAGATAAGAGGGAAATTTCTATGGTTTGTTTTGTTAAAGTTTAAAAAGTTCATAATATTGAAAACTTGAGTAGTGTTGCGGGGGTGAAAACCGACAACACTTTTCATTCATACCAAGCATCACACATTACAAAGCTAACACACCGTTGGTTTGAAGAACCATTCATCGCACTACGATACAAGGGGATCCTGATACAACTCACACCTACGAAAGTGCTTTAAATGAAACTACTCTTCAGGGGGGGAATTCTTCGTCTTCACGGGTAATGTGCTTGGCGAGAGGCGAGGGCGTTGTCCAAATCCCTGCGGGTTTTGTACAGCCTGAAGTCCTGATGTGCTACATAGGGGTTCATCTCCGTGTGTGGTGGCATGGTCATCGATCTTCCCATGGAGTCATGTCTTGGGTAGTAGATGAAGCGAGTGTTCTTGATCTTGTTCTCATTTTGTCCACACAGACGGAAAATTGCTTCTTGCATAGCTCTGACTAGTCCTTCCTTCCAAGTGTTTCCCGTTACAGAAAACCAGATGGTTTCCCATACCGGGGCTCCAAGCTTTCTTCGTAGATCAGTAGAAACTTCCCACCGAGGTGGTTCTCCGGAGTGGTTGTTGAGGGGTATTCCGAAGAACTCGGGATACGGGTGTCCTAGATATTCCACTAGTTGCTTCAAATCCTTTTCGAATCTCAGTTCTCCTCCGTGACCAAGCTGATAGCACTCCCATTTGTATTCCATCTATGAACAAAGAGGAGTAAATTAGAGAAGTATTCCAGTGTGCAAAATTTTATGTAGAAATGGCAATGAAAAGGAGGGCATGAATTTCTCATTTTTGAAGAAGATCTCAAGGATAAGAGTGAGAATAAGTTTTTCGCAAATATTCACTTCTTTGGTTTTGAAACTAAGTTTTGCAGACGTCCATTCTAACTAGGGTCTCCTAAGGTCAAACAATGGCTCTGATACCAACTTGTCAACACCTGGATTTTTAAGTCCAGATGCCTATTATGCCATTCATCGCAATCCCAGGAATATTGTTTTTGCGAGACATAATAGATTGATATCACAGAACATCATTCATTACAACATCGTAATTGTCTTACAACAAAGGATCACATGATCCAGTCTCATTACAATAGTAGATGATCTATTGATCATTTACAAAACACATAGCGGAAGCGAAGTAGCGTAGTAGTAGTCCATCTATTCCACAGGCAACTGTTGACGTCAGGAGTGATCCTAGTTGTCGTAGACGTCCTGCTGTCCTTCTTCCGGGTTCTGGTACTCCTCTTCATAGTCTGGCCATTTGAATAGCCAGGAACAAAGCCATGAGTACTTTAAAGTACTCGCAAACTAATACTAAGGTAAGTATTATCAACTATGGAAGGGGATGCTAAGCTCTAGTTTCATTTGCATAAAGCCAGTTTTATTTCATAAGCACTTTAGTAAACCAAGACTTTTCATTTGCCTAACTTAACTCAAGTGGGAACATTAGTGTCATTCCCACAACTCAGTTGTGATTCAAAGTCAAAGTCACCTTTCAATTCAAAATCACAAGTCACCATTCATATTTTTAGAAAAGTTCTGATGACGGAACAGTATGGCCTTTCCAACTGTCCATAACCGCGGACACGGCTATTCGAATAGGTTTAACTCTGCAGAGGTTGTACACTTGTGCCACAACAATTGCAATAGTTCATCAGGGGTAACTGGCCCTGATTTATCGTACGCAGTACGCGAACTACCAATCCTAACCTTTCATTTACATACTCTAGTATAGGCACCTCTCCCCATGAGCTTGGCCTCCCAGTGAAGACACGCGGTCAGCCTGGGAACTGCACAGGGCTTGGGCCGGACATTCACCTCATTTCCCGTCATTTCACATCACTTCACCAGTACGGAGGCAGCCTCGGCATAACCCCTATGACGCTTGTTTAGAGGGAACCCATACTAAAATACGTAAGTTTCCAGCTAAGCCTTACCCAGATTCAGGTATTGTGGGGGTACTTTGTAAAATTGGAATGGTATCGCATCCGAACCCAACCATCAGTTTTTGTAAAATTCACCAAGTCATTCACCAGTCATATTCACCTTCAAAATCTCTCAATAGAATGACTCATCATTCCAAGGTTTTCAAAGCCATTTCAATTCACAAGTTCCCAACTAGAGTAGTCACCTTTAATATGGAGCACTAGCCACTAGTTATGAGGGGTGCTAAGTATCTTGGAGCTTGCTAGGCTAAGTATGATGCTCTTGTACTACTCTATAATTCAACCAAGTGGATCATAAACCAAAAAGTAACTTTGATAAATAAAATCAAGTAAAGCTTGATAAGTAAAAACTTGGGATAGGTTCATAAAGTAAAATGTAATGGTGCCTTGCTCTTGTAGAGCTTTGCACTTTGCAAGAATATAAACTTGCAACCAAAATAGTTTGCATTAGTCTAGCTTGCATTGGTAATAGCTTGCCTTGATTGGTGATGTGATCAAAGTTTTCTTGCTCTTCCTCTTGGTAGAAGACCTCTTCCTCTTGATAGTCCCCGGTACTAGCGTCTATAAACGAATACGAGGATAAATCACCAAACAACACTTAAGTAGTCTTAATTAGCCTTAATGGCTCACACAATGGATCTAGCATCATTACTTAACATTTATCCAACAATTATTCTAGGGTTTCTTTATTTAATCATTTGGAAAATAATTTCCTCTCATTGAAAATTGGAGTTAGGGTTTCTCTTTGGTTTGGAGAAATAATTTCCTCTCATTGAATCTTCTTAAGATTTAATCTTCTCAAATAACCAGGGATGATCCCATGTTGACCAAGGTCAACACCTCACACTTAGTATTTGAGAAAAGTGATTTAAATGAGATTCATCATCTCATGTGATTTAAATAACTAGTGCAATTTAAATACTATGTTGATTTAAATTCTACGAGTGAGCAAGTATGAGCCTAAGCATTTAAAGGTAAACACATTACTTCATATCACTTGTGAGAATGATTTAAATGAGGTGCTACACCTCATTGGTTTAAATTCCAAAAATTTGAAATAGTTTGAATGGGCTAGTATTGACTACATAGCAAATATTTTGATTCTAGCCCATGATCATGTACAGAACCCATATCATATTTTTACATAGTAAATTAGGGTTTGTTAAATGTGAATTATTGCAATTGGATTCACTTCAAAATTCACAATGGTTGATTTTTAAGATTTATTTGAATGCTGAAAAGTCTCTGTTTTGTTATTTTTGCTATTCAAAATCTACACAACATATGGGTTTGAATCCAGTGAGGTTATCTAGATAATTTCATAAGCTTTCTATAGCATTTTGAATCACCAGATTTGGATTTGTAGATTTAAAGCTATTCAACTTCTAGCACTGCATCAGTATGCAAAAATAAAGGAAAAAGATAAAACGGAATTTAAATTCAAACTGAGGGCGGGAAGAAGTTGGGCCGGCCCAGCTGCTGCCCGGGCCGTGCGTGCATGGCGTATGCACGTCGCCCGCGCGCGGGGCGCGCAGATCGTCGGATGACGATCCGACGGTGCTGGGCCTTCGTCTTCCTCCCGACACTGCTGGCTTGCGGGGGCGATTTCTCTCACCTCGGAGCTCGGATTGAGGCGTGGTTAGGTGCGTTAGAAAGCTATTTCCAAGGGCTACAACTTTGCTGTAGGTGTCAGGGGCTATGGTGATGAAATTCTGGGCGGTTTTGAGGGATGCTGCCGGTGAGCTTGTGGGCGCCGGTGAGCTGTAAGGAGAGTGGGAGGGAGGTGCTAGGAGGGAGAGAGGGAGGCTGTGAGGTGGTGTGGTGCTGTCCCAAGAGAGGGGGGGGGGTTTATATAGGCTTGAGAGAAGGAGGAGGACAAGTGGTGGCATGGTGAGGTCTACATCAATGGCATGGGCTTGGCATGGTCCTCTTTGCATCATTTTCTTGGTCTATGAGTGCTGCATGCTTGGTTGAGGTGGGATGATGGTATTTGACATAGGGTGCAGGGTGTGAGAGGGCTAGAGGTGTGCACCATTGATTAAAGTGAAAAGCATATGTGGTACATGCAAATGAGTGGCATGCTTGAGCATGGTGATCATGGCCAAGGTGGTGTCATATCATGATGTGCTTTTCAGAGTACCATGGTGTACTATCAATGATGGAAAGAGAGAGAGAGAAAAGTGAGAAAGTGATGATTAAAGTGAATTGTACCCCATTTTCACTTTATGTGTACTTCTCATCTCCAAAGCAATGACCTCCCTTGTGTGCAACTTTGGACAAATGGCTGCATGGTTGTGTTCTAAATGATGTTGGGCAACAATGTGTGGCATTGGTTTGAAATTTGGAGAGGTTTTGTGAAAATTCAAATAGTGGAGGGAATCTAGAATTTGTTTCAAGGTGGCATCTTGGCTTGAATAATTAGAGCAATGTTCAAAGCTTTGGTCAAAGTGGTCAACACGAAAAATGTTCATCTTGATGAGGTCTTGGATGAGGTGCAAAGACTTGTTAGGGTTTGGTTTAAGAATCTCTTAATAGAAGAGCTCAAAGTGGGTAAGATAATATAAAATGGCCAAATGACCATTATCATATATAAGTTGCATTTGAATTCTTATTTGCTTTGATTTGGGTTTCTTTGGTGCAATTGTGTTTGTTTATCATATATAAGAGTTTTACAAACAATAGATCAAGCAATGGTGGCCTTTGGTGAAGATTTGCAAAATTCGCCTTATGTGTATGTGAGTGAAATTGGGAAATCCTCACCATTTGATTTCTCTCCAATTGATTTGATATTTCTTGACTCTAATGTGATTCTTATTAGTTTAGAAACATTTTAAGACCATTGAAACCAATTCAAATGGTCTTGCTCAAAGATTTGCAAAAATGGCCATAACACATAAGAGGTGATGTGTCATTTTTCACATTTCTTCTATTTTGTTTCCCTTGCTTTACTTGGGCATGGGTTAGGGTCAAATTGGTGTGAGATTAGGTTTAGAGAAGGTTTCACACCATTTGGGCAAGGTTTAAAGGCATAGAACAAGAATTGGGTATTATGGCTATGTGTCACATATGCCTCTATGCATATGTTGCATTTGAGTTTTATTTTGACTTGGCTTGACCCAATTGGTGTTGTTGAGTATTGAAATGGTATATAGGAGTGATCCAACCATTCACAACATGTATTAGGGTCA
Organism: Lolium perenne; assembly: GCF_019359855.2. Classification (NCBI taxonomy): domain Eukaryota; kingdom Viridiplantae; phylum Streptophyta; class Magnoliopsida; order Poales; family Poaceae; genus Lolium; species Lolium perenne. The sequence continues at coordinate 168,036,684 of NC_067246.2, forward strand.
ATATTCTTAAATTCACATATTTGCTATTTTACTCTCATATGCCTCTATGTCATTTTTAGTTTCTTTTTAATTTCTTTGGAAACCACTTGGATTTGGTTTGATAAGTACTAGGTAAGGTGTATGAAGGTTTTTCCAAACCTCTAATCAAAGTAGAAAAGCTTAGGGTAAAGATTTATAAAAATAGCCATAGGCACATATACCTTTTTCTTATTTAATTTCCTTTTATTTTATTTTAACTAGGATGGTGAAAAGAGGGGTGATGTTTAGGGTTTAAGATTATTTCAAACTACTTTAACAAGCAATCATGGCAATAGCACAAGAATTAAGCAAGATCACTATGTATCATACTTAATTTAATAAAAGTTTTTGTTGGTTCCAAAATTTGGAACTAGTGAAATTCATTTGTTTTGTTTTGAATTTTTGGGATGTTACAAGGATGACGCCCATGCCCGGCGAAGACGAGCAGCTTCGTCGCGCCGTCGAACTCTCCCTCGAGGCGGCGCCGCAGAGGAGGGATGGCGAGGACGCGCTGATGGAGCACCGACATCTTCTCGTCACCCTCCATAGGGAGAGGCGGCGCGCGGTGCAGGAGCTGCTGTAGAGGGGAGGCGACGACGAGACGGGGCCATCGAACGCACCGCCGCGCGGCCAGTAGGCTAGGGTTAGATAATCTAACCGTTTTCATTCAAACTTGTACATATAATCAAATTTGAATGAAAACCTTTATTTTAATGCACTTTTATTTATTTGGGGGGGCGTGTTTGGAGAATGCGGCTGGGGAGCGACGTCCGTCAAACGCGCCACGAAAAAAATGCGTCCTCAAATGTTTGATCCGACGACGTTTGGAGATGATTTAGGGAGGAGATGCTCTTAGCGCATCTCCAACAGGCGCGCTATAATCCGGCGCGGTATACGATGCTGTCGCCGCGCTGTAAACCTTTTCCGCGCGATGGAGCGATTTTCCCCCCACCGGGTGCGCCATTTTGCAGCGCGCGTTAGCGCGGAAAAATAGCACCTCCGTCGAACGTTCTATTTTGCAGCGCGCGGGTGCGGCGCAAACAACAAACACACACAACTATGCATCCAACAAGATCAAACAATCATATAAAATTCACAAATAAAATGAACCATTCAAATACAATACATTGTTCACACCAAATACAACAAATCGAACATACAACAATACAACATAGTTTTGAGACAATACTGAAGGAGATATGCCCTAGAGGCAATAATAAAGTGGTTATTATTTATATCTTTATGTTTATGATAAATGTTTATATATCATGCTATAATTGTATTAACCGAAACATTAGTACATGTGTGATATGTAGACAAACAAGAAGTCCCTAGTATGCCTCTTAAACTAGCTTGTTGATTAATGGATGATTAGTTTCATAATCATGAACATTGGATGTTATTAATAACAAGGTTATGTCATTGTGTGAATGATGTAATGGACACACCCAATTAAGCGTAGCATAAGATCTCGTCATTAAGTTATTTGCTATAAGCTTTCGATACATAGTTACCTAGTCCTTATGACCATGAGATCATGTAAATCACTTATACCGGAAAGGTACTTTGATTACACCAAACACCACTGCGTAAATGGGTGGCTATAAAGGTGGGATTAAGTATCCGGAAAGTATGAGTTGAGGCAGATGGATCAACAGTGGGATTTGTCCATCCCGATGACGGATAGATATACTCTGGGCCCTCTCGGTGGAATGTCGTCTAATGTCTTGCAAGCATATGAATGAGTTCATAAGAGACCACATACCACGGTACGAGTAAAGAGTACTTGTCAGGAGACGAGGTTGAACAAGGTATAGAGTGATACCGAAGATCAAACCTCGGACAAGTAAAATATCGCGAGACAAAGGGAATTGGTAATATATATGTGAATGGTTCATTCGATCACTAAAGTCATCGTTGAATATGTGGGAGCCATTATGGATCTCCAGATCCCGCTATTGGTTATTGGTCGGAGTGAGTACTCAACCATGTCCGCATAGTTCTCGAACCGTAGGGTGACACACTTAAAGTTGGATGTTGAAATGGTAGTACTTGAATATGGAATGGAGTTCGAATATTTGTTCGGAGTCCCGGATGAGATCCCGGACATCACGAGGAGTTCCGGAATGGTCCGGAGAATAAGATTCATATATAGGATGTCATTTTATGTAAATTAAAATGTCGCGGAAGGTTCTATGGAAGGTTCTAGAAGGTTCTAGAAAAGTCCGGAAGAAACCACCAAGGAAGGTGGAGTCCACATGGGACTCCACCTCCATGGCCGGCCAGCCCTAGATGGGGTGGAGTCCCAAGTGGACTCCACCATAGGGGGCCGGCCACCACCCACATGGGAGGTGGGAATCCCACCTTTGGGTGGGAGTCCTAGTTGGGCTAGGTTTCCCCCCTCCTATGGAAGGTTTTGGTTTCGGGTCTTATTCGAAGACTTGGACACCAACACTTGGGATCCACCTATATAATGAGGGGCCAAGGGAGGGGCCGGCCACCCCAAGACCACAAGCTGGCCGCCCCCCCTTGAGTGGCCGGCCACCCCCTCCCAAACCCTAGCTTTGCTCCTCCACTCCATATTGCCCGCGTAGCTTAGCGAAGCTCCGCCGGACTTCTACACCGCCACCGACACCACGCCGTCGTGCTGTCGGATTCAAGAGGAGCTACTACTTCCGCTGCCCGCTGGAACGGGGAGGTGGACGTCGTCTTCATCAACAACCGAACGTGTGACCGAGTACGGAGGTGCTGCCCGTTCGTGGCGCCGGAACCGATCGTGATCAAGATCTTCTACGCGCTTTGCAAGCGGCAAGTGATCGTCTACCGCAGCAACAAGAGCCTCATCTTGTAGGCTTTGGAATCTCTTCAAGGGTGAGACTCGATACCCCCTCGTTGCTACCGTCTTCTAGATTGCATCTTGGCTTGGATTGCGTGTTCGCGGTAGGAAAATTTTTGTTTTCTATGCAACGTTATCCTACAGTGGTATCAGAGCCGTGTCTATGCATAGATGGTTGCACGAGTAGAACACAATGGTTTGTGGGCGTTGATGCTCTTGTTATCTTTAGTTTGAGTACTTTGCATCTTTGTGGCATAGTGGGATGAAGCGGCCCGGACTAACTTTACATGACCGCGTTCATGAGACTTGTTCCTCGTTCGACATGCAACTTGTATTGCATAAGAGGCTTTGCGGGTGTCTGTCTCTCCTACTATAGTGAAGATTCAATTTACTCTTCTATTGACAACATTAGTATCACCGTTGTGGTTCATGTTCGTAGGTAGATTAGATCTCTCCAAAACCCTAAACCACGTAAAATATGCAAACCAAATTAGAGACGTCTAACTTGTTTTTGCAGGGTTTGGTGATGTGATATGGCCATAATGTGATGATGAATATGTATGAGATGATCATTATTGTATTGTGGCAACCGGCAGGAGCCTTATGGTTGTCTTTAAATTTCATGTTGAGTAGTATTTCAAAGTAGTTGTAATAGTTGCTACATGAGGTGAACAACCATGAAGACGGCGCCATGAACCTTGACGCTACGCCAACGATGATGGAGATCATGCCCGAAGATGATGGAGATCATGTCCGTGCTTTGGAGATGAAGATCAAAGGCGCAAAGACAAAAGGGCCATATCATATCACATATGAACTGCATGTGATGTTAATCCTTTTATGCATCTTATTTTGCTTAGATCGCGACGGTAGCATTATAAGATGATCCCTCACATTAATATCAAGATAATAAAGTGTTCTCCCCTCGTATGCACCGTTGTAACAGTTCGTCGTTTCGAAGCATCTCGTGATGATCGGATGTGATAGATTCAACGATTCACATACAACGGGTGTAAGCCATGTTGCACACGCGGAATACTTGGGTTTGCTTGACGAGCCTAGCATGTACAGACATGGCCTCGGGACAACGGAAACCGAAAGGTTGAACACGAGTCATATGGATGATATGATCAACATGTTGATGTTCACCATTGAAGCTACATCATCTCACGTGATGATCGGTTTTTGGTGTAGTGAATTTGGATCGTGTACCACTTAACAACTATGAGGGATGTTGTATTAAGTGGGAGTTCATTAGTAATTAGATTAAACCGTGAACTAATTATCATAAACATAGTCTGAGTAGTATTTTGAATTAATTTTGTAGTATTGGCATCCATTTTCTACCATGCGCTAGTCTTGTTATTGAGATAGAAATACTGTTAAAATCTGACAAGAAACTTTACGGATTGGTACCGTATTGTTAAAGAATCAAGAATTGATTAAGTCCTATTGCAAACTTTTAGTAAACCTCACATTGTTGATTCAAAGAGCTATGGTTTCAATTAGTACCTAAAGTTATCTTGTCTCCGTGAAACTTGAAGTTCAAATCTGTTTGAAAAGTAAGGAGCTGAAATTTTAGTTTTCAGAAATAATCAAGGTATGAGATATATGTGATATCTAAGACCTTATTGCAAGATGATAGAATATAATTTGGTGAGAATACATGAACTCATAAGTTTTATGGGAATGTACGAAGGTTGAAGACGCAAGGCGTCACAATCCTCCAACTATTGGAGCACTAACAATATTCGCATATCCATGAAGTGACCATCCTTAATATGCACCGTTACTAAGACTCGTCGTTTCGAAGCATCACGTGATGATCGGGTGTGATAGATTCTACGTGTGCATACAACGGGTACAAGCTAGATTTGCACATGCAAATACCAAGGTTAAAACTTTACGAGCCTAGCATGTACAGACATGGTCTCGGAAAGTCGTCATGATATGATGGATAAAATTATGAGTGAAATTGTTCATCGTATTACAAAGTTACTAATAGTGAAATTTGGAACACTTGTCATATGATGATCAACTTAAAAATAAGAACCTCAAGGTTATTGGTATTAGACCAACAAACCTAGAAGTTATTGATGTTGAAGTGTTTTTCTGAATAATGAGGAAAGCTAAAAGAGAAACTACAAAAGATATTTTGGCAGAAAGAAAAGAGAAGACTAGAAAGTCTAGCTCAGGTGTATATAAATGATATACATGTTATGGTTGTATTCCTAGTTAGGTCACAATATGAAATTCTTGGGTATTAGTACTATATTGGTTGGTATGAAGTGTCATACAAAACAACGCAATACAAGAATACAATGGCCTAAGTGACTAACAAGGAATATGATAAGAATGCACGTCTGGAACAAAAATAAAGTGTTATTATGTTCGTCGTTGGCATTCTATCTAGCCCTTAGAATTTATAATAAAGAACTTAATAATTGTTATTTTGCTCTGGTCAAATGAAAACAATAAGTTGTTCAAATTATGACATTACTCCATGTACGATGGATAAGTTATTATAAATATTAATGGTGAAACACACATACATAACACTGACGCTAAAATGCCATAAGGCAAATGATTTGAATTCCACTTATTTGTGGAACCGCCATTTAGGTCATGTTAGAAAGGAACGCATGAAGGAACTCCATGCAAATGGATTTTTGGAGTCATTTGATTTTTGAATCGTTTGGCACTTGCAAATATTTTCCAAAAAGAATGACTAAAATACCGTTCATAGGCCAAGAGTTGAACGGGCAACTAAATTAGTGGAAAAATACATGATGATGTATGTGGTTCACTGGACATAGTTGTGTGCGGGAGATTCTTCTACTTCATGAAAACTTTCAACAATGAATTGAGTATATATGTGGATATATTCAATAAGGAAGAAGTTTGAAACATTTGAATGGATTCAAATAAATTTCAGCATGAAGTGGAAATCATCGTAATAGAAAAGTCAAATATCTATGATTGGATCATGGTAGAAATATTTGAATTATGAGTTTTAGCGAACATCTAAGAGAGTTATGAAATTGTTCTACAACTCACATTTCTTGGAGTATCATAATGATGATATAGTATCCAAGATATGTATCCAAACTTTGTTGGATTAATGATGAGATAAAATATTATAACGCCATTATAATTTTGTGGATTATGCTTTAGTGACTACCGCTTTTACACTGAATAGAGCATCATCATGATCCGTTGAAATGACACCATACGAGTTATGGTATGGGTATAAACCCTAATAGTCTTTCTTTAAATTTTGGTCTAATAGTTTACAACCAAAATCGGATGAATGTCTTTGTTGGTTATCCCGTAAATTTAATTGGGAATTCTTCCCACGAGACAAAGACAAAAGTGTTTGTCAATGTTTCTTATTTCCAAGAAATTGTTTCTAGTGAAGTTTTTGAGTGGGAGGACAATATAATTTGATAAGGTTTATGAACCTGAGCATAATGATCAGAGTAGCGCAGCATCGGAATTTGTTTCGGAAGCGGCCACGACGATCATGGCTCCCATGACTACAAAGTGTTTTAGCCATGGAGATCGAAGTACATATTGAACCTTGTAGGTATGGTTTACTTTGTGATCAAATAAATGATTTGTGAACAAAGGATTGATTTTGAACAATGATAAACCAACTACAAACAAAGAAGTTATGATGGGCCCCGACTCGTTAAAATGGCTATACGCCATGAAATCCAAGATAGATGAATACTTTATGAAAGTAAATGGATCTATGAAATTGATAGACTTGGATGAAATATCCTTGAAGAAAGCTTGACTTGTCGAAAAATTGTTTACGACAAAGTTCAAAGAGTTGAATACGATAAGATTAGATCTTCCGTAGTAATACTTATAGTCTATGTGGATTATTCTAGTAATCACTACATATTTCTTTTATGAGATATGCTAGTAGGATGGCAAAAGACACTACTTAACGGAAGTATGTATACAAGATACAACCAAGAGTTTTGCTGGTCCGTGGAATACTAGATAGCTATACAAGCTTCAATTGGATGAAGTAAGTATCACGGAGTTGGAATCTTCACCAGATGAAATAGTCAAAGTGTTTTTGATTTCATCGAGACGATGAAGAGGCTTGCATTTGCAAGAAATTAAGTGGGAGCGCTAAGACACATTTATAATACTTTATGTAGGTGACATATAGTTGGTTATAAATGATGTAATTATATACTTGATTAAAAAGGTTTCATTGAGAATTAACTTCAATGAAAGGATATGGACTGAAACAAATCTAGTGTCAAGATCTATGAAGATAGATTGAAACACAAAATAAGTTTAAGTCAAAGTACATAGAATGGATATTGAAATAGTTCAATATAGAAATATTAAGAAAATGTTCTTGTCATGTTAAAGTTTTAACAAGACTTGAGTGTATCGACACTCAATGAGTAAAAACACATGAGTGATTATAGATCACGAATAATATGTACACAATCAGATATCATGTGCTCTAAAATGTTAGGAGCATATACCGAATGATTCATGTGATGATCATTGGACAAACAGTAAGAATATCCCTGTGTACTTTAGAAGAACCAAGGATATATAAATAATTTTGTATGAAGAAATGACAAACAAATCGCTGTAAGGTGTTGCACCGATATTGGTTTTGTCACATATAAAAATAAAATTTCAATCTTAAAATTAGGCTAAGTGTTGATTAAAAGGTAGCACAATGCTAGATTTAGAAGAGTTCTAAATATTGTGACGGATTCTACAAACGAAGGCTGAATATGTCATTGTTTTGACAATGACTGAGGATGTGAAAGTCAAGAGGTTCTTTGAGAACTTGGTGTAGTTCCGATAGTGTCAGAACTTTGAAGCTATATTGTGTATGACAATATTAGTGACATATTTCAGACCGCGGAATTAAGGTTCCACCAGAAGACCAAACATATTTAATGCCGACTCATTTGGAAAATGAGTGATGCGTGAAGACGCAAATGAATTGCAAAATACATACGTTTCTGAGTGTGTCAGAACCGTTGACTAAAGCTCTCCCTAGGGCAAAGTATGACCAACACCAGAATGCCATGGGTGTTAGGTACATTACAATGTAATCTAGATTATTGACTCTAGTGCAAGTGGGAGACTGAAGGAGATATGCCCTAGAGGCAATAATAAAGTGGTTATTATTTATATCTTTATGTTTATGATAAATGTTTATATATCATGCTATAATTGTATTAACCGAAACATTAGTACATGTGTGATATGTAGACAAACAAGAAGTCCCTAGTATGCCTCTTAAACTAGCTTGTTGATTAATGGATGATTAGTTTCATAATCATGAACATTGGATGTTATTAATAACAAGGTTATGTCATTGTGTGAATGATGTAATGGACACACCCAATTAAGCGTAGCATAAGATCTCGTCATTAAGTTATTTGCTATAAGCTTTCGATACATAGTTACCTAGTCCTTATGACCATGAGATCATGTAAATCACTTATACCGGAAAGGTACTTTGATTACACCAAACACCACCGCGTAAATGGGTGGCTATAAAGGTGGGATTAAGTATCCGGAAAGTATGAGTTGAGGCAGATGGATCAACAAAGGGATTTGTCCATCCCGATGACGGATAGATATACTCCGGGCCCTCTCGGTGGAATGTCGTCTAATGTCTTGCAAGCATATGAATGAGTTCATAAGAGACCACATACCACGGTACGAGTAAAGAGTACTTGTCGAGACGAGGTTGAACAAGGTATAGAGTGATACCGAAGATCAAACCTCGGACAAGTAAAATATCGCGAGACAAAGGGAATTGGTAATATATATGTGAATGGTTCATTCGATCACTAAAGTCATCGTTGAATATGTGGGAGCCATTATGGATCTCCAGATCCCGCTATTGGTTATTGGTCGGAGTGAGTACTCAACCATGTCCGCATAGTTCTCGAACCGTAGGGTGACACACTTAAAGTTGGATGTTGAAATGGTAGTACTTGAATATGGAATGGAGTTCGAATATTTGTTCGGAGTCCCGGATGAGATCCCGGACATCACGAGGAGTTCCGGAATGGTCCGGAGAATAAGATTCATATATAGGATGTCATTTTATGTAAATTAAAATGTCGCGGAAGGTTCTATGGAAGGTTCTAGAAGGTTCTAGAAAAGTCCGGAAGAAACCACCAAGGAAGGTGGAGTCCACATGGGACTCCACCTCCATGGCCGGCCAGCCCTAGATGGGGTGGAGTCCCAAGTGGACTCCACCATAGGGGGCCGGCCACCACCCACATGGGAGGTGGGAATCCCACCTTTGGGTGGGAGTCCTAGTTGGGCTAGGTTTCCCCCTCCTATGGAAGGTTTTGGTTTCGGGTCTTATTCGAAGACTTGGACACCAACACTTGGGATCCACCTATATAATGAGGGGCCAAGGGAGGGGGCCGGCCACCCCAAGACCACAAGCTGGCCGCCCCCCCTTGAGTGGCCGGCCACCCCCTCCCAAACCCTAGCTTTGCTCCTCCACTCCATATTGCCCGCGTAGCTTAGCGAAGCTCCGCCGGACTTCTACACCGCCACCGACACCACGCCGTCGTGCTGTCGGATTCAAGAGGAGCTACTACTTCCGCTGCCCGCTGGAACGGGGAGGTGGACGTCGTCTTCATCAACAACCGAACGTGTGACCGAGTACGGAGGTGCTGCCCGTTCGTGGCGCCGGAACCGATCGTGATCAAGATCTTCTACGCGCTTTTGCAAGCGGCAAGTGATCGTCTACCGCAGCAACAAGAGCCTCATCTTGTAGGCTTTGGAATCTCTTCAAGGGTGAGACTCGATACCCCCTCGTTGCTACCGTCTTCTAGATTGCATCTTGGCTTGGATTGCGTGTTCGCGGTAGGAAAATTTTTGTTTTCTATGCAACGTTATCCTACAAATACAACACATAGTTTTCAAACAAATACAACAAGTATGCAACTACTGTTGTCCATTCCAATTCCACCATTCTTCCATGAGATCTTTTTGAAGCTCATCATGTGTGTCGTTGCACCGAATGGCATGGTATGAGGCAATGAACCGAGCAATCCTATGTGCGGACCTCCTCACTTCCACGGGAACCCCCATCAATTGGTAGTGGGTATGATCCACATCTTTCCCGCGATCATCCGCTATAATCATGTTATGCATGATGACACACGCGGTCATGATATACCAAAGGCATTCTTGGTCCCAAAATCTAGCCGGTCCTCTAACAGTGGCAAATTGGGCTTGCAAAATCCCAAATGCTCTCTCTACATCTTTCCTAGCCGCCGCTTGTGCATTATGGTATTGGGTTTGCTTCTTACCTCTTGGTTGAATAATCGGCTTCACAAATGTTTGCCACCTTGGATATATGCCGTCGGCGAGGAAGTAGCCATAGTTGTACTTGTGGCCATTTGCTTCAAACTCCACCAATGGACCTTCCCGCATTGCAAGTCTTGTCATTAGTGGTGACCGTTGAAGAACATTGATGTCATTGCAAGATCCGGGCATTCCAAAAAAAGCATGCCATATCCAAGTCTCTTGGTCGGCCACCGCTTCAAGTACTATGGTGGCATCCTTCTTATAGCCTTTGAATTGTCCATGCCATGCCGCTGGACAATTCTTCCAACTCCAATGCATACAATCAATGGAACCAAGCATACCGGGAAACCCCCGGTTGGCGTTGATCTCCAAAAGCCTTGCCATGTGTAACGGCCCAGGGTAGTACCCCTATAGATTCTTGCTTGTTCTTTTTATTTTATGCATCATCATGACATCATGCATACATCATACCCATGTGTTCACCAATAAAATTATTTTTGTAAAACCCTATTTCAACATTTTTCCCTCTCATATGGGTCTCTCATAACACCTTCTCTTCCCTTTCTTTAAAACAAAACTCTAAAACCAAAGTTATAAAACAAAATTATTGTTTTGTTTATTTTCCCTCTCATCTCCGTTTGAATTCAAGTGAATTTGAACTTGTTTGAAATTAGTTTTCAAATTAGCAAAAGAAAAGAAAAGGATTTGAAAAACAAAAGAAAAACCCTCCCTCTCTCTCCAGGCCGTTTCGGCCCAACCCTCTCCTACCCTGGCCTCTCTCACCCCAGCCCAGCCCATCCCCTCTCTTCTCCCTGGCCCAGTTCTCTACCTCTCACTTTTCTTCCCTGGCGGCCCACCCTCTTCCCTTCTGGCCTGAGTCCAGCTCCAGCCCAACCTGCCTACCTCCCGAAGCGGTACGCCACCACGACACTTTCCCCTCCCCCCTTACACGTCGACGACGACCACACCATATCTGGTAATGGCGCCGACGACCAAGATCGACCAGCTCCGGTGCTTTCCCCTCTCCCCTTTTTAAGCCGCCACGGAGCTCCGTGAACCCTAGCTGCTCCCATCTTCCTCCTCCCTCGCGCCGCCACCTTCCCCCTGCCTTTTTCTCTCTCGTTGTGAGACCACCGAGCGCCCGTGACCACCTCGCCATGGCGCCACCGTCACAGGCCACCCCGCGCTAGTCCGAGGGCGTCGGAGGGTGCGCCTTGCCCTCCTCTTCATCCTGGTGCGTTGAATCGAGCTGGGGACGCCCCGATCGACGCCTACGTCGCCGTTCCCCCCCTCAGCACCAGTGAAGAAATTCGACGATCCCCGCCACCGTGGACCTCCCCTGGCCACCTTGAGTTCACGACGAGCTTCACGGTACTCACACGCTTCTCCTCGACCTTGTCCTGCCTCCTAGCTCCATCCCTACCGCTTTCTCTTGCTGATGCCGACGCCCTCCCCCGCAGCAGCTCGCCACCGGCGATGCTCCGGTGACCTCCAGCCGGCGGCGCCTCCTCCCCTTGGTCCGCGTCGAAAAGGCGCAGCGGATGGACACATCCTTGCTTCCTAGGAACCACGGCATCGCCCACGCGCATGCATGTCGGCCGCGGTGACCACCTCCTCCTTCGCCCCGCGTTGGCATCCTCTTTCGTCGAACAGTTGGTGTGCACGCAGTGCACGCTTTGCCATGTTGGCATCCGTGACCCCACCTGTCAGCCGCAGTGGCTGGACCAACCCTCGGTGAGAATCTTCCTCAGATCCGATCTGGATCTAATCTTGCAAAGAGGCCACTGCAGCTTCCTATTCCTCAACCCGCGGCCTTTTCCTACAGGTGTTTTTGCGAGAAGCCCCCCTGCACGTATGAGAAAGCAACCCGGGCCCCTCTGCCTTGACAGCTACGTGTCAGCGCCCTGGGCCCACCCCGTCAGCCACTGTGGCTAGCCCATCCTGAGTATAAAACGTTTTTCCTATTCTCTGTTTTTCTGAAATTCCAGAAAATGATATATCTTGCATAAATCATATCTTTTGAACCATAAATCGAAATACAAAGTGTTCAATATGAAAATTGATCAGAAAAATATGAGGAACATTAATATGCCATCCATTCATCTGTTTGCATCTCGCATCATGTCGCTTATTGATAGTCGTGCATATTCACCTCACATATATGCGGAGTATTTGGATTTCCAACTAGGGTTTTCCCCGCTCTGATTAATTTTGAAGTAGATCACCCTTGCCATGCTACTGCCATGCTAACAACCATTAATTTTGTCGGTATAAATGCAACTCCAACCCTAATTGTTTGTCCGGGGTTCCGACTCCGATTAATTGGATAAGTACATCGCATCATATCTGCCATGTCATGCATATCTTATCTTGCCCATGCCGGTTCTTTATCCGTAGCAGTAAGATTTGCATCCGTTGGTTGTTGTAGCATTTGCTTCTTCCCGGATAGGATCACGAAGTGTTGATGTGAGATACGACATGTTCTTCTGCAGCTTTTCACAGGCGAGCCCTCTGTCTTCACCTATTTTACTCTCGCCCTCGCACTGCTATCCTTATGTTGCGATGCTTTATCGAGTCACGTGTCCTATTCCACTTGTTACCATAATAATCCTATATGCACCCTTCCTTAACCATAGCCGTTGCTTGATGTTTGAGCCTTGCGAGTCGTAGGCGTGTTTAGGTTTTGTTGTTTATCTCGATCTGTTATCGGGATATGTTGGGTTGTTGGGTGGTTATCACATGCTATATCAGTTGTTGGAGATACACATGCTTTACTTAATTGTTAACAACTAAAATTGTAAGCAGAGGCATCTATGAGCCCCTTTGCGAAAGCATCGGAACTTTGACTCGCTAATGTCCCCTAGGACCCGAGTTCTTGTTATCTGTTCCGAGATTGAGCGCTCTACCCATGCGTGGGGACGATTATTGGGACCCCCCTCACCCATTACCTTTTCTCAAGTCAGTTGAAAAGGGGGCCACAACCTTGGTTTTATTTGCCTATGCCATGTATGCCATGCTTTACTTACTGTTGCCTTCGGGTGTTTACTTCCTGTTGCCTTCGGGCGTTTATATTCTGTACTGTACCCCGCAGGACGTTTAGCGAAGCGTGTGATTTGCACGCCTAGCCGCCGACGAAAACCCTGAGTCCGTCTCAGAGTACGACCGAACTTCGTCACGGGTAGCTTAGTCGGGTGGCCCCCCTAGACTTTCTTGTTGAACTGGGAACGGTCTTGTTGTGAGACATCCACCTGTCGTAAGTGGGTCGAGCATGCGTATGGTTACATTTGGGCAACCCCTGCAGGGTGTACATCTTATTGATAAGTCGTGTCCGCGGTTATGGACGACTTGGAATTGTATAGCTTGATCATAGAACAACTTACACCGTATACTTGTTGTTAATAATCTGATAATAACTTGCGTAGTAATATAGCATTACTACAACCGATACCTAATGAAACTTGTCCACCGTTGAGTGCCTTTTACATTGCCTCTTCGCATTGTTGAAGGGGTTATGTGTAATCGGCTGGGTTATGTTTGTGTAGTATTTTATCTGTTACTTTATGCGCTCTCTTATCTTCTCTGATTAGACAGATGTTGTAGCGTGTCTCTATTGGTTATAGTTTTGCTGCCGCTAAACCTACCATATAGCCCAGGCGATATATATATACTCGCCCGGCGAGCATAGCCATTTCTAGTCTCGCTAAGTACGTGCCGGAGTTCGTTCCTTGGTACTTACTCTCACCTTTTCTTTTTCTCTTCTGCTTCCTCCCTTGTGTCGGCAACCGATGGCCCGACTTCGACAGGTACAATATGACGACGTTAGCAAGGTTACCCTTCCGGCTTGGCCTGGGCAGGGTTATGGACGCCACTGGTTATCTTCAGGACTCATAGTCCAATTTGTATCTTGTCCGTACTCGGACGTATTCGATCTTCTGTATGATTTGGATCTTTGTATTGTATAGTTGTATCTTGACTCTTTGGAGTCGTTGTTGTAATATATTTATCTTGTGGGCTCTATTGTAATCCTGTTGTAATGTTACCGCTCGTGTTAATTCCTCTGGCATCACGTGTGTGATTTGTCGCGCACGTCGTGTCGGAGGGCGTCTTTGAATCGATATCGTGCAGATTTCGGCGGGATCGCTGGAATACTCAGGATATCGGTTCCGGGGCGTCACACCGTGTCTTGAGTATTGGGGGCTCTCAAGTATGTGGAGCCAAACACATTGGCAATTGCAACTACAAAGCGCTTCACACACAAGATAGAAGTGCTCACTCCCATGGCCAAATGATCATCAACTAGATCTGTCGGTATACCATACGCCAACATAGGCAAGGCGGCGGTCACCTTTTGATATGTGCTATGACCAAGTTCTCCGGCGGCATTTCTCCTTTGCTCAAAGAAGCGATCATACTTGGTCACCTCCGTTGCAATATGCTTGAACAAGTTGAGACTCATCCGGAAAGGTCGCCAAAAATAGCTTTCGGGGAATATCAGATTCTCATTGAAGTACGACCGCATCAAATTTTCATGCCCTTCAATCCTTTCTCTCCACAACTTCTGTCTACCGAACACCGATCCACCAAATTTTGGCTTCTTAACGGCGCGGTATGCTAATAGTAGCGATATGTTCTCCTCTTCTTCTTGGTCATACTCGTCATCCGATGAATCGTATGATGAACTCTACAAACATATGTATGAAATTACTTAACTATTGTACCTTATTGACGAGTAAAAATCACATGCTAATAGAGGCCGGCCGGCGGAGGAGCATACCTTTCGAGCAAATGGGCGAGCACCATGGGCGCGCCATGTTGTTAGCAAGCTCGAGGACGAGGACGACATATCGACGGCGGCGCGGAGGAGAACGCGACGGCGCTGGGAACAAGGATGTGGAGGAGGATCGCCGACTACTGCCCGTCGCTGGCGGCGACGCGAGCGTCACAGCGCAGCGGAGCGGCCACCGCTGGCAGGAGGGGGCGCGGGCGAGGCGGATCTACGCGGGGTGGCGGCGCGCATCAGCGGGGCCCGCGATGGAATCGACCGGCGGCGGCTGGATTTCGCGGCGGCGGTAGGTGAGGAAATGAGGACGCGGGTGCGGGGGGGGGGGGGGGGGATTTCATGCCGTTGGCTTTTCGCGCGTGCGCAGAGCGTTGCCGCACGTTGTAGCCGACGCGCCACATATGGCGCTCTGGATTGTGCAAAACGCCACACCAACCACAACCAAGCCTTTCAGTCCCAAACAAGTTGGGGTAGGCTAGAGTTGAAACCCATAAGATCTCGAAGCCAAGTCATGGTTCCAGAACGTGGATAGCTAACTTCCACGCACCCCTGTTCATGGCTAAATCTTTGTCGATATTCCAAACCTTCAGGTCTCTCTTAACGGACTCCTCCCATGTCAAGTTTGGTCTACCACGACCCCTCTTAACATTCTCAGCACGCTTTATCCGTCCGCTATGTACTGGCGCTTCCGGAGGCCTCCGTTGGATATGTCCAAACCATCTGAGACGATGTTGGACCAGCTTCTCTTCAATCGGTGCTACCCCAACTCTCTCCCGCATGATAAGGTGGATCCAAGCCGATCCACCTAAGTTGATGCCCGATCTTTCACAGCGAGAACCTGGGGTAGTAAATCCTCCCAACAACGCGATGAACGCAGCCTGGAGAAGAGGGAACGAATCCAACAAGCAACGGATCGATGAACGATACGCCTCAAACCTGAGCTAGACAATCCTTGATGAACACAAGAATCTTCGCAGCGGATATAATAGATAAACGGCAACGCCGTACCCCCGGAGGGATGATAGACGTGAACACACGCAATGGGGAAAACCCTAATCTTTAGTCTAAACTTGTCCTCTCCTAAACCCTAGCCGCCCCACCTCCTTATATGAGGGAGAAGGTTGGCCGGCCAACCCTTACTGGGCTGGGCGCCCCACTATGGGCCTCCCTAACTTGGTTGGACATGCCCAAACCAAGACTGACTCGATTTATTATAAATCCCTAATTGGTCCAAATATGACCATTACATAAACTAAGATAATTAAGCTGGTGGAGTCCTGAATCTGGGCTCCACATAGGCCTCCATGCCCGTATCATCTCCCGTATATCGTCATTCCGTACCCGATCCTTTCTTGTGTGGCCACATATCCATCTCAACATGCGCATCTCTGCTACACTTAACTGTTGGATATGTCGTCTCTTCGTTGGCCAACACTCAGCGTCATACAACATCGTAGATCGGATAGCTGTCCTATAAAACCTGCCTTTTAGCTTTTGTAGCACTCTCTTGTCACAGAGTACGCCAGAAGCTTGGCGCCACTTCATCCAACCAGCCTTAAAATCGCCGCGTGTCTAAAATTTTTGTAGCGCCGTGCCATTTATCGCGCCTGCTTTCCTCCCGCGCGCGGTATACCGGCTGTAGCGTGATCTATATAGCGCCTGTGAAGATGCTCTTACCAGTTTTGGTGCTATTCACACACGGAGAGAAGGGCGGCAGCTCCAGCCCGAGCAGCCGACGAAGCCCAGGTAACAAGAAAGAACCTGAGATCTGAATCTGGATCTTAAATTGGAGTAGATCAGCAGCCAGTGCACTTGCGACTCAACCTACCTCTGCCCCTCTTCGCCCTCTGCTCGCCATCCACCGTTCGCCGCCGCCTCCTCGCCCGGATAAAATGACGACGGCCTCTTCCTTTGCCGCCGTCTTCATCAGCAGCGCCATCGCCTCCTGCTTCGCTGAGGTACGCTGCAGCATTTCAGTTTCTCTTGCTCTATATTGGCTGTGCTGCTGCCTAGCACGTCACACCAATTTGGGAATGGGGAAAATGTCTTCTCGATCCTACTAATTCAAACCGAGATAGAAGAAAAAGAAAAGGATAACAGCTTCCAGCTTCGATCCTATACTTGTAGTATTACTCTGCTTTTTGTGCCAGCAAGACCAGAGTAGGAGAATCATTCCATTTTCATCAGCTGAGCTGCTGCACTACACTAGCACTAGTCACTAGCAAGTTTAGGGTTTCTTTGTTACCTTACCTGCATCTCCTCACCTCGATATGACATTGTTAAAAAAAA
This sequence comes from Lolium perenne, assembly GCF_019359855.2. Taxonomy (NCBI): domain Eukaryota; kingdom Viridiplantae; phylum Streptophyta; class Magnoliopsida; order Poales; family Poaceae; genus Lolium; species Lolium perenne. The sequence goes on from NC_067246.2 coordinate 168,053,939, forward strand.
ACTGGATATGATATGATGAATAGTCAAAACTCAGCTGTTTATTTGATGATAACATGAGACTGTTGCTGTGATTGATTCCATCAGCTGTGCACCATTCCTCTCGACACAGCCAAGGTGCGGCTTCAGCTGCAAAAGAAAACGGCTGCTGGGCCTACACCTACAGGGGGGATGCTGGGCACAATGATGTCGATCGCAAGGGAGGAAGGCATCACCGCTCTTTGGAAGGGCATCGTCCCTGGCCTTCACCGACAGTGCATCTATGGTGGCCTCCGCGTCGGCTTGTATGAGCCTGTCTGTGCTGCTCGTTCCATTTCACATCGCAGTTGCAATCCATTTCGCTCCCTCCTTCAGTTAAGAGTGACTAACTTCCTGACAAGACTGCTTTTTTCCATTCACTGCAGGTCAAAACCTTATTTGTGTTTGTAGGCGAAGCCACTTTATTGAACAAGATTTTTGCTGCTCTTACCACTGGTAGGCATTTCCATACTCTCTTTACACGAGAAAACACCACTTCTCTCACAACTTGGCCAAACCCTACCTACCGTTGTCCATTATAAAGGGCCATGCTAGGCCAATGCGGATAAACACGTTGAATAAATGAACTGCATGTGCGTAGGTGTCATAGCAATTTCTGTTGCAAACCCAACTGATCTTGTCAAAGTGAGATTGCAAGCTGATGGAAAATCTACTGCTGGCAAGAGACACTATTCTGGAGCCCTTAATGCGTATGCCACCATAATCAAACAGGTTACTGCTATGATTCATCATAACAACGAGAAGTAAAAGGTTACAAGATTATTCCTCTCGTCCATGGCTGTAAGTTTGTTATTTTTCTAGGAAGGTATTAGAGCTTTGTGGACTGGCCTTGGTCCAAATATGGCACGCAATGCTTTAATTAATGCTGCTGAGTTGGCCAGCTATGATCAATTTAAACAGGTGCCTCTTCATTCTCTCACGTCTTTTGATCTTTTCATTAATTATTATTGTTCATCACATTGTCCTATTTGTGCAGATGTTTCTAAGTCTTCCTGGTTTTACCGATAATGTTTATACCCATCTTCTAGCTGGACTTGGTGCCGGTATTTTTGCTGTTTGCATTGGATCTCCACTGGATGTGGTATGCTCTGCAAGTGCTTTATATCGCACCATCTCCCTTATCCTTTTTGACGAATGATTTGGTTTTCACAAACTTTAACCACATAGAGTCATATGTAGATGAAATCAAGAATGATGGGTGATTCATCATACAGAAGTACAATTGATTGTTTCACCAAGACGTTGAAGAATGATGTAAGCCAAAAACAAATTACATTCTCTCAGTATTATGCTTTTTTACACCTCTAAATATCCAAGAATTTCATAACATGACATTTTCAGTTGTACCACAAAATATTCAAACACGTGTAGCTAACAACAAAATCCATTTTCCCTTGGATACTTGGGTTCTTGCTTGTCAAGCTCACATCAGGATGTATCGAATATGCCAATCTCTGCCCTAATTACCTTCATCCCTACTCAAATTACCTAAAGAGGTTGCTGCGCGTCTAGTTTTTTCCAACAGTTTTTCTCATGTAGTGTTACAACATGCCTATTTATTGTAGTCTGTCTTCCATGGGGATAACCAATAAAGAAAAGATATGTTCCCCTTTGGCCATTCCGAAGCTTTGCTTTCCTAGGTAGTCCTAACTGCTTGCTATATGACTATACCATATGACAGCAAGCCGTAGCTGGATACAAGGAAAAATTTGTTGGTTAGTCTCCTGAAACTTGCATTTCAGTTCCATTTGGGAATTACTGAGCAGTTTTGACGATATGGCACACTAGAGTTTCATGCTGTGGCATGCAACAGTTAGCGAAAATCCTAGAATTGCATGTTGTCTCAGTGTAGAACACTTTCTATTAGCAGACATACCTCGTGTGCAAACATGTCATAACTTGTGATTCTACCAACCATACCTCTTTTAATCGTTGATCTGGTCTTGGATACTGGAGATACTTGTGCTGGAGGAATTGGATGTTTATTCCATAATAAATAATTTAGAAAGTGTAGTGTCACAGATGTTTCGCAGCCAGTCATCAATCATCACTACAATGCATCCTCTACTGGACAGTGATCGTTCTTTTCTGCAGGGAGTTGCTGCTTTCTATAAGGGGTTTGTAGCAAACTTTTGTCGAGTTGGGTCATGGAATGTGATAATGTTCTTAACTATGGAACAGGTAACTTTTTTTTTGCACTCCAACCGTAATTATGACTAAAATTTTGACATACAAATTCGTTCTGAAGAAGGAACTAATCCCTTTTTCTTTTCTTTTGGTTGAATATGAAGGTTAGAAGATTTTTTTTGTAAGAATTACGTGGTGCCTCTACAGTCTACACTGCAAGGCTCTGCCGAACTGGCTACAGTTTCGGGAGTAGCGGGCATATGCTCATAGGATTCCGATTTTCATTGTACAGGAGAATGCATTCTCATGTTGTAATTTGATCTATGTGATGACTACGACATAATCAGTAACGATCATGTTGTATATTATTAGCATTGTTCAGGACCATTTTATGGGGTTAATAAATATTAGGAGTTCATTTTGTTTTTACTGTATGAGTGACTTTAGACTAGTAACTGGAACTTTTTCGGAAATAACATGTGCCTACTGGTGTAATATTAAGATACATAACACATTGCAAGAAACATTCTTTATACTCCCGTTCAACCTTTTAGCTTTTTTCCCTAAATGCACCTATTATAGTGTGTAGGTTCACTTATGATAGTTTTTTTTTTGTTCTCAACAACAACATCAAAGCCTTTTTCCTAAGCAAGTTGAGGTAGACTGGATATGAACCCAACAGAAATAAATAGAAGCCAAAACAAGAACGAAATGGAAAAAGAGAGTAAATTAAGATTTTGGCACATGGATCGTTAATCACCATGCATTCGTAAATGCATGTATTTAAACACATTTTAACGTGTAGATTCACTCATTTTGGTTCATATCTAGTTTATTTTAAAATATTCAAAAGGTCTTACATTAGTGAAGTACCTTCTACTAAATACATGTTAACAAGATTTTTGTGTATTCCTTGTGATAGACAAGATGCCAGCATTCTGTCCCTGCTCAATCTCCACTTCCAACCTCTGATTTAAACAGGTTGGTGTGTTGTCCTACTAATGCTTTTATTATTCCACTTCAACAATAATACAAAGGTTTTCGTGAGTTGATTTTGTGTGTATGCTCGCCTGCATGGATACTGCCACTTCTGTTTGGACAGCTATATGATCTCTTGCTACAATCGCCAGGTGTGGGAAAAGGTGGCAACATCTCCCATATGCTACACAACCTGCATGTCAGGTGTTTGAAAAGAGGAGATAGCAACACCACATCCTCCTACACAACACGGTTACTTGTCCTCTAGTAACTCGTTGGAGTTCAATACAGTCAATTTCCGCTTCAACCTCACGGAGCACCAGAAAGCTCGAGCTCGGTGGAAGATCCTTATTATGCCGCCGCTCGGCACTGGCGCTTTGGACTTTCGATCTGTAGTAGAAAGGTGTCGAACGCGCCAGATCGTAACTGTATCTTCTGCGTCAGGAAGACACCACGCCCGATCTTATGAAGTAACTGGAATCGAAAAGAAGTTACCACAACAGCTTCGAGCCTAAGGTAAATAACCATAAGGATCTAAAAAAAATCCTATTTTCATTGTTTAATTTGCATGTTTTCTTGTTCCATTTTGCTAGAGTGAAGATAGATGCAAGTTCTTCCGGTGGCATGATAATGAGGGTGAGGTGCTGGGCTCCTTCGCGAAGCAACTCGTGATGTTGTCCGAGACAAGATGGATGAGTTTTCGAGCTTGGAGACGATGCAGAAGAAAACTACGGAGCTGCAACAATTGGAGTTGGAACTGTTGCAGAATCATCATGTGGAGATGAAAATGTAGCTAAGGGGAAGAAAGAAGGCAATTGATTGAGAGAGATATTATAGGGATGGTTTTAGTAGGTTTTATGATTTATATAGGTATGATTATGTATGCTCAATGATCTCATATGTGTGTGTCTTCATCCTTGATTGAATTAGCTACGTGTATTTCCATTATTTTCTCTCTCCCCCACTTCCCTTGAGAGTTGCTTCGTAGCCCCTCGGCTTAGCTCCCAATTTCCTCTGGCAGCCTCGCCGGCCAGAGGGGAAGGGGAGAGGTGTCCGATCTGCTATAGATAGTACTAGGGGTAGGACTAGATTTAGATCTTTTAAGGTCTTGATTGTAAAATACAATAACATGATTGCATTTTGTTTCCTTTTCATGCTCTTTGTGTATCTTGTAATGCCACTTCTGTTGTGGTGGAGTCACGGTAGATGCCATGGGTAGGCTTGAGTTGGGGCCGGATGTACGCCAGAGGATCCGGGTAGGGAAGATGCACTAGCAATCACAACGGGACACAACGATCTACCTAGGTCCAGGGCCCTCGTGAGGAGGTAAAACCCCTACTTTTGCTTGTCTGAGTGTATATATATCGAGGTGGAAACCGCACAACAATGGTGCTCCTTGAGCTGTGTAGCAAGAGGAGGAAGAAGCTTGTAACATCCCAAGTTTCAATAAAAGGAACAAGAGATAACATTCAAGAATCCAAAAATCAGAGCCAACAAAAACTTTTTCTCATCATATAGGACTATGCATATTAGCTCACCTATTTAATTTATTTGAGTGTGCTTTTGCCATGATGCTTGTTTGTGTGTTACTCTCATTCTAAAACCCTAGCAATGATCACTTGAATCAACCCAAGTCAAATAAAAATAAATGATAAAAGAAATTATAAAAATCAAATTCACACACACATATGGCCTATGCCATTTTTACAAATCTTTGATCTAGACCAATTTGGTTTGCACCATTAGTTGTAAATGGATACTAAACACTTATTAACACTTTTGGAAACAATCAAACTCAATTCAAATCAAATTTGAACCAAATTTGTGATCACATGTGATTATGGTCATGTGAGACAATTTCAGCAAGATACCCAATTTGAGCCCCTGGTTTTCAATTTTCTCTTTCTACACTTGGCCAACTCTTTGTACCTCCTCCAAGATCTCATCAAGGACTACATTTTTGCTCAAGACACCTACCTCAAACTCTGCCTAGAATTCAAATGACAATCAAGCCAAGATGAGACATTGAAACAAAACTAAGATCATATGCAATTTGAGATTTTGCAAACCAACTCCAAATTGAACCAAACCACCACCATTCTACTCCTTTTAATATATGTTTACAACCCACCAAAAAGAATTTCAAAATTCAAAAATTAATTTCTTGCGGGCATTTGATCAAACACTTGATATGCAGGGAATCATTTTGTGCCCATACTGAAATTGGTGGAGACTTAGTCCAAGCCTGAGCCTCCACTGCACCCCTGGAGCTTCCTATCACCTCCCTGCCACCTCTCTCTCACCTGCCCAGCACTAGAGAAGCTCCATTTGACCAAGACATGCCATGCCGTGGCATGTCATGCCACCCTCACGCTCTCTCTCCCCCTGGTCAATTCCAGCATGCACCACCTTGTCAATTCCCTCCCTCTCACTCACCTGATGATGCCCAGCCACTGACTCGACGATGCCATGCGCTGGAGAAGCCAGAACACGAGCGCCCAGTGGCGCCCAGAACTCGCCCATGCCGCGCCAGAGCGCGCATGGCGTTCACCCTGGACGCGCCAGAGCGCGCTGACGCCCACGTCCCTGCGCCACCTCGACCCCTCCTCTCAGCACCAGTCGACGCACGACGGCTCACTGGACCGCCTGGACACGCTCACTGGCCCGCGGGAACGCCAGGCGCGACGACCACGACGACGAGCTTCCGCCACGGTGACGCACACTCCCGTCAAGCTCACCGTCGCCTCAGAGCCTCGTTTTCACTACCATCAAGCGCGTCAGCCTCGCCAGGACACCAGTAACACGATGCGCCCATCCCTTGCCTCTTCGTCGCCCTGGAACAACGACGACGACGACGACCCTAGCTGAGCGCCGCGGCCACCTCCCGCTCCTATAAAAGGAGGACCTCTCCCGATGAACTGAGCACGCCAACACCTTCCCCTCCTCACCACAGCTCTCCTCGACCTCTCAATTGAATCAACTAGCCACCCCACTGCTCCAATTGCAAGATCGCCGCCGCCGCCAGTACACGGAGTTTGCCGGAGCAGGAGGCCGCCGTTGGAGACGCAACTGCTTCCAGGCGCTTCCTCATCCACTCCAACGTTGCTGCGCACATCGCCAACGACCGCCGGAGCTCCGACGAGCTCGCCGACCCCCTACCGCCGTCGCCAGTGAGTTCCCTCTCGCCGGAGACGAAGGCCTCCCTCGACCGTGCGATCTCCTTCTAATCGCACGGCTCGCGTTGCGCGTACCGCTTCGGCGGTTAAGTCCCGCTGACGCGTGGGACCTGCCGTCAGACGGCCTGCTCGCGCTGGACGCGAAGTGGGCCGGCCCAATTCCTTTTTCCCTCGCGAGCCCACCTGTTCAAATTTAAATTTCCAAAATAGATGAAATATGCAATCTGATGCCAAGTTTAAAATTCAATAGGGACAATTCTACTCGGCCAAATTTTACAAACTTGATATTGTTGGAAAGCTTAGGATTTTATCTACACAATCCCACTGGATAGAACCCTAGAGCTATTGTAGAATTAAAGTGAGAAAATAAACAAGGCAGGGACTTTTCTGCCTTATAAAAATTCTTAAAAATCAACCATAAATGATTTTCAGATAATTCCACCTCCAATAATTCACATTTCACTTATACTAATTGTTTCTACAAAAATATGCCATGCTTACTTTGAATGATCATGGCTTAGTTGATTTAAATGACTTTATGGCTATTTCTAGTCAAAGATATTGTCCAAAACTATTAAGAAATCTTGTGTGAGGGTTTCTCTCATTTAAATCTTGTCACCACCAATTCCAAATGAAGTAGAGACTCTGGTCATTTAGGTCTCATAGGAATTGTTGGTGATATTAAATCCTTGCTATGCTAAAACTAAATAGTATGAGGTGCTCACCTCATTTAAATCATTTTCTCAAAATGATAAGTGTGAAGAGGTTGACTTGGGTCAACCTAGGTCACCTATTATGCATAAGAGAAATTAAATCTTAATAAGATAGAGAGGAAATTATTTCTCTAAATAATTCAAAGTAACATTTAAGATTAGTATGAGAGGAAATTATTTTTCTTAAATAATAAGAAAAACACATCCACCAACTTAATAGTAATATGTGATGCTAGTTTAAGTGTGTGAACTATGTTTGTGCCTAGTTTAGTAAATTTGTTTGGTGTGATGATGGTGTACTCCGTATTCGTATTTTAGACGCTAGTACCGAGGAGTACCAGGAGGAGGAGGAGGTCTACTTCCAAGGAGAAGAAGACCACTTTGACCAATTTCCCAACCAAGGCAAGATAATACTCTTGCAAAGTGCAAAGCTCACCATGAGCAAGGCATTACCCCATTTTACTTTATGCTCATGATACTATTTCCCAGTTTTACTTTACAAGCTTAATTTACCTTTGTTTTATCAAAGTACTTTTTTGATTCATGATTTTACCTGGTTAGTATTGAGTTAGTACAAGAGTATCAAACTTAGCCTAGAAGCAAAGCAAATACTTAGCACCCCTCATACATAGTTGCTAGTGCTAAATTAAAAATGACTACTCTAGATGGGAACATGTGTATATGAAATGATGATGGTGAAAACCTTGGAATGATGAGTCATTTCCAATGAAAGATTTTGAAGGTGAATATGACCTGAATTTTGACTTGGTGATTTTGGGCTAAAAACTGATGATTGAGTTGAATGCGATACCTTACCAATATTAAGTACCCCCACAATACCTGATTATGGGTAAGGCTTAGCTGGAAATTTATGTGTCTTAGTATGGGTTCCCTCTGACACACGTCATAGGGGTTATGCTTGAGGCTGCCTCCGTTGTTGAGAAATGATGTGAATTGAGGTGAATTGTACGGCCAAGCCCTGTGCAGTTCCCGGGTTAACAGTTGGTTTTCACCGGGAGGCCAAGCTCATGGGGAGAGGTGCCTATACTAGGGTGTGTAAGTGAAAGGTTAACGGTTGATGGTCCGCGTACTGAGTTACGAGTATTCGGGGTTTTATCCCTGACGGATGTAATCAAATGTTGTGGCACAAGTGTGCAACCTCTGCAGAGTGTAGAACTATTCGAATAGCCGCGTCCGCGGATATGGACAATTGGGAAGGCCATTCTGTTTCCGTCATCAGAATTTGCATCTATGTGGCTGGTGTTTTTGAACTTGAACTTGAACGGTGACTTGGAATTTGAATCACAACTGAGTTGTGGGAATGATACTAATGTTCCCACTTGAGTTAGTTAGCACATGAGGAGTTGTTTACTAAAATGTTTATCAAATAAAATTGGCTTCATGCAAATAAACTTAGAGCTTAGAACACTCTCAATAGTAATGTTAGTACTTACTTTAGTATTAGATTGCGAGTACTTAAAGTACTCACGGCTTTGTCCCTGGCTATTCAAATGGCCAGAATATGAAGCCGAGCAGCAGTACGAGGATGACGATCAGCAGGACGTCTACCACAACTAGGAGCTTCTAACGTCAAGCGTTGGCCTGTGGACTAGAGAGTCCTTGTATCTTACGCTTCCGCTATGAACTTGTGTTTGTTCGTTGATCATTAGATCAACTATTCGTGTAATATGGATCATGTGATTCCAAGTTGTAAGACATTATGGTTTGTAATGAATGATGACTGTGATACTTAACTATTATGCCTCACAACAACAAGTTTCCTGGGATTGCGATGTATGACATAATAGGCATCCGGACTTAAAAATCCGGGTGTTGACAAGTTGGTATCAGAGCCATTGTTTGACCTTAGGAGACCCTAGTTAGAAATGGACGTTCTGAAAATTTAGTTTCAAAAAGGAATGAAATATTTCTGAAAATTTAAGTCTTTGTCTTCTCTTTGAGTTCTTTGGAAAAACAAGAAGTCATGCTCTTCCTTAGAAATATAACTAAAATTTTGCCACACTTGTTCACTTCTCTAACTTAATCCTTTACTTCACTTTCAGATGGAGCCCGTGAACACGAAGTTTTACCAGCTTGGGAATGGGGGAAGCTTGATCTTCGAGCACGACCTCAACGCCCTGTCCGACCACCTTGGTCGCCCGCACCCAGAGTTCCACGGATCTCAGATCACGGACCAGCCAGGAGGCGAGCTGCAGTGGATCATCACCGCTGACTTGAGGGGCAAGATGGAGCCTCCCACTTCTGAGAGGATCCTCTTCTCCTTCATGGAGAGCAACTGGCTGGACGGACTTGCCCGCGCCCTTCAGGAGGGACTCGCACGCCTGTGCGGGATGAGCGGGGAGGCACTCAAGGACCCTCGCTTTTCCCACCTCGCGAGACGTAACTCTGCTGGAGAGCCCATGGACATGTCATCCCACCCGGAGCTGAAGCACCATGTGGAGCATCTCGACTTCATGCTGTACCACACTCAGCAGGATCTCGACCACTCCCGTGAGTACGCCAACCAGACTCACGCCCGCATCATCGAGCAAGGAGACGCCATCAAGATGCTCGCCAATGACCGCAGGACTCTCCGCCAGCAGCGGGCGAAGAAGGATGCCACTATCACCCGCCTCCGCGCGAAGATAGCAGCACTCGAGGCCACTGTCAAGGCCCAGGAGGAGCAGATGAAGAAGATGGAGGAAGATGGAGAAGACATTCAGGGAGGAAGCAACTACCTGAGTGACGACAACGACTTCGAGGAGGATGAGAACACCGAGGGGGAAGACTACGAGTTCCTGGACGACGAAGATGATGACCACACCCCCATCGATGTTGATGAGGATGAGGAGTAGTTCACTTATGCACTATCGTAGGTGTGAGTTGTATCCCGCCCCATGTATCGTAGCTTGGAGAAGAAGGGTTCTTAAAACCCTTAGTGTGTTAGCTTGTAATGTGTGTTGTTTGTCATGAATGAATGTATGTTTGTGTTATCATGAAGAGACTCAAGTTTAAACTTTTTGAACTTAAAACACAAAACAAACCATAGAGAATTTCCCTCTTATCTCATGATCTATCTCAATGCTCAGATGGCCCCTCCAACTCGCAACGCAAATCAAGACGCTATGATGCAGATGTTGCAAGTTATGCTGGAAGATAGAGAAGCAGAAAGAGCTGAAAGGCAAGCCAACATTGCAGCACTTTAACAGCTTGCCAACAACAATCAAGGCCACCATGACCATCCAGGCTCCAAGCTCAAGAACTTCCAGAATACCAACCCGCCAGTTTTCAGCAAGACTGAGGAACCACTTGATGCAGATGATTGGCTCCAAACTATGGAGAACAATCTAGAAGTAGCTGGAGTTGAAGAGAATGAGAAAGTGCTGTTTGCCACGCACTACCTAGCAGGACCAGCAAGAGCTTGGTGGACAAGCACCCGTGCCATGAACGCGGGACAGTTTATGACTTGGACTGAATTCAAGCTCAAGTTCAGCAAGTACCATGTGCCCCCGGGTCTGATAAAGAAGATGAGAGATGAATTCCGTGAACTGAAGCAAGGCCGGATGTCCGTGGTGGAATACCGCGACAAGTTTCTCACACTGTCACGGTACGCCCCGGATGAGACCGACACTACTGAGAAGAGGAAGGAAAGGTTCCTGAATGGACTGCATGATGAGATGCAGACTGTGTTGATCAACATCCCCTTCTCCGACCTCGAAGCCCTTGTTGACTCCGCCATCCAAATGGAGGGCAACCGCACCAAGCCGCCGAGAACCGCAAGCGCCGCATGATGAACTGTGAGTGGGCCTAGCAATGCCCCAAGGTATCGCCCCAACTCAGGAGGAGGCTTCAGGACCAACAAGCCCAATGCACAGATGTCACGTCCGGTTTATCAGAACCGGAGTGGAGGAAACCCCAGGCCAGGAGGCCACCACAACAACAGCAACTACAACCCCAACAACAACTTCAACCGCGCTCCGCCGAGAGCCCCCAACAACAACAACAGCAACAACAACACTAACACCGCACCAAGGACCGGGAGCAATGCAATCCCCGTCGTGAACAAGCAGGACAAGACCACCATCACTTGCTATGAGTGTGGTGTAGTGGGGCATTACTCCAATGAGTGTCCCAAGAGGCTCGCCAAGCTCGCAGGCAACCCCGCACCACCAGCTCAAGAAGAACGCCGTGTCTCCACCGGCAAGAAGTTCGCCCCCAACAACCCGAACAACCGCGGAGGTCGCCTCTACCACATGAATGCTGAGGAAGCCCAGGAAGCACCTGACGTGGTGCTGGGTATGTTCTCTGTTAACTCAATACCAGCAAGAGTGTTGTTCGATTCTGGAGCATCGCATTCGTTCATTACAGAAGATTTTGTGTGCACTAGTAAGATTCAACCAATCAGCTTGAAACATGTCATGGTAGTTCAAATACCTGGATCAACAACTAAAGCTAGAAAATTTTGCAAAGATGTACCCATCAGAATCCATGAAATAGACTTTTATGCAAACTTGATTGTTCTGGGAACAAAAGGATTGGAAGTAGTCCTAGGTATGGATTGGATGGCGAAACATCATGGATTGATAGACAGCGCCAAGAAGGCCATCACCATGACTAGTAGCACTGGAATAATAATAGAACACTTGTCTGAAAAGCTACCCAGAAATTTCACCTGCAACCAAAGTGTAGCTAAGCCAACTCTGGATCAAATCAGGGTCGTTTGTCGATACCCTGATGTGTTTCCGGATGATCTACCCGGTATGCCCCCGGATCGGGATATCGAGTTTATCATCGAGTTAATCCCTGGAACAGGACCTATAGCCCAGAGAGCCTATAGCATGAACCCCGCAGAGTTAATGGAACTGAAGAAACAACTGGATGATATGCTATACAAAGGTCTGATTCGACCAAGTGCGTCGCCTTGGAGATCACCAGTTTTGTTTGTGGATAAAAAGGACGGTGCCACTCGTTTGGTTACGGATTATCGTAAGCTTAACGATGTCACCATCAAGAACAAATATCCCTTGCCGAAGATAGAAGATCTGTTTGACCAGCTAACCGGTGCCCAAGTATTCTCAAAGATTGACCTGAGGACAGGTTACCACCAACTGAAGATCCGAGCAACGGATATTCCCAAGACTGCCTTTACCACCAGATATGGACTGTATGAGTACAATGTCATGTCCTTTGGACTGACCAATGCCCCCGCTTATTTCATGAACCTCATGAATAAGATCTTTATGGAATTCCTGGATAAGTTCGTCGTTGTCTTCATCGACGACATTCTTATCTACTCCAAATCAGAAAAAGAACATGAGCAACATTTGGAAGTGGTTCTAGAAACTCTTAGGCAGCATCAGTTGTACGCCAAGTTTAGCAAATGTGAGTTTTGGTTGAAAGAAGTAGGATTCCTGGGACACATCTTGTCTGCAGGAGGAATTGCGGTAGATCCCGCAAAAATCAAAACCGTTGAGGAATGGAAAGCCCCAACCACCCAGACTGAAGTCCGAGCATTTCTGGGATTAGCGGGATATTACCGCCGATTCGTTGAAGGATTTTCCAGCATCGCAAGACCAATGACTCAACTGCTGAAGAAGGACCGGAAATTTGACTGGAATGACAAATGTGAAGAAAGCTTTCAGCTACTCAAGCTCAGATTAACCACAGCCCCAATATTGATCATGCCCGATGTCACCAAGCCATTTGATGTCTATTGTGATGCATCCAAGACTGGTCTTGGATGTGTGTTGATGCAAGAAGGCAAAGTGATATCTTACCTATCAAGGCAACTGAAGCAACATGAACAGAACTATCCAACTCATGACTTGGAGTTAGCAGCCGTAGTCTTAGCCCTGAAGGTTTGGCGTCATTACCTCATGGGTAATCGATGCGAGATATATTCAGATCACAAGAGCCTGAAGTACATTTTTACCCAGAAGGAGCTGAACATGAGACAGCGCAGATGGATTGAGTTAATCAAAGATTACGACATGGAAATTCACTACCACCCCGGCAAGGCCAATGTGGTAGCGGATGCTTTGAGCAGACTGCCGTGTCAGTTGAACTCCATGATCGCAATAGAGCAACCAAGCCTGTACCAAGAGTTTGAACAATTCAGACTAGAGCTAGTGAGCGAAGGATTCTTAGCCAGCATTGAGCTCCAACCCACCTTGATGAGCCAAATAAAAGAAGCCCAGAAGGGAAATGCCAGCATTGACGGGATCAAGAACCAGATAGCTGCAGGAAAGGCACCAGGATTCACCGTAGATGAAGAAGGAGTTCTTTGGTACAACGAACGCCTTTGTGTACCGTCAGATTCAGAGTTGAAGCAAGTCATCCTGAAGGAAGCTCACGATACACTGTATTCCATTCATCCCGGAGGAACCAAGATGTACCAAGACCTGAAGGAACAATTCTGGTGGCACGGAATGAAGCGAGAGATAGGAAGCTACATCGCCAAGTGTGATATCTGTCAACGAGTCAAAGCAGAACATCAACGACCCGCAGGACTGTTGCAACCCTTACAGATTCCTGAGTGGAAATGGGATTCTGTCGGTATGGACTTTATCACAGGATTGCCCAAATCTAGCCGAGGAAATGACTCCATTTGGGTAGTCATCGACAGGTTGACCAAAGTGGCACATTTCATCCCCGTCAAGACCACATACCAAGGCCCAAGGCTCGCCGAGTTATACATATCCAGAATAGTCAGCCTGCACGGAACCCCGAAGTCAATTGTGTCAGATAGAGGATCACAATTCACCTCAAGATTCTGGTAGAAAGTGCATGAAGGACTAGGAACCCAACTGAATTTCAGCACAGCTTATCACCCGTAGACTGACGGACAGACCGAGAGAGTCAACCAGATACTGGAAGATATGTTAAGAGCCTGTGTGCTAGAGTACGGATCCAAATGGGAAGACTGCCTACCATATGCAGAATTCTCCTACAACAATAGCTATCAAGCCAGCTTATAGATGGCCCCCTTTGAAGCCCTGTACGGAAGGAAATGCCGTACCCCTCTGAACTGGTCGGAAGTCGGAGATAGTCAAGTCTTCGGCCCCGATGTTCTCCGCGAAGCCGAAGAGAAGGTACACAAGATCCGCGAGTACCTCAAGACCGCCCAGTCAAGACAGAAGAGCTACGCCGACAAGAGACGCCGAGAGATGACCTTCGAGATCGGAGATTTTGTGTATCTCAAAGTCTCACCCCTCAAAGGAATGCAGAGATTCCAACTCAAAGGAAAGCTCGCCCCCAGATATGTCGGACCATTCAAAATTCTGAGTCGCCGAGGAGAAGTCTCATATCAGCTGGAACTGCCGGAAGAGATGTCCGCCGTACACAATGTGTTTCACATCTCACTGCTTCGGAAGTGCCTAGAAGTGCCTGAGAAGACCGAAGTATTCAAGAACATCGACCACAGAGCCATTGATATCAACAAGGATCTAACCTACCGCGAAGTGCCTATTCGCATCCTTGAAGAAGCATTCAGGACCACCCGCACCAGGAGTATCAAGTTCCTGAAAATACAATCGAGTAATCACAACGAAGAAGAAGCCACTTGGGAACGTGAGGAAGATATGAAGAAGGAATACCCAGATCTCTTTAGTACCTAGTTTTCTCTAGATCTCGGGACGAGATCTTTTGTAAGGGGGAAGGGTTTGTAACATCCCAAGTTTCAATAAAAGGAACAAGAGATAACATTCAAGAATCCAAAAATCAGAGCCAACAAAAACTTTTTCTCATCATATAGGACTATGCATATTAGCTCACCTATTTAATTTATTTGAGTGTGCTTTTGCCATGATGCTTGTTTGTGTGTTACTCTCATTCTAAAACCCTAGCAATGATCACTTGAATCAACCCAAGTCAAATAAAAATAAATGATAAAAATCAAATTCACACACACATATGGCCTATGCCATTTTTACAAATCTTTGATCTAGACCAATTTGGTTTGCACCATTAGTTGTAAATGGATACTAAACACTTATTAACACTTTTGGAAACAATCAAACTCAATTCAAATCAAATTTGAACCAAATTTGTGATCACATGTGATTATGGTCATGTGAGACAATTTCAGCAAGATACCCACTTTGAGCCCCTGGTTTTCAATTTTCTCTTTCTACACTTGGCCAACTCTTTGTACCTCCTCCAAGATCTCATCAAGGACTACATTTTTGCTCAAGACACCTACCTCAAACTCTGCCTAGAATTCAAATGACAATCAAGCCAAGATGAGACATTGAAACAAAACTAAGATCATATGCAATTTGAGATTTTGCAAACCAACTCCAAATTGAACCAAACCACCACCATTCTACTCCTTTTAATATATGTTTACAACCCACCAAAAAGAATTTCAAAATTCAAAAATTAATTTCTTGCGGGCATTTGATCAAACACTTGATATGCAGGGAATCATTTTGTGCCCATACTGAAATTGGTGGAGACTTAGTCCAAGCCTGAGCCTCCACTGCACCCCTGGAGCTTCCTATCACCTCCCTGCCACCTCTCTCTCACCTGCCCAGCACTGGAGAAGCTCCATTTGACCAAGACATGCCATGCCGTGGCATGTCATGCCACCCTCACGCTCTCTCTCCCCCTGGTCAATTCCAGCATGCACCACCTTGTCAATTCCCTCCCTCTCACTCACCTGATGATGCCCAGCCACTGACTCGACGATGCCATGCGCTGGAGAAGCCAGAACACGAGCGCCCAGTGGCGCCCAGAACTCGCCCATGCCGCGCCAGAGCGCGCATGGCGTTCACCCTGGACGCGCCAGAGCGCGCTGACGCCCACGTCCCTGCGCCACCTCGACCCCTCCTCTCAGCACCAGTCGACGCACGACGGCTCACTGGACCGCCTGGACATGCTCACTGGCCCGCGGGAACGCCAGGCGCGACGACCACGACGACGAGCTTCCGCCACGGTGACGCACACTCCCGTCAAGCTCACCGTCGCCTCAGAGCCTCGTTTTCACTACCATCAAGCGCGTCAGCCTCGCCAGGACACCAGTAACACGATGCGCCCATCCCTTGCCTCTTCGTCGCCCTGGAACGACGACGACGACGACGACCCTAGCTGAGCGCCGCGGCCACCTCCCGCTCCTATAAAAGGAGGACCTCTCCCGATGAACTGAGCATGCCAACACCTTCCCCTCCTCACCACAGCTCTCCTCGACCTCTCAATTGAATCAACTAGCCACCCCACTGCTCCAATTGCAAGATCGCCGCCGCCGCCAGTACACGGAGTTTGCCGGAGCAGGAGGCCGCCGTTGGAGACGCAACTGCTTCCAGGCGCTTCCTCATCCACTCCAACGTTGCTGCGCACATCGCCGACGACCGCCGGAGCTCCGACGAGCTCGCCGACCCCCTACCGCCGTCGCCAGTGAGTTCCCTCTCGCCGGAGACGAAGGCCTCCCTCGACCGTGCGATCTCCTTCTAATCGCACGGCTCGCGTTGCGCGTACCGCTTCGGCGGTTAAGTCCCGCTGACGCGTGGGACCTGCCGTCAGACGGCCTGCTCGCGCTGGACGCGAAGTGGGCCGGCCCAATTCCTTTTTCCCGCGCGAGCCCACCTGTTCAAATTTAAATTTCCAAAATAGATGAAATATGCAATCTGATGCCAAGTTTAAAATTCAATAGGGACAATTCTACTCGGCCAAATTTTACAAACTTGATATTGTTGGAAAGCTTAGGATTTTATCTACACAATGCCACTGGATAGGACCCTAGAGCTATTGTAGAATTAAAGTGAGAAAATAAACAAGGCAGGGACTTTTCTGCCTTATAAAAATTCTTAAAAATCAACCATAAATGATTTTCAGATAATTCTACCTCCAATAATTCACATTTCACTTATACTAATTGTTTCTACAAAAATATGCCATGCTTACTTTGAATGATCATGGCTTAGTTGATTTAAATGACTTTATGGCTATTTCTAGTCAAAGATATTGTCCAAAACTATTAAGAAATCTTGTGTGAGGGTTTCTCTCATTTAAATCTTGTCACCGCCAATTCCAAATGAAGTAGAGTCTCTGGTCATTTAGGTCTCATAGGAATTGTTGGTGATATTAAATCCTTGCTATGCTAAAACTAAATAGTATGAGGTGCTCACCTCATTTAAATCATTTTCTCAAAATGATAAGTGTGAAGAGGTTGACTTGGGTCAACCTAGGTCACCTATTATGCATAAGAGAAATTAAATCTTAATAAGATAATGAGAGGAAATTATTTCTCTAAATAATTCAAAGTAACATTTAAGATTAGTATGAGAGGAAATTATTTTTCTTAAATAATAAGAAAAACACATCGACCAACTTAATAGTAATATGTGATGCTAGTTTAAGTGTGTGAACTATGTTTGTGCCTAGTTTAGTAAATTAGTTTGGTGTGATGATGGTGTACTCCGTATTCGTATTTTAGACGCTAGTACCGAGGAGTACCAGGAGGAGGAGGAGGTCTACTTCCAAGGAGAAGAAGACCACTTTGACCAATTTCCCAACCAAGGCAAGATAATACTCTTGCAAAGTGCAAAGCTCACCATGAGCAAGGCATTACCCCATTTTACTTTATGCTCATGATACTATTTCCCAGTTTTACTTTACAAGCTTAATTTACCTTTGTTTTATCAAAGTACATTTTTGATTCATGATTTTACCTGGTTAGTATTGAGTTAGTACAAGAGTATCAAACTTAGCCTAGAAGCAAAGCAAATACTTAGCACCCCTCATACATAGTTGCTAGTGCTAAATTAAAAATGACTACTCTAGATGGGAACATGTGTATATGAAATGATGATGGTGAAAACCTTGGAATGATGAGTCATTTCCAATGAAAGATTTTGAAGGTGAATATGACCTGAATTTTGACTTGGTGATTTTGGGCTAAAAACTGATGATTGAGTTGAATGCGATACCTTACCAATATTAAGTACCCCCACAATACCTG
Source organism: Lolium perenne (assembly GCF_019359855.2). Lineage (NCBI taxonomy): Eukaryota > Viridiplantae > Streptophyta > Magnoliopsida > Poales > Poaceae > Lolium > Lolium perenne. Next base: position 168,071,926 of record NC_067246.2, read on the forward strand.
ATTATGGGTAAGGCTTAGCTGGAAATTTATGTGTCTTAGTATGGGTTCCCTCTGACACACGTCATAGGGGTTATGCTTGAGGCAGCCTCCGTTGTTGAGAAATGATGTGAATTGAGGTGAATTGTACGGCCAAGCCCTGTGCAGTTCCCGGGTTAACAGTTGGTTTTCACCGGGAGGCCAAGCTCATGGGGAGAGGTGCCTATACTAGGGTGTGTAAGTGAAAGGTTAACGGTTGATGGTCCGCGTACTGAGTTACGAGTATTCGGGGTTTTATCCCTGACGGATGTAATCAAATGTTGTGGCACAAGTGTGCAACCTCTGCAGAGTGTAGAACTATTCGAATAGCCGCGTACGCGGATATGGACAATTGGGAAGGCCATTCTGTTTCCGTCATCAGAATTTGCATCTATGTGGCTGGTGTTTTTGAACTTGAACTTGAACGGTGACTTGGAATTTGAATCACAACTGAGTTGTGGGAATGACACTAATGTTCCCACTTGAGTTAGTTAGCACATGAGGAGTTGTTTACTAAAATGTTTATCAAATAAAATTGGCTTCATGCAAATAAACTTAGAGCTTAGAACACTCTCAATAGTAATGTTAGTACTTACTTTAGTATTAGATTGCGAGTACTTAAAGTACTCACGGCTTTGTCCCTGGCTATTCAAATGGCCAGAATATGAAGCCGAGCAGCAGTACGAGGATGACGATCAGCAGGACGTCTACCACAACTAGGAGCTTCTAACGTCAAGCGTTGGCCTGTGGACTAGAGAGTCCTTGTATCTTACGCTTCCGCTATGAACTTGTGTTTGTTCGTTGATCATTAGATCAACTATTCGTGTAATATGGATCATGTGATTCCAAGTTGTAAGACATTATGGTTTGTAATGAATGATGACTGTGATACTTAACTATTATGCCTCGCAACAACAAGTTTCCTGGGATTGCGATGTATGACATAATAGGCATCCGGACTTAAAAATCCGGGTGTTGACAAAGCTCTGTGCTACTGAGCGTGTGAGGGGGGAGAATGATAGAATAATGGATCGATCCTTTGCAAAGGAGGCCATGCACCCCTTATATAGTGTGTGTGTGGGGGGAGGGGGATAGGTTACATGTCAGACACCCTAGCATGGGATAAAGCCAGTTTCCATAGCCTGAAAGTCTTCACCTAGGCCTGCCAAGAGATTCCATCTTGTCGCTCTAACCGTCCTGGAAGTGACTTGCCATTTTGTACTTGACTGTGTGGCCATGCTGACCACTGTTGCCTTTGTCGGCGTGGTGTACAGTAGCTGCATGCTCTTCCATGATGATGAGATTCTTGGGTGATTGTAGCGACGGGACGTGAGGGTTGACATTTGGGACTGACATGTGAACGTTTGCCCTATGTCAGTTCTTCAATTCCAACATTCTCGATGTAATCTGAGTCAACCGAGTCAGGGTAAGTCGGCTCCGGTATGCCAACATAGGTAAGTCGATTTTCCTATGTCGGCTAGTGTCACACCCGAACTCTTGCAATCTTGAGTAACTGTCGAGAGTGCAAAAATTAGGGGGAACAAATTTATTTTCTAAAGACTAACTAAGATGAATTGCCTTGAATTTGTTTAGATGAATTGTCTTGATCTATTTGTAGATATACTATCTTGGTTTGCTTGTTGAAAATTGTCTGGAGCTACCTCCAAGAACAAGACCTCTAGTAATAAAAAAAATTAGCAGCTCACTAAATAAAATACATGTGTGGCCCTTGTAAATTATTTTTGCTTTCACTAACAATCCATAAAACCCTATGCTTGGTGTTCTCTCATAAGTACCCCAACTCACTTATTCCAGTCTCAAGAAAAATAGCTAAGCTATGGTCACTCTTTTATTACCTTAACCCCCTCCCTTAAAAAAAACATTTGAGATAGCATCTCACAAAAATCACAAAACCTCTGTTAGTTTTGTACTATGACTCAAAAACCTTGATTCAAAGGATCTTATCAAAAAACCTTTTAATTTTTTTTTGGCTATGATCACCTTAGGTCATAGTGTCACAATATAGTTTCTAAGGTTAATTTTGTTTTAATACAAAGTATTTACCAAATGGCTTACCCTTACCTTATGTGACTTTAAAATCTTGTGAAAGCCCTTATTTGTAGTTTCGTTTCTTAAAAATGGAATGATCCATATTTCATTTCATTTCCTCTATGGATCATCCTACTCCTCTAAAAATCATGCCTCTTTCCAAGTATTTCAAGAAAGCCTATTTATCTAGTTTTAAAATCAATTCAAGGCCATAGACACCAAATTAAAGGGTATTTGAATCTATCATCAAATACCCATGGCATTGGCTTTGCCATTTATACATTTCACATATCCATCAATCAAGATCACACCTCCATATAGTCTTGACCTTGGAAATTCTCTTTTGACCAACAATTGTTTATTCACCAATTGCATTCTCATATCTCCAAGATCAACCAACCCTCCTCAAGACTCATTTTTGCGCCAACCATCACTAACATGCCACTCTCTCCTTACTGTTTTGTGGAATAGGAGAAGAGGCCAACCATTTCCTTGCACCACCCACCCTTAAACCTATACATAATTTTGTGCTCTTTTTAAACTAGAAAAAAATCCCATATTCTTTTTCTCTCTACCTCTCACTAAGAACCTCTCTTGGGTTTCTTGGACAAACCTTGTTACCTAAGACTTTGGCAAACCTTTTTTTTTCATCACATCACTCATCTCTTTGATGATTCTACCCTTCCTAGTGTGTAACCAAAAGTATCTATGTGGTGAACCTTTGGTAGCCAATTCGACTTGTTCAAATACAAAACCTTCCAAAATAACCCCACTACTCCTTCTCATCTACCATTTGACCCTTCTTCAAAATTCAATATGGGTACCATCATTATTACCACCATACCCATCTCACCTTATTTTGCTTTTTTTTCAAAATATAACAATCTTGTGCAAAACTTCTCATCACTTGTTCAACACCACCATACCCCTTCTATTCTCCCCACCTTTGTTTTTCACATATCAGCTTGGCATCATCACCATCACCCCATCTCTCTTTTTCTTTCAATCTTTTGCAATGACCCATCTCCTCTAAATATTGTCACATGGGCATGCATGCCATTGCATGACACCCTCCCTCTCCACTTATCCTTGCACCCTCTCTCCTTTCCTTCCATCTCCCTTGCAAACCCTAGGGAGAAACACCACCCTTCCTCTCCCCCTCTCTTTTTCTTGTTCACATGGCCGGTGCACTAGTGCCATGCACCCCCCTCTCTTGCACCCTCCTGACCTTGGCCCGATCCCAAACCATCTTGGACCCTCTCTGGACTCCCCTATCTCCCTCCCCAAGCCCAACAAAATGACCAGCCCACCTTGCCATCGAAACCCTGGCTAACGAAGGGAAAACTGTAATATCCCATGATTTGGGGTTACAAAAATAGAGGAAATAGATGTGTATGCATAGAAAATCCGGGGAATGTTCGCGCTTTTGTATAAAATTGTCAAAGGGATCGAGGTTTCTCTTACATCGATGGAATTGAGTTAGTCATCGATGTGGGTGCGACAAATTTTGACCTGACCTTTGTGAACTTATGTGTTTTGGGTAGAACCAATTTTAATTCAAATAAAAATGGATAATATGAATTCAAATGAGAAATTGAGTTGAAGTTTGAAATCCAAAAAAATAAAATATATAACACTATATGAGTGACCAACATAACTGAGAATCCATAGGAGAAAAATCATTTGGACCTTATTACAATAATAAACAACCAATCATTTACAATTCTCAAAAATAGAAAATGAACTTACAAATGAAATTGAATATAGAACAAGTCAGGAAATTCACATAATAAGACATTAAAGGAAAACATTTCTTTATTAATATCAACACAATAATACAAAGCCTTTACAAAAATAATAAAGAGTAAGAATATAGTTACAATTACTAGTATAAGAAAAGAAAATCAAATTCTAAACTAAACTTGAAGATCATCATCTCTTGTTCAAGTGTGCACCTCAAAACAAACAAAGAAAAAAGTAAAGTAAAGCCAAGTGGTTATGTCAAAAATAAAGAGAGATGGAGACGGCAGATATTTTCATCTGCCGAGCTGATCCATAAGGGGAGATGCACACAGTCATATCCAGCAGCCATGCAAGCACACAGCTTACACATTGCATGCATGTCTTGCTGTCGACCAAAGACAGCAAGGGGGCCGGGTATAAAGGCATGTTACTTGTAGCTGCCTATGAACCACACTCTGATCATGTCCATCAACAGGATAAGGGTAGCCCAAGAACATCAACTTTTCTCCATCCAAACCTCCAGCAACCATCATGAAATGAATCAGGAAAATAGTAGTATCACCAATCCAAATCATAGCAAGTATCAAGATCAGGAGGAGCAGGCTCAAGTCGACGGGGTGATGATTCAACAATCTAGAAGCATGACAAGATCACCATCAGCCAACAAAGTTAAGCCTAGTAGAGGGAAATAGGTATACCAAACTCAGTGAGCCTAGTACTTGGATTTATTCCCAAAAAGGCATCATATCATCCAGATCAAATAGTTTATCAAACATGAGTTGTTTGTGATGATTTTCAACATCATCTGATCATAGTTATGATCCAAGTCTAATAAATCACCCTGCATAACTACCAACAACACCAATGATGCGGGGTGGCTTTTGGACACCTCCTCCTCAAGACCGTCAAGCGCTCCTCGTGGCCCAATGACACGAGCTCGGGCCAAAGCCGTACACCAAGAGGTGAACTCGCTCATTTCCACATATACTTTGAACTCTTCATTTGATGGAATGCTACCTCATGCCGATATACTGTGTGTTATCAGATACGAGCCTCGAGAGAAGAACATCGTAGGAGATCCGATGCTGGACAAGGAAGGAGGAGAAGAAGAGTTCCCACCGAAGAGTGCCACTCAGGACCGGCACTGCCGGCCCCAGGACACCGACACTGCCGGCCTCGACGCTTCTAAGATCGCTGCCCAAGCCGCCGATCGCCGGCTCGCTCACCCCAGATCGGCCTGCATACCCCGGCACTACCGGTCCCACCTGCTTAAGACGCGTCGAAGACTCAGGGCCGGCACTGCCGCCCCAAGGCCACCGGCACTGCCGCCCCGAGCTCGCCGGCACTACCGGCCCCACCTCAGTTGACTTCATCCAGACCGTTGATTTATCGTCTATGGACCATGATACTTTCTAAAATTCCCATTTTACCCCTGTACGAATCTGGACCTATAAGTACCTCTCCCCTCTCCCCAGATTAGGGTTAGACAAGATTTAGGCTTAAACTACTTTGAGCTTTCTCTCCCTAGAACTATGTTCTTTGTATCAAGGCACTCTTGAGGGATTTCTTCTCTTCATGGATGATTCAAGGATTCTACCTCTTTCATCCAAGTTCTAGTTGGATCTCCATCACCAATCTCTCACTTCTTAGATTCTACCCAAGGGTCTCTCTAAGAATTGGTTCTATTGGCTTGGTCTAACCTACCAAGGGAGTAAATTGGTTTGTGTTGTGTTGTGTGTGTGTGTGTGTGTGTTCTTATTTGGATCTTGTGTTCTTCATCCTCTTCCCCCTCATTCATCCACCCACTTGGTCAAATTCGTGGGATCTGGGCACATCCTAGCCCTTAGGCCAGATCAAATGGTATTAGCAGCTCTTGGTTAGCCCGGATTTGACCCCCATCCATCCAATTTCACCCCAAATTTTTTTCCAAAAAATTCCCCAAAAAATAGCCCTAAATTACCTTTGGTCAGATCTGTGATTTTGTTGCGTTTTTAGTGGTTTTGATCCATGGATTTCGTGCCCCTCCGGTTGATCTACGTTTCCTCCACTTTCTAGAACTCAATTCCATCGATTTTTGACGTTTTGGTCGAATTTGGTCCGCAAATCGCGAAGAACAGTTCGTGCTGTTCATCAAGGACCGGCACTGCCGCCCCTGCCAGTGCGAGAAAAAGCCCGACAAAACACAAAAAGAGTCCACGTGCTACAATCGAAAAGAGTGTCAACTGCCACCAAACACAAAAGAGCAAAAAGCTTTTAAGCAAAAGAAAGAAACAAGAAGAGAGGTCGCGCGTAAATCTTGGTGTCTCTCCGTTTGCAACCAAAGCTTTGTCTCTTCTTGTGTTAGTGTGACACCGGGCACCACCTTGTTGGTTGGTTTTTGTATCTTTCCGCCAATTCCTTGGTTACACTAACCCCAATCATCTCGTGTGTGCATTCCACATTTTTTTGTGTTTTCGTGATCACCATTTGGACATTTGATTTTTGGAGCTTACCCACTTTAACAATACACTTGATCTTGGATTTTACCATTTGGCTTTCCACCACCCTAACCTACCACCATATTTGCTAGCTTTTGCGTGAGTTTTTGCTTGAGTACCCCAACACAAATCATTTTGCTCTCGGTATCTTTAGTTGACCCAATTCCATCACTTCAAGGTAAGACCCGAAGGTAGTCTCTCCACTAACCACCACCATATAGTTATTGCCTTGATCTCATGGATAGGAACGGAGATAAAGCGAAGGATGACGGAGTCCTCCACAACAACGAGAGGTTGGTTACACAACACAACCTATGGACTCAACGCCAAGAGTTCAAGGAGCAACTCGCCTTGTTCGAGACACGCATCGACGAGCAATATGAGGAGGTGGCCAACAACTTCTCCATCGTCAATCAAGATATGACCCTCCTTCGAGAAGCGACGGACAACTTGAATGGCCAAATGGCGGCCAATGATGCGAACATGGAGCGGCGCATGAATAGTCTCGAGCGCGGCATCAACAACTTGGGTCGCCGACACCGACATCGCTCTACTTCCTCATCATCATCTAGCTCGGCGCAAGAGTACTACTCTCATGAGCGCCATACATCCTCAAGCTCCAACTCAAGGCATGAAGACCATCATCGACTTCGTCGCCCACATGCTCGTCATGAAGACTCCAGCTCAAACTCAAGGCGAGGAGAATTCCATCGCCATGCTCGTCCCCATAAACGTCCTCCACAAGAACAAGTTCTACACCAAGATCGTCATCAAGCGGATCGCTATCCCCACCATGGGCGTGACGACCAACCCCACGACAATGTCATCCTCAACATGGAACCGGCACCTCATCGTGAGCCACATGTTGATGCTCAAGACCAAGGTCATCAAGCACAACCGAGACGTGATCTCCGCAATCATCCTCGTCAACAACAACATGGAAGAGGAGACCCGGACTTGGCTCAAGAAGAGGCCGCCGACAATGGACGTCGTCAACAACCTCGTCAAGATCTTTGACAACACCATCATCGTGAACCAAGTGAAGCTAGTATTCAACTTCAACACCAACCCAATGTTATGGTTGGCCGTGGAAGACCTCCTCTACCACCTCAAGCCGCAAGAGATGAAGGCATCCGTCCTCGCCGAAGAAATTTGGAAGATGAAGAGAACATATTTGGAAAGCTCAAGTTAACCATGCCCAAGTTCAAAGGTGAAGACGATGCTAAGGCCTACCTCTCATGGGCACTCAAGGTTGACAAGATCTTCCGCATCCACAACTACTCCGATGCCAAGAAAGTAGCCAGGGCGTCTCTTGAGTTTGAGGATTATGCCAACACTTGGTGGGAGCAAGTAGTCACTCTAAGGGAAGAAAAGGGTGAACCTCCCATTGACACTTGGGAAAAGATGAAGGAAGAGATGCAAGCTCGCTTTGTACCAACCCACTACAAGACCGACCTCTTCAACAAACTACAAAATTGAAGCAAGGCACCAAGACCGTTGAGGAGTTCTTCAAGGAGATGGAGTTAACTATGATGCGAGCCAACATCCAAGAATCCGAGAACCAAACGATTGCTCGATTCTTCAATGGCCTTAACTACCCCATCAAGAGGATTGTGCAGTTCCAACAATATTCCAACATGGTTGAGTTGGTTCACCAAGCTTACAAGGCCGAGCGCCAAGTGAATGAGGACATCAAGTACTCCAAGTCAAAGTCATACTTCGCCTCCAAGCTCGCTACAACCACTCCCACAACAAGTGTCAAGCCCACCGTTTCATCTACACCATCCAAGCAACCGACTATCCAAAGTCGCATGAAGCAAACGGTGACTTCCACCGCCTCCTCAAAGGCATCTACGGGACCCTCTAATGACACTTGTTTCAAGTGTGGCGCGCAAGGCCACAAGTCCTTTGAGTGCAAGAATACCAAAGTCATGATCACTATGGAAAATGGTGACATAGAGACGCTAAGTGAAGGTGAATATGAAGCTCTTGTCCAAGCCGCCGTCGCAAATGAAGAAGATTACGATGAAGAAAGTGGAGAAGACCCTCTCCTATGTGTGCATGACCCAAGCCCATCTCTTGTGGTTACAAGGGTGTTAACGACTCAACCTCAAGCTATGGAAGACCAAAGATGCAACATCTTCCAAACCCATGCCGGTATTGGTGGCAAATCAATCAAGGTCATCATCGACGGAGGAAGTTGCCACAACCTAGCAAGCACCGAGTTGTGTGAGAAGCTCAACCTCACGCTCCGCAAACATCCGCATCCTTACCATGTCCAATGGTTGAGTGACAAGGGCAACGTCAAGATACAACATACCGTCACCGTCAACTTCAAGATTGGCCCTTATGAAGACACTATTGAGTGTGACATGGTGCCCATGACGGTGTGCCACATGTTGCTTGGCCGCCCATGGCAATTTGACAAGAAGGCTATACATGATGGACACTCCAATGCATACACCTTCACGGTCAAGGATAAGAAGTTTGAGCTACGCCCAATGACTCTTAGCCAAATCATCGCGGACAATGCGAAGGCTTTAGCGAGGGCACAACATCACAACCACCATAGTGAGTTGAGAGGAGAGGGAGCGACCCACCAAAAAGAGAGTGAGCGCCACAAGCCATACATGAGTGAGATAAAGAGTGTCCTCCTAGCCACCAAAAGCGAGTGGAGAGAATTGCAAGAGAACCCATCCACCACATTGCACTATGTGCTCATTTGCAAGGGACCATCATCGGCGACTAACGACTTAACCAACATTCCTTCGTCTCTGTTGTCTCTTTTGAAGGAGTTTCAAGATGTCTTCCCCGACGAGCTACCTCATGGGCTTCCACCGCTTCGGGGCATAGAGCACCGCATTGACCTCATACCCGGCGCCCCGCTCCCAAACCGCGCTGCCTACCGCACCAACTCCGAAGACACAAAGGAGATTCAACGCCAAATACAAGATCTCCTCGCTAAAGGGTACGTTCGTGAAAGCCTTAGTCCTTGTGCCCTAAACCGGATGAGACGCAACGAATGTGTATGGATTGTCGCCCCATTAATGCCATTACCGTTCGATACCGCCATCCCATTCCGCGTTTAGATGACATGCTTGATGAGTTAATTGGTGCCACGATTTTCTCTAAAGTAGATTTACGTAGTGGCTACCACCAAATCCGCATGGCAATTGGTGATGAATGGAAGACGACATTCAAGACCTAACTTGGTCTCTATGAATGGCTTGTCATGCCATTTGGTCTTTCTAATGCTCCATCAACTTTCATGCGCCTTATGAACCACATCTTGAGACCTCTCATTGGCAAGAGTGTGGTTGTCTATTTCGATGATATTCTCATTTATAGCAAAAATCTCGAGGACCATGTGCAACATGTGAGAGAAGTCTTATGCATCTTGCGCCATGAGAAGCTTTATGCAAACCTTCCCAAATGCACATTTGCCCAAAACAAATTGGTTTTTCTTGGATTTGTGATTTCCGCCAAGGGCATTGAAGTAGATTCGTCGAAGGTTGACGCCATACATAATTTGCCCACGCCTACCACCGTTGGTAAAATTCGAAGCTTCCATGGACTTGCCGGTTTCTACCGCTGCTTTGTGAAAGATTTTAGCACCATTGCTTGCCCTTTAAATGAGCTTACCAAAAAGAATGTTCCGTTTGTGTGGGGCAAGGCTCAACAAAATGTTTTTAATGAATTGAAGAAACGCCTTACCGAAGCACCACTCCTCGTCCTTCCAAACTTTACAAAAACTTTTGAAATTGAGTGTGATGCGAGTAGACTTGGCATTGTTTTAGAAAATGCTTTACAAAAGAAGGGAATGTGTTGGATGTACCGGAAGGGTACGGAAAGGCTTGTGCCGACCATATGGAGATGGTCGAGCAAAAAGGAACAAAAATTTGGGTGAACCCTTCCTAGTGTTTCATGTAGAGGAACTCTTCTTCAATAAAGATATAGAGATGTCATAGTTTATCTTTTGAAGTATCTTCTTCAATAAAGATATAGAGACGTCATAGGACCACCATAGTGTTCCCATCACTTGAGATGCCGGGATGCTATATCCACAGGAGAAACTATTTCTCTTTCACATGCTATATCCACAAGGGAAACTACTTCTCTTCTTCATGCTATTTCCACAAGAGAAATTAGCTCTTCCCTCTTGTCATCTTAGATTAGCACTTGTTATCTTGCACTCTTGCAAAGTACCTTCTTGATGGTTTGCGAGTACAATTCAAATGTACTCACGGCTTTGTCCCTGGCTATTTACTTGGCCAGACTTGGAGGAACACGACATATGAAGAAGGAGTTGGCGACGTCTATGCGAGCTAGGAACATCTTTCCAGTCATTGCCTGTAGGGTTTATGGCAGATGACTTGGGCTCCGCGCTGTTGAAGTGATGATGCTACTCTGATGTTTAGATTAGGCCCTTCGAGGCTATTATGTAAAGAATGGACATGTGACCTTATTGTAATTTTCTTATTCCACTTTGTAATGGATGGTGTAATTTGATATCAGTTCGGTTATGTGTTCACGGCGCACTGATCATGGGATCGTGAACTGTATACATAACAGGGATTTTGGACGGATAGTCCGGGGTCCCCACAGAGTTGGTATCAGAGCTATCCTTACTATAGGAGACCTTAGTTAGCATGGACGTTAGTTAGGGAACAAGTACTTAGGAAAAACTATTTACGAAACAAATTCTTTCTTTAGTCGGAAGCATAGCTTCTACTCCTCTTATTTATTCAAAGCCTCTAAATTCTTATCCCTCCACTTTATCGAAATGTTTGAAAATTCTTACTCTATTGTCTCATCCACTTCAAACCTACATATTGGACAATGTCCCCAACACAGACCGAAGACTCGAACTCAAAGATGTATCGATCCCTCAGGAAGACTCATGTATCTCCAACGACAACTATTGAAGATTGGATGCCTGATACGTCTCCGACGTATCGATAATTTCTTATGTTCCATGCCACATTATTGATGATATCTACATGTTTTATGCATACTTTATGTCATATTTATGCGTTTTCCGGAACTAACCTATTGACGAGATGCTGAAGGGCCAGTTCCTGTTTTCTGCTGTTTTTGGTTTCAAAAATCCTAGTAAGGAAATATTCTCGGAATCGGATGAAATCAATGCCCAGCATCTTAGGATCACGCGAAGCTTCCAGAACACCCGAGAGTCGCCAGAGGGGGGCCACAGGCCCACCAGATGATAGGCCGGCGCGGCCCACCCCCTGGCCGCGCGGCCCTATTGTGTCACCGCCTCGTTGACCTTCTGACGCCGCCTCTTCGCCTATAAGAAGCCCCTCGACCTAAAACCTCGATACGAAAAAGCCACGGTACGAGAAACCATCCATAGCCGCCACCATCGCGAAGCCAAGATCTGGGGGATAGGAGTCTCTGTTCCGGCACGCCGCCGGGACGGGGAAGTGCCCCCGGAAGGCTTCTCCATCGACACCGCTGCCATCTCCACCGCCATCTTCATCACCGCTGCTGTCTCCCATGAGGAGGGAGTAGTTCTCCATCGAGGCTAAGGGCTGTACCGGTAGCTATGTGGTTCATCTCTCTCCCTATGTACTTCAATACAATAATCTCATGAGCTGCCTTACATGATTGAGATTCATATGATGATGCTGGTAATCTAGATGTCATTATGCTAGTCAAGTGGATTTTACTAATGTGATCTCCGGAGACTCCTTGTCCCACGTGTGTAAAGGTGACAGTGTGTGCACAGTGTGGGTCTCTTAGGCTATATTTCACAGAATACTTGTTCACTGTTATGAATGGCATAGTGAAGTGCTTATTTATATCTCTTTATGATTGCAATGTGTTTTGTATCACAATTCATTTATGTGCTACTCTAGTGATGTTATTAAAGTAGTTTATTCCTCCTGCACGGTGTAATGGTGACAGTGTGTGCATCGTGTAAGTACTTGGCGTAGGCTATGATTGTGATCTCTTGTAGATTATGAAGTTAACTATTGCTATGATAGTATTGATGTGATCTATGCCTCCTTTCGTAGCGTGAAGGTGACAGTGTGCATGCTATGTTAGTACTTGGTTTGGTTATGTTGATCTGTCGAGCACTCTAAGGTTATTTAAATATGAACATCGAATATTGTGGAGCTTGTTAACTCCGACATTGAGGGTTCGTGTAATCCTACACAATTAGTGGTGTTCATCATCCAACAAGAGGATGTAGAGTATAGCATCTATTTATTTATTTTGTTATGTGATCAATGTTGAGAGTGTCCACTAGTGAAAGTATAATCCCTAGGCCTTGTTCCCAAATACTGAAATCGCTGCTTGTTTACTGTTTTACTGCATCTGTACTTCCTGCAATATCGCCACTATCAACCACACGCCAGTCCTGGACAGCAAAGCACTTTTCTGGTGCCATTGCTACTGCTCATACTTATTCATACCACCTGTATTTCACTATCTCTTCGCCGAACTAGTGCACCTATTAGGTGTGTTGGGGACACAAGAGACTTCTTGCTTTGTGGTTGCAGGGTTGCATGAGAGGGATATCTTTGACCTCTTCCTCCCTGAGATCGATAAACCTTGGGTGATCCACTTAAGGGAAACTTGCTGCTGTTCTACAAACCTCTGCTCTTGGAGGCCCAACACTGTCTACAAGAATAGAAGCTCCCATAGACATCAAGCACTTTTCTGGCGCCGTTGCCGGGGAGGAAAGGTAAAAGGCTCTCATACTCCAGTCCTAGGTAAAGTACTTTTCTGGAGCCGTTGTGTGCGTGCTCGAAGCTATTTCCTTTAGATCCTGCAATTGCATCTTTTTGTTTCTTGTTTACACTAGTAAGGCATAATGGACAATAATGAGCTTCTTACTCTATTTCCTGATTTAAGACATGGATGGTTTGATCCGAAAATTAAAAAACCCATGGAACATATTAGTATGAACACTTTGAACACCATTGTTGCTAATGATATGGAAAATTCTAAGCTTGGGGAAGCTGGCTTCGATGAGCATGATCTTTTTAGTCCACCAAGCATGGAGGAGAAAATTTACTTTGATGATACTTTGCCTCCTATTTATGATGATTATAATGATAGTAGTCTTTTGGTGCCGCCTGTTATGGAGGATAAATTTGATTATGATTACAATATGCCTCCTATATATAATGATAGCTACTTTGTTGAATTTGCTCCCACTATAACTAATAAAATTGATTATGCTTATGTGGAGAGTAATAATTTTATGCATGAGACTCATGATAAGAATGCTTTATGTGATAGTTATATTGTTGAGTTTGCTCATGTTGCTACTGAAAGTTATTATGAGAGAGGAAAATATGGTTGTAGAAATTTTCATGTTACTAAAACACCTCTCTATGTGCTTAAATTTTTGAAGCTACACTTGTTCTATCTTCCTATGCTTGTTACTTTGCTCTTCATGAACTTATTTATTTACAAGATTCCTTTTCATAGGAAGCATGTTAGGCTTAAATGTGTTTTGAATTTGCCTCTTGATGCTCTCTTTTGCTTCAAATACTATTTCTTGCGAGTGCATCATTAAAACTGCTGAGCCCATCTTAATGGCTATAAAGAAAGAACTTCTTGCGAGATAACCCATGTGTTTTTTTTACTACAGCAACTTTGTTTTATATTTGTGTCTTGGAAGTTGTTACTACTATAGCAACCTCTCCTTATCTTATTTTTTTGCATTGTTGTGCCAAGTAAAGTCTTTGGTAGAAAGGTTCATACTAGATTTGGATTACTGCGCAGAAACAGATTTCTTTGCTGTCACGAATCTGGGCAAAATTCTCTGTAGGTAACTCAAAAAATTATGCCAATTTACGTGAGTGATCCTCAGATATGTACGCAACTTTCATTAAATTTGAGCATTTTCATTTGAGCAAGTCTGGTGCCTCTTAGAAATTCGTCTTTATGGACTGTTCTGTTTTGACCGATTCTGCCTTTTATTTCGCATTGCTTCTTTTGCTATGTGGGATGGATTTCTTTGTTCCATTAACTTCCAGTAGCTTTGAGCAATGTCCAGAAGTATTAAGAATGATTGTGTCACCTCTGAACATGTGAATTATGATTATGCACTAACCCTCTAATGAGTTTGTTTCGAGTTTGGTGTGGAGGAAGTTTTCAAGGGTCAAGAGAGGAGGATGATACAATATGATCAAGAAAAGTGAAAGCTCTAAGCTTGGGGATGCCCCGGTGGTTCACCCCTGCATATATCAAGAAGACTCAAGCGTCTAAGCTTGGGGATGCCCAAGGCATCCCCTTCTTCATCGACAACATTATCAGGTTCCTCTAGTGAAACTATATTTTTATTCCATCACATCTTATGTACTTTGCTTGGAGCGTCGGTTTGTTTTTGTTTTTGTTTGGTTCGAATAAAATGGATCCTACCATTCTTTGTGTGGGAGAGAGACACGCTCCGCTGTTGCATATGGACAAATATGTCCTTAGGCTGTACTCATAATATTCATGGCGAAGTTTCTTCTTCGTTAAATTGTTATATGGTTGGAATTGGAAAATGATACATGTAGTAATTTGCTATAATGTCTTGGATAATGTGATACTTGGCAATTGTTGTGCTCATGTTTAAGCTCTTGCATCATATACTTTGCACCCATTAATGAAGAAATACATAGTGCATGCTAAAATTTGGTTTGCATATTTGGTCTCTCTAAAGTCTAGATAATTTCTAGTATTGAGTTTGAACAATAAGGAAGACGGTGTAGAGTCTTATAATGTTTACAATATGTCTTTTATGTGAGTTTTGCTGCACCGCTTCATACTTGTGTTTGCTTCAAACAACCTTGCTAGCCTAAACCTTGTATTGAGAGGGAATACTTCTCGTGCATCCAAATCCTTGAGCCAAACACTATGCCATTTGTGTTCACCATACCTACCTACTACATGGTATTTCTCCGCCATTCCAAAGTAAATTGCTTGAGTGCTACCTTTAAACAATTCAAAATTTATCACCTCTGATTTGTGTTAATGTTTTATAGCTCATGTGGAAGTATGTGGTGTTTATCTTTCAATCTTGTTGGGCAACTTTCACCAATGGACTAGTGGCTTCATCCGCTTATCCAATAATTTTGCAAAAAGAGCTGGCAATGGGATTCCCAGTCCCAAATTAATTAACAAAAATAGACACTCCTCCATGGTATGTGATTGTTGGACGGCACCCGAAGGATTCGGTTAGCCATGGCTTGAGAAAGCAAAGGTGGGGAGGAGTGTCATCATAATAAAGCTAAAATAAAAAGGCACTCCTTCATGGTATGAGATTGTTGGCAGGCACCCGAGGATTCGGTTAGCCATGGTTTGTGAAAGAAAGGTTGGAAGGAGTGCCATCCAAAAAATAAAAATAAAATGGGAGCCGCTCTTTGAAGGTTTGTCTGGCAAGGGGGTTAGAATACCCGCTACCATTCGTTGACAACAACAAACACCTCTCAAAATTTTACTTTTATGCTCTCTATATGTTTTAAAAACCAAAGCTCTAGCACAAATATAGCAATCGATGCTTTCCTCTTTGAAGGACCTTTCTTCTACTTTTATTGTTGAGTCAGTTCACCTATTTCTCTCCATCTCAAGAAGCAAACACTTGTGTGAACTGTGCATTGATTCCTACATACTTGCATATTGCACTTATTATATTACTATGCATTAACAACTATCCATGAGATATACATGTTACAAGTTGAAAGCAACCGCTGAAACTTCATCTTCCTTTGTGTTGCTTCAATGCCTTTACTATGAATTATTGCTTTATGAGTTAACTCTTATGCAAGACTTATTGATGCTTGTCTTGAAGTACTATTCATGAAAAGTCTTTGCTATATGATTCATTTGTTTACTCATGTCATTTACCATTGTTTTGATCCCTGCATTCATTACATATGCTTACAATAGTATGATCAAGGTTATGATGGCATGTCACTCCAGAAATTATCTTTGTTATCGTTTACCTGCTCGGGACGAGCAGAAACTAAGCTTGGGGATGCTGATACGTCTTCGACGTATCGATAATTTATTATGTTCCATGCCACATTATTGATGATATCTACATGTTTTATGCATACTTTATGTCATATTTATGCGTTTTCCGGAACTAACCTATTGACGAGATGCCGAAGGGCCAGTTCCTGTTTTCTGCTGTTTTTGGTTTCAGAAATCCTAGTAAGGAAATATTCTCGGAATCGGACGAAATCAACGCCCAGCATCTTAGGATCACGCGAAGCTTCCAGAACACCCGAGAGTCGCCAGAGGGGGGCCACAGGCCCACCAGATGATAGGCCGGCGCGGCCCACCCCCTGGCCGCGCGGCCCTATTGTGTCACCGCCTCGTTGACCTTCTGACGCCGCCTCTTCGCCTATAAGAAGCCCCTCGACCTAAAACCTCGATACGAAAAAGCCACGGTACGAGAAACCATCCAGAGCCGCCGCCATCGCGAAGCCAAGATCTGGGGGACAGGAGTCTCTGTTCCGGCACGCCGCCGGGACGGGGAAGTGCCCCCGGAAGGCTTCTCCATCGACACCGCTGCCATCTCCACCGCCATCTTCATCACCGCTGCTGTCTCCCATGAGGAGGGAGTAGTTCTCCATCGAGGCTAAGGGCTGTACCGGTAGCTATGTGGTTCATCTCTCTCCCTATGTACTTCAATACAATAATCTCATGAGCTGCCTTACATGATTGAGATTCATATGATGATGCTTGTAATCTAGATGTCATTATGCTAGTCAAGTGGATTTTACTTATGTGATCTCCGGAGACTCCTTTTCCCACGTGTGTAAAGGTGACAGTGTGTGCACCGTGTGGGTCTCTTAGGCTATATTTCACAGAATACTTATTCACTGTTATGAATGGCATAGTGAAGTGCTTATTTATATCTCTTTATGATTGCAATGTGTTTTGTATCACAATTCATTTATGTGCTACTCTAGTGATGTTATTAAAGTAGTTTATTCCTCCTGCACGGTGTAATGGTGACAGTGTGTGCATCGTGTAAGTACTTGGCGTAGGCTATGATTGTGATCTCTTGTAGATTATGAAGTTAACTATTGCTATGATAGTATTGATGTGATCTATGCCTCCTTTCGTAGCGTGAAGGTGACAGTGTGCATGCTATGTTAGTACTTGGTTTGGTTATGTTGATCTGTCGAGCACTCTAAGGTTATTTAAATATGAACATCGAATATTGTGGAGCTTGTTAACTTCGGCATTGAGGGTTCGTGTAATCCTACACAATTAGTGGTGTTCATCATCCAACAAGAGGGTGTAGAGTCTAGCATCTATTTATTTATTTTGTTATGTGATCAATGTTGAGAGTGTCCACTAGTGAAAGTATAATCCCTAGGCCTTGTTCCCAAATACTGAAATCGCTGCTTGTTTACTGTTTTACTGCATCTATACTTCCTGCAATATCGCCACTATCAACCACACGCCAGTCCTGGACAGCAAAGCACTTTTCTGGTGCCATTGCTACTGCTCATACTTATTCATACCACCTGTATTTCACTATCTCTTCGCCGAACTAGTGCACCTATTAGGTGTGTTGGGGACACAAGAGACTTCTTGCTTTGTGGTTGCAGGGTTGCATGAGAGGGATATCTTTGACCTCTTCCTCCCTGAGATCGATAAACCTTGGGTGATCCACTTAAGGGAAACTTGCTGCTGTTCTACAAACCTCTGCTCTTGGAGGCCCAACACTGTCTACAAGAATAGAAGCTCCCGTAGACATCAATGCCTACTTAGCCGTGCATACATAGGGATGATAACATCATATCTTTGGTTGTCACCAAGGTCTATCAAGGAGGTGACCTTGTTCCTCTTTGGACTCACACTTTTGAAGTCGTCAAGGATCAAGTCCTCAATTTCTTGACTAGTAATTTTTAGATTCGTCACGGGAAGTTGTCATCTATGGAGCTCTTTAGCAATTAATCCTCCGAAGACCTCACGTCCCCGGGATGTTGAGCAAGAAGTTCTACGCAGTTTTCGCCTCCACTTCAACATCGCCGACTCAACACCAGGCCGCGTCACCACCAACTGCTTCGAGAATTCTTGTTGAAGTCGTTGTCAGCCAGATGAAGACATCAACTTATGTGATGTAACATCCCAAATTTCAAAATCAATGAAGAAGAAGAATGTCAATTACTCAAAATTTAGAACCAACAAAAACTTTTATTAACACATGTGCTATGCATAGTACTCATGTTTAGTTTTGGTGTGAATGCCATGATGTTTGTTTGTGTGATGATGCTTAACATCTAAAACCCTAACTTGATCCTTTGAAGATCACAAAGCAACTCAAAAAGAAAGAAAATAAAGAAAATGAAAAATTCACAAATCCCTCACATATGGTTTATGCCATTTTTGAAAATCTTCAACCAAGACCATTTTGGCTTGCACCATTAGTTGGATAATGTTACTAAACACTTATAAACACTTTTGTAATCAAAGAAACTCAAATCAAATCAAATTTGAAATCAAATTGTGCTCACATGCACTAATGGTCGAATCTGCCATTTTTAACCAGATGCCTACTTTGAGCCTCTGTATTAAGAGATTTTAAAACCAAACAATACCAACTCTTTGCACCTCATCCAAGAACACATCAAGGTGAACAACTTTGGTAAAGCACACCCCTGCAAATTCTTGCTAGATTCAAAACTATGCTCAAGCAAAGTTGGAACATTTTAACAGATTCTAGTTAGTGTCAAATTTGAAACTTCACAAATCAATTTAATTTTGAACACCACCACCACTATTGTGTGTCTATGATCACAGGAAACAACTCCATCAAGTTTCATTCAAAATTTTCAAATTTCAATTCATGCGGCCATTATAGCAAACACTTGGTGAGCAAGATCAAATCAAATCCAAAATCACTATTCCAAATAGTGTTCGGCCCAATTTCTGAAACCAACTTGTTCAAACATTGTCCCCTGGTTCCCACCAACATTTTGCCCTACATTGCCAACCCTAGAGCTAGGCCAACCTAGCCATGCCAATGGCATGCCGGCCATGCTCACCATGCCCTTACTCCCTCTCACTTCTCTCCCCTCCAAACCTGGCCACCATGTCCCACAGCACCCCCTTAGTCCCCTGAACGTGCTGGTACCCTCCATTGCCGGAGAGGAGCCACACATCGACCAGACAAGGACGCGCCCATGACACCCAGGGTTGCCAAAGTGTGCACGGCCACGTCGACGCATGTGGCGACCCGGCATACCACTGCATGGTGTAGTATGCAAGTCTGATATAACACCAATGAAACACCGTTTCACTAGTATTATATCGCTCAGAGTGGTACAACAGAAACATATGCGGGTCCAAGGCATGTGTATAGAATTACAACACAGACTCTTTACAAAAGATCAGCACAGCCTCCTACTTTACAATGAGGTAAATCTGCAAATAAACTCCAGAAGAACGACTCGTAGTCTAGTCCTATCACGAACTCTATTTGTAGAGTATTTAACTAGCTATAGAGGCTAAGAATAGATTCTAGCTAAATAGGAGCTAGGTTTAGGAAGCTAGTTCCCTTCTATGGCTAAACTAGGTTTTCTCCTTGTTGGATGTGGTATCTGACTCCTCTGATAGGGTCCTGTCTCTTGAAGTAGTTGTTGACTCCTCGGCCTTTGAGTTGCACTGTAGATCCTCCTTCGATGCCTCCATACCTAAGCAGGGGATTGAAGAGTGGGATGAGTACGAGCGTACTCAACAAGTTCATTATAGGAAAGAGGTGTTTAATGCACTAGCTACGGCATTAGACCAGAAAGTCTAATACCAATGCAGGTTTTCATAACCATTTCTTCAAAAGGTTGCTTTTATTCAGAAGAACTATGTCCGTCAGCCTTCACCGGTTTACTAGAACTTCATGGAGCTCCTTTCCGGCCGCGTTCGCAGTTCCATATCCCGGAACAGGGAGTGACAGGTCACGGTTCTTTACACTCTGCAGAGGTGTGTTGCTTTACCCATAAGAGATCTTATCCTTGGTGCCAACCAGGTGTACATTCCTGTCCACACTTCCTATGGTGTGAGGCCCGGTATAAGGTCTAGCCAATCATGTTCCTCCGCTACCTCGAACACCCACCCTTTGTTGCATGCCCCGACCCTGGGTCCACGCCGGTCCCATTATTCCTGTAGATTTCAAGGTGGACCCCGACCACGACAGCAAAGGTTGGGCTCTACCATACACTCCTACGCCGGTAGCTGCAACCCATCATAGACCGCAATACCGTGGGGACTTAAGGCTTCCCCAGCCTACCGCTTGTTCTTCGAGCGACAAGTGTCTACGGACTATGCCGTGGGGACTTAAGGCTTCCCCAGCCTACCGCTTGCCACCGATAGATACAAGTGTCTACGGTAAAGCGCATCCGTTGATGAACGAGAGGTGGAAACACTTTTGACTACTCCGTCCCACTCCGGATCTTATGGTTAACACGGGTATTACGGCACAAGAATCATTGGCAAAATTTGTTGTTTAATCCTAGATGGATATAAACCCTTGCAATGGAACCTCCACCATATCAACACAATCCATGGTTCCATTGCCCACCACATAGTCATATTCATAGTTATGAAAGTAGTGGTTTTGGTTTTTATGCAATAGTGATAACCATAGTACTTTGCAAGTAATTTGATAGAAATACTCAAATGACATGAGCAAGTGATGAACTTGCCTTTCTTGACTGCAAGATTATGCAGACAAGGTCTTCGTTACGCAATAACTCCAAATTCTGAAATAGCATCATCGTCCGGTAAGGACGATGTTTAAAAGATTGGCAAGGATGCAATAATGCATAAGTATGAGATGCAATCGCTCTAAGCGTGACCTAACCCCGATGATATAGGATCAGTAAGTTGTAATGATTGGTTCAGGGTGTGTTGCACTTTTAGAGTGATTCACATACAAGGTTCTTATTTAGGTGTGATTACTTGGTATTATAAACAGGTAGATAGTAAAGCATAATAATCAATTGAGTACACAAAGAATGATGATTGGCATATGTTAACAAGTAAAGAACAATGGTCAGTTTTAGTACTATATGGCATGGTTAATGATTAATTATCATATACTTTAAAAGAGTAACTTTTGAGGAACATGTTCTTTAATAAAGAACAAGTATGATAATTAGGTTGAGGGATTTCTATGGTTGACTATGGTTTCATTTAGTTTCTGGAGTAAGTATTAGATGGATCCCAACAAAGTTGGATTCATCAACACCTGGGGCTTGTAAGGTTAAGATAAGCCTAGGAATCCTAAGCAATTCATTATATATGGTTGTTGTCAAGGTTGGTTTATCTTGCTAATGATAGCTGGCTAGGGTTTATAGGTCCTTATAAGCAGGGTTGATGATGATTCTTTATTTACTTCAAAAGAATAACTTTTGAAGAACATACTTCCTAAGTAATAAGAATTATATCAGTTAGGGTTGAGGTTGTCTAGGTTTTGCTACTGGATCCACTAAGTAAGGAATGATTGACTCCTCAATAGGATGGTTCATAATTATGAAGTATTTTTAGGGTTCAGTGGACTATGGTTATGTAATGATAAATATTGGGCCTAGATGCTATTGGGGTTCATCACAATGGTGTGATGCTAAGCATGGATGAATAAGGATGATGGTTTTGACAGTAGAAGCTAGGGTTTAAACTTGGTTGATCCTACTTGATCAACTAAGTTTAGTGGTATGCATACATGGAATACTAAATTGCGAGTGATAGGGTTCTACATTTTATGTGGACATAGGTATGTCTTTTAGTTGCTAATGATGGCTCTATGATTTGAAATAAAGAACCATGATCACCTGTTCTAACCTTGGGTTTAGGTTAGAAGCAAATTAGGGTTCACATGTAATAATGGAACTAGGGTTCCTAATTAATTTAGGGTTTTAGGAGTCACATGAAATGATAGGGTTATAATATCAATCCATGTGGAATTTAGGGTTTGCTATTAACAATTTAATTCTATGATTAATAACTTCATGTTAAAGTTGAAGTTATTAATAACTTTGAAATAAAATTAATATTCACTTTGGCTTTTTGTTATTTTTAAATAATTTACTAATTAGGGTAATTATTATTTAGGGTTTTAAATCCTCTTAATGAGGATTTAATAAATTGATAGAAAAGGAAAATTAATTTTAATGTTTTCCGTATTTACTTATTGGTTTTTTTATTTATTTTATGAAGTTTTCCTAATTATTGAATTTTAATTGAATTTAGAATTAAAATTAAAGGCTTAAATAACAAGTATTAAATAATTAATTTTTTATTAAAAATAAAAATTTCATTTTATATTTTTATTGGATAGGGTTTATCTTTATAAGAATTTTGATATCTTATATTTATTTTTCTGAGTTTTTATTAATTTTCTACAATTATTTGAAGTTGCAGTAATTAAATGAGATTTAAATTAAAACGAGACAACTAAATGCACCCGGTCAGGATACACCCACAGTCAATGACTGGTGGGGTCCTAGCCAGGTCACCTGCCACAGTGGCAACGACGTGGCTCATCTCACAGAGACCGACGGCAGAAGCGAGGCTCGCCGGCGCTGGGCTACTCCCGCGGGCGCGTGGATGGTCTGGTTGGGTGCGCGGCCTCCTACTGGACCTGAAGGTGGCGGCGCCGCGCCCTAATGGTCGCCGGAGTGGCTCCGGCGAGCACCAACAGCGGCGGCGGTCACGGCTCACGGCAGGGGCAAGTTACGGGGCATGCTGGGACCAATTTAGGAGCTCGGGAGAAGCGGACGCTGATACGTCTCCGACGTATCGATAATTTCTTATGTTCCATGCCACATTATTGATGTTATCTACATGTTTTATGCACACTTTATGTCATATTCGTGCATTTTCTGGAACTAACCTATTAACAAGATGCCGAAGTGCCAGTTGTTGTTTTCTGCTGTTTTTGGTTTCAGAAATCCTAGTAAGGAAATATTCTCGGAATTGGACGAAATCAACGCCCAGGGGCATATTTTTCCACGAAGCTTCCAGAAGACCGAAGACGAAACGAAGTGGGGCCACGAGGCGCCCAGACTACAGGGCGGCGCGGCCTAGGGTTTGGCCGCGCGGCCCTGTCATCTGGGGCCCTCGTGTGCCCTCCTGACTTGCCCTTCCGCCTACTTAAAGCCTCCGTGACGAAACCCCCAGTACCGAGAGCCACGATACGGAAAACCTTCCAGAGACGCCGCCAACGCCGATCCCATCTCGGGGGATCCAGGAGATCGCCTCCGGCACCCTGCCGGAGAGGGGAATCATCTCCCGGAGGACTCTACGCCGCCATGGTCGCCTCTGGTGTGATGTGTGAGTAGTCTACCCCTGGACTATGGGTCCATAGCAGTAGCTAGATGGTTGTCTTCTCCCCATTGTGCTACCATTGTCGGATCTTGTGAGCTGCCTAACATGATCAAGATCATCTATCTGTAATTCTATATGTTGCGTTTGTTGGGATCCGATGAATAGAGAATACTTGTTATGTTGATTATCAAAGTTATATCTATGTGTTGTTTATGATCTTGCATGCTCTCCGTTACTAGTAGATGCTCTGGCCAAGTAGATGCTTGTAACTCCAAGAGGGAGTATTTATGCTCGATAGTGGGTTCATGCCTGCATTGACACCGGGACAAGTGATGTAAAGTTCTAAGGTGGTGTTGTGCTGTTGGGAGTCGGGATTAAACATTGTTGCTTTGTCTTAGGTTGTTGTTGTGGATTACATTACGCTCCCTTCTTAATGCAATTGTCTCGTTGCTTTGCAACTTAATACCGGAGGGGGTTCGGATGATAACCTAAAGGTGGACTTTTTAGGCATAGATGCAGTTGGATGGCGGTCTATGTACTTTGTCGTAATGCCCAATTAAATCTCACTATACTCATCATGATATGTATGTGCATGGTCATGCTCTCTTTATTTGTCAATTGCCCAACTGTAATTTGTTCACCCAACATGCTGTTTGTCTTATGGGAGAGACACCTCTAGTGAACTGTGGACCCCGGTCCAATTCTCTTTACTGAAATACAATCTACTGCAATACTTGTTCTACTGTTTTCTGCAAACAATCATCTTCCACACAATACGGTTAATCCTTTGTTACAGCAAGCCGGTGAGATTGACAACCTCACTGTTTCGTTGGGACAAAGTACTTTGGTTGTGTTGTGCAGGTTCCACGTTGGCGCCGGAATCCCTGGTGTTGCGCCGCACTACATCCCGCCGCCATCAACCTTCAACGTGCTTCTTGACTCCTACTGGTTCGATAAACCTTGGTTTCTTACTGAGGGAAACTTGCTGCTGTACGCATCACACCTTCCACTTGGGGTTCCCAACGAGCGTGTGCTTTACGCGTCATCAAGCTAAATTTCTGGCGCCGTTGCCGGGGAGATCAAGACACGCTGCAAGGGGAGTCTCCACTTCTCAATCTCTTTACTTTGTTTTTGTCTTGCTTAGTTTTATTTACTACTTTGTTTGCTGCACTAAATCAAAATACAAAAAATTAGTTGCTAGTTTTACTTTACTTGCTATCTTGTTTGCTATATCAAAAACACAAAAAAATTAGTTACTTGCATTTACTTTATCTAGTTTGTTTTATTTACTGTTGCTAAAATGGCCAACGCTGAAAATACTAAGTTGTGTGACTTCACAACCACAAATAATAATGATTTCTTATGCACACCTATTGCTCCACCTGCTACTACAGCAGAATTCTTTGAAATTAAACCTGCTTATCGAATCTTGTTATGCGAGAGCAATTTTCTCAGTGTTAGTTCTGATGATGCTGCTGCCCATCTTAATAATTTTGTTGAACTATGTGAAATGCAAAAATATAAAGATGTAGATGGTGATATTATTAAACTAAAATTGTTCCCTTTCTCATTAAGAGGAAGAGCTAAAGATTGGTTGCTATCTCTGCCTAAGAATAGTATTGATTCATGGACTAAATGCAAGGATGCTTTTATTGGTAGATATTATCCCCCTGCTAAAATTATATCTTTGAGGAGTAGCATAATGAATTTTAAACAATTAGATACTGAACATGTTGCTCAAGCTTGGGAAAGAATGAAATCTTTGGTTAAAAATTGCCCAACCCATGGACTGACTACTTGGATGATCATCCAAACCTTCTATGCAGGACTAAATTTTTCTTCACGGAATTTATTGGATTCAGCTGCTGGAGGTACCTTTATGTCCATCACTCTTGGTGAAGCAACAAAGCTTCTCGATAATATGATGATCAATTACTCTGAATGGCACACAGAAAGAGCTCCACAAGGTAAGAAGGTAAATTCTGTCGAAGAAACCTCTTCCTTGAGTGATAAGATTGATGCTATTATGTCTATGCTTGTGAATGATAGGACTAATATTGATCCTAATAATGTTCCATTAGCTTCATTGGTTGCACAAGAAGAACATGTTGATGTAAACTTCATTAAAAATAATAATTTCAACAACAATGCTTACTCTAACAATTCTAGTAACAACTATAGGCCATATCCTTATAATAATGGCAACGGCTATGGTAATTCTTATGGGAATTCTTACAACAATAATAGGAGTTCACCCCCTGGACTTGAAGCCATGCTTAAAGAATTTATTAGTACGCAAACTGCTTTTAACAAATCTGTTGAAGAAAAGCTTGGGAAAATTGATATACTTGCTTCTAAAGTCGATAGTCTTGCTGCTGATGTTGATCTTTTGAAATCAAAAGTTTTGCCTAATGAGAATCATCATAATAAAATTGTTACTACAGCAAATGCAATCCAAGTTAGAATTAATGAGAATATAAGATTAATGGCTGAACTGCGTGCTAGGTGGGATAGAGAAGAAAATGAAAAACTAGCTAAAGAGAAGAATGTAGCTAAAGTTTGGACTATTACCACCACTAGTAATGCTAATGCTACACATGTTGCTGCACCTCCTACTAATACTAATAAAAGAATTGGTGTTAGCAATGTTTCCACTTCTAATGCAAAGCGCGAAAAACTACTCCGAAATCGCTAAAGCTCGAAATCGCTCGTGATAAAGCTGCTGAAATTTTTTCCAACATTGGGGATGATGATCCCATTGCTTTAGATTATAATGGTTTGAATTTTGATGATTGCCACATCTCTGAAGTTATAAAGTTCTTGCAAAAACTTGCTAAAAGTTCTAATGCTAGTGCTATAAATTTGGCCTTTACACATCATATTACAAATGCTCTCATAAAAGCTAGAGAAGAGAAACTAGAGCGCGAAGCCTCTATTCCTAAAAAGCTAGAGGATGGTTGGGAGCCCATCATTAAGATGAAGGTTAAAGATTTTGATTGTAATGCTTTATGTGATCTTGGTGCAAGTATTTCTGTTATGCCTAAGAAAATTTATAATATGCTTGACTTGCCACCGCTGAAAAATTGTTATTTGGATGTTAATCTTGCTGATCATTCTACAAAGAAACCTTTGGGTAAAGTTGATAATGTTCACATTACCGTTAACAATAACCTTGTTCCCGTTGATTTTGTTGTCTTGGATATTGAATGCAATGCATCTTGTCCCATTATATTGGGAAGACCTTTTCTTCGAACTGTTGGTGCTATTATTGATATGAAGGAAGGTAATATAAAATATCAATTTCCTCTCAAGAAAGGTATGGAACACTTCCCTAGAAAGAGAATGAAGTTACCTTTTGATTCTATTATGAGAACAAATTATGATGTTGACACTTCGTCTCTCGATAATACTTGATACACACTTTCTGCGCCTAGCTGAAAGGCGTTAAAGAAAAGCGCTTATGGGAGACAACCCATGTTTTTACCTACAGTACTTTGTTTTTATTTTGTGTCTTGGAAGTTGTTTACTACTGTAGCAACCTCTCCTTATCTTAGTTTTGTGTTTTGTTGTGCCAAGTAAAGCCGTTGATAGAAAAGTAAGTACTAGATTTGGATTACTGCGCAGTTCCAGATTTCTTTGCTGTCACGAATCTGGGTCCACCTCCCTGTAGGTAGCTCAGAAAATTAAGCCAATTTACGTGCATGATCCTCAGATATGTACGCAACTTTCATTCAATTTGAGCATTTTCATTTGAGCAAGTCTGGTGCCATTTTAAAATTCGTCAATACGAACTGTTCTGTTTTGACAGATTCTGCCTTTTATTTCGCATTGCCTCTTTTGCTATGTTGGATGAATTTCTTTGATCCACTAATGTCCAGTTGCATTATGCAATGTCCAGAAGTGTTAAGAATGATTGTGTCACCTCTGAATATGTTAATTTTTATTATGCACTAACCCTCTAATGAGTTGTTTCGAGTTTGGTGTGGAGGAAGTTTTCAAGGATCAAGAGAGGAGTATGATGCAACATGATCAAGGAGAGTGAAAGCTCTAAGCTTGGGGATGCCCCGGTGGTTCACCCCTGCATATATTAAGAAGACTCAAGCGTCTAAGCTTGGGGATGCCCAAGGCATCCCCTTCTTCATCGACAACATTATCAGGTTCCTCCCCTGAAACTATATTTTTATTCCATCACATCTTATGTGCTTTTTCTTGGAGCGTCGGTTTGTTTTTGTTTTTGTTTTGTTTGAATAAAATGGATCCTAGCATTCACTTTATGGGAGAGAGACACGCTCCGCTGTAGCATATGGACAAGTATGTCCTTGGTTTCTACTCATAGTATTCATGGCGAAGTTTCTTCTTCGTTAAATTGTTATATGGATGGAATTGGAAAATGATACATGTAGTAATTGCTATAAATGTCTTGGGTAATGTGATACTTGGCAATTGTTGTGCTCATGATTAAGCTCTTGCATCATATGCTTTGCACCCATTAATGAAGAAATACATAGAGCATGCTAAATTTGGTTTGCATATTTGGTTTCTCTAAGGTCTAGATAATTTCTAGTATTGAGTTTGAACAACAAGGAAGACGGTGTAGAGTCTTATAATGTTTTCAATATGTCTTTTATGTGAGTTTTGCTGCACCGGTTCATCCTTGTGTTTGTTTCAAATAAGCCTTGCTAGCCTAAACCTTGTATCGAGAGGGAATACTTCTCATGCATCCAAAATACTTGAGCCAACCACTATGCCATTTGTGTCCACCATACCTACCTACTACATGGTATTTTCCGCCATTCCAAAGTAAATTGCTTGAGTGCTACCTTTAAAATTCCATCATTCACCTTTGCAATATATAGCTCATGGGACAAATAGCTTAAAAACTATTGTGGTATTGAATATGTAATTATGCACTTTATCTCTTATTAAGTTGCTTGTTGTGCGATAACCATGTTCACTGGGGACGCCATCAACTATTCATTGTTGAATTTCATGTGAGTTGCTATGCATGTCCGTCTTGTCTGAAGTAAGAGCGATCTACCACCTTATGGTTAAGCATGCATATTGTTAGAGAAGAACATTGGGCCGCTAACTAAAGCCATGATCCATGGTGGAAGTTTCAGTTTTGGACATATATCCTCAATCTCAAATGAGAAAATTATTAATTGTTGTTACATGCTTATGCATAAAAGAGGAGTCCATTATCTGTTGTCTATGTTGTCCCGGTATGGATGTCTAAGTTGAAGAATAATCAATAGCGAGAAATCCAATGCGAGCTTTCTCGTTAGACCTTTGTACAGGCGGCATAGAGGTACCCCTTTGTGACACTTGGTCAAAACATGTGCATTGTGATGATCCGGTAGTCCAAGCTAATTAGGACAAGGTGCGGGCACTATTAGTACACTATGCATGAGGCTTGCAACTTATAAGATATAATTTACATGATACATATGCTTTATTACTACCGTTGACAAAATTGTTTCATGTTTTCAAAATCAAAGCTCTAGCACAAATATAGCAATCGATGCTTTTCCTCTATAGAGGACCATTCTTTTACTTTCAATGTTGAGTCAGTTCACCTATTTCTCTCCACCTCAAGAAGCAAACACTTGTCTGAACTGTGCATTGATTCCTACATACTTGCTTATTGCACTTATTATATTACTCTATGTTGACAATATCCATGAGATATACATGTTACAAGTTGAAAGCAACCGCTGAAACTTAATCTTCTTTTGTGTTGCTTCAATGCCTTTACTTTGAATTATTGCTTTATGAGTTAACTCTTATGCAAGACTTATTGATGCTTGTCTTGAAGTGCTATTCATGAAAAGTCTTTGCTTTATGATTCACTTGTTTACTCATGTCATATACATTGTTTTGATCGCTGCATTCACTACATATGCTTTACAAATAGTATGATCAAGATTATGATGGCATGTCACTCCGTAAATTATCTCGTGTTATCGTTTTACCTGCTCGGGACGAGCAGAACTAAGCTTGGGGATGCTGATACGTCTCCGACGTATCGATAATTTCTTATGTTCCATGCCACATTATTGATGTTATCTACATGTTTTATGCACACTTTATGTCATATTCGTGCATTTTCTGGAACTAACCTATTAACAAGATGCCAAAGTGCCGCTTGTCGTTTCTGCTGTTTTTGGTTTCAGAAATCCTAGTAAGGAAATATTCTCGGAATTGGACGAAATCAACGCCCAGGGGCCTATTTTTCCACGAAGCTTCCAGAAGACCGAAGACGAAACAAAGTGGGGCCACGAGGCGCCCAGACTATAGGGCGGCGCGGCCTAGGGTTTGGCCGCGCGGCCCTGTCATCTGGGGCCCTCGTGTGCCCTCCTGACTTGCCCTTCCGCCTACTTAAAGCCTCCGTGACGAAACCCCCAGTACCGAGAGCCACGATACGGAAAACCTTCCAGAGACGCCACCAACGCCGATCCCATCTCGGGGGATCCAGGAGATCGCCTCCGGCACCCTGCCGGAGAGGGGAATCATCTCCCGGAGGACTCTACGCCGCCATGGTCGCCTCCGGTGTGATGTGTGAGTAGTCTACCCCTGGACTATGGGTCCATAGCAGTAGCTAGATGGTTGTCTTCTCCCCATTGTGCTACCATTGTCGGATCTTGTGAGCTGCCTAACATGATCAAGATCATCTATCTGTAATTCTATATGTTGCGTTTGTTGGGATCCGATGAATAGAGAATACTTGTTATGTTGATTATCAAAGTTATATCTATGTGTTGTTTATGATCTTGCATGCTCTCCGTTACTAGTAGATGCTCTGGCCAAGTAGATGCTTGTAACTCCAAGAGGGAGTATTTATGCTCGATAGTGGGTTCATGCCTGCATTGACACCGGGACAAGGATGAAAGTTCTAAGGTTGTGTTGTGCTGTTGCCACTAGGGATAAAACATTGATGCTATGTCTAAGGATGTAGTTGTTGATTACATTACGCACCATACTTAATGCAATTGTCTGTTGCTTTGCAACTTAATACTGGAGGGGGTTCGGATGATAACCTAAAGGTGGACTTTTTAGGCATAGATGCAGTTGGATGGCGGTCTATGTACTTTGTCGTAATGCCCAATTAAATCTCACTATACTCATCATGATATGTATGTGCATGGTCATGCTCTCTTTATTTGTCAATTGCCCAACTGTAATTTGTTCACCCAACATGCTGTTTGTCTTATGGGAGAGACACCTCTAGTGAACTGTGGACCCCGGTCCAATTCTCTTTACTGAAATACAATCTACTGCAATACTTGTTCTACTGTTTTCTGCAAACAATCATCTTCCACACAATACGGTTAATCCTTTGTTACAGCAAGCCGGTGAGATTGACAACCTCACTGTTTCGTTGGGACAAAGTACTTTGGTTGTGTTGTGCAGGTTCCACGTTGGCGCCGGAATCCCTGGTGTTGTGCCGCACTACATCCCGCCGCCATCAACCTTCAACGTGCTTCTTGACTCCTACTGGTTCGATAAACCTTGGTTTCTTACTGAGGGAAACTTGCTGCTGTACGCATCACACCTTCCACTTGGGGTTCCCAACGAGCGTGTGCTTTACGCGTCATCAGACGCTCACCGTGATGCTCAAGGATGGATCGACGGAGGTGATTGTCGACGGTGGCGGCGCCATTGCTCGATTTTCTGCAAGATACCGCCGGAAGGGAACGAGCAATCACCGGCATCTGAGAACTTCCTGACTCGATTCCTCGCGTAAGGTGGGCATGCCGATGGTGGTGAGGATGATGGTGGCCGCGGCGGGGCTTGGGGCTTCCCCAATCGACGGCGGTGACTGAGGCCGGGATGAGCTAGGGTTTCGAATTGGGATGGAATCGGAGCAGAGGAGGAAGAAATGATGGGCTCCCGCGCCTTTTATAGCCTCTCCGGCGTGTGCTGGCAGTCAACATAGGCGGCGGCGACTGCGGGACGTGGAACTCGCCGCGCCGTGTCGACCTCCTGTGCGTCCGGTGGCGAAGACGAAGACGTCGATCCCCTCCGCGTGTTTATCTCTAGTGAAACGACATGGGCTTGTATTGGGCTGCTGTTTGAGCTGGGCTTGGACTGCTGCTGGGCGGTGTAGTTGGGCCAGAGTGCTGGGCTACCTCGTGGACTACTGCAGGTAAGTCCACTACTCTCCTCTCCTTTCTTATTTCTGTTTTTTATTTCTCATATTGTATATTTTCCATTTTAACTCATATTTGAATTCAATTCTATTTGCAGATATTTGTAATTATGCTAATCCATTCAAGATTTAGGATACTGACTATTGTTTCACTATTTTATTTGAATTCATATCTTATATTATATTATTTGCATATTTGTGATCTTATTCAAAATAATATTTAAACATAAACTTTTTACTTTAATTTATTTTTTATTATGCAATCAATTCTCTTTAGGATTATGAGAGTTGATACTTTCATTTCAAAGTTTTTCAGATATGGTTATTATGTCTTGGTTTCCATTTGAGGAATTAATCACTTGCACAATATTTTATGTGAGCAACATTTTATTAAGGTTTTGTAGGTTTGATGATAACCCATATTAAAGCTAACATTAGTGTTATGGTTTCATAATCCTTTGAAATACCTAGAGTAAATATTACTCTCCTCAAGGTTGGGTCTTAATTATATAGATAAGTGGTTGATAATCTCACTTATGGTCTTATTTATAAGATGTATCACAAGGGGTTTTCTCAGGTTTAAAATGTGAAGCATAAGATTTCATTAATATGCCATTCCAGGGTTCTAATGATATTTCCATAGTGGCCATGGGTTTGATTCTCAATTATGGTCTAGGTTTATATTGCAATCTCTATAGTGATACAATAGTTAGGTTTGAGATATAATTTTACTTTGTAGAAGTGAGATGGCATCATATTGCAATTGCTAGGGTTTAATCTCCCCTAACCAAAATATTATGGTTACTTGCTTATTTGTTTCTGTTCTCCTTTAATTACTAAGGACTTGAGAATTGGTTTTATCTTATACCAATAGATTTCTATTATATCCTTAATCTATTGTTAAAGTAACTAAAGTTGTTGTAGTTCTTTTTATAATTAACTTTGGTCATATGGATGGATGGTTTCTCACTATATTAAGTATGGAGTTTTACTCTAAGGTTTACTTAGGTTCTTTAATTTATGCAATATAGATATGGTAGGATTCTAGTTGTGATCACCAAGTGGTTCACAAATAAAGGTTGGGATATAAGTCTAGGATTGCTTACTAGTGATCTCCCCATGATTTCATGTGATGAATAATATCTACTGATCATATAAGTGTTAGCATTTGGATTATGCTCCTATTTCTCCAAAGCATGGTCATGGATTAGGCATGATCCACTTGTTCTTAATATCCTTACCTCAAGTTCATAGGATTTATGATCATTACTTAATTTATAATGATCAAAGTTTGGCTTCCTAAGGATCTCTCATTAAATGGGGTTCTCACTTCCAAGATCAAGTGTTGTCTTGATCAATTAAATATATACTTTCTTTTATAGTTTCTTGAATGGGCATGGTTATGGTTGTCTCAATTATCTTGAGTATAACACCATAGGTTGAGCTTTCTCATTTAGGAATGGTTATTCTAGGGTTTATGGTGTACTCCTAATATCTCCTTAGGTATCTAGACTAAGGTTTCATTTGTCTAGTTTAAATGGGTTAGTCTCTTCCTCACCTTATCAATTCAGGGGTATGGTATTATTCCATGTGATATTAGGTTATCTCACCACTCCAAGGGAAATGGTTTTCAACCTAATACTTTAATTCAATGATTGTCCTTGAGTCTCAAATAGGTAAACCTAAGAGTGGTATGAATGGTCTCACTCATTTGGGAAGGACTTGAATGATACTCTAGGGTTCCTCTTGAAGATGATGATTTGAATACTTGGATGTATATCCAAGGTTTAGCTCAAGGTTTGTTATTGCTTCTCTAATAAATACTATAGAACTCTCACCTCTCTAGGTTTGATGTGTAATAACTTGGAATGGAGAAGAATATCTATTTCTGGAGTGGATCTTCTTGTTATAACTCCAATGTTGAAGTGGAGTGAATACCCTGAGGTTTCATGGTAGGATTATGGATTAGTTTTAAGACAGGGAGAAGATAGTCAAGAATGGTTTCTCCATTTTATTGTTACTTGGTTTGTACTTGAATAGATGTTCTTATGTTATGGCAAGGATTATCATATTATGATTTTTAATAAGATCAAGTAATTGATCCTTGATTAATAAGTTATTGTGTTGGTTGTAATTCCATTTGATCTAACCCTTGAGATCAAGTCATCTCTACCAAAAACAAGGTTTTAACAAAGTCACATTGAGGTTTATAGCGCTTGACTTGATGAGCTACTTCAATTCCACCAAGGTCAAGTGAAACTTCGCCATCGTGGACTGTTTTACTTTAAAGCGCGAAAATTCCCCAGATTTTCTATGCATGAATGCAATGCACACATCTGTTTCCTCTATTTTTGTAACCCCATTACCTGGGATATTACAGTCTCTACCCCTTAAACTAAACTTCGTCCTCGAAGTTTGATCTCTCCTACGTTTCGGAGTGTGGATCTGACTTGTATAGACTAAACTTTTCTCGAACTCCATATTGATCTCACTAGATATAATTGAATATATCCCTTGTCCAGATTCTTCCTGGAATCCATTAGGGTTTGTCTCTGAACATTAATTTCTTACTCCAGTTCTATGATTTTTTTCTCTGGAATTTAATAATACCTATCTCTGAGCCATGGCTTTTAATTATTTGATTTCTTTCAACTCTATAAGCTTGTTTCCTTTCTCATTGAAGACTCAATGATGGGACTTCTTCTTGTCCTGACAGTCTTAATTGAAGACTATTTGGATAACATTCTCCTATTTGATAAAATAGGTCTTTGTTTTCCCTTACTACCAAAACTGCAATAATGGTACTAAGTAAGGTACTTAACATGGAATGATCGTGATGGTTTATTTTCCTAAGAATTGATTAGACTCATTTAGTCCATCCAATCATGGTTTATAGTTGGTACCTATAATTACGTTGGTTATTTAGGTTCCATGAAAGGAATCATTCTATTAGACTTTGGTATTTGTATGTTCAATCTTCTTCGGTCTTTAGCCTTTTTGATCTGTATTTGGTCTATGGTATTTCCTTCATCCAACTTCATTATCCTGATTATACTTGAGCTTTCGTACTTCTGATTAAATATTACTCACTTTTTCAAGCTATAGTCCACTTCTTACTTCCTCGAGGTATGAACCTCGGCTTCTGGTCTGACATCCTTCTGAAAGTAGTGTTCTACAATCTTATGAAAATAAGATCGAACTTCCTCTCAGTTCAGACCATCTACTTCTATCTAGCTTAAAGTATTGAGTAATTGTACATCCAACTCAATCTTTACTCTACCCCTTAGAGTTTTCTTATGGTCTTCAACTCCTTTTCTTCCAACTATTGGACTTATGATTAGAATATTGGTCTAGGTCTAACTTATGGTTTGTACTTCTTCTAAGGTCTCATGAAGAATGTTTGTGGTATATCCACTCAATTGTGGACATCCAATGTGACTCCTTCAACTAAATGATAATAAGTTATAGTTATTTGGCTGACAAGATTTTATTTGTTCACAACTTCTTGGTACAAATAATCCAATGATGGACTACTTGATACCAATTGTGGCTATTTGTTATCTAAAAATGAATTCTATTATAGGTTCTGATCAATTGGATGAGACATCCTCTACTTTATCTCGCAATATTAATACTATACCAATTGTGGTCTTCTGATATCAACCAGGGTTTTCTTATATCTGCTATAGTTTCATAGGTCATTTTCCTTTCTTCAGGGTTTATTGTTGCAAGAAAACCACTAGCTGACACTATGATTATAGTATCCTAAGTGATTTCCCATGCATTCCCTCTTCTATGTTGACTATGGATCTGCTTCAGCTTCACCATAATCACCAGATTTCTCATCTTCATGCTTCTTATGTACTAAAGTACTCCTCTGTGGAGGTAAAGCATGAGTTTTGATTGGTACTTCCTTCTGAATATTGTGGTTACTTCCCACAACTTTGTTTCCTTTATTTGATGGACCTTCATCTTGTCTTCAGAATATTCCGAATTCGTCACTTCCTCACACGAATACCATTACCCTCTAGATCTTTAACATCAAGTAGGAACTTGATATAGCAACATGCATTTGCATATCAAAGTCAAACTTCATGTATAGATCTAGTCAAACAATGAAAATCCAATGAAATCCAAGAAGATTCAGCTTTGTGCTTAGAATACACATCATCGTAAGCCCGAATATAATAGTTGAGTAAGACATCTCTAAACATCAGGCTCTGATGTGTAGTATATAACACCACATAAGATAGGTTTATATCGTGATACTTAGCACGAATATATGGGATTCTGCTATTTGTCTCAACCTTTACCTTAATTGCACAATTGCAATGAGATAAACTTGAAACAAAGTGGTCTAGGATAGTTAAGGTTAACCTAATTTTCTCTGGAAGTACTACTTAACTTCCATTTTGTTGAGGACTATCTCACATGATATGTCTAGGTTCTAACATTGCTACTCTAAACACATAACTATGGAAATATAGCTCATATACTTCCATATGTTCTTACCACATAACTAGGGTTCTGATGTACTTGACACAGTTCCCATGGTTTTGGAACACAATTCTTGCACTATTATTGAACAACTGTTTTCTTATTGTTTTCCTCCTAATAATTTATGATGTTCTAATCCTTCACATAATGATTCCCAGATGAATCTTATATGATTTGCAACTCTACCATGTAAGTAGACATATATTATTCCTATCACTCTTCCTTATTTCCCATGATTGACTCATCATGGTCTATACTACCTCATATGATTCATAGTTATCACTTACTATCAATTGTTTCATATGTCTAGATAATTTTACTTACTCATTACTTATCTTTGTCTACATCTTCTATTAGGATATCTTAATTACCTTCATCTTTTGACATAACTCCTATTACAGTTCTGGATAACTCTTACTTAATCATAACATATGTTGGTACACATCTTCCAATAGGATAGCTTCCTTATGGTTGTATCCTCTCTTTGGACTACCATGTATTGTATACCAATTGTGACCTACTCATCTATTGCTTTAAGGACTTATTGATGAGCTACATGTTTTGGATTAGCTAACTAACTTAACTTAGGAAGGATAGGTAGGAAATGTTGACTCAAGTGTGTCAGGATTATTCTCAAGTGAATATCCATCTTAAGTCATAAGAATTATTTGGTTTACCTAGGACAACTTCCTATAGACACTACCAATCCTATAGGTCTCCTTTAAAGGGTTTTAATCCTAGGTCAAAGCATTTGCTCTGATACCAACTGTGGCGACCCGGCATACCACTGCATGGTGTAGTATGCAAGTCTGATATAACACCAATGAAACACCGTTTCACTAGTATTATATCGCTCAGAGTGGTACAACAGAAACATATGCGGGTCCAAGGCATGTCTATAAAATTACAACACAGACTCTTTACAAAAGATCAGCACAGCCTCCTACTTTACAATGAGGTAAATCTGCAAATAAACTCCAGAAGAACGACTCGTAGTCTAGTCCTATCACGAACTCTATTTGTAGAGTATTTAACTAGCTATAGAGGCTAAGAATAGATTCTAGCTAAATAGGAGCTAGGTTTAGGAAGCTAGTTCCCTTCTATGGCTAAACTAGGTTTTCTCCTTGTTGGATGTGGTATCTGACTCCTCTGATAGGGTCCTGTCTCTTGAAGTAGTTGTTGACTCCTCGGCCTTTGAGTTGCACTGTAGATCCTCCTTCGATGCCTCCATACCTAAGCAGGGGATTGAAGAGTGGGATGAGTACGAGCGTACTCAACAAGTTCATTATAGGAAAGAGGTGTTTAATGCACTAGCTACGGCATTAGACCAGAAAGTCTAATACCAATGCAGGTTTTCATAACCATTTCTTCAAAAGGTTGCTTTTATTCAGAAGAACTATGTCCGTCAGCCTTCACCGGTTTACTAGAACTTCATGGAGCTCCTTTCCGGCCGCTGTCAGCCTCCATATCCCGGAACAGGGAGTGACAGGTCACGGTTCTTTACACTCTGCAGAGGTGTGTTGCTTTACCCATAAGAGATCTTATCCTTGGTGCCAACCAGGTGTACATTCCTGTCCACACTTCCTATGGTGTGAGGCCCGGTATAAGGTCTAGCCAATCATGTTCCTCCGCTACCTCGAACACCCACCCTTTGTTGCATGCCCCGACCCTGGGTCCACGCCGGTCCCATTATTCCTGTAGATTTCAAGGTGGACCCCGACCACGACGACAGTGCTGGGCTCTACCATACACTCCTACGCCGGTAGCTGCAACCCATCATAGACCGCAATACCGTGGGGACTTAAGGCTTCCCCAGCCTACCGCTTTTTCTTCGAGCGACAAGTGTCTACGGACTATGCCGTGGGGACTTAAGGCTTCCCCAGCCTACCGCTTGCCACCGACAGATACAAGTGTCTACGGTAAAGCGCATCCGTTGATGAACGAGAGGTGGAAACACTTTTGACTACTCCGTCCCACTCCGGATCTTATGGTTAACACGGGTATTACGGCACAAGAATCACTGGCGACATTTGTTGTTTAATCCTAGATGGATATAAACCCTTGCAATGGAACCTCCACCATATCAA
Source organism: Lolium perenne (assembly GCF_019359855.2). Taxonomy (NCBI): domain Eukaryota; kingdom Viridiplantae; phylum Streptophyta; class Magnoliopsida; order Poales; family Poaceae; genus Lolium; species Lolium perenne. The sequence continues at coordinate 168,110,247 of NC_067246.2, forward strand.
CACAATCCATGGTTCCATTGCCCACCACATAGTCATATTCATAGTTATGAAAGTAGTGGTTTTGGTTTTTATGCAATAGTGATAACCATAGTACTTTGCAAGTAATTTGATAGAAATACTCAAATGACATGAGCAAATGATGAACTTGCCTTTCTTGACTGCAAGATTATGCAGACAAGGTCTTCGTTACGCAATAACTCCAAATTCTGAAATAGCATCATCGTCCGGTAAGGACGATGTTTAAAAGATTGGCAAGGATGCAATAATGCATAAGTATGAGATGCAATCGCTCTAAGCGTGACCTAACCCCGATGATGTAGGATCAGTAAGTTGTAATGATTGGTTCAGGGTGTGTTGCACTTTTAGAGTGATTCACATACAAGGTTCTTATTTAGGTGTGATTACTTGGTATTATAAACAGGTAGATAATAAAGCATAATAATCAATTGAGTACACAAAGAATGATGATTGGCATATGTTAACAAGTAAAGAACAGTGGTCAGTTTTAGTACTATATGGCATGGTTAATGATTAATTATCATATACTTTAAAAGAGTAACTTTTGAGGAACATGTTCTTTAATAAAGAACAAGTATGATAATTAGGTTGAGGGGGTTCTATGGTTGACTATGGTTTCATTTAGTTTCTGGAGTAAGTATTAGATGGATCCCAACAAAGTTGGATTCATCAACACCTGGGGCTTGTAAGGTTAAGATAAGCCTAGGCATCCTAAGCAATTCATTATATATGGTTGTTGCCAAGGTTGGTTTATCTTGCTAATGATAGTTGGCTAGGGTTTATATGTCCTTATAAGCAGGGTTGATGATGATTCTTTATTTACTTCAAAAGAATAACTTTTGAAGAACATACTTCCTAAGTAATAAGAATTATATCAGTTAGGGTTGAGGTTGTCTAGGTTTTGCTACTGGATCCACTAAGTAAGGAATGATTGACTCCTCAATAGGATGGTTCATAATTATGAAGTATTTGTAGGGTTCAGTGGACTATGGTTATGTAATGATAAATATTGGGCCTAGATGCTATTGGGGTTCATCACAATGGTGTGATGCTAAGCATGGATGAATAAGGATGATGGTTTTGACAGTAGAAGGTAGGGTTTAAACTTGGTTGATCCTACTTGATCAACTAAGTTTAGTGGTATGCATACATGGAATACTAAATTGCGAGTGATAGGGTTCTACATTTTATGTGGACATAGGTATGTCTTTTAGTTGCTAATGATGGCTCTATGATTTGAAATAAAGAACCATGATCTCCTGTTCTAACCTTGGGTTTAGGTTAGAAGCAAATTAGGGTTCACATGTAATAATGGAACTAGGGTTCCTAATTAATTTAGGGTTTTAGGAGTCACATGAAATGATAGGGTTATAATATCAATCCATGTGGAATTTAGGGTTTGCTATTAACAATTTAATTCTATGATTAATAACTTCATGTTAAAGTTGAAGTTATTAATAACTTTGAAATAAAATTAATATTCACTTTGGCTTTTTGTTATTTTTAAATAATTTACTAATTAGGGTAATTATTATTTAGGGTTTTAAATCCTCTTAATGAGGATTTAATAAATTGATAGAAAAGGAAAATTAATTTTAATGTTTTCCTTATTTACTTATTGGTTTTTTTATTTATTTTATGAAGTTTTCCTACTTATTGAATTTTAATTGAATTTAGAATTAAAATTAAAGGCTTAAATAACAAGTATTAAATAATTAAATTTTTATTAAAAATAAAAATTTCATTTTATATTTTTATTGGATAGGGTTTATCTTTATAAGAATTTTGATATCTTATATTTATTTTTCCGAGTTTTTATTAATTTTCTACAATTATTTGAAGTTGCAGTAATTAAATGAGATTTAAATTAAAACGAGACAACTAAATGCACCCGGTCAGGATACACCCACAGTCAATGACTGGTGGGGTCCTAGCCAGGTCACCTGCCACAGTGGCAACGACGTGGCTCATCTCAGAGAGACCGACGGCAGTAGCGAGGCTCGCCGGCGCTGGGCTACTCCCGCGGGCGCGTGGATGGTCTGGTTGGGTGCGCGGCCTCCTACTGGACCTGAAGGTGGCGGCGCCGCGCCCTAATGGTCGCCGGAGTGGCTCCGGCGAGCACCAACAGCAGCGGCGGTCACGGCTCACGGCAGGGGCAAGTTACGGGGCATGCTGGGACCAATTTAGGAGCTCGGGAGAAGCGGACGCTCACCGTGGTGCTCAAGGATGGATCGACGGAGGCGATTGTCGACGGTGGCGGCGCCTGACAAGGTATTAACTTGTCAATGCCTACGGATTGTAGACTAGGGTTTAGTTGGAAGTAGAGGGCAAGTAGATCTCGAAGGTTTCAGCCGAAAAGTACTCGACGATTATGAAAACTAGGGTTTGAGAACAATGATTCGATGATTTCTGTGTCCCTCGACTCCCTCTTATATAGGAGGCGGAGCCGAGGGATTCGTGCCGTACAAGTTACAGAGTCCGGGAAGGTTTCTAACTCATCCCGTAAGATTACAAATAACACTTCCTATTACAACTCTAGTCTTCCTTAATAATATCTTGGGCTCCCGAATCTTCTTATTCTTCGGGTAATGGGCCTTCAGTAAACCCCGGGTACTATCTTCGGCAGGCCCATTTGGGATGCCTATGTCAGTAGCCCCCGAGATTTTGCTTGAATCGTAGAGTCAAGGAAAATCTCCACTGTTTATTTTTATTCGACAACTTTAACTTTTCTATATTTCTTCTCATAAACTTCTATATTGTACAGGGATAATGGTAGTTGGGGCTAGTTCATCTGACGGATCAGGTACTAGTTAACTGCTCTAGTGGCAATCCGCAAAAACCTACTTCAAGATCACATCCCTGGACATGATCTCGGGATACTGGTGTAAACTTCGACAGGTGCCGCTTAAGGTCTTACCATTCTGTCGAGTCCCAGTAAAATTTATCGGGTACCTAACGCGTCCGTTAGGATTTTTCTTCCTATCTGCTGATACGGATAAAAGTAGCAGAGCGCAGTCTTCGGCGATGCCACGCCCAGCAGAACGGATCTGGGGTCTTACCTTCGCAAATTTTGCGGCATTCAGAAATTGATCGCAACTTTGGCGTTCTGAGAATATATTGTCGAGTGCTTATTCGGCTGTTGGAATGGCACATTTTATCGAGTCAAAGATGACTTGTATTGCTCTCCCGATGGGAGTATATGCAGAGTTATTTATAACTCGAAATATACTCTGTTGCTCTGCTATCTTTCTTTTTTCTCTTTCTTTTTTCGCTTCTTTTTTCATGATTTCATCGGGCACGCGAGCAGCGTTCCCGATGGGAGTAGCCCCCGAGGCTACAGCCAAGGACTTGTACTTGGTTGTAGGCTCCACGCCTTATGCCGCTATATTTTCTTTTTTATCTCCCAAAGTTTTATAATTTCCCGGGTGCGCGAACAGCGCTCCCGATGGGAGTAGCCCCCGAGGCTATGAACAAATATTTGTATTTGGTCATAGGCTCACGCCATTTCTATTTTGTCTTTCTGGATCTTTTTTTCTTTTTTCCAAAGTAGCCCCCGAGCATTTGATCAAAAACTTGTATTTGATCAAAAGCTCTGCATTATTTTTCCATGTCGCCTTTTATGAAACTGTGTAGTCGAATTTTTTCTTCTGCCAAGGTGACGTTATTGCTGACGATAGCCACGATTGCGAGTCAAAAATCGCGAAAAACCTTCTCCCACTGCCTTGCGGGCCCAATTGATCCACTATCTTGACACGTCGTGCAAGTGGGGGACACACGTCCTCCGCTTTTTCTGGCGCACGTACCGTAACTTCTTCAATATTGAATTACTTTTTTACCCTCGTGTCCACGTGGTTATCATCTGCCACACATTTTTCTTATCCAACGGTCCGCCGCTTCACTGCACCTCTATATAAGATCTTCTTCTTCCTCCTCGAGCACTTCCGCTCGCGCCGTTCTCCTGCTCTCATCTGCAAATTTCCTCCTGCGACCCACAGCCACCTAAGCTCCTCATCTCCAAGCTGCAAACCCTGCGCCATTGTTGATGCCACCGCGTCGTTTGACAAGGCACAGCACGCCGGAGTCCTTCATGGCCGCCGTGGATCTGGGGACGGCGGAGTGGGAAAGATCGAAGATTTCCACCCAGGACATCAACATGCTGAAGAAACTGGGGATCAGCAAGAAGCCTAAAGCGCTGTGCTTCCCCAGTGAGGAGAGCTACCCAACCCCTCCAATGGGGTACCGGGTAAGTTTTGTCGACCACCTCATCCGCGGTCTTTCCGCCCCCATTCATCCTTTTCTCCGCGGACTGCTCTTTATTTATGGTCTGCAACTCCACCACCTCACGCCAAATTCAATCCTCCATATCTCCATTTTCATCACCCTTTGCGAGGCCTTCCTTGGCGTCCAGCCTAACTGGGCGCTATGGAAGCGCATTTTCTTCTGCCACCGTAATGGCTCGCCCAATGTCGCCTATAATATAGGCGGCATTGTAATTTCTGTTCGGCCCACTGTCGACTACTTCGACGTCAAACTCCCTGACTCAGTTCAAGGGTGGCGCAAGAAGTGGTTGTACATTCAGGAGGAGAACCACGGATGTGCTGAAGACAACATCCCTCCTTTCGATGGCGCCGAAAAAATCCTTCGCCGCCGCTCCTGGGACGCAGAGGCTACCGAAGAAGAAAAGGCGTCGACAGAAACCTTGATGGCTCGCATCCACGAGTTGCAAAATACTCGCGGCAAAGAGCTGTCGGGTATCCAAATCACGGCTTATTTTCTTAGGACTAGAGTGCAGCCGCTTCAGGCTCGCAAATACCCTCTCTGGAAATATGCTGGCGACAAGGACGCAGATCGGCTGTCGGTGGATTTGGAGGTCAAGGACTTAGAAAAACTTGTCCGAAAAATCTCGTCTCTCAGCAAAAAAGATCCTGTCCCTTCTTCTTGTCGTGTAAAACCATTCAGCGCCGCCAATCCACTTCCCAAGGTAATCTTTATTGATTGTCTTGTTACTGCTTTGCTATCTTTGTTGTAACTCCTTTTCTGATATCTTCCCCTATTTTATTTTTATTTTATACAGAACCATCCAGACCTTGTCTCGCTTCCTCCTCTTCCTGAAGGTGGAGAAGTCGAAGAAAGGGCCGTTGTCACTGATGACAACCAAGAGGCCCCCTCTTTTGTGAATGAACCCGTGGATTCTCTAAAATCTGCGGGATCTTCTGAAAAAGATGCTGCCTCCGAAGGCACTGCGTCGGCACTGTCTCCTCCTCCTGCTGTTTCTCCAAAGAACAAAAGGAAGAGGAAAGATGTCGAAGATTCCGGCACCTCCAAAGCCGAGGAAGTTGATCCTTCACGTCAGAAGGCAACTTATGATCCCTATCTTGAATCCCTCATCAGCTCATAAGTCACTTTGATATCCCCTTATTTATGTACTCGAAGATTTTTGTCTTATCTTGCTTTTTGTGCTGTCGATCTTTAATCACAGTGATGATGAGGAAGAAGTACCAACTCTTGACGTGGCTCCTCGAACAAGCACGTCACATACTTTAATTGTTTCGGAGACGCCAGTTGAGGGAGAAGAATCCTCGCCTCCTCAACAAAACGTCATCACCACCACTCCTCCTTCAAGCCCTCTTGCTCCTTCACCAAAAAGGACAAGGGTGGAAACGATCGTGCAGCCTACCCCTCAGTTGGGTAGCTCCTCTAATCCTCTCTTAGATGATGTAGGTTTTTTATTTTCTTGCCCGTTTCTATATTTCCTCTGTTTGCTTCTTTATGCCTTCATATTTTTCCCGTACCGATGTTTTCTTTCTTTGTTCTTCTTTGATAGCCTATGATCAAAGAGCTTGTTCGCATCGGGTCCCAATTCATTGGGTACCGTGAGTATGCCAGCAAGACTGAAGGTAATAACTTTTTTGCTACCCCTTATTTATAACTTCTTGCTTCTGTTTTTGTCGCAATTTTGACGATTCCTTTCTATTTTGGCAGAGAAACTTGCAGAGGCCAACAAGCTTGTCGACACTCTTGCTCAGAAACTGGAGCAAAGTGAAACGGCTCGCAAGAAGGCTGAACTTGACGCTAGCCAAGCCAAAGCAGAGGCTGATGAAGCCAAGGCAAAAGCTGCTGGTGTCGAAAATCTGCAAAAGAGACTTGAGGATGCCGAAACTGCTTTAAACGAGCACAAGGCCGCGTAGGCTACTCGTGAAAAGGGGATCCTCAAGCGCTTGAACACGCAAAATCGGCGCTTCCTCGGTAACTTTGTCGATCCCTTCTATTTTTCTTAGGACTTGCTTTTTTTTTACTTGCTGTCGACCAACATATATTTTCTGTGGCAGGTCAAACAAACCAAGAGTTTGATCTTGAGAATCCCACCAATGATCCTCTCCTTGACGCACTCTCTTATCTAAAATTTCATGGGCAAGAAGTTCGCGAAGGCGTGGTGAATGCTGACGCAGGATTGTCGAAGCTGTTCCCCTACTTCTTCCCGAAGAAAGAGGAGCCCAAGACTTTCCTTGCCCTTGCCAAGGACTTTAATCCACCGGAGGATCTTGGACTGAAGATGCGCCAGGAGAACATGAAGATTGCTGTCGAGAGCACTGTTGCCTTGGTCGCTGACAGCCAGCAGACTGTTGACTGGATGAAGGTTGGCGACACCGAGCAAATAGAACAAACAAAATGGCGGTCGTTGATCAGGGCAGCCAAGCCCAACACGAAGAAAATCCTGGCCTATCTCGGGATCAAGCCATCTGCAACTCCTAGCTCATCAAGGCCGGAGGTCTAGTTGCATGCCTCTTTTTTTTCTTTTCTTTGCTTTCTCTGTTTCTTTTGCCCTTGTCGCCACTTTAGCTTTGGCGACAATTATCCTGGTAGTCCTTTTGGAGAACTTCTTTTGTAATGTCCATGTAAATTTTCTAGAAATCAATGAAATTCCTCCTGGCACTATCATTGATCCTGGGACTTTTCTTTTCCAGTTAATATTTGATAACTATTCGACCAATCCTTGCTCTGCCGATGCTTCACCTGCTTCTTCCTTCTCGAAGAAAATGCTAGTCGATCATAACCCCCTCGAAGGTTCTTCAAGCAAACATTTGTCGGCAGATTTGCAAGAACTTCGACAACAACTTCAGTCCATGAAGAAACAAACTCTGGCAATGATGGAACAATCTCGAAAAGCATCTGAAAAAGAGAAAATCGCTCTTCAACAAGCCAAAGAGGCTCTGGCTGCCAAGGATGCTGCTGTGTTGGAGGCTAAGAAAGCCACTACCCGAGAAAATAGCATGCTCGAGCTGATGTCTGAGGCTAGCACAGATATGCTAGGTATGTTTTTCCAACCTCACACTGCCTCTTTTTTGCTTTACTGTGCCTCCCCTTAAATTTCTTGCCTTGTCGCTTAATAGGCTCGGTTCTTGATGCTGCCGCCGAAGACCAAAGAGTGAGCGAGAGAACGAATCTTCTCGTCAACCTTTCCCTTAACCATGGGTGTCTGTTCTGGGCCACCCCTGAACGAACCCAGCAAATTGTCAGGTTCCAAGATCGTGCTTCCCAGGTGCGCGAATTTCTCAATTTTTGCACGACAACGTTAACCCTTGTTTACAAGACTTTATTTCCTCGAAATGAGGCTCCCAAAACCCTTCCTGGATTGCTGGAGACTTTTAGAGATGCCCCTCGCATCCATAATTTTGTGCGAGCTCAATTGACTGCCGGAGCAAGGTTCGCCATGATTATGATAAACATTTGCCATCCAAAGTTGGACCTGATGAAGATTGTTGCTGATTGCCTGGCCAAGAAATCACGGCGAAAAAATGATATTGACACAATCAATGAGATGGTAACTCCTGTGGCCGAGTCGATGATGGATGAGCTTCTTCGGATGGATTCAGAATTTTTCGTCAAGGGGACTTATGCTGAACACAAAACAACCAGAGGCTTGTCCATAGATAGTATTTTAGGCCTCGATTGATCTGTACTATATTGCAAGACATTGTGTCTGTATCTTTTTTGATTTATTTTTTGTTTCCAAAGAAATTTGTTTTACATTGTAAAGTGGTCTATATTGTTGAAGCCCCCGAGCCTTTGGCTAGAGTTTATACTGTTTTTCCATCTCGAAATTTTTTCCTCTTGTCGGAAGAAGATGTCTTTATTTTTCCATCGATAGGTTGCAAGCCCCCGAATATCTTAGTGTCGAAGTTCTATATTTTTGTTGCGAGGTTTTCAGACCAAAGCAATGAGTATACTATATTTATAACTTGTTAGCTTCCGATGTTATATTTGGCGAGGTATTATTGTACCAAGGCGAAATATTTCGGTAAGTCTAATTTATCTATATTGTACTTATTTTGAGATTTGAAGGCGTTAAGCCCCCGAGCGTGTCGAAGAATAAGAAGTATATCTCCACTATCTTTATTATATTGCAGCACCGCGAGCCCGCCTCATTAAAAACCTTTCCGGCCCCACTCGGTGCCCCGAAAAGGAAAAGAGTGCGTCTGAAAACTCGCGGGCGTTTCAGTACATTGTATTTTTACAGAGGAGGACTATATTTCGACTCTAGGCGTAGAACCGCCTGAGCTATGCCACGTTCCAAGGGTTTTTCTCGGGAGCCCCTGTCTTCTTGTCCTTGATCCTGTATGCTCCTCCGTCGATGACTTCCGTGACGACGTAAGGGCCTAGCCACGGTGATTCGAGCTTTTCGGTGCTTTTTTGATTTAACCGCAAGACCAAATCCCCGACCTGGAAAGATCTGGGTCTTAACCGTCGACTGTGATAGTTTTTGAGGTCCTGCTGGTATTTGGTGACTCGTGAAAGTACTTCATCTCGGGCTTCATCGAGTGCATCCATATCATCCTCCCGAGCTTTTTGTGATGTTTCTTCGTCATACTCTGTTACTCTTGGAGAATCATGCTCTATTTCAATTGGTAATACAGCTTCGGCTCCGTGGACGAGAAAAAACGGAGTTTCTTGTGTCGCCGTATTTGGTGTTGTTCGGATGCTCCACAAAACACTTGGCAATTCCTCTGGCCAGGTATGTCGAGCTTTTTCAAGCGGTCCTAGCAGGCGCTTTTTGATGCCGTTGCAGATGATGCCATTGGCTTTCTCGACTTGGCCATTGGTTTGCGGGTGCCCAACTGACGCAAAGTGCAATTTAATGCCTACTTCTGCGCAGTACTCCTTGAATTCCTTGGACGTAAAGTTTGAACCGTTATCTGTAACAATGCTATGAGGCACTCCAAACCGGAAAACGAGGCCTTTCACAAACTTTATTGCCGACGTTGCATCTGGTGAATTTATTGGCTTCGCTTCTACCCACTTGGTGAATTTGCCGACAGCGACCAGCAGGTACTCATATCCTCCTAGTGAAGCTTTGTGCAACTTGTCCACCATATCAAGTCCCCATTGGGCAAAGGGCCACGACAATGGTATTGGTGTTAATTCTGCCGCTGGAGAGTGAGGTTTTGCGGCAAATCTTTGGCACGCGTCGCAGGTTCGTACTATTTCCTTGGCATCCTCGATTGCTGTCAACCAATAAAATCCTGCCCGAAAAACCTTGGCTGCAATGGCTCGACTACTTGCGTGGTGGCCACATATTCCTTCGTGTACATCCTTCAGAATTATTCTTCCTTCTTCGGGTGTGACACACCTTTGCAAGACGCCTGAAATACTTCGCTTGTATAACTCCCCTTTGACCACTGTGAAAGCTTTGGATTGTCGAATAACTCGCCTTGCCTCAACTGGATCGTCGGGTATTTCTTTCCTGAGGATATATGATATATATGCTTATATCCAAGGAACTTCTACCATCATCACAAGCTCTTGGTCCTCTTCGTCCTCCGTGGTATCTTTGAGGGGCGCCGAAGTTTTTTCTTCCTTTGCTTTTTTCTGCACCTTTTTCGGCTTCGTGGATCTCTCCACTATTTCTTCCCAAAATACTCCTGGTGGGATTGGGAGGCACTGCGACCCGATGTTTGCGAGAACGTCGGCTTCATCATTGCTCAATCTACTGATGTGATTTACCTTGCACCCATCAAACAGCTTCTCGAGCTCATTGTACACCTCCTTGTATGCCATCATGCTATCATTGACTGCGTCACATTGGTTCATAACTTGCTGAGCCACCAATTGTGAGTCGCCAAAGATTTTTAATCGAGTTGCACCGCAAGCTTTCGCCATCTTCATCCCGTGTATGAGGGCTTCATATTCTGCTTCATTGTTGGATGCATTAGGGAACGTCATCCGGAGGACGTATTTTAACTTGTCGCCTTCAGGTGATATAAGTACCACTCCTGCGCCAGCTCCTTCTACTCTCTTGGACCCATCGAAGTTCATGGTCCAAGTTCTCGACAAATCTGGGGGTCCCGTGTTTTGCAGCTCCATCCACTCTGCAATGAAATCTGGCAGAACTTGCGACTTGATTGCCTTTCTTTTTTCATACGTGATGTCCCGAGGGGAAAGTTCTATTCCCCAAAGGGAGACACGCCCTGTAGCTTCTGGATTGTTCAGTATATTTGAAAGAGGTGCTTCGTTGACTACTATTATCGGGTGTGCCGAAAAATAGTGGCGCAACTTCCTTGCTGTTGCAATTACTCCATATGCTAGTTTCTGGTACTGCGGGTACCGCTGTTTGGAAGGCGATAAAACTTCACTGATGAAATATACCGGCCTTTGCACTCCATGGAGTTTTCCTTCTTCTTCTCTTTCAACAACTAGCACCGTGCTAACCACTTGGGGTGTGGCTGGAATGTACAGCAGGAGAGGTTCCTTTTCTTTCGGCGCCACCAAGATTGGTGGTGTCGAGATTGTGCGCTTCAGATCCTCGAAAGCTCTGTCGGCCTCTTCGTTCCACTGGAATTTCTCTCCTTGCTTTATCAGAGCGTAAAATGGTAACGCTTTTTCTTCCAGCCTGGCGACGAATCTGCTCAAAGCTACGACTCGCCCAGTTAGCTGCTGTATTTCTTTCAACTTCGTTGGCTTCCTCATTGTTACGATAGCTTGTATTTTGTCGGGATTTGCTTCAATCCCTCTTGCTGAAACTAGAAATCCCAGAAGTTCTCCTGCTGGGACGCCGAAAGAACACTTCGTCGGGTTCAGCTTGAGGCAGAATTTGTCGAGGTTGTCAAAGGTTTCCTTGAGATCCTCGATCAGCGTCGCCCCCTTTTTTGACGTTATGACGACATCGTCGATGTATACTTGCACGTTTTTCCCAATCTGTGTCGCCAAACACTTCTGCATCATCCTCTGATATGTTGCTCCCGCTGCTGCAGACCAAAGGGCATTGTTCTGTAGCAAAACACGCCATAAGGTGTGATGAACGCTGTCTTTACTTCATCTTCTTCTTTCAATCTGATCTGGTTATAACCAGAATATGCGTCCAGGAAGGAAAGACGTTCACATCCAGCCGTGGAGTCGATAATTTGATCGATCCTCGGGAGGGGAAAGTGATCCTTTGGACAATGTTTATTGAGGCACGTAAAGTCGACGCACATGCGAAGGACCTTAGTGTTTTTCTTCGGCACCAACACAGGATTTGCTACCCATGTGGCCTCTGTGTGCAGCTCCTTGATAAAACCAGCTTCTCGTAGTCGATCAATTTCTGACAGCATAGCGTTGCGGTTTGGTTCCGAAAAACGCCGCAAAGGTTGTTTGATTGGTCTTGCTAGTGGGTCCAAGTTTAGGTGGTGCTCGGCAAGTTCCCTGGGTACTCCTGGCATGTCAGCTAGACACCATGCGAAGATTTTCCAGTTCTCACGGAGGAACTCGACGAGCGCGCTTTCCTATGCGAGGTCCATGTCGTTTGCGATGGACGTCGTCTTTTTCGGGTCTGTCGGGTGAATCTGCACCTCCTTAGAATTTTTCTCAGTATTGAAAGTTGATTCTTTATTTGGCCTTCCAACGTCTGGCAGCACGTCGTAGTCAGTCATACTCCTTGACGCCAAATACTCAGCTTGCATCCCGAAAGTTTCTGATATCCGATGAAAATCCTTATCGCATTTATCAGCTAAGGCGAAGCTTCCTTTGACTGTGATTGGTCCCTTAGGTCCAGGCATCCTCCACAACAGGTATGTATAATGTGGTACCGCCATAAATCTAGCATATGCTGGTCGTCCCAACAGAGCATGATACTGCGACGGAAAATCCACAACTTCAAACTCCAACTTCTCAATTCTATAATTCTCTCGGGTTCCGAACTGAACGTCGAGATTAATCTTCCCCAGTGGATAACTTGGTTTCTCTGGTGTGATACCATGGAACCTTGTGTCTGTTGGCTTCAGGTTTGCTAAGGATATGTTCATCTTCCTCAATGTATCTGCATACATAAGGTTTAAGCTGCTGCCGCCATCTATGAACACTCGAGAAACATCTAATCCCGCAATAACTGCTGGTAGGATAAGTGCTGACTGCCCTGGTCGAGGAACTTGCTGCGGGTGATCTGCTATGGTAAAGCCAATGTCTTGCCCTGACCAATTAAGATACTCGACTGTTGGTGGAGGCATTTTTTCTGCCATGAACACCTGTCGCGAGATTACTTTCTGAGCTCTGTTGGATGGCCTTCCCTCTGAATCATCGACACCGCTCCGTTGGAGTTAGGATCAACGTAAGGCGGTGGTGGAGGTGCTGCCGCTATTCTAAGCTGATGTCGATTGTCTTCCGTAATCGCGGGAGGGGGTGGCAAGTGAATCTCGCTCCTGGGTTCTCGAGGATTTCTCTGTGCTGCTCGAGCGTTAGCATGCTCTGCCCACCTTAACATTACCTGGAAATTGTGACAATCTTTCTGCAGATGTCCTGACTGTCTTTTCCCGTTGCTATCGAGGAAAAAGTGCATCTGACACAGCCCATTCATCATCTCTTCAGGAGACACGAAAGGCCTCGGGAACCTAGGCCCGCTATTTTGCCTGTTGTTTCGAGAGTCATCTCTATTGTCGCCTCGCTGCTCATTGCTTCTCTGATAATCATCTCTGTTGTTTCCTCCGGTGTTTGCTCGGAAGCCTGCCGAAATTTGTCCTGGGGCATCATAGCTCGGGTACTGCCGAGGAAATCATCGCCTCGGTTGATAATTTCGACCGCGGTCCTCCTCTGGCGACCTGTGCCGTTTGTTGTGAATAGCATCTTCTCCATCTGCCCATCTGTTTGCTATTTCCATTAACGCGGATACTGTTTTTGGGTTGGTCCTCCCCAAGTCCTCGACAAAATCTCCACGCCTGATTCCTGCGACAAACACATCTATCGCTCTCTCATCAGATATATTTTCTGCCGAGTTTTTGATGATGTTCCACCTTTGGATATATTTTCTCAGTGGCTCGTCTGGCTTTTGTCGGCATGCTCTCAACTCCTCTAATGATGCAGGTTTCTTGCACGTGGACCGGAAGTTCTTGACAAACACGTCCTCGAAGCTTTCCCAGCTGTCGATGGATCCTGGAGGAAGTTTCTTTATCCAAGATCGTGCGGCTCCACTCAGATGCACCTGGATGCTTTGCATAGCTGTTGCTCTGGTTCCTCCTGTAAGCTTCACTGTCTCGAGATAGTCCACTAGCCAATCCTCTGGATCTTGAAGGCCGTCGAATTTCTTGAAGTTATCAGGTAACTTGAATCCTGAAGGGACTCGAGTTTTTCGAACTCTCCTCGTGAAGCACGGCAAGCCACACATATCCTCGTCGTTTAACTCTGGGGACTGCCGATGTTCCCTTCTGCTTTGTCGCGCTCTGTCGACTCTTGCTTGTGCTGCCGTGTCCCTTGCTCCACTTGGTCCTTCGGGAGCTGCTGCTGCTGCTGCCGCAGGTCGTGGACTATTTTGCCTTGCCGCTCCTTCGGGAGGTGTTGATACAAACGCCGTCCCCATAGCTCCACTCCTGCTATCGCCATGTTGTACAGTGTTTCCCTTGGATCTCCTGGAGGTGGTTTAGATGCGAGGATAAAAGCTTGTGTCGCCATATACCCAGCCTCTGGTGTCTTAGGGATGATGTTTCCTCTCGTGTCTATCGACATAAAAGACATGTCGAGGTTTTGGACTAAGTGCTCTCTTTCTCCTTCGGGTACGTGTTGTAACCTCGATCTTGCTCTATTCCGAGCCTCCCTGTGGCTATCACCCGAAGTTCTAGATTGTCGACTCAGCTCTGCCCTTCTCCTGCTGGATGCAGAAGCTGCCTCCTTTCTTCTGTTTAACTCAGCTGTCTGTTTTTCCAATTCCCTTGCAGCTCGTGTGAGCCTATATTGATATGCTTGTAACTCCTCTGGCGTGGCTGTGGTGGCCATTGGTTCTGAGCCATCCATAGCTCTCGCGGCTCTATCCCATGCTGCTTGCGGGAGTCGAACTCTGTCTCGTGGCTGTGGCCCGATATATTTATTTCCTAGACCTCGTCGCAAATCAGAGGGATCAACGTATGGATTTCCCAAATCGTCGAAAGCCTCAGATGTTTCTTCTTGGTCATGGCTTGGCTCTCCGATGACATAAATCTGATGATACTTTGTATTCAGATCTATGTTGGGTTTGGTGACACCATCGTTAAGATTGGCGAAGACCTTGCCCACTGTAGTAGATTTGTCGATGAAGTTGTAGCTGTCGACATTGCTTGAGCCATCGCTTATATATGAGTCCGCAGATGACTCAAACGACATGTCGCTGAAGATCTTGGCGAGTTTTTCTCTCGCCCTGGTGCTGATGAAGCGTGACGACGAAGTTTCTTCCTCTCCTGATTCGGTTGACGATGTATAGCTTGAAAAATCGGAATCGACCGCCGACGATCCCGACGAAATCGGAATTTCGACACGATACGATCCCTCTTTCTCGACGCGAAAGTGAAACCTTCCGAACGTCATCTCCATAGGCTCCTCCAGATACGCATATGCATCCAAACGGGAGGGCGGGTCAGGAACAAAATCAATAGGACCAGTAGCGATCTGTTTACCTCGATCCATTGCGTTGCTTGCGGTTGATGAAGTCGATGATTTTGAACGTGCCATCGAAATCGTATCCTTGATGCCTCTAGTTCCCACAGACGGCGCCAATTGACAAGGTATTAACTTGTCAATGCCTACGGATTGTAGACTAGGGTTTAGTTGGAAGTAGAGGGCAAGTAGATCTCGAAGGTTTCAGCCAAAAAGTACTCGACGATTATGAAAACTAGGGTTTGAGAACAATGATTCGATGATTTATGTGTCCCTCGACTCCCCCTTATATAGGAGGCGGAGCCGAGGGATTCGTGCCGTACAAGTTACAGAGTCCGGGAAGGTTTCTAACTCATCCCGTAAGATTACAAATACCACTTCCTATTACAACTCTAGTCTTCCTTAATAATATCTTGGGCTCCCGAATCTTCTTATTCTTCGGGTAATGGGCCTTCAGTAAACCCCGGGTACTATCTTCGGCAGGCCCATTTGGGATGCCTATGTCAGCGCCATTCCTCGATTTTCTGCAAGATACCGCCGGAAGGGAACGAGCAATCACCGGCGTCTAAGAACTTCCTGATTCGATTCCTCGCGTAAGGTGGGCATGCCGAGGGTGGTGAGGATGATGGTGGCCGCGGCGGGGCTTGGGGCTTCCCCAATCGACGGCGGTGACTGAGGCCGGGATGAGCTAGGGTTTCGAATTGGGATGGAATCGGAGCAGAGGAGGAAGAAATGATGGGCTCCCGCGCCTTTTATAGCCTCTCCGGCGTGTGCTGGCAGTCAACATAGGCGGCGGCGACTGCGGGACATGGAGCTCGCCGCGCCGTGTCGACCTCCTGTGCGTCCGGTGGCGAAGACGAAGACGTCGATCCCCTCCGCGTGTTTATCTCTAGTGAAACGACATGGGCTTGTATTGGGCTGCTGTTTGAGCTGGGCTTGGACTGCTGCTGGGCGGTGTAGTTGGGCCAGAGTGCTGGGCTACCTCATGGACTACTGCAGGTAAGTCCACTACTCTCCTCTCCTTTCTTATTTCTGTTTTTTATTTCTCATATTGTATATTTTCCATTTTAACTCATATTTGAATTCAATTCTATTTGCAGATATTTGTAATTATGCTAATCCATTCAAGATTTAGGATACTGACTATTGTTTCACTATTTTATTTGAATTCATATCTTATATTAGATTATTTGCATATTTGTGATCTTATTCAAAATAATATTTAAACATAAACTTTTTACTTTAATTTATTTTTTATTATGCAATCAATTCTCTTTAGGATTATGAGAGTTGATACTTTCATTTCAAAGTTTTTCAGATATGGTTATTATGTCTTGGTTTCCATTTGAGGAATTAATCACTTGCACAATATTTTATGTGAGCAACATTTTATTAAGGTTTTGTAGGTTTGATGATAACCCATATTAAAGCTAACATTAGTGTTATGGTTTCATAATCCTTTGAAATACCTAGAGTAAATATTACTCTCCTCAAGGTTGGGTCTTAATTATATAGATAAGTGGTTGATAATCTCACTTATGGTCTTATTTATAAGATGTATCACAAGGGGTTTTCTCAGGTTTAAAATGTGAAGCATAAGATTTCATTAATATGCCATTCCAGGGTTCTAATGATATTTCCATAGTGGCCATGGGTTTGATTCTCAATTATGGTCTAGGTTTATATTGCAATCTCCATAGTGATACAATAGTTAGGGTTGAGATATAATTTTACTTTGTAGAAGTGAGATGGCATCATATTGCAATTGCTAGGGTTTAATCTCCCCTAACCAAAATATTATGGTTACTTGCTTATTTGTTTCTGTTCTCCTTTAATTACTAAGGACTTGAGAATTGGTTTTATCTTATACCAATAGATTTCTATTATATCCTTAATCTATTGTTAAAGTAACTAAAGTTGTTGTAGTTCTTTTTATAATTAACTTTGGTCATATGGATGGATGGTTTCTCACTATATTAAGTATGGAGTTTTACTCTAAGGTTTACTTAGGTTCTTTAATTTATGCAATATAGATATGGTAGGATTCTAGTTGTGATCACCAAGTGGTTCACAAATAAAGGTTGGGATATAAGTCTAGGATTGCTTACTAGTGATCTCCCCATGATTTCATGTGATGAATAATATCTACTGATCATATAAGTGTTAGCATTTGGATTATGCTCCTATTTCTCCAAAGCATGGTCATGGATTAGGCATGATCCACTTGTTCTTAATATGCTTACCTCAAGTTCATAGGATTTATGATCATTACTTAATTTATAATGATCAAAGTTTGGCTTCCTAAGGATCTCTCATTAAATGGGGTTCTCACTTCCAAGATCAAGTGTTGTCTTGATCAATTAAATATATACTTTCTTTTATAGTTTCTTGAATGGGCATGGTTATGGTTGTCTCAATTATCTTGAGTATAACACCATAGGTTGAGCTTTCTCATTTAGGAATGGTTATTCTAGGGTTTATGGTGTACTCCTAATATCTCCTTAGGTATCTAGACTAAGGTTTCATTTGTCTAGTTTAAATGGGTTAGTCTCTTCCTCACCTTATCAATTCAGGGGTATGGTATTATTCCATGTGATATTAGGTTATCTCACCACTCCAAGGGAAATGGTTTTCAACCTAATACTTTAATTCAATGATTGTCCTTGAGTCTTAAATAGGTAAAGCTAAGAGTGGTATGAATGGTCTCACTCATTTGGGAAGGACTTGAATGATACTCTAGGGTTCCTCTTGAAGATGATGATTTGAATACTTGGATGTATATCCAAGGTTTAGCTCAAGGTTTGTTATTGCTTCTCTAATAAATACTATAGAACTCTCACCTCTCTAGGTTTGATGTGTAATAACTTGGAATGGAGAAGAATATCTATTTCTAGAGTGGATCTTCTTGTTATAACTCCAATGTTGAAGTGGAGTGAATACCCTGAGGTTTCACGGCAGGATTATGCATTAGTTTTAAGACAGGAAGAAGATAGTCAAGAATGGTTTCTCCATTTTATTGTTACTTGGTTTGTACTTGAATAGATGTTCTTATGTTATGGCAAGGATTATCATATTATGATTTTTAATAAGATCAAGTAATTGATCCTTGATTAATAAGTTATTGTGTTGGTTGTAATTCCATTTGATCTAACCCTTGAGATCAAATCATCTCTACCCAAAACAAGGTTTTAACAAAGTCACATTGAGGTTTATAGCGCTTGACTTGATGAGCTACTTCAATTCCACCAAGGTCAAGTGAAACTTCAGTTACTGTGACTGTTTTACTTTAAAGCGCGAAAATTCCCCAGATTTTCTATGCATGAATGCAATGGACACATCTGTTTCCTCTATTTTTGTAACCCCATTACCTGGGATACAATGCATGCACACCGGAGCGCACCAGAGCGCCATGTCGCGCAGCTGATCCAGCCCTCGCCTGGACCCCCTCTTCTGCCCTGCGATGCACCACTGTACCAGGAACATCGCAGACACCTCCTTGTCGCCGACCCGCGCCCGCCGCCGCCGGAGACGAAAACGAATCCCGCCGCGGCCGCGCAGATGCTCGCACGCGCCCGACAAAGTTTGGCACCGCCCAGCCTCGCCGTTGCCGCCAAGAGGACCGCCTGGACACGCTGAACATCACTGCGCCCTCGCCTAGCTCGCTAGCTCGCCGTGACTCCCGCGCCATGGTCGACTTAGCCGCAGCCCACGGCCTCGCTCCGCCATTATAAAAGGAGAGCTCCCCTCGCTTCATTCTCCACACCACCTCGCTCCCCTCATCTCCCTCAACCTCCTCGACCACCTCCCCTTCTCGATTAGCCACCAGCGCCGTCCAATTTCACCGTCGGAGGCCGCCAGTACCCACAGGTCATCACCGTCGATTGGAGCCACCTCGAGCAGAGCCGCGTGTACCTGGAGCCTCGTCGTCCATGCCAACGTCGCTGTGCACATCTCCGTCGATCGCCAGAGCTCCGGTGTGCTCGCCAACCCTCGACCCTCGCCGCCAGTAAGCTCCTCTCTCGCCGGAGACGACGACGTCTCTGCGCCGCTCGATCCCCTTCTAATCCAACGGTCCACGCCTCGCGTACCGTTTCGCTCGTGTAAGACTCGTTGACAGGTAGAGCCCACCTGTCAGGCAGCCCACGCGTGCTAGACGCATGGTGGGCTGGCCTGCTCGCGTTTAAACCGTTTCGGCCCATTTCTTTTCCCGCGCTGGCCCACGAATTCAAATTCGTTTGAATTGGTTTAAATCAAATTGCTTACTGGTTCTATTTTCAAAATTTAATAGAATCAATTTGGCTAAACCAAATTTTATGAATTTCATATGGTTGGAAAGCTAGAGAAAAGATCTACCCAACCCCACTGGTCTCATCATGAGATTCTTTGTAGAATTAATGTGAAAAAATAACAAGGCAGGGCCTTTTCAAACTTCAAACATTATTTAAAAATCAACCAAAAATGCTTTTAAGTTGATTCCAGCTCTCATAAATCACATTTCACATACTCTGGGTTCTGTTGTCGAAACTGCGTCAGGCAAAGTCCTACCACGTTTTTGTCGGTCCGTCGCGCTTGGGCGCCCTTCCGCCACGGAAAATCAGACCGTTGCAGAAGTGTTTCCGGGAGCCCGTTGACTGCTGACATCATGCAAACTGACACGTGGCAGACGCCGTTAACCGGCTAAACCCCGTGGTAGATGGTAGGCCCACACGAGGCCTGCCACGTCTTAAGCGGGCTGACCCATTAAGTTTGCGGGCCGGGCCAGGTGACTTAGTTTGACCGGTCAACTATATAGCTGGGCTGGCCCATTAGTTACGTGGGCCGGGCCTAACCTCTCAGGTTGACTGGTCAAAACTTTAATGGGCCGGACCATTTAAAAAGTGGGGTCCACCTTGAAGCAAGTGGGCCGGCCCAAGAAGTTATTGGGCCGGCCCAATTAGCATGTGGGTCCCACTTTCCTGCTATCGGGCCGGCCCATTTAGTACGTGGGGTCCACAATAGATCAAATGGGCTAGCCCAACAAGCCAGTGGGCCGGGCCAAAAAAAACAGGTGGGTCCCACTTTCCTGTTAATGGGCCGGCCCATTTAGCATGTGGGGTCCACCATATAGCAAGTGGGCCAGCCCAAGAAGATAGTGGGCCGGGCCAAAAACACAGGTGGGTCCCACTTTCCTGTTAAAGGGCCGGCCCATTTAGTATGTGGGGTCCACCATATAGCAAGTGGGCCGGCCCAACAAGAAAGTGGGCCGGGCCAAAAAAGCTTAGGTGGGTCCCACTTTCCTGCTAAAGGGCTGGCCCATTTAGTACGCGGGGTCCACCGTATAGCAAGTGGGCCGGCCCAACAAGATAGTGGGCCGTGCCAAAAACACAGGTAGGTCCCACTTTCCTGTTAAAGGGCCGGCCCATTTACTATGTGGGGTCCACCGTATAGCAAGTGGGCCGGCCCAACAAGACGGTGGGCCGGGTCAAAAACGCAGGTGGGTCCCACTAAACTGTTAAAGGGCCGGCCCATTTAGTGTGTGGGGTCCACCACAAAAGCTTTTGGGCTGGCCCAACAAGTTAGTGGGCTAGCCCAATTAGTATGTGGGGTCCACGATAAATCAGGTGGGCTGGCCCGACGAGTTAGCGGGTCGGCCCAATGAGCTTGTGGGGCCCACTTTTCTGTTACTGGGCCGGCCCAGTAGTGGGTGGGGTCCACCTTAAAGCAAGTGGGCTGGCCCAATATGTACGTGGGCCAGCCCGTTTAGTTAGTGCTTATATGCCGGCATAATAGGCGCTTTAGGGTTTTGCGGGTCGGCACATGTGTGATTTCGCTTAATTGGGCCATTTAAGTGATGGGAATTTGTGATTTACTGAGAATATTTACGCAACACATGATTTCTGTCGGATAGCCTCACTTACCACAAGCACCAAAGAAAAAATGCGCGAAAGAACTATAAAAACTAACTAAATATTACATCAGCTGCAAGGCTTTGAAAAAATATTACAGAACCCAGAGAAATTGAATGGTAATTAAACCTAGCAATACAATGAAGCGATCCAGTAATCTTTTAAGTTGTCCATGCAGCACCTATATCTGAAACAAAGACATTACATGTTAAGACAATAACAATGGAAAGGCAAAGACACTACAATATTGTTTGCCAAAGAATTTGGAACTCATCATTTCGTCGTTATAACAAGATCATTGTAATGCGCACAATAAGCAAACAAAGAGTGCATGCCGCATACCAATAGCCAATATAACAGAGCATGTTAGAATGAAACAGCAGACTTACTACTATCGAGTCCCATGCAAACCAACATGTTCAGGGAGTACAAGATTGGCATGAACAACATAGTAGCAGGCTATAAATTTTGTAACAACGACTGAGCAAGATGAAGTTATGATGGCTACATCTACAGAGCAGGGAATGTAAACCAAAAATAGAAGTTACGATGGCAAAAGCTAAAGAGGAGGGAATGTGAACCAACATGTGCCAAGTGCAATTACATCATTTTGGTCGTGAACTAAATAATACTCCTGAACTTATAGTGAAGGGGATGCAAATCAAGATGTTTCCGGATATAAACTTGTAATGAGCAACACATAGAGGATAGTTAATGCTGGAGCTTAGGATGGACCAGATACAGAATATAGTGGGATCACCTGTGAACTTGTATAAGAGGGAATGCAAACCAATATGTTCAGCATTCCATATGTGAGCGTCATGCCAAGTCAGAGAAACAAGTCAATAATGCAGCTTTTGAAGAACAAGATGACTCGCAAAATTATTATCTAGTAGTATGACAAGTTTATTTGTACTACAGGCTAGATAGCAGAGTGATAGCATGCCAAACTAAGTCCTTACTTTGTTAGCTTACAATGAACTTGGTACAAAACAATGGCATCACCTGTAGTACAGGGAATGCAAGCCAACATGTTCATGGAGTAAAAAATTGGCACAAACAACATAGTAGCAGGCCATAATTTTTGTAACAACGACTGAGCAAGATAAAGTTATGATGGCTAGATCTACAGAGGAGGGAATGTAAACCAAATATAGAAGTTATGATTCCAAAAGCTATAGAGCAGGGAATGCGAACCAACATGTGCAATTACTTAAAATTGGCCATGAACTAAATAATAGCAGGATGTTACTATAATAGTTAGGAATAAAACAGATAGGAGTTATAATGGCATCACTCATAAACTTGTAGATAAGGGAAACAAATCAATTTGTTTCGGGATATAAAGTTGTCATGAGCAACACATATAGGATAGTTAATGCTACGGCTTAGGATGGACCATAAACGGAATATAGTGGGATCACCTGTGAACTTGTAGAAGAGGGAATGCACACCAACTTGTAGAATCAGATGGCAGACAAAATTATGATTGGAAGTAGCTGCTGTGACGAGTTCAAATAAATTTGTACTGCAGGATGGCCGAGCGATAGCATGCAGGAACTAATAGCAGGCAGTTACTTTGTTAGCTTACGACGAAGTGGATAGAAATAACAATGGCATCACCTGTAGTACAGGGAATGCAAACCAACATGTTCAGGGAGAACAAGATAGGCATGAACAAAATAGTAGCAGCCTATAATTTTTGTAACGACGACTGAGCAAGATAGAAGTTATGATGGCTACATCTACAGAGCAGGGAATGCAAACCAAAATGTTCAACCGCTTAAAGTTAGCAACGAACTAGAAAATAGCAAGGTGTTACGGTCATATCTAGGAATGAACTAAAAGAGCTTCAGACAAACAAGCATCTGAACCCAGAACATGGCGCTAAAACAAGGGACTTACATTAGGAGAAGCACTCTGTGGGAGTCACAGCAGATCTTCCTGGGGTTGATAGATCCGGTGATGAAGTACGCTACATGTGCTACTTGGGGTTGGAGAGACGGCCATTACAATTCATGGTTACTCATCTCATCTGCAAAAAACGTAACGGCGCGTCGTTAGCACAAACAGGTTCCCCCAAGATTAAACAAGAACTTGCAGGCAAGCAATAGAAAAGCGACAATAGAAGAGTTTAGATCATGCACGGCGCCGGTGAAGCAGATCCGGTTCATGCACAGCGGTGTCGGCGAGCAAGATCTGATGCGGTGGACGACGGATCCGGCGAAGCGGCTCCGGTGGGGTGGACGGTACCGCAGCTGAAGCGACTGCGGTAGACTGCTGGATGAGCATATGGTTTGGAGGTTCGGCGGGGATGATCCGGTCCGGTTGATGACGACGTCGATGAAGCGGCTCCGGCAGGCAGCCGGATGACGAGGATCGTGAGGCCTCGGGTAGGCCAGGGAAGTCCGGCGGGGATGTTCCGGTGCGGTGGTCGTGGAGGTGGGAGAGAGAGGGACTTGGGAAGTTCCGGTGGGTGTGGTCTCAGAGGAGAGAGACTGAGGGGAATGAATTTTTTTCGGTTAGTTTCCGGGGCTAGGGACGTGGTGATCGAAAAAAATGACGGGTAGACCCCCCCACCAACCGACTTATACATGGACATTGTTGTCATCTTTAAGAGGGTAGAATGGGAAGTTAGAAGCGTGTGAAATATTTGTATTTTTCGGGCGGGAAGTTTTGCCGCTGGAATGAGATTTCGAATTTGGCTACAGTCCAAGTAATACAAAAATATGAGACCGTACTAGTACGGCCAAGTGTCACATCAAGTCATCATCACGTTGAAAATTAGCATCATTAGAAAGTGCTTTTCAATACGAATCCAACGATACTAATTACATACGGAGTATAATATAATCAAGATTGTGTTGCTCAATTTTTATTGTCAAAGTTCGTCTTGGAATACGCGTGGGCCTTATTCCTTGGGACGGAGGTAGTACTTACCACTATGACTAGTCTAATATAAAAATGGTAGACCATGCGAAGTAGCTCTGCTCAGGCATTTATTCCCAGCGGTCATATCAAGCCATTATCACAAACAAAATCAGTTACTCCCATGTCCTCCGAACTGCAATTCAAAAATGCCTCTGAAATATTTCGGAGTTAATTGGCTAGTGGTTTTGCAGCTCAACTGATTTTGAGTTTGAGTGTGGCTACAGTCGAAGCTATATCTGTATCTGTCCATCTATATCTATATCTGTCCACCTATCCACTATATATAAAAAAATCTCAGTTTTTGAAATCAGATAAGCCATCACCATGATGCACAAGCAATTATTGGCCGTTGGCACATCAGTTCTCCAACGTTTGATCCAACGGTCAAAGTTCCCTTTTTTAAGAGAAGGTCAAAATTCATTTGATTCGCTCGGGAACTGCACGCGCCAAAACGAGTCTGACGAAGATGTTTCACAGACGCGCCTTGGCGATACATTGAATGCATATCGTGCAAGGTCAAAAAAAATGCAAATATTGCAGGATCGTATGTGGCTCCTATGAGCTGAAGTACTCCATGAAACCATGAACATACATGTAGATGGGAATCCCATGTAGATGATCTGAAGAACGACCCGCTGCATCTTTCACAAATACATCTACATGACATCATAAATTTTAATTAGGAAGCAGCCACTTAACAATCATTGCCCAAAATCTAATGGGTTCGACAATAAGTTGGTAATTCTCTATTATATATAAACACCAAAAAAATAAATTAGCAAGTAAGAAAGGAGTGTCAATGCCACCAGGACTTACAAAAAAGGGAATTAGCACTTTGTAATCTCTTTGTTTTAACACATACGTTCTGCTCAGGAATCCAGGGCCTAGGGTCACATCAAGTCATAATCAGAACCAAAGTCGGTTCCCATGTTCTCCAATTCAAAACACGTACAAAATATTTCAGTGTGTGAAATAATTGTATTCGATAGGCAGGAGGTGCATGCTACAGTGTTGAGATTTTGAATTAGACGGTTGTTAAGCTATTGATTATATGGAGTCGAGATTTGGTAGCATACATAAGTATCTCTATTCACAACTCGCCTCTACAGAAGCAGGAACAACTGTTGAGTTGCAGCACAACACAAAGGAGAAGCCACTGTTCCGTTCATTGCACTCAATACAATGATGAATGAACCAGACCAGTTGACAAGCTTCTAGACCTGGGATCTATGTAGAAAGCTGGAAATCAATGGATCACAGAAAATCATCAGTGTCAAGCTTTAATGCATTAGCCAACGCGACCAAAAGTCCGAACTGATGGAAAGGGCTAGGCAATCCACTTTATACATCTCAACATAGCCAACGCAACAAAAAGTCCAAACTGGCAGAAAGGGCAAGACCGGGAGAAGAGAAGAGAAGGTTTGTGAAAGCGATGACTCGAACTTGAGACTATGGGCTCTGATACCATGTCAAAGCTTCATCCACAAGCCAACGGAACCACAAGTCAGAAATGATGGAAAGGGCAAGGTAATCCACTTATAATATTAACAATCAGCAGGGTTCCGGTTCAAAAAAAAATCCACATCACAACAAGGAAACGACCACCAAGATCATAGCAATTGCAGATAAATGCACCTACGAAGTATGCTCAGACTAAGGAACCATTTTACAAGACAAAGATACTGACCTTTCACTATCCTCGTTCATCTCCAATTATCTAGCAGATACTCTTCTTACTACTTACTAGCATTCCTAACCTGCTCCAGTAGGGCCTCCTTCTGTGCTGCTATCGTTCTAAAATTGTCGACTTCTAGTCTTAGCGCAGCTGATGCAGCTCGTTCTACTTGGAGTTGCTCCTCTAGAACTTGAGCATGCAAATACTTTGACTTGGACATGGACTTGCACTTCACCAGTCCAGCATTCCGTAAGAAAGTGTTTTTGGCAATGCCTTTCTTTTTTATTGCGATGGAAAATGCCTTCACACATTCTTCATCGTTTTTTTCCAGACCGTTTTTACCGGGTTTTGCCATCTCTAATTTCATATCTTCCTGCAAAAAATTCAGTTCATACACATGTGTAAACATGATAGTTACTACAGAGAAACTTGCTGATAGTAGATTTATCATGTGTATGACCTACTTTTATTCCTACAGTTTGGCATGTCTGATTCACATCACATGAATTTTAATAAACATCTATAATATCATATTGACATGTACTTTACTACTCCTACAAGTTGGGATGTGAGTCGTCACAAAATTTCAATTTTAGAGAAGACTTACAAGAACACTCTGTGCGACTTCTCCAATCACTTCAAGTTTGTTCTTCTGGCATGCTTCAAAAATCTCTGGCAGAGTCATCTCTTTGTTTGGTTCCCTTTTACTTGCATTATGTAACATCTGCATTTTAGTACTACCATTTATAAATCGAATAACGCGGTTGAAATGGGGGATCATAATATATGCTGCACACTGGTGTATATACTCTGCATGATCTTTTACTAAAATATTTCTAAATAGCAGTATAAAACAACATGTCCTTACTTTTTGCCGAATGTGCACTATAAGGTTACGAGATCCCGTACGGCTAGGTAAAAGTAGTTTACCGCGGTTTATCTGATTCTGTTTAGCCAAATTCTGCAAAAAGGAGACTAGTGAGACACTGCTATAAATAAGAATCCAAGATGTGATCTGGTCCCAGTCTTACAAATCATACCATATTCTTTGGATCAGACCAGTGCTTCACAAGATCTCCCCACTGTTTGTCAGTCATTTGCTTAAGAGGAGATCTAGTTGGAACACTCCCAGTAATCTTTCCAGTGAAGTATTTCTTCTTTAGCCTGTTTGCGATATCGGCGCAGACATACCGAGAATAGACTGTTGAGAACATGCTTTACTTCCTCTTGGTCATCATCGAACTCGAACCTTAACTGTTCACAACAATATAAACCGTTGGTGCGATATACATAGAGCCAACAACAAGCTAGAAGGAACGGGACGTGCCAATGTGGTATGAGTAACATTACCAAGAGAAAGATGACTTACGTGTAACCTGTGCACTAATTTTTCAAAATGCGCAGAGGTGTCTACGTGCTCTTTCCATGTTGGGAAGATAGGAATTTCATTCCTGACAAAAATTCCAACATCCGATGCTAATTTACAAGATTCTTCTGGGTCCAGTGGCCTTCTGCCACCTACGATAGATGAAAGGCGAAATCTTGATTCCATCCCAGCAAGCTTAGCTACGAACATTTTCCCTACTGTTGGGCCCCTCGTTTTTCTTGATCGTGGTGCAACTACAAAGTTAAGCATTACATCAAGCTATCAAGGTAGTTATATATATATATATATATTTATCTATAAAGTATAACTTTATAACGGAGAAAGAAACTATAAGCATTGGAAAATGTACCTTCTTCGGTGTGGGGCTCATCCTCAGGGGAGTTGTCTATGGCAGGACTAATATGGGTCAGTGGGAGATCATCGACAGTTTGTTGATGTTGTGCTAGCAGTGTTTGGCCAGTTGTGGTTGTGTCAGCTGGGACTGGTACAGTGTATCCTTGGGCAGTATTTCCTACCACAGCTACTGCTGAACCCAATTGTGGCTGAGAAGTTGCCGTGGAAACTGGTTCTGCTGTCAATTGTGGTTGAGAAGTTGTTGTGGAAACTGGTTCTGCTGCCAATTGTGGCTGAGAAGTTGCTGTGGAAACTGGTTCTGCTGCCAATTGTGGCCGAGAAGTTGCTGTGGAAACTGGTTCTGCTGCCAATTGTGGCTGAGAAGTTGTTGTGGAAACTGGTTCTGCTGCCGATTGTCGCTGGTTGACTGGATTGGTAACAGGTGGCTGATTCAACCGCTTGGGGTGTTCACCATGTTTTTTTTATTTCAGTACTCTTAGCATTTGCGTTATTTTCTTCAACTAGTGCCATGAATCGCTGAGACTGTCTAGTAGCAGAAGCAGATTTCTTTTTTGGTTGCAGCTGTTCTATCACCAATTCAGGCTATTGAATGGTATTACTCTCATTGGTGGTTCCTGCGAAATTCTTACTTGAAGCTGCAGATTCCTAGCACACATAAACGATATTTCAGTCTACAGATGTGCCATATATGATGATATGCAAATGGAATAGAATGAAGAATAGTAAAGGATGACGTGCATGCTGAAACATATATATGATGCGTTAAGGAGACCTAGAGGTGGAATGTGAACATGTTTGGTGGGATTCAGGATACAAGTATACAACACATGGAAGTTGCAACATATATCTCAAAGTAAAAAAACAGAAATCACCTGGTGGGGTTAAGGAGAATGGTCAGGCAAGGCATCTTCCTGAGTCAGCTCTCCAAGAGGCTCAGCAGGATCAAATTGTGAATCATAACATTGTTCTTTATCTTTGGGGAGGGGAAAGGGTTCTTCTCCCATTTTGTTCAGGTTTGCACTAGAGGCAATAGCGTTACAGATGTTTGTGCCCACATGGCTTGCATATCTGCTACATATCTTCCGTCTCTGTTTCTCTTTTAATTCATTCTGTAGTGCAATAATATCTAGCATGCATTACAAAAAAAATGCTAATGAGATGGCGGTGCAAGTAAGCAAAAAAATACTTTTCGAAATCACCTGCATAACGAAAGCGGCCATATCAACCTTCTTGGGAGTGGGCGCGTGTACGCTTTGGTTTCCTGCCGTGGACCATGGAGGCGCTTTGTGTACCCATCTCTCCAGTCCGGTGGACGGAAGGAGTCGGGGATTAAGATACAAGAACCCGGCGATGGTGAATGTCGCTGACAAGGCGGCGTTGGAAGTCGGCTACGGAGGAGCTCGTATGGTACAGTGGTCGTCAGTGGGGGTGGGGGGAGGTGGAAGCTACTCCGGCTTGCTAAAAAGCAAGGGAGATGGTGGAACGTCGTCGGTCACTACGGTGGCCGATGAGAAGGCAGTAGTGCTGGTGTGGGAGTGGGACAGTGGGCCGGCGCCGGCGCCGGCGTGTGAGATGATCCGGTGGGTCATGCAAGGTGGAAGCGTGAGAGAGAGATGCGGGGTTCGGCGCCGCCGGTGATAGGTCTGAATTGAGCGGTCCGGGGGGATAAGATCGGCACTGTACTTATTTCACATCGCTTTAAATTTTGGAAGTGGGGGGTGATGACCCACAAGTATAGGGGATCGCAACAGTCTTCGAGGGAAGTAAAACCCAATTTATTGATTCGACACAAGGGGAGACAAAGAACACTTGGAAGCCTTAACAGCGGAGGTGTCAATTCAGCTGCACCTGGAAACAGACTTGCTCGCAAGAGTTTATCAGTAGTAACAGTTTTATAGCAGTAGCAGTAGTGAAATAACAAAGAGTGAGTAACAAAGACAGCAGTAGTGATTTTAGTAAACAGCAGGATTAAAATACTGTAGGCACGGGGACGGATGAACGGGCGTTGCATGGATGAGAGAAACTCATGTAACAATCATAGCAGGGCATTTGCAGATAATAATAAAACAGTGTCCAAGTACAAAGCAATCAATAGGCATGTGTTCCATATATAGTCGTGCGTGCTCGCAATGAGAAACTTGCACAACATCTTTTGTCCTACCAGCCGGTGGCAGCCGGGCCTCAAGGGAAACTACTGGATATTAAGGTACTCCTTTTAATAGAGTACCGGAGCAAAGCATTAACACTCCGTGAACACATGTGATCCTCACATCGCTACCATTCCCTCCGGTTGTCCCGATTTCTGTCACTTCGGGGCCATCGGTTCCGGACAGCGACATGTGTATACAACTTATAGGTAAGACCATAAACAATGAATATCATGATGAAACAATAACATGTTCAGATCTGAGATCATGGCACTCGGGCCCTAGTGACAAGCATTAAGCATAACAAGTTGCAACAATATCATCAAAGTACCAATTACGGACACTAGGCACTATGCCCTAACAATCTTATGCTATTACATGACCAATCTCATCCAATCCCTACCATCCCCTTCGGCCTACAGCGGGGGAATTACTCACACATGGATGGGGGAAACATGGCTGGTTGATGTAGAGGCGTTGGCGGTGACGATGGCGATGATCTCCTCCAATTCCCCGTCCCGGCGGAGTGCCAGAACGGAGACTTCTGGCTCCCGAGACGGAGTTTCGCGATGTGGCGGCGTTCTGGAGGGTTTCTGGCGACTTCGACTTCTCCCCGTGCGTTTTTAGGTCGAGGCCGATAAATAGTCCGAAGGAGGGCGTCGGAGGCCGGCCGAGGGGGCCACACCACAGGGCCGCGGGCCCCCCTTGGGCCGCGCCGCCCTATGGTGTGGGGCCCTCGGGCCTCCACTTCAATTGTCCTTCTGGCTCCGTTAGTTTCCTGGGAAAATAGGGCCTTCTGCATAAATTCCGAGGATTTTCCCGAAAGTTGGATTTCTGCACAAAAACGAGACACCAGAGCAGTTCTGCTGAAAACAGCGTTAGTCCGTGTTAGTTGCATCCAAAATACACAAATTAGAGGCAAAACAATAGCAAAAGTGTTCGGGAAAGTAGATACGTTTTGGACGTATCAACTCCCCCCAAGCTTAGCTTATTGCTTGTCCTCAAGCAATTCAGTTAACAACTGAGCGATAAAAGAACTTTCACGAACATATTTGCTCATATGATGTATATATTCTCATGCAATGGCTAATACTCAAGCAGTTCATAATGAGATATATGCAAATAAGATCATCTAACAGCTATGTCAATCATGGAGAGGTACCAACAATTAATAACAAGCATCATGAATCATGTATATAAGCAAGATTGCAATGTTCATAAGAGAGTATGATAAAGTGGTATCTCGCTTGCCTGTATTTGATTGGCAAAACATAAATGCCCGGGCACCTCTGGAGTTCATAGAAAGACTAGAAGTAGTGATTGTCAAAAGATAAATGCATCAAAGTTATACCACAATCAATCGTATTTTGAGACAAGCATATTACACTAAGAATGACAGTTGTGCTCTCAAGATAGTGCTCAAAGAAATAATGGAGACTCAACATAAAAGTAAAAGATTGACCCTTCGCAGAGGGAAGCAGGGATTAACATGCGCTAGAGCTTTTTATTTTTATAAAGACAGGAGCAAAATTATTTTGAGAGGTGTTTGTTGTTGTCAACGAATGGTAATGGGTACACTAACTACCTCGTCAACCGGACTTTCAAGAGCGGCTCCCATGAATTATTGCATATTTATGTGGCACTCCTTCCAACCTTTCTTACACAAACCATGGCTAACCGAATCCTCGGGTGCCTGCCAACAATCTCATACCATGAAGGAATGCCTTTTTATTTTATTTTTATTATGATGATGACACTCCCCCCAACCTTTGCTTACACAAGCCATGGCTAACCGAATCCTTCGGGTGCCGTCCAACAATCACAAACCATGGAGGAGTGTCTATTTAAGTTAATTAATTTGGGACTGGGAATCCCATTGCCAGCTCTTTTTGCAAAATTATTGGATAAGCGGATGTGCCACTAGTCCATATGAGAGTCCGTCAAAAGTAAATGACAAGGTTGAAAGCTAAACACCACATACTTCCTCATGAGCTATGAAACATAAACACAAATTGAGAAGCATTTTGAAGGTTTTAAAGGTAGCGCATGAGAATTTACTTGGAATGGTTTGAAATGCCATGCATAGGTATTTATGGTGGACACTCTGGAATAACTTGGTTTTCATGTGTTTGGAAGCACGAGCAGCGTTCCCGCTCAGTACAAGTGAAGGCTAGCAATAGACTAGGGAGCGACAAATCAGGAGAGCAGTAACTGTCATAATCATGCTTGCGGCAAAATAAATTAATGGAGGCATAAACGTGATACAAGAACTCTGAAGCAATATAGATCATCGAGGCTTAATTGACTTTTTGTTCAGTCATATGCATGCGTGAGCATGTGCCAAGTCGATATAAATGAATTATTCAGAGGAGGATACCACAATGCCACACTTACTTATGAATAAAACAATGCAAGCAAACATCCATGACACGCTACTCATATTAATAGATTGGAGCTAAACATGAGAGATCATAAACTACTAGACTTTCTCAAATAACATATACCTCACATGAACCAACTAAGCATGCTCACATGGATGAGTATATGTACAAAAATGAAAACAAATAGAGTTCATACCAGCCTCTCACCACAATCAGATTGTCGTAGATCGTCATTATTGCCTTTTCACTTGTGTAGCTTGGATAATATGAAATGAAAACCACGCTCCAGCCACCGAAGACCATTGAACTCATAAAGAACTTTACAAACCAGAGAAGAACAGCAAATATTTTTGGTGTTTTCGAATTTAGAAACAAGAATAAAAAGAAACAAATAAACAAAGTAAAATCTTTTTGGTTTTTCTTATAGCAAACTAGAAATAGCAAATAAAGTGAAACAAATGCAAGAAACCAAAGCAAACAAATGGTGAAGAGAAACAACAGAAATATTTTTGGTCTTTTTGTGTTTTGAGAAGGAAACAAAACAAAAACAAGAAATAGCAAACTAAAAGAAACACATAAAAGCGAGATGGCAGAAATTTGCCAAAACCTGACAGCAGTACAGAAATCGATTTTTACAAAAATCTTACGTTGGTCAGATCGAAAAGTGTTCAACTAATGAAAGTTAGATAACAACCTGGGGAATCTGCACAAAAATTAGCAGCTCAAAATGACGCTCTGGCTATTTTTGAGAATTTTTACGGTAACGTTCCAGAATCTGTTTTCAGGCAGCACTTCCCCAAATGTCATCTTCCTCTCATTAGAAAACCACTCAAACGAACAAAACAATTATGTGCAAGTATCCAGCAACCATAATATGAAAAGAATGAGTGATGCCGGTATACCTCCCCCCAAGCTTAGGCTTTTGGCCTAAGTGGAGTTCAATCCCATCGATCCCATGAAGTAGTGTCTCCGTAATATGAAGATGGGTCGTATTCCGGGTATGTGCTAGAAGAAGCACCCGGATATGTGACGGTGTGGTCGTAGGAGGTCCCGACGTCCTCAGAGTCATGTTGCTGGTGGAAGTCTTTTATCTTCAAATGTTCATCCACCTCCTCCTTAGTGCACGACCATGACTGCCTGTCAATACTCAACAAACCAGGTTGGGGAAGAGGGATTTCCTTCTCCTCCCCGTCAGAAAACAACATTCTATACACCATATTATCTAAAGTAGAGTCAGTGGTAACAAAATGATGACTCTTCATAGCAGTAATATCGAGTCTCCTAGGGGCCAATGGCACATCATTAGGATCAACAGGAAGATTAAGAAATGTTAAAACACGCAGTGCAATGGTTCCTCCAAAAATAGGCCCCCTGGTAGTCAGGCGGCGAGCAATAAGAGCACCAAGGTGATAGGAGGTTTGACCAGTAAGTGCAATATTCAGGAAAGCAAGATGGTAGCTAGAGATATTACTAGTGTTCTCCCTACCAAGAATGCTAGTAGCAATGTAGTATGCAAAATACTTAATGGCGGGGAGTTGAATGTTCCTTATCTTGCCCCGCTGAATGGTGCGACAATCATCATCAGTGATCCCTCGGTAGAGCTCCAGCAAGTCCCGGGGGTTGTCATCAATCCTACTTGCTGTACCTACAGGGGCAATATCCAAGGCACAACAAAAATCCTTCAATGGCATAGTCACAGTATTACCATAAATCCTGAATGCAACCGTTGGCTCATAGTGTTTGTTGTTAAACTGGAAACTCTCGACGAAGGTTTTGGTGAGCAAGTAGTATTGCTCCCTTTCATCGCCCATATAAGTGGTTAACCCTGCCCTGTTGACAAGGGTTAAGAAATCCTCCAGTATCCCTGCATTCCTTAGAAAATCATAGCATGGAAAAGTAGAAGCATTAGGAGGCCCGTTGTCCTCCTCGGGCGCGAAGCTAGGCGCGAGGATGTTTTCATTGTATGATCGCCTAATCCGGGTGGCGGCCCTTGAAGGCCTCCCGGTGCTGGTTGTCCCCTTCTTGAACAACTCTCCAAAGCTAAACTTCTTCATAGCTTCTCTGAAATTTTCAACAAATGACATAAAAATTTGGTTTGGTGACATATAATTGAGGGAAACTACCATGGGACCTTGCTAGAGTACTAATCATGCATCAAAACT
Organism: Lolium perenne; assembly: GCF_019359855.2. Classification (NCBI taxonomy): domain Eukaryota; kingdom Viridiplantae; phylum Streptophyta; class Magnoliopsida; order Poales; family Poaceae; genus Lolium; species Lolium perenne. The sequence continues at coordinate 168,144,055 of NC_067246.2, forward strand.
AGTTTCTACCACTTAGAACAAGCATGCAAGCTCACTAAACATGTTACCTACAGCAGCAAAATATTCAAGATATACTCAACCAAACGAAATTCTACTTGGATGGGTGGAGGAGTCACATACCGAAGAGCAAATGTGCCAAATTTCAGCAGGAAATCTGGGCTGAACAAAGAGATCGAGAAATCTGGAGCTCTGGAGCAAAAACGCGAGTGAGAGGAACTTGGTGTCGATTTTTTCGGGAGAGAGAAGAGTCTGGGAGGAAGAGATGGCAAAGTGGGGCAGAGGGGGGCCCACACCACATGGTGGCGCGGCCACCTCCTTGGCCGCGCCGGCCTGTGGTCTGGCGCCCTCTGGTGCCCCACAGGTCATCCTCTGGTGCTCCCAGGTGCCTCGTCGAAAAATAGGACCAACGATATAATTTTTGTGAATTTTTGAAAACTTTGAAAAACGCACATTTCTGGGTATTTAGTTTATAATTACTGGCCAGGAAAAATTTCGAAATCTTCAAATAACTAAAGAACTTTGCAAATTAAAAATGCTACAGCAACTAGAGCAAATGGAGGAAGAAAGATATGTTGTTTACCTCCTCTATGCATATAAAAAAGTATCCGTTAACAAGGTTGATCAAGTCTTGTCACCAAATAACTTTTTCATAGCATAAGAAGAAATAAACCTCAAATCAATCATGTTACCTTGAATTGTATTGATATGGATCCAATCACGAGAGTTTGATATTCTTCCTTAGGCTCATATATAGGACAATCAATAGTTCCCACTTTAATACTTCTCACATTAGTAATAGTATTGACTCCACATACTTTATCAATCTTCTTGGGGAAATAGACGGTATGCTCCTTATCATCAACATTAAAAGTAACCTTTCCTTTATTGCAATCAATAACAGCCCCTGCGGTGTTAAGAAAAGGTCTCCCAAGAATAATAGACATATTATCATCTTCAGGCATTTCCAACACAACAAAATCAGTTAATATCAAGCAGTTAGTAGTAACTGGAACAGGAACATTCTCACATATACCAACAGGAATAGCAGTAGATTTATCAGCCATTTGCAAAGATATATCCGTGGGTATCAACTTGTCTAAGTAAAGTCTCTTATAAAGAGAAAAAGGCATAACACTAACACCGGCTCCCAAGTCACATAGAGCAGTTTTAACATAATTATTCTTAATAGAACAAGGAATAGTAGGTATACCTGGGTCACCCAACTTCTTTGGAATTTTGCCATTGAAAGAGTAATTAGCAAGCATAGTGGAAATTTCCTCATTGGGGATTTTCCTTTTGTTAGTAACAATATCTTTCATATACTTTGAATAAGGAGGCAATTTAATAGCATCAGTCAAAGGGATTTGCAAGAATAAAGGTTTCATCCAATCGCAAAATTTATTATAGTGTTCTTCTTCCTTTGATTTTAGTTTCTTAGCAGGAAAAGGCATTTGCTTTTGTACCCAAGGTTCTCTTTCATTACCATGTTTCTCAGCAATAAAATCTTCTTTAGTGTACTTTTTATTTTTAGCATGCTTTTCAGATTCTTCTTCAACCTCTTCTTTATCAGGAGTATCATTCTTATCATTATCATTATCATGTTCATTACCACTTTCAGTTTCAGCATCAGAAATAGAAATACTATTAGGATCATTAACAGGTTCAGAGGATTCTACAACATTCTTATGTTTCTTTTTCTTTTTCTTCTTAGAATGAGCACTAGGTTCAATGCGTTGAGAATCTTGTTCAATTCTTTTGGGGTGCCCTTCAGGATATAGAGGATCCTGGGTAGAGACACCGCCTCTAGTTGTTACTTCATAAGCATGTTTTTCTTTAGAATTATTCCCTAACAAGTCATTTTGCACTTTAGTGAGTTGATCTATTTGAGTTTGAATCATATGAAAATGTTTAACAAGCATCTTAACATCATTGGAGGTTCTCTCCACAATACCATGCAATTCACTAATAGCTCGAGAATTTTCCATTAAATGATTCTCTACTCTCATATTAAAATTTTCTTGCTTAACAATATAATTATCAAACTCATCTAAGCATTGTGCAGGAGGTTTTGAATACGGAATATCTTCCCTACTAAAGCGTTGAAGGGAGTTTACCTCAATCATGGATGAAGGGGGAATTATCTCACATATATCTTCTATGGAGGGAAGATTCTTCACATCTTCAGATTTAATACCTTTCTCCTTGAGAGACTTCTTGGCTTCCCTCATATCTTCATCATTCAATTTAATTAAACCCCTCTTCTTCAATATTGGTGTTGGAGTCGGTTCAGGCGTAGTCCATTCATCATGATTCCGGCTTATTTTAGCCAATAATTCTTCAGCGTCGTCTGGAGTTCTTTTCCTGAAAACACAACCAGCACAACTATCCAAGTATGCCCTAGACTCAATGGTTAGTCCACTATAAAATATATCAAGTAAATCATACTTTTCCAGATCATGCTCAGGCCGAGCTCTAATAAGAGAGCAAAATCTCGACCAAGCCTCAGGCAATTTCTCTTCATCTTCCTGATTAAAATTATAAATTCTCTGCAAAGCAATATGTTGAGCACTAGCAGGAAAGTATTTGCGGAAGAAAACATCAAGCAATTCTTTCGGACTTTTAATAGAATTAGGTGGCAAATTATTATACCAAGTTTTAGCGTCATTCTTTAATGAGAATGGAAATATTTTAGCAACAAAGTAAGTACGCATCTTGACATCATCAGAAAACAAGCTACTAAGAGTAGATAACTCAGTCATGTGTTCAACAGCACTTTCTTTTTCAGTACCACAAAAGGGTGTTTTCTCAACAATAGCTATATGAGATAGATCAAGAGAAAAATCATAATCTTTATCCCTAATGTTTATAGGAGATGTGGCAAACTTAGGATCAGGAGACAGTTTATATCTAACAGCATGTTCTGCAAGCAACTTTTTAATTTTTCTTGCATCAGTAGTAGCATTGCATTTTTCAATAAAATCATCATTAAGCTCCACATAATCTTCCTCAGGATCATCACTAAAATAACCAAGTTCAGGTGAACTAACAGGTGTAGTAGCATTAGGAATTTCAGTATTTTCAATTTGTCTAGACCTAGCAATTGTAGCATCTAGAAAGGATCCCAATGAACCACTATCATCAAGCACAGCAGAAATATTATCAATATTATGAGAGTTTTCAGATTCAGCAGAAGTACCCGCATGCGAAGCATGTGGCGGTGAAACAAGTTTATCAATCACAGATGGTGAATCAAGAGCAGCAGAGGTATTCAGAATTGTACCTTTTCTTGTAGTGGATGGTAATATGGCGATCTTAGTATCGCGAGGTTTACCCATGATGGAGAATTTGCAGCGAACAATATTAATCCAAGTGAACTTCCAAATAAAGCTATGCTCCCGCAACGGCGCTTTAAAATAGTCTTGATGACCCACAAGTATAGGGGATCGCAACAGTCTTCGAGGGAAGTAAAACCCAATTTATTGATTCGACACAAGGGGAGACAAAGAACACTTGGAAGCCTTAACAGCGGAGGTGTCAATTCAGCTGCACCTGGAAACAGACTTGCTCGCAAGAGTTTATCAGTAGTAACAATTTTATAGCAGTAGCAGTAGTGAAATAACAGTAGCAGAGTAACAAAGACAGCAGTAGTGATTTTAGTAAACAGCAGGATTAAAATACTGTAGGCACGGGGACGGATGAACGGGCGTTGCATGGATGAGAGAAACTCATGTAACAATCATAGCAGGGCATTTGCAGATAATAATAAAACAGTGTCCAAGTACAAAGCAATCAATAGGCATGTGTTCCATATATAGTCGTGCGTGCTCGCAATGAGAAACTTGCACAACATCTTTTGTCCTACCAGCCGGTGGCAGCCGGGCCTCAAGGGAAACTACTGGATATTAAGGTACTCCTTTTAATAGAGTACCGGAGCAAAGCATTAACACTCCGTGAACACATGTGATCCTCACATCGCTACCATTCCCTCCGGTTGTCCCGATTTCTGTCACTTCGGGGCCATCGGTTCCGGACAGCGACATGTGTATACAACTTATAGGTAAGACCATAAACAATGAATATCATGATGAAACAATAACATGTTCAGATCTGAGATCATGGCACTCGGGCCCTAGTGACAAGCATTAAGCATAACAAGTTGCAACAATATCATCAAAGTACCAATTACGGACACTAGGCACTATGCCCTAACAATCTTATGCTATTACATGACCAATCTCATCCAATCCCTACCATCCCCTTCGGCCTACAGCGGGGGAATTACTCACACATGGATGGGGGAAACATGGCTGGTTGATGTAGAGGCATTGGCGGTGACGATGGCGATGATCTCCTCCAATTCCCCGTCCCGGCGGAGTGCCAGAACGGAGACTTCTGGCTCCCGAGACGGAGTTTCGCGATGTGGCGGCGTTCTGGAGGGTTTCTGGCGACTTCGACTTCTCCCCGTGCGTTTTTAGGTCGAGGCCGATAAATAGTCCGAAGGAGGCGTCGGAGGCCGGCCGAGGGGGCCACACCACAGGGCCGCGCGGGCCCCCCTTGGGCCGCGCCGCCCTATGGTGTGGGGCCCTCGGGCCTCCACTTCAATTGTCCTTCTGGCTCCGTTAGTTTCCTGGGAAAATAGGGCCTTCTGCATAAATTCCGAGGATTTTCCCGAAAGTTGGATTTCTGCACAAAAACGAGACACCAGAGCAGTTCTGCTGAAAACAGCGTTAGTCCGTGTTAGTTGCATCCAAAATACACAAATTAGAGGCAAAACAATAGCAAAAGTGTTCGGGAAAGTAGATACGTTTTGGACGTATCAGGGGGGATTTCGGCGGGAATTTTGGGGCAGAGTTGAAATTATTACTGGTTGGTGGAAAACTGTGGAACCCTAGCCTACGAAATCCCAGGTCTGAAGCTGAGGGCCCTTTTGTTGTGGCTTTTTTTTGGCTTTTTGGCTTCAGCAAAAGCCAAAAAAAAGCACTTAAATAGGTGCTTTTTTGGCTTTTGGATTTTGGAAGCCAAAAACAAAAGGATTTTTTCTTTTGGCTTCCAAAATCCAAAATGCCAAAAAAAAAGCCACAACAAAAGGGCCCTGAGTAGGTTCGGGTTCAAGGGGATATGCTTGTTGGTTCTTGGGTACATATGATCTCTTTATTTCGAAATTCATCTTCTATACATTTTGAAATGTCAAAAAAGAATAAAACGAAAAATGCATGTGTACTTCTTCGCTTGCTATATACACATAAAATATTTCAATGGAAAATCGAATAGTAATTTGGGCTATGTAAAAAAGAGTTACTCCGTAAAAAAATTGTGCTAACCATAAGGCTTTTTATGAGACATGTTTTCTCTCTTTTTTTACATCGACCATGAAAAAAACTTGTTTTTTTACATCAACCATGAAAAATACTTTTTTTACATCGACCATGAAAAATACTAGGAATTTGCTAAAGTTATATTTTCCATCTTGTACACAATTAAAAATATCTTTAAAACAAACAAATCTCTAATGTCTAGGTGTACCATCTCTACTAGTAGTATATACTAGTAAATTGCACGTGCCTTGCACGTGAGAGCTTTTTTTTTAGTGAAACAACTTCGATGCAATAAAAATTCGATCTTTTTTTAACAAAGGAGGGGGGCCCAAGGGCTTGGATACCATTAACTGCAACAGAGGTGTACATATTACAGATTGCAGTCAACAGTCACTTGGGTTGAAAGCGAATGCAAGCCCGCCTACATGATAGCAGGATTTTGTGAAGCTTTTTAACTTAATTGGTCAAACATGCGAAGCATGTGCCATTTACTTGTACAACTTTATCGGGAAAAAATACTTGTACAAGCTAGTTCCCCTAAGTACTACCAGCACATAAGTAAACAAAAGAACCAGGGACATCATCAACTGAAACAACAATCTATTCATATAGCGGCTCTTGCATCACCCTTTGAAAATCATCTACCTGCAAAGATGAGTGCAGAGTTTCTGCTCGTGCTTTCACCTGTTCCAAGATCGTCCAGTTGATCTCATGGACATCTGCATCAGCCAAAGCGGTAACCAAGTTGCCAGCCACTAGCTTCTGCAGATCAGCAACATCATGTAGGCCATCTTGAATTGTAGAATTCCATCCTCGGTTCATTTCTTTGTTCCGCCAAGTGGCCACATCCAAGTCCTTTTGAAGACGCCTAATCTTAGCTTCCCCAGTGCCACATCCTTCTGTTTTGTTCCTACAAACGTTTGCATCACTGGAACTCTGGACATCTGTGCTACAATGCTGCTTGGCAGGGACATGAGCAGTCACTTGCTTCTGCGATTTCCATGCATTAAATCAATCAGCAGATTAAAAGGAAATATGTTGGTTGATTCATGTCACCACTTTGAGCAACCCATGAGTTTCTAAACCTTAAATGGAGTCTAAAACATTGCAATAAAAGGGTGGGTGCATCATTTGGATGCAGAGGCCGGGGCGACCCTATTTTGAAGAAAAAATTAGGAAATCTGAAATCTATATCTATATCTCTACCATCTATACCACTCCACTCCTGTTGATGCTTGATCTCTTTCAAGACATTAGATTATGTCATGTTTAAAACACTATTATAAAATTACCTCCTTAATGTTGAGCTCAGGAGGATCCAGATGTGCTGATCCTAGGTGGCCCCTCAAATGATTGCTTGCTAGAACAATAGGACCAAATCCCGCCTCCTTTCTACCAATGTCTGCATCACTGGCGCGCTCACTGTCTTTGTTAGGAACATGAGCAGTGGCTAGCTGCTGCAAATCAAAGTTCATCAAATCAATCACCAAACAACACATATGAAATTTGAGCAGTGCGGCTAAATACCTTCTTTAGCAGCAGCCCCACGGGATCGTCCTTTTGGCGGCACATCACACGGGTGAAAAATCTCGGCAACGACTTGGGGTGCGGTGATTTTGTCCCATTCCACAGTATGCCGATCAAGGCTGCAATTATCTTATTCTGCAAGATATTTTGCCTCCGAGATTCTTCGTAGGCATTCTCGAGTGGAATATCTAGCAGGCATTACAAAAAAAACAGATGCTAATAACAAGCAGTGGAAGCAAGCAATAAACTAGTCTTGGAAATCAAATACATAACAAAAGCTGTCGGACAAAGTGTTCAACCTTGGTCGACTGGGGAGGTGGCGCGTTGGCCGTTCGGTTTGGTTCGGTGGATCATGGCGTCGCTTTGTGTACCGATCTCGCCGGCCAGTACGATGAACCAGTGAGTCGGGGAAGCAGATCCGACGAAGCGGACGGAGTGTGGTTGACGGCGTCGCTGAGCTGGCTCCGGCGCGGTGGATGTCGGCTACGGATGGAGGACTGAGAGGGAGCGAGACGGACTAGGAGCGAGGTAGGGAGAGAGCCCTTTCTTGTCCGTGGGTGGGGCTGGATATAGGGGAAAAGAAAGCCCTAGAAGATAGCATCCTGCTAATATCCTAGTACAAAACAATTGAACTAGAAAATCCCGCCAATATATGGTGCTGAATTGCGGGCGGCTCATAGCTTGTGCACAAATAAAATGGGAAAATCCAAAAAAAAAAACTCTAGTAGGCAAAGTCGCTAGCTCGCCATGAGAAGATGCACTCCGCCAAAAAAATGTCATGACAAGCTAGTTTGCTATGGATCTTGCATTAACCTGCTCGATAAAATGGTGGGCACAAAAGACAAGCTAAATCAAAAATAATGGTGGTAGAAAGATGTAAACTCTTAAATGTAAACTCTACTAAACAGGGCCAACTCAAAAACATGCCTCATATTATTAGTACTTCCTCCGATCCATATTAACTGCCACTAAAATGGATGTATCTACAAATACATCCATTTGAGTGGCATGTATATGGACAGGAGTAGTAGATCAAGGAGTTGCGAGACAGTGGAGGAAATGAGGTGGGGAGGAGGAGGGTGACGACCAGACCCCCACCTCCACGGCACCGCATAAATAGAAGCTAAAATATGTGAAACAGTGGAGGAAATGAGGTGGGGAGGAGGAGGGCGACGACCAGACCCGATAACAGTACTCCCCCCGAGTGAACTGCTCCTCATGTTGCGCAAGATGAAAAAAGGGGTATTTTTTCATTGACTTGATGGAGAAAAAAAGGTCTTCTTTTTAGCCACAGCGTCACCGCAGATCAGGTGACATGCACCTATTGCATGTCACCGTGTGCCATGCGGTTTAAATTCAAATTTAAACATTGCGAACAAATCTGAAAAAAATCATGCATGTTCACGGCACATATTAAAATAACCCCTAAAATTTTCAGATCAAAATTCGAAACATACATCGAGAAACACAAAAGAGAAATCTGTCATGAATAGTTCCCGAATTCAAATCTGAGTTTCTCTGTAGACTATTCACATCTGAGTTTCTCTTTTTTGTTTCTCGATGTATGTTTCCAATTTTGATCTGAAATTTTTAGGGGTTATCTTAATATGTGCTGTGAACGTGCATGATTTTTTCAGATTTTTTCGCAATGTTTAAATTTGGATTTAGGCCGCATGTCACACGGGGTGCATGTCACCTCACTACCGCTCGAGAAATGGAGCCCCTCTCCGCTGGGATCCAATAAAAGCTTCACTGCTCGTGTCAGACTGTTGAAGACACTGGCTAGTGCATGTCAGGGGGACAGAGAATAAATTGCGTCCACGCGTCGGCGCGTGCTGTCTACCCCAAACCCTAAACTCTGTCTTATGAAGTCAAGCACGCATGAAGAGAAGTGGTTTTTGGTTTCAAACATGGAAATTTCAAAAACGGTCCCAAGAGCTACATTTTGGAGTGACTAATTATTCATATTCATGATTTAAACTTGTTTAAATGGGCATAAAAATGGGCATAAAATTCAAAATAAATCAAATAAATGAAAAACCAAGGCACATAATCTTCTTATGTCGTATAGTAAGCATTCAATTAAGTTGATAAACAAGGTCTAGACATATTCAAACCAGAAAAATCATGTATCTCCCCCTAACCCTAAACTCTGTCTTATGAAGTCAAGCATGAAGAGATGTGGTTTTTGGTTTCAAACATGGAAATTTCTAAAACCCTCCCAAGAGCTTCATTTTGGAGTGACTAAGAAGCATACATGCTTACTTTTTCATATTCATGTTTTAAACTTGTTCAAATCTTGGTCAAACCTAGGATTTGACCAAGATTCAAATGGGCATAAAAACTCAAAAAAGATGAAAAAAATGGAAAGCCAAGTTCTTCTTATGTCATATAGTAAGCATTCAATTAAGTTGATAAACAAGGTCTAGACATATTAAACCTGAAAAATCATGTATCTACCCCCTAACCCTAAACTCTGTCTTATGAAGTCAAGCATGCATGGTGAACAGAAGTGGTTTTTGGTTTCAAACATGGTAATTTCAAAAACCCTCCCAAGAGCTTCATTTTGGAGTGACTAAGAATGATACATGCTTACTTTGTCATATTCATGTTTTGAACTTCTTTAAGTCATGGTCAAACCTAGGATTTGACCAAGATTCAAATGGGCATAAAAATTCAAAAAAAATCAAAAACCAAAGCACATAGTCTATGTATGTCATATAGTAAGCATTCAAGTTGATAAACAAGGTCTAGACATATTCAAACCAGAAAAATCATGGAAATTTCAAAAACCTCCCTCGAGCTTCATTTTGGAGTGACTAAGAAGGATCGATGCATGTTACTTTTCATATTCATGTTTTAAACTTGTTTAAATCTTGGTCAAACCTAGGATTTGACTAAGATTCAACAAATGGGGATAAAATTCAAAAAAATCAATAAAATGAAAAACCAATGCACATAGTCTTCTTATGTCGTATAATAAGCATAGAATTAAGTTGATAAACAAGGTCTAGACAAATTCAAACCATAAAAATCATGTATGTGGCTACCCCTAACCCTAAACTCTGTCTTATGAAGTCAAGCATGAAGAGATGTGGTTTTTGGTTTCAAACATGGAAATTTCAAAAACCCTCCCAAGAGCTTCATTTTGGAATGACTAAGAAGCATACATGCTTACCTTTTCATATTCATATTTAAAACTTGTTCAAATCTTGGTCAAACCTAGGATTTGACCAAGATTCAAATGGGCATAAAAATTCAAAAAAAATGAAAAACCAAGGTCTTCTTATATATGTCATATAGTAAGCATTCAATTAAATTGATAAACAAGGTCTGGACATATTAAACCTGAAAAATCATGTATCTACCCCTAACCCTAAACTATGTCTTATGAAGTCAAGCATGCATGGTGAAGATAAGTGGTTTTTGGTTTCAAACATGGAAATTTCAAAAACCCTACTAATTAAGAGCTTCATTTTGGAGTAACTAAGAAGGATACATGCTTACTTTTTCATATTCGTGTTTTAAACTTGTTTAAGTCATGGTCAAACCTAGGATTTGACCAAGATTTAAATGGGCATAAAAATTCAAAAACAAAATCATGAACCAAAGCACATAGTCTTTGTAAGTCATATAGTAAGCATTCAAGTTGATAAACAAGGTCTAGACATTTTCAAACCAGAAAAATCATGGAAATTTCAAAAACCTCCCACGAGCTTCATTTTGGAGTGACTAAGAAGGATCGATACAGGCTTACTTTTTCATATTCATGTTTTAAACTTGGTTAAATCTTGGTCAAACCTAGGATTTGACCAAGATTCAACAAATGGGGATAAAAATTCAAAAAGTAATCAATAAAATGAGCACATATTATTCTTATGTCATATAGTAAGCATTCAATTAAGTTGATAAACAAGGTCTAGACATTATCAAACCAAAAAAATCATGTATCTAGCTACCCCTAACCCTAAACTCTGTCTTACGAAGTCAAGCATGCATGAAGAGAAGTTGTTTTTGGTTTCAAACATGGGAATTACAAAAACCCTCCCAAGAGTTACATTTTGGAGTGACTTAAGAAGGATAGATTCTTAATTTTTCATATTCATGTTTTAAACTTGTTTTACTCATTGTCAAACCTAGGATTTGACCAAGATTCCAAATGGTCATAAAAATTCATAAAAATGAAAAGAATGAAAAACCAAAGCACATAGCATTCTTATGTCATATAGTAAGCATTAAAGTTGATAAACAAGGTCTAGACATATTCAAACCAAAAAAATCATGTATATATCTACCCCTAACCCTAAACTCTGTCTTATGAAGTCAAGCATGCATGAAGAGAAGTGGTTTTTGGTTTCAAACATGGAAATTTCAAGAACCCTCCCAAGATTTACATTTTGGAGTGACTAAGAAGGATATATGATTAATTTTTATATTTATGATTTACATTTGTTTAAACCATGGTCAAACCTAGGATTTGACCAAAAGATTCAAATGTGCATAAAATTTCAGAAAAAAATCAAAAGAATGAAAAAACAAAGGACATAGCATTCTTATATGTCATATATATAGTAAGCATTCAAGTTGATCAACAAGGTCTAGACATATTCAAACCAGAAAATCATGTATATATCTACCCCTAAAACCCTAAACTCTGTCTTATGAAGTCAAGCATGCATGAAGAGAAGTGGTTTTTGGTTTTAAACATGGAAATTTCAAAAACCTCTTAAAAAATTCATTTTAGATCGAGTGACTAAGAAGGATGCAGGCTTCCCTTTTCATTTTCATGTCTTAAACTTGTTTAAATATTGGTCAAACCTAGCTAAGATTTGACCAAAAGATTCAAACGGGCATAAAATTTTAAAAAACAGAAAAATGAAAAACAAAAGCATATAGTCTTCTTATGTCATATAGTAAGCATTCAAGTTGATAAAACGGTCTATACATACTCAAACCAGAAATATCATGTATATATCTACATCTAACCCTAAACTATGTTTTATGAAGTCAATCATGAAGAGAAGTGGTTTTGGGTTTCAAACATGGAAATTTTCATGTTTGACACTTGTTTAAATCTTGGTCAAATCTAGGATTTGATAAAGATTCAAATGTGCATAAAATTCAAAAAAAATTAGAAAAATGAAAAACAAAAGCACATAGTCTTCTGATGTCATATAGTAAGCATTCAAGTTGATAAACAAGGTTTAGACATATTCAAACCAGACAAATCATGTATGTACCCCCTAACCCTAAACTCGGTCTTATGAAATCTAGCATGAAGAGAAATCGTTTTGGGTTTCAAACGTTTAAGCCAAAAGACCCATTTCAAATATTTCAAACTTATTCAAATTTGGTTCAAATTTGAAAGACATACAAGTTATAGCACACATAGTGCATACATGTTCACACATACTGCACTAGATGCTAAAGGCACATAGTCTTCTTATGTAATATAGTAAGCATTCAATTAAGTTGATAAACAAGGTCTAGACATATTCAAACCAGGAAAATCATGTATCTACCCCCTAACCATAGCTAAACTATGTATTAAGTCAAGCATGCATGTAGAGAAGTCGTTTAACATCCCAAAAGCTTCATTTTAGAGTGACTAAGAAGGATCCATGATTACCTTTTCATTTCATGTTTTAAACTTGTTTAAATCTTGGTCAAACCTAGGATTTGACCAAGATTCAAATGGACACAAAATTTAAAAAAATCAGAAAAATGAAAACCAAAGTACATAGTCTTCTTATGTCATATCGTAAGCATTCAAGTTGATAAACAAGGTCTATACAAATTCAAACCATACAAAATCATGTATCTACCCCTAACCCTAAACTCTGTCTTATGAAGTCAGGCATAAAGAGAAGTGGTTTTGGGTTTCAAACACGGTAATTTCGAAAACCTCCCAAAAACTTCATTTTAGAGTGACTAAGAAGGATACAAGCTTCCCTTTTCATTTTCATGTTTTAAACTTGTTTAAATCATGGTCAAACCTAGGATTTGACCAAAAGATTCAAATGGGCATAAAAATTCAGAAAAAAAAATCAAAAGAATGAAAAAACAAAGGACATTGCATTCTTATGTCATATATATAGTAAGCATTCAAGTTGATAAACAAGGTCTAGACATATCCAAACCATAAAATCATGTATATATCTACCCCTAAAACCCTAAACTCTGTCTTATGAAGTCAAGCATGCATGAAGAGAAGTGATTTTTGGTTTCAAACATGGAAATTTAAAAACCCTCCCAAGAGCTTCATTTTGAAGTGACTAAGAAGCATACATGCTTACTTTTTCATATTCATGTTTTAAACTTATTCAAATCTTGGTGAAACCTAGGATTTGACCAAGATTCAAATGGGCATACAAATTTTAGAAAAAATCAAAAAAAAATGAAAAACCAAGGCACATAGTCTTCCTATGTCATATAGTAAGCATTCAATTAAGTTGATAAACAAGGTCTAGACATATTCAAACCAGGAAAATCATGCATCTACCCCATACCCCTAGCTAAACTCTGTCTTATGAAGTCAAGCATGCATGAAGAGAACTCGTTTTTGGTTTCAAACATGGAAATTTCAAAAACCTCCCAAAAGCTTCATTTTGGAGTGACTAAGAAGGATCCATAGGAAACTATGTAGTACTATTACAATATAATAATCACCCGAGTTATTAGAGCAACAAGTCTGTCACTTACGTGTGGTTCCCATGCGTGAGGTCCCACACTTCAGTGAGCACAAGTCACGTACGCTAGGTAGGCAAACTCCCAGCCATCTTCTTTGTCAAGAGAGAGGCATCAACACTCTCTCTCTCCATCTCTCCAATTATCCACCTCCGTTGGCTGCCGGTTTTGGCAGGGCGTTTCTAGCTTAGCTCGGAGGCCATGGTGTGCAGGCTCTGTAGCCATGGCGATTGGTCGCGCCAAGTGGTTCGTCCCCGGCTGCGACGAGGATCAATCCGGACGGTGGCTGTTAAGGACCCGATCGCATTTCTTGCTTTCAGCCTGGGGTCTACCATGTAAATCTTAGGGATTTAGACGTAATTTCCTATTTATTTTGTGTCCTGTCAGAACCGCGCTCCGATGCGTATTGGAAATCTGGGTACTTCAGATCGTTCGGTTGTCCCTCTAAAAACATCTCTCTCATTCTCGGCCTTTCTCGCTCGCTCGCACCCCCGCGCAAAGACAACCCTGCACAACAGTCAACATCACCAGAAAAAGGATAGACACCATAAATAAGTGGGGCCCCGTGACTGCTCTCCCTTCGTCTCCTCCCGTGTGATCCCTCTTCCTCCGACTCCCGACCTTGCGGAAAAGAAAAATGAAACGAAAGAGTTTCACTGGACGGGCAAACACATGTGCTGCCTAGTGATAATAATAATAATGTAAAAAAATCGACCTACGAGGGTTCTGCCCAGTACTACTGATCAATTTCAGAAAATGCAACTACGGGGTTCGATTTTGGCCTCCTAATATAAAATTAAATAATAAAAAACCATTTACATGACATTATTTTTTGGGTTTCAAACATGGAAATTTCAGAAACCTCTTAAAAAATTCATTTTAGAGTGACTAAGAATGATGCAGGCTTCCCTTTTCATTTTCATGTCTTAAACTTGTTTAAATATTGGTCAAACCTAGCTAAGATTTGACCAAAAGATTCAAACGGGCATAAAATAAAAAAAACAGAAAAATGAAAAACAAAAGCATATAGTCTTCTTATGTCATATAGTAAGCATTCAAGTTGATAAACAAGGTCTAGACATACTCAAACCAGAAAAATCATGTATATATCTACCCCTAATCCTAAACTCTGTCTTATGAAGTCAAGCATGCATGAAGAGAAGTGGTTTTGGGTTTCAAACATGGTAATTTCAAAAACCTCCCAAAAACTTCATTTTAGAGTGACTAAGAAGGGTACAATCTCCCCTTTTCATTTTCATGTTTTAAACTTGTTTAAATCTTGGTCAAACCTAGGATTTGACCAAAAGATTCAAATGGGCATAAAAATTCAGAAAAAAATCAAAAGAATGAAAAAACAAAGGACATTGCATTCTTATGTCATATATATAGTAAGCATTCAAGTTGATAAACAAGGTCTAGACATATTCAAACTAGAAAATCATGTATATATCTACCCCTAAAACCCTAAACTCTGTCTTATGAAGTCAAACATGCATGAAGAGAAGTGGTTTTTGGTTTCAAACATGGAAATTTCAAAAACCTCTTAAAAAATCATTTTAGATCGCGAGTGACTAAGAAGGATGCAGGCTTCCCTTTTCATTTTCATGTCTTAAACTTGTTTAAATATTGGTCAAACCTAGCTAAGATTTGACCAAAAGATTCAAACGGGCATAAAATTAAAAAAAATAGAAAAAATGAAAAACAAAAGCATATAGTCTTCTTATGTCATATAGTAAGCATTCAGGTTGATAAAACGGTCTATACATACTCAAACCAGAAATATCATGTATATATCTACCCCTAACCCTAAACTATGTCTTATGAAGTCAATCATGAAGAGAAGTGGTTTTGGGTTTCAAACATGGAAATTTTCATGTTTGAAACTTGTTTAAATCTTGGTCAAACCTAGGATTTGACCAAGATTCAAATGGGCATAAAGTTCAGAAAAAATAGAAAAATGAAAAACAAAAGCACATAGTCTTCTGATGTCATATCGTAAGCATTCAAGTTGATAAACAAGGTTTAGACATATTCAATCCAGACAACTCATGTATCTAGCTACCCCTAACCCTAAACTCGGTCTTATGAAATCTAGCATGAAGAGAAATCTTTTGGGTTTCAAACGTTTAAGCCAAAAGCCCCAATTCAAATATTTCAAACTTATTCAAATTTGGTTCAAATTTGAAAGACATACAAGTTATAGCACACATAGTGCATACATGTTCACACATATTGCACTAGATGCTAACCAAAGCACATAGTCTTCTTATGTAATAAGTAAGCATTCAATTAAGTTGATAAAAAAGGTCTAGACATATTCAAACCAGGAAAATCATGTATCTACCCCCTAACCCTAGCTAAACTATGTCTTAAGTCAAGCATGCATGTAGAGAAGTCGTTTTGGGTTTCAAACATGGAAATTTCAAGAACATCCCAAAAGCTTCATTTTAGAGTGACTAAGAAGGATCCATGATTACCTTTTCATTTTCATGTTTTAAACTTGTTTAAATCTTGGTCAAACCTAGGATTTGACCTAGATTCAAATGGACACAAAATTTAAAAAAATCAGAAAAATGAAAACCAAAGTACATAGTCTTCTTATGTCATATCGTAAGAATTCAAGTTGATAAACAAGGTCTAGACATATTCAAACCATACAAAATCATGTATCTAACCCTAACCCTAAACTCTGTCTTATGAAATCAAGCATGAAGAGAAGTGGTTTTGGGTTCCAAACATGGTAATTTCAAAAACCTCCCAAAAACTTAATTTTAGAGTGACTAAGAAGGATACAAGCTTCCCTTTTCATTTTCATGTTTTAAACTTCTTTAAATCTTGGTCAAACCTAGGATTTGACCAAAAGATTCAAATGGGCATAAAAATTCAGAAAAAAGTCAAAAGAATGAAAAAACAAAGGACATAGCATTCTTATGTCATATATATAGTAAGCATTCAAGTTGATAAAGAAGGTCTAGACATATTCAAACCAGAAAATCATGTATATATCTACCCCTAAAACCCTAAACTCTGTCTTATGAAGTCAAGCATGCATGAAGAGAAGTGGTTTTTGGTTTCAAACATGGAAATTTCAAAAACCCTCCCAGGAAGTTACATTTTGGAGTGACTTAAGAAGGATAGATGCTTAATTTTTCATATTCATGTTTTATACTTGTTTTAATCATTGTCAAACCTAGGATTTGACCAAGATTCAAATGTGCATAAAAATTCATAAAAAAATGTAAATAATGAAAAACCAAAGCACATAGCATTCTTATGTCGATCATATAGTAAAGCATTAAAGTTGATAAAGAAGGTCTAGACATATTCAAACCAGAAAAAATCATGTATATATGTACCCCTAACCCTAAACTCCGTTTCACCAAGTCAAGCATGAAGATATGTGGTTTTTGGTTTCGAACATGGAAATTTCAAAAACCCTCCCAAGAGCTTCATTTTGAAGTGACCAAGAACCATACATGCTTACTTTTTCATATTCATGTTTTAAACTTTTCAAATCTTGGTGAAACTTAGGATTTGACCAAGATTCAAATGGGCATACAAATTTTAGAAAAAATCAAAAAAATGAAAAACCAAGGCACATAGTCTTCTTATGTCATATAGTAAGCATTCAATTAAGTTGATAAACAAGTTCTAGACATATTCAAACCAGGAAAATCATGTATCTACCCCATACCCCTAGCTAAACTCTTTCTTATGAAGCCAAGCATGCATGAAGAGAAGTCGTTTTTGGTTTCAAACATGGAAATTTCAAAAACCTCCCAAAAGCTTCATTTTGGAGTGACTAAGAAGGATCCATAGGAAACTATGTAGTACTATTACAATATAATAATCACCCGAGTTATTAGAGCAACAAGTCTGTCACTTACGTGTGGTTCCCATGCGTGAGGTCCCACACTTCAGTGAGCACAAGTCACGTACGCTAGGTAGACAAACTCCAAGCCATCTTCTTTGTCAAGAGAGAGGCATCAACACTCTCTCTCTCTCTCTCCATCTCTCCAATTATCCACCTCCGTTGGCTGCTGGTTTTGGCAGGGCGTTTCTAGCTCAGCTCGGAGGCCATGGTGTGCAGGCTCTGTAGCCATGGCGATTTGGTCGCGCCAAGTGGTTCGTCCCCGGGTGCGACGAGGATCAATCCGGACGGTGGCTGTTAAGGACCCGATCGCATTTCTTGCTTTCAGCCTGGGGTCTACCATGTAAATCTTAGGGATTTAGACGTAATTTCCTGTTTATTTTGTGTCCTGCTGTAAACTGCGCTCTGATGCATATTGGAAATCTGGGTACTTCAGGATCGTTCGGTTGTCCCTCTAAAAAAAACATCTCTCTCATTCTCGGCCTTTCTCGCTCGCTCGCACCCCCTGCGCACCGACAACCCTGCACAACAGTCAACATCACCAGAAAAAGGATAGACACCATAAATAAGTGGGGCCCCGTGACTGCTCTCCCTTCGTCTCCTCCCGTGTGATCCCTCTTCCTCCAACTCCCGACCTTGCGGAAAAGAAAAATGAAATGAAAGAGTTTCACTGGACGGGCAAACACATGTGCCGCCTAGTAATAATAATAATAATAATAACGTAAAAAAATCGACCTACGAGGGTTCTGCCCAGTACTACGGATCAATATCAGAAAATGCAACTACGGGGTTCGATTTTGGCCTGCTAATATAAAATTAAATAATGAAAAACCATTTACATGACATTATTTTTTGGGTTTCAAACATGGAAATTTCAGAAACCTCTTAAAAAATTCATTTTAGAGTGACTAAGAATGATGCAGGCTTCCCTTTTCATTTTCATGTCTTAAACTTGTTTAAATATTGGTCAAACCTAGCTAAGATTTGACCAAAAGATTCAAACGGGCATAAAATAAAAAAAAATAGAAAAATGAAAAACAAAAGCATATGGTCTTCTTATGTCATATAGTAAGCATTCAAGTTGATAAACAAGGTCTAGACATACTCAAACCAGAAAAATCATTTATATATCTACCCCTAACCCTAAACTGTGTCTTATGAAGTCAAGCATGCATGAAGAGAAGTGGTTTTTGGTTTCAAACATGGAAATTTCAAGAACCCTCCCAAGATTTACATTTTGGAGTGACTAAGAAGGATATATAATTAATTTTTATATTCATGATTTACATTTTTTGAAACCATGGTCAAACCTAGGATTTGACCAAGATTCAAATGGGGATAAGAATTTTAAAAAAATCAAAAAATGAAAACCAAGGCACATAGTCTTCTTATGTCATATTGTAAGCATTCTCAATTAAGTTGATTTTAGAGTGACTAAGAAGGATGCAGGCTTCCCTTTTCATTTTCATGTTTTAAACTTGTTTAAATCTTGGTCAAACCTAGGATTTGACCAAAAGATTCAAATGGGCATAAAATTTCAGAAAAAAATCAAAAGAATGAAAAAACAAAGGACATAGCATTCTTATATGTCATATATATATATATAGTAAAGCATTCAAGTTGATAAACAAGGTATAGACATATTCAAACCAGAAAATCATGTATATATCTACCCCTAACCCTAAACTCTGTCTTATGAAGTCAAGCATGCATGAAGAGAAGTGGTTTTTTTGTTTCAAACATGCCAATTTCAAGAACCCTCCCAAGATTTACATTTTGGAGTGACTAAGAAGGATAGATGCTTAATTTTTATATTCATGATTTAAATTTGTTAAAACCATGGTCAAACCTAGGATTTGACCAAGATTCAAATGGGCATAAGAATTTTAAAAAAACAAAAAATGAAAAACCAAGGCACATAGTCTTCTTATGTCATATAGTAAGCATTCAACTAAGTTGATAAACAAGGTCTAGACATATTCAAACCAGGAAAATCATGTATCTACCCCCTAACCCTAGCTAAACTATGTCTTAAGTCAAGCATGCATGTAGAGAAGTTGTTTTGGGTTTCAAACATGGAAATTTCAAGAACATCCCAAAAGCTTCATTTTAGAGTGACTAAGAAGGATCCATGATTACCTTTTCATTTTCATGTTTTAAACTTGTTTAAATCTTGGTCAAACCTAGGATTTTACAAAGATTCAAATGGACACAAAATTTAAAAAAATCAGAAAAATGAAAACCAAAGTACATAGTCTTCTTATGTCATATCGTAAGCATTCAAGTTCATAAACAAGGTCTAGACATATTCAAACCATACAAAATCATGTATCTACCCCTAACCCTAAACTCTGTCTTATGAAGTCAAGCTTGAAGAGAAGTGGTTTTGGGTTTCAAACATGGTAATTTCAAAATCCTCCCAAAAACTTCATTTTAGAGTGACTAAGAAGGGTACAATCTTCCCTTTTCATTTTCATGTTTTAAACTTGTTTAAATCTTGGTCAAACCTAGGATTTGACCAAAAGATTCAAATGGGCATAAAAATTCAGAAAAAAGTCAAAAGAATGAAAAAACAAAGGACATAGCATTCATATGTCATATATATAGTAAGCATTCAAGTTGATAAACAAGGTCTAGACATATTCGAACCAGAAAATCATGTATATATCTACCCCTAAAACCCTAAACTCTGTCTTATGAAGTCAAGCATGCATGAAGAGAAGTGGTTTTTGGTTTCAAACATGGAAATTTCAAAAACCTCTTAAAAAATTCATTTTAGATCGAGTGACTAAGAAGGATGCAGGCTTCCCTTTTCATTTTCATGTCTTAAACTTGTTTAAATATTGGTCAAACCTAGCTAAGATTTGACCAAAAGATTCAAACGGGCATAAAATAAAAAAAATAGAAAAATGAAAAACAAAAGCATATAGTCTTCTTATGTCATATAGTAAGCATTCAAGTTGATAAAACGGTCTATACATACTCAAACCAGAAATATCATGTATATATCTACCCCTAACCCTAAACTATGTCTTATGAAGTCAATCATGAAGAGAAGTGGTTTTGGGTTTCAAACATGGAAATTTTCATGTTTGAAACTTGTTTAAATCTTGGTCAAACCTCGGATTTAACCAAGATTCAAATGGGCATAAAATTTATAAAAAATAGAAAAATGAAAAACAAAAGCACATAGTCTTCTGATGTCATATAGTAAGCATTCAAGTTGATAAACAAGGTTTAGACATATTGAAACCAGACAAATCATGTATGTACCCCCTAACCCTAAACTCGGTCTTATGAAATCTAGCATGAAGAGAAATCGTTTTGGGTTTCAAACGTTTAAGCCAAAAGCCCCATTTCAAATATTTCAAACTTATTCAAATTTGGTTCAAATTTGAAAGACATACAAGTTATAGCACACATAGTGCATACATGTTCACACATACTGCACTAGATGCTAACAAAGGCACATAGTCTTCTTATGTAATATAGTAAGCATTCAATTAAGTTGATAAACAAGGTCTAGACATATTCAAACCATGAAAATCATTTATCTACCCCTAACCCTAGCTAAACTATGTCTTAAGTCAAGCATGCATGTAGAGAAGTCGTTTTGGGTTTCAAACATGGAAATTTCAAGAACATCCCAAAAGCTTCAGTTTAGAGTGACTAAGAAGGATCCATGATTACCTTTTCATTTTCATGTTTTAAACTTGTTTAAATCTTGGTCAAACCTAGGATTTGACCAAGATTCAAATGGACACAAAATTTAAAAAAATCAGAAAAATGAAAACCAAAGTACATAGTCTTCTTATGTCATATCGAAGCATTCAAGTTGATAAACAAGGTCTAGACAAATTCAAACCATACAAAATCGTGTATCTACCCCTAACCGTAAACTCTGTCTTATGAAGTCAGGCATGAAGAGAAGTGGTTTTGGGTTTCAAACATGGTAATTTCAAAAACCTCCCAAAAACTTCATTTTAGAGTGACTAAGAAGGATACAAGCTTACCTTTTCTTTTTCATGTTTTAAACTTGTTTAAACCGTGGTCAAACCTAGGATTTGACCAAAAGATTCAAATGGGCATAAAAATTCTGGAAAAAATCAAAAGAATGAAAAAACAAAGGACATTGCATTCTTATGTCATATATATAGTAAGCATTCAAGTTGATAAACAAGGTCTAGACATATTCAAACCAGAAAATCATGTATATATCTACCCCTAAAACCCTAAACTCTGTCTTATGAAGTCAAGCATGCATGAAGAGAAGTGGTTTTTGATTTCAAACATGGAAATTTCAAAAACCCTCCCAAGAGCTTCATTTTGAAGTGACTAAGAAGCATACATGCTTACTTTTTCATATTCATGTTTTCAACTTATTCAAATCTTGGTGAAACCTAGGATTTGACCAAGATTGAAATGGGCATACAAATTTTAGAAAAAATCAAAAAAATGAAAAACCAAGGCACATAGTCTTCTTATGTCATATAGTAAGCATTCAATTAAGTTGATAAACAAGGTCTAGACATATTCAAACCAGGAAAATCATGTATCTACCCCATACCCCTAGCTAAACTCTGTCTTATGAAGTCAAGCATGCATGAAGAGAAGTCGTTTTTTGGTTTCAAACATGGAAATTTCAAAAACCTCCCAAAAGCTTCATTTTGGAGTGACTAAGAAGGATCCATAGGAAACTATGTAGTACTATTACAATATAATAATCAACCGAGTTATTAGAGCAACAAGTCTGTCACTTACGTGTGGTTCCCATGCGTGAGGTCCCACACTTCAGTGAGCACAAGTCACGTACGCTAGGTAGGCAAACTCCCAGCCATCTTCTTTGTCATGAGAGAGGCATCAACACTCTCTCTCTCTCTCCATCTCTCCAATTATCCACCTCCGTTGGCTGCCGGTTTTGGCAGGGCGTTTCTAGCTCAGCTCGGAGGCCATGGTGTGCAGGCTCTGTAGCCATGGCGATTTGGTCGCGTCAAGTGGTTCGTCCCCGGCTGCGACGAGGATCAATCCGGACGGTGGCTGTTAAGGACCCGATCGCATTTCTTGCTTTCAGCCTGGGGTCTACCATGTAAATCTTAGGGATTTAGATGTAATTTCCTGTTTATTTTGTGTCCTGCTGTAAACCGCGCTCTGATGCGTATTGGAAATCTGGGTACTTCAGGATCGTTCGGTTGTCCCTCTAAAAAAAATCTCTCTCATTCTCGGCCTTTCTCGCTCGCTCGCACCCCCTGCGCACCGACAACCCTGCACAACAGTCAACATCACCAGGAAAAGGATAGACACCATAAATAAGTGGGGCCCCGTGACTGCTATCCCTTCGTCTCCTCCCGTGTGATCCCTCTTCCTCCAACTCCCGACCTTGCGGAAAAGAAAAATGAAATGAAAGAGTTTCACTGGACGGGCAAACACATGTGCTGCCTAGTAATAATAATAATAATAATAATAACGTAAAAAAATCGACCTACGAGGGTTCTGCCCAGTACTACGGATCAATATCAGAAAATGCAACTACAGGGTTCGATTTTGGCCTGCTAATATAAAATTAAATAATGAAAAACCATTTACATGACATTATTTTTTGGGTTTCAAACATGGAAATTTCAGAAACCTCTTAAAAAATTCATTTTAGAGTGACTAAGAATGATGTAGGCTTCCCTTTTCATTTTCATGTCTTAAACTTGTTTAAATATTGGTCAAACCTAGCTAAGATTTGACCAAAAGATTCAAACGGGCATAAAATAAAAAAACAGAAAAATGAAAAACAAAAGCATATAGTCTTCTTATGTCATATAGTAAGCATTCAAGTTGATAAACAAGGTCTAGACATACTCAAACCAGAAAAATCATGTATATATCTACCCCTAACCCTAAACTCTGTCTTATGAAGTCAAGCATGCATGAAGCGAAGTGGTTTTTGGTTTCAAACATGGAAATTTCAAGAACCCTCCCAAGATTTACATTTTGGAGTGACTAAGAAGGATATATAATTAATTTTTATATTCATGATTTACATTTGTTGAAACCATGGTCAAACCTAGGATTTGACCAAGATTCAAATGGGCATAAGAATTTTAAAAAAAATCAAAAAATGAAAACCAAGGCACATAGTCTTCTTATGTCATATTGTAAGCATTCTCAATTAAGTTGATTTTAGAGTGACTAAGAAGGATGCAGGCTTCCCTTTTCATTTTCATGTTTTAAACTTGTTTAAATCTTGGTCAAACCTAGGATTTGACCAAAAGATTCAAATGGGCATAAAATTTCAGAAAAAAATCAAAAGAATGAAAAAACAAAGGACATAGCATTCTTATATGTCATATATATATAGTAAAGCATTCAAGTTGATAAACAAGGTCTAGACATATTCAAACAAAAAATCATGTATATATCTACCCCTAACCCTAAACTCTGTCTTATGAAGTCAAGCATGCATGAAGAGAAGTGGTTTTTGGTTTCAAACATGCAAATTTCAAGAACCCTCCCAAGATTTACATTTTGGAGTGACTAAGAAGGATAGATGCTTAATTTTTATATTCATGATTTAAATTTGTTAAAACCATGGTCAAACCTAGGATTTGACCAAGATTCAAATGGGCATAAGAATTTAAAAAAAAAAATGAAAAACCAAGGCACATAGTCTTCTTATGTCATATAGTAAGCATTCAACTAAGTTGATAAACAAGGTCTAGACATATTCAAACCAGGAAAATCATGTATCTACCCCCTAACCCTAGCTAAACTATGTCTTAAGTCAAGCATGCATGTAGAGAAGTTGTTTTGGGTTTCAAACATGGAAATTTCAAGAACATCCCAAAAGCTTCATTTTAGAGTGACTAAGAAGGATCCATGATTACCTTTTCATTTTCATGTTTTAAACTTGTTTAAATCTTGGTCAAACCTAGGATTTTACCAAGATTCAAATGGACACAAAATTTAAAAAAATCAGA
The DNA here is from genome assembly GCF_019359855.2 of Lolium perenne. NCBI lineage: Eukaryota > Viridiplantae > Streptophyta > Magnoliopsida > Poales > Poaceae > Lolium > Lolium perenne. The sequence continues at coordinate 168,168,420 of NC_067246.2, forward strand.
AAAATGAAAACCAAAGTACATAGTCTTCTTATGTCATATCGTAAGCATTCAAGTTCATAAACAAGGTCTAGGCATATTCAAACCATACAAAATCATGTATCTACCCCTAACCGTAAACTCTGTCTTATGAAGTCAAGCATGAAGATAAGTGGTTTTGGGTTTCAAACATGGTAATTTCAAAAACCTCCGAAAAACTTCATTTTAGAGTGACTAAGAAGGATACAAGCTTCCCTTTTCATTTTCATGTTTTAAACTTGTTTAAATCTTGGTCAAACCTAGGATTTGACCAAAAGATTCAAATGGGCATAAAAATTCAGAAAAAGTCAAATGAATGAAAAAACAAAGGACATAGCATTCTTATGTCATATATATAGTAAGCATTCAAGTTGATAAACAAGGTCTAGACATATTCAAACCAGAAAATCATGCATGTATATATCTACCCCTAAAACCCTAAACTCTGTCTTATGAAGTCAAGCATGCATGAAGAGAAGTGGTTTTTGGTTTCAAACATGGAAATTTCAAAAACCTCTTAAAAAATTCATTTTAGATCGAGTGACTAAGAAGGATGCAGGCTTCCGTTTTTATTTTTCATGTTTTAAACTTGTTTAAATCTTGGTCAAACCTAGGATTTGGCCAAAAGGTTCAAATGGGCATAAAAATTCAGAAGAAAATCAAAAGAATAAAAAAACAAAGGACATAGCATTATTATGTCATATATATAGTAAGCATTCAAGTTGATAAACAAGGTCTAGACATATTCAAACCAGAAAATCATGTATATATCTACCCCTAAAACCCCAAACTCTGTCTTATGAAGTCAAGCATGCATGAAGAGAAGTGGTTTTTGGTTTCAAACATGGAAATTTCAAAAACCCTCCCAAGAAGTTACATTTTGGAGTGACTTAAGAAGGATAGATGCATGCTTAATTTTTCATATTCATGTTTTAAACTTGTTTTAATCATTGTCAAACATAGGATTTGACCAAGATTCAAATGGGCATACAAATTCATAAGAAAATTAAAAGAATGAAAAACCAAAGCACATAACATTCTTATGTCATATAGTAAGCATTAAACTTGATAAACAAGGTCTAGACATATTCAAACCATAAAAAATCATGTATATATCTACCCCTAACCCTAAACTATGTCTTATGAAGTCAATCATGAAGAGAAGTGGTTTTGGGTTTCAAACATGGAAATTTTCATGTTTGAAACTTGTTTAAATGTTGGTCAAACCTAGGATTTGACCAAGATTCAAATGGGCATAAAATTCAAAAAAAATTAGAAAAATGAAAAACAAAAGAACATAGTCTTCTGATGTCATATAGTAAGAATTCAAGTTGATAAACAAGGTTTAGACATATTCAAACCAGACAACTCATGTATCTAGCTACCCCTAACCCTAAACTCGGTCTTATGAAATCTAGCATGAAGAGAAATCGTTTTTGGTTTCAAACGTTTAAGCCAAAAGCCCCATTTCAAATATTTCAAACTTATTCAAATTTGGTTCAAATTTGAAAGACATACAAGTTATAGCACACATAGTGCATACATGTTCACACATACTGCACTAGATGCTAACCAAGGCACATAGTCTTCTTATGTAATATAGTAAGCATTCAATTAAGTTGATAAACAAGGTCTAGACATATTCAAACCAGGAAAATCATGCATGTATCTACCCCCTAACCCTAGCTAAACTATGTCTTAAGTCAAGAATGCATGTAGAGAAGTCGTTTTGGGTTTCAAACATGGAAATTTCAAGAACATCCCAAAAGATTCATTTTAGAGTGACTAAGAATGATCCATGATTACCTTTTCATTTTCATGTTTTAAACTTGTTTAAATCTTGGTCAAACCTAGGATTTGACCAAGATTCAAATGGACACAAAATTTAAAAAAATCAGAAAAATGAAAACCAAAGTACATAGTCTTCTTATGTCATATCGTAAGCATTCAAGTTGATAATCAAGGTCTAGACATATTCAAACCATACAAAATCATGTATCTAACCCTAACCCTAAACTCTGTCTTATGAAGTCACGCATGAAGAGAAGTGGTTTTGGGTTTCAAACATGGTAATTTCAAAAACCTCCCAAAAACTTCATTTTAGAGTGACTAAGAAGGATACAAGCTTCCCTTTTCATTTTCATGTTTTAAACTTGTTTAAATCTTGGTCAAACCTAGGATTTGACCAAATGATTCAAATCGGCATAAAAATTCATAAGAAAATCAAAAAATGAAAAAACAAAGGACATAGCATTCTTATGTCATATATATATAGTAAGCATTCAAGTTGATAAAGAAGGTCTAGACATATTCAGACCAGAAAATCATGTATATATCTACCCTTAAAACCCTAAACTCTGTCTTATGAAGTCAAGCATGCATGAAGAGAAGTGGTTTTTGGTTTCAAACATGGAAATTTCAAAAACCCTCCCAAGAAGTTACATTTTGGAGTGACTTAAGAAGGATAGATGCTTAATTTTTCATATTCATGTTTTAAACTTGTTTTAATCATTGTCAAACCTAGGATTTGACCAAGATTCAAATGGGCATAAAAATTCATAAAAAAATGAAAAGAATGAAAAACCAAAGCACATAGCATTCTTATGTCGATCATATAGTAAAGCATTAAAGTTGATAAACAAGGTCTAGACATATTCAAACCAGAAAAAATCATGTATATATCTACCCCTAACCCTAAACTCTGTCTTATGAAGTCAATCATGAAGAGAAGTGGTTTTGGGTTTAAACATGGATTTTTTTCAAAAACCTCTTAAAAATTCATTTTAGAGTGACTAAGAAGGATGCAGGATTCCCTTTTCATTTTCATGTCTAAAACTTGTTTAAATATTGGACAAACCTAGGATTTGACCAAGATTCAAATGGGCATAAAAATTCAAAAAAAAAATGAAAAACCAAGGTCTTCTTATGTCATATAGTAAGCATTCAATTAAGATGATAAACAAGGTCTATATATTCAAACAAGAAAAATCATGTATCTACCCCCTAACCCTAAACTCTGTTTCACCAAGTCAAGCATGAAGAGAAGTGGTTTTTGGTTTCGAACATGGAAATTTCAAAAACCCTCCCAAGAGCTTCATTTTGAAGTGACCAAGAAGCATACATGCTTACTTTTTCATATTCATGTTTTAAACTTTTCAAATCTTGGTGAAACCTAGGATTTGACCAAGATTCAAATGGGCATAATTTTAAAAAAAATGTAAAATCAAGGCTCATAGTCTTCTTATGTCATATAGTAAGCATTCAATTAAGTTGATAAACAAGGTCTAGACATATTCAAACCAGAGAAATCATGTATCTACCCCCTAACCCTAAACTCTGTCTCATGAAGTCAAGCGCATGAAGATATGTGGTTTTTTGTTTCAAACATGGAAATATTTCAAAAACCCTCCCAAAGAGCTTCATTTTGGAGTGACTAAGAAGGATCCATAGGAAACTATGTACTAATACAGTATAATAATCACCCGAGTTATTAGAGCAACAAGTCTGTCACTTACGTGTGGTTCCCATGCGTGAGGTCCCACACTTCATTGAGCACAAGTCACGTACGCTAGGTAGGCAAACTCCCAGCCATCTTCTTTGTCAAGAGAGAGGCATCAACACTCTCTCTCTCCATCTCTCCAATTATCCACCTCCGTTGGCTGCCGGTTTTGGCAGGGCGTTTCTAGCTCAGCTCGGAGGCCATGGTGTGCAGGCTCTGTAGCCATGGCGATTTGGTCGCGCCAAGTGGTTCGTCCCCGGCTGCGACGAGGATCAATCCGGACGGTGGCTGTTAAGGACCCGATCGCATTTCTTGCTTTCAGCCTGGGGTCTACCATGTAAATCTTAGGGATTTATACGTAATTTCCTGTTTATTTTGTGTCCTGCTGTAAACTGCGCTCTGATGCGTATTGGAAATCTGGGTACTTCAGGATCATTCGGTTGTCCCTCTAAAAAAACATCTCTCTCATTCTCGGCCTTTCTCGCTCGCTCGCACCCCCTGCGCACCGACAACCCTGCACAACAGTCAACATCACCAGAAAAAGGATAGACACCATAAATAAGTGGGGCCCCGTGACTGCTCTCCCTTCGTCTCCTCCCGTGTGATCCCTCTTCCTCCGACTCCCGACCTTGCGGAAAAGAAAAATGAAATGAAAGAGTTTCACTGGACGGGCAAACACATGTGCTGCCTAGTAATAATAATAATAACGTAAAAAATCGACCTACGAATACTCGCGCATTTCAGAAGTTGAGTGCCCAGTTTAGAATAAGTATTGCTTTGGTACTATTTAGAAATATCAACATATCTAGTTAGAATAGACATTTGCAATTTTGTTTCTTTTATTTCAAAATTGTAGTGTAGATAGTCGATATACTTGTATCTCTCCATGAACAAGTACATGATTTCCCTTCTAAGAATAGTGTATGCAATCATATCTCCCTTTCTCTCACTCTTTCTAAAAGAGTTCTCTTGTTGATGTCAATCTAAAGAATCATTTCAGGTAGGAGGAATTTAAACGCTTGAAAATGGTTCATGCCGGCGTCTTAGCTCCTAAAAAAATTATACACCAATTGATTTGATGAATTGATGATTTACTCTAGTCTGCTTCTAGACCATGCAGCTAGCAAGCATTCATATGTACTGCATGGAGCCCCCAACTTTTGACTTCCCATGTCGGAAAAGGCCTGTTTAATAATGTGGAGCAGTGAGGTACCCCGAAGTATCTAGAGGGTTCCAGTGTTTCTGGCTTTCAGCATCGCCAGTCCAAGGGGAAGCATGGGTGACGAATCCGTGCATTCACAGCCGTTAGATCTGAAGAGTCCTTGTATGATGAGCGGTAGATAGCACCTTTAAGCTACAAATCAACGGCTTCAATTACTTCAAATGAGCATTGGCCGGAGGGCTGACAGAGTGAAAAAAATTCAAATTCAAAAACTCATGTATAGAATAGAAAAAAATTAAAAAACATGTAGATAGATAGAGGTATAGATAGAGGTATAGATAGACATTTTAGATAAATAGATTAGCCCAAAAAAGAAGAGGAGGCGCCAGTGGTGACTTCGTCAACCTCAAGATATGCCGGCTCAGTCCCTCGGAGGTGCTCATAGGGGTAGGGTGTGCGTGCGTGCGTTCATAGGGGTGTTTGTACGTGCGTGTTTGTGAGCGTCTGCGTTGTACTGTGTTCTCAAAATGAAAAAAAGAGGACGGGGAAATTTTCACCAGCAGACACCTCCCTCGCACCTAAACTTTCGAACGCGCGCCCAATATTTTGAACGCTCGCATTTAACCCAGCACCCAGCCCACCTTGTTCTTCTCTAGAGACCTCCTTCGGCGCCCTGTTCTTCTCTAGACACACCCAGCTCGCCTTTAACCCAGCACCCAGCCCACCTTGTTCTTCTCTAGACACCTCCTTCGGCGCCCTGTTCTTCTCTAGACACACCCAGGCCGCGCACCAAAACTTCCCCACGCTGTCTATCAGCCGCGTCAGCCGGTGATTGCTGGTGGCGCCGTTCTTCTCCAGCCGCACCGGCAGGCGCGGTCAGCTGGTAGATCCTCACGGTATGCATGCTATCTTCAGGCCTAGGCAAGTACGATTCATTATAGCTCAATCGAAGTCAGTCGCCGTCGCCCAGCCCTTATAAGTTCGTTAGTTCATTCGAATCGATCGGTTTATATTGTTTTCCTCTCGATGTGTTTGTTTGACATTGTTTTCCGCTTTACCTATTTGCTCGAATTCATTAAACCGTACACTGTAATCGCTCACCATTGCCCAATGTCTGTAGTCGTCGCTTGGTGCCAGTCCTCTATGGACCTGTTTGTAATCTTATTACTTCTGGGTTCTTTGCACTGCTAATACATCGGTGGATTTACGGCCAAAAAGAAGAAAAAAATTGTTGGGATTATATTGCTTTCGATTGATCTGTTCGCCCCCAAGCATTTACAGAAGACGCAAGAGATTCAAGGATGAAATGGCTCTCCTTGTTTGTAAGGCAAAGAGGAAATCATATCATGGCTTATCATCATGGGTAGAACTTTTTTAGCTAGATTTTGCTGTTTGGGATCTATGATCCTTTTAGTTGCTGCTCTCCAGTAAACTTTTCCCTCTTTTTTATTACAGTGAAAAATACACAGCGAGGAAACCACTGTCCAGCCTAAAAAAAAATAGACCTCAGTTGGTTTGCTGAAATCGGCTCAAATAACGTGGCATTTAGTTATATAGTTTTATATTCGACCTGTTTGCTCAGATATGTTGGTTTACATTCATACGCAACCTGTTGGGCAAGTATGGACACAGCTTCAGTGACTTTCAGGTCAAAATTCCAGCGGTTGAGTGATTTTTGGTTGGATCCATTCCTGTGCGTTCGATCGGCTTTTGATGGCTGTTATTGAGACAAAGTTATGGCTTGACTTTTGACGCAGCTCCAGTGACGTTCAGGTTAGAAGTCCAGCGTTGACTTTGGTTCAATATCAGCCATCCAAAGCCAATCGAACGCACATGAATGTGTCCAACCAAAAATCACTCTACAATAAGTCGTTTCCAGACTAAAATAATGTTTATTCCCAAACTATTTTTTTTGAATCCGACCAATCTTTCCCAGAATGCAGAAGAAATATATAAGATTTACTGGAATGTTGTTCTTTTTTCTGGACAGTTTGAATTTTAAGTTTAAAGTTGGTTGTAAAACATAAAATGAGGTTTATTGATAAACAATATGGCTTAATCTGATGAAACTCCCCCAGAATGCATAACCCAACATATAAGATTTACTGGATTTTTGTTTCAAATACTTCTAGGCAGTACGAATTTTAAGTTTAAAATTTTCTCGTGAAACTAAAAATGGGTAAATTTTGGATCCATTCTCGTGCGTTCGATCGGCTTTTGATGGCTGTTATTGAAACAACGGTTAATTGGTTCTATGCCACTCCTCAATTCACAAGTTGTGTTTATGCCATTACAAAAACTGAAGTTGTGTTTATGCCACTCTCAATTCTCAATATCCCCTTCTATGCCATTTTCAATACTCCACTATAATAAATATAGCATATCTATGATAGTACTCCATGATAGCACCCACTATGCACCCATGTTCCAAAACACCACTCCCGCTGACTGTAACTTATTGTATCGAGCGATAAGCTTGATGAGCAACCCAAACAAACAAACAAAAAGGCTGTACCTTATTGTACTTGCTCTTACCCGTATCTTCTCTTTCTCTTTCATCGCGAGTGCAGCTAATTCAGTTAGTCTTCCAATGAATATTAATATTTTGTCTCAATGATTTTTATGAAGTACTAATTGAAGATTCATTTTTGAAAGATGTCATGTTTCGACTAACAATTAGCACTTTTGAATTCTTAGATTGCTTTTTCACACGGTGCACTTCTTTTAATTTATTTTACCACATTTCAATGTGAACCTTGACAAAGTAAATAGGACAACAATATCACGATCATATAATACATAAGCAGCATTGTTAGAATCGTGATGGAAAATACTTTCTAATGATACCAGTTTTATATCAATTTTTTTATATACTTCATCCTGAAAAATATGTTTCAACTTCATCAAAACTTGCATGTATCTGCAAACTAAACTCATCTAAATACATGTATATCTACATAAAATTGAAACATCATTTTTAAATAGAGAGATATAGATTAATATTTTTTGAAGATAAACTACAAAAAACAAGGGTGCATTGTTTATTGAAATGGAGTGACTAGTATATATAAAATCATTTTAGTTGCCAATGATCATGTTGAGGTCCTCTATTTCTTGTTTTGCTCAGGCCCTCCGTATTCTCAGGTACGGCCCTGGTGGTCTATGGACCTGTTTGTAATATTATTACTTTTGACTTCTTTGCACTGCTAATAGATCGGCGGAATTACGGCAAAAAAGAAGAAAGAATGTGTTGGTATTGTATTGGATGAAATTGCTCTCCTTGTTCATAAGGCAAAGAGGAAATCATATCATGGATAGAACATTATATATATTTTGCTGTTTGGGATCTATGATCCTTTTAGTTGCTGCTCTCCAGCAACTTTTGTACATATTTCCCTCTTTTTATTAATAAGAAGAAAAAAAATACAAAGTGGGGAAACCCAGTGGTCAGCCTAAAAAAAATCTGTTCGCTAGGTAGCCGTAGTTTTGCACTCAGTTCGTTTGCTGAAATCGGCTCAAATAATGTACTCGTAGCATTTATAGTTTTATATTCGACCTGTTTGCTCAGGTATGTTTGCTTACATTCGTAGGTGACCTGTTTGTTGAAATAGCTTATCGCTTCTTTGACCGTCTATTCCCTCAACAGATGGACATAACTTGGATATTATTTCACTCATTAAACACACCAACATATTTGAGTGGTATTGAAGACTTCATGAAGCAAGTTAGTGATTTTGCTGACGGCGACACAACAAAGGAAGTGATTTGTCCATGCCGCGTATGTTTGAATATTGGGTCCAAGCCTCAACATGTAGTCTTAGATCATTTATTCGTTTATGGGATGGACCAGACATATATCAGGTGGATTAACCATGGTGAACACTATGATCAGCCTGAGATTATTGATCCTCTTTATTCTGATGGTTATCAGCCTGAAGATCTCGTCCAGGATGAGGCTACTGCTAATTTGTTATGGGATCTGTATCCATATGCAAGCCAACAGCCCCATGGTTATCACAAAAAGCCTCTTTTCCATGACCTGATAGAAGATGCTAAGCGCTTAGTGGCCCCTGGTTCTGTTGTGTCAAGATTCGAATTAATTGTGAAATTACTTCATGACAAGTCATACCAGGGGATTACCAATAAAGCCTTCAATGCAGTTGCGAAGACATACAACGATGCACTCCCTGGGGCTGGACTGCCAAAATCCTTTTATGAGGTGAAGCAGTACATCAAGGTACTGGGACTTGGATATGAGAAGATTGATTTTAGCAAAAATAACTGTGCACTGTTTTGGATGGAGTATAATGACCTCGATGAATGTCCAGTATGTAAGGAATCAAGATGGAAACATGATGGAGCTGGTGGTAAGAAAAAGATTCCTTGGAAGGTTCTGAGATACTTTCCACTTGTACAAAGATTGCAGAGGTTGTTTGCTTCAGAACAAACATCTCGGGAAACAAGATGGCACAAAGAGATTCTCACGCCCGACCCTGATTTACTGAGGCATCCTGCTGACGGCGATGAATGGAAGCAATTCGACCTGGATCATCCAGATTTTGCTGCAGATCCAAGGAACCTGAGACTTGGCCTTGCTACAGATGGATTCAACCCAATTGGCAACATGAGCAACTCGTATAGAATGTGGCCAGTACTAGTTACACCTTACAACCAGGCTCCCTGGACATGCACCGATCAGTCGAACTGTATGATGGCCTTACTCATCCCAGGTCCCAAATCTCCTGGGAAGGATTTTGATGTGTTTATGGAGCCTCTTATTAGAGACTTGCAAACATTATGGGAGGGTGTCCCTACACGGGATGTGTGTCAACCTAAAGAACAAATTTTTCTATTACGTGCTGCTGTACTGTATTGCACCCATGATTATCCAGCTTTGGGCACTATGTCAGGCAGAGTAACATCAGGTTATAATGCATGTGTTCACTGTGATACAGATCAGCTGGCAGTGAGGATAATAAACAAGATATGCTATATGGGCCATCGCCGTTTCCTTCCATTAGATCACAGTTTCCGAAAAAATAGTAAAAAATTGCAATTTATTGGTGATCAGGCCTGTGCAAAGACTGAACCGCAGCACTTTACGAGTCATGAGTTGGAGGCGCACCTAGAAGCGGTCAGAAAAAACCAGGAAAACCACCAGCCGCCACAGCAGGTACAGCAGAGAAGAATACAGAAGATGCAGCACCAGTAGTAGCAGGTAGAAAAAGGAAGAAGAGAGGAGATGAACTGAGTCTAGCAGCTACCAAAAGGAAGATGGGAGGTGAAATAGCAGCATGTACAAAGAGGAAGGAAATGGAAAATGATAGACCGAGAATATTTTATAAGCGCAGGGCAAATCTTTGGGACTTGTCGTATTGGGCTGGTAAGAAGCTTAGGCATAATATTGATATCATGCACATGGAGAAAAATATATGTGACAGCATTGTCGGCACATTACTCAACATTCCATCCAAGACAAAAGATAGCTCAAATGCTAGGATTGATTGTGCAACATTGAATGTTAACAGGCACTTGCAACTGGATCGTAATGACAAAGTGAACAAAGGCAAGGAAAAACATTATAAATTTCGAGGCGCGGAATTCACATTGCCGATGCCTAAAAGGAGATTATTTTGTGAGTACCTCCGAGGTGTGATGATGTGGGGTGGCCTTCGGACACATCCACCTCAAGACCGTCAAGTGCAGCCCCGCCTATCGTCGACGCTACACCATGGCCAAGGAGTCCCCCAAGTGGACCAACAACACAAACCCCCGCCATATATGTCAAGGTGAACTCTTTCCTCTCTATGGTTGACCTTAACACCAACTTGAATGGTATGCTACCTCATGCCTGTCATCATGGTGTTCATAGGTGCCGACATCGACAAGGACCAAGAGAGAAGGAACTCCCACGGTGCAAGGTCAAGGGAAGGAGAGAAGCAGCTGGACATGGAGATGATCATGAAGCCGAAGCCGACGTCGTTCGAAGCGCTCCAAGGAAGAGACGGACGCTGGCCGGTCCAGGACCCGGTCAGACCGGACCCACAACCGGACGCCCGGCCACAGTTCGGTCAACCGAGCGCCAACCGGCGCAGCTCCCTCGTACCGGATGAAGACCGGAAACTTCGCAGATTCCCGGTTTGCGCCCGGTCGACCGGACCCAGGACCGGACAGCCCGGTCACAGGCCCGGTCAGACCGGACCCAAACCGGATCTGACGGGAATGACCCACCAAACTGCCTTAACTTATCCATTCGCGTACCTGTTCGCCCTTGCTGGCCATGTGTGCCTATATAAGTAGCCTAGACCCCTCCTTTACCCCTTAGACTTGTTTTGAACTCAAACCTACCTTTGAGCTTAGTCTCCCTTGGGTATCATCCCTCTGTAATCAAGGCACCTTGGTTGTTGACTTTGATCTTGTTGAGTGAGATTCTAGTACAAGTTACTCTCTCTCCCTCACCAAGCTCTTCCTCTCCAACCCCAATCTCTTTCCGGGAATTCTGCCACGGCCTCTTCCTCGGAGATTCTATTGGCGTGGTCCATCGAGCCACGGAGGTAAGCATCGGGTGTATCGGGTTGGTGTGCGTGCGTGAGTCTCAGAGTTCCTCGTGTTCGTCGTGTTCTTCGTGTTCCTCACGTTCTCCCATCTCTCCCCTTGGTTTCGAAGTCAATCCGCGAGATCGGGCCACACACGGGGTCTTAGACCTCATCATATGGTATCAGCAGCCTTTGGTTTCCGCGGATTTGACCCCCCACCCATCCAATTTCGTCTCTAAAAATTTTCCCCAAAAATCCCCAAAAATAGCCCTAATTTGCCTCTTGACCGATCTGCGATTTGGTTGCGTTTTGAGTGGTTTTGGTCCATGGATCTGGTGTTGTTGTGCTTGATCTACTATTTCCCCAACTTTGAGCCTCCAATTCCATCATTTCCCTTCGTTTTGGTCGATTTGGATTTGGTTTGGGGAAGAACAGGAGAGAGAAAGCTCCAGCTCGAGAAATTCGGTTTCGAACCCGGTCAACCGGGCCCACGACCGGACGAGCCAGCCCAGAACCCGGTCGACCGGGCGGCAACCGGACAGGCCGGTCCAGGAGCCGGTCCAGCCGGACCCCAGACCGGGCGCATCTTCGCGCCCCCTTCGACCTCGTTTTCCGGCGATCACCACCACCACCACCACCATCGCAGGTATAACTTGCAGCTTTCACCTTGTAACCCCTCTTCCTTTTGCGATCTATCCCATTGAGCATTGCTTGTCTAGTGTTGCGAGACATTGCACGTGGCCCCGCATTGTGAGGTGTGTGTGTCGCGTTGAGTAAGGCATCCAAGCAAACACTCGTGTGGCAAGATAGCAAAAGCGAGGCTAACGCTAACATAGTGCGTCAAAAAGCCCCAAAAACACAAAAAGAGTGCGAGTAACACCATACATCCATACGCCCATACATACAAAAGTGTCCACGTGCCACCAAAGATACAAACGAGTGCAAGTGCCACCATATACAAAAGAGAAAAAGCTTTTAAGCAAAAGAGAGATACGAGAAGAGAGGCCACGTGTGAATCTTGTTGTCTCTTCATTTGCAACCAAAGCTTTGATCTCTTCTTGTGTTAGTGTGACACCGAGCACCCTTGCTTAAGGGCTTCTTATACTTTTCCGCTCATTCCTTGGTCGCACTAACCCCGTTCATCTCGTGTGTGCGTTCCATATCCTTTCCGTGTTTATAGTGATCATCGCTTTGACATTTGAATCTTTGGATTTCACCCACTCTTGACAACATACTTGATCTTGGATTTCGTCTTTTGGCTTTCCACCATACTCACCTAACACCATATTTGCTAGCTTTTGCGTGTGCTTTTGCGTGTGTCCCCGATACACTTGATCTTGCTTTTGGCTTGGTTGATTGCCCCAATACTATCTTACCTTGGTAAGAGTGCGAGGTAGTCTCCTTCCACTAACATACACCATATAGATCTTGTCATGCTAACATGTATAGTGACGAAGAAGATACGGAGGAGTACACGGAGCACTTCGAGGAGGATACCTCTTCAAGCACCGCGGATGTGGAGGAACATGTGGAGCTCAACACCGACTATGGCTCCGCGAGCATCACCGACATGACCGACACCGAGGAGCTCTACATCGACAATGGCTCCTCAAGCATGGATGACATGGTGGAGCACCACCTTGAGGACGACTTCGACGAGCTCTACATCGACAATGGCTCCTCAAGCATGGAAGACATGGTGGAGCAACACCACGAGTACGACATCGATGACATGGTGGAGCAACGCCACGCCTACGACATCGACACCAAGGCGGAGCCTCACCTCGACTCCACCATGAGCAACGCCTACTTGGCCAATGGAGCTACATATGAAGATAGAGGACCTCCACGATGGCACCATCATAGGGATCATCAAGAGCGTCCTCATCATGTTCGTCATCGACACTCGTCTCCGAGCTCCACAAGGCGCCACCATGAGAGTGCTTATGCACAAGATCGTCGACTTCAAGTACACCATATGGAGCATCAAGAGCGTCCCCATCATGAGCGTCATCGACACTCTTCTCCAAGCTCCACAAGGCGCCGCAAGCAACATGCCAAGTCGCATGAGCCATCATCTAGGCATGGCAAGGACCGTCATCGACATACGTCACCACATGAGCTTCGCCACCACAAGCCACTTCATCATCGCCATCGACCAACATCTTCCACGAGTCCTCGACGACACCACTCAAGCCATGGTGATGATGCACGAAGACGAGAGCCTCGACATGAAGGCGACAAACACCATGATAGGGTGCCTACCACTCCAAGGATGGCAAGTGCACATCGAGTATACCTTCCTCATAAGGCGACTTCCACCTCTTGTGCCACCACCACAATGGCCTCTACCTCGTCACGTGCCTATGGACTCCGATGCTACAAGTGCAAGCAACAAGGCCACCCTCCACGAGAATGTCCCAATCTCCTATGTGAGGTGTGCAAGGCCAAGGGTCACGTGTCATGGCAATGCACAACGCCAAGTGCCAAGATGCTCTACTTCGACAAGATACAAGCACAAGTACCCAAGATGCCTATTGCGCCAACACTTCAAGATGAAGATCGCCAAGGTGAACTCAAGGGTGAAGTTGAGCCGAGCCTAGCTCTCATCAACACCATGGCGCCACCGCTTGAGGATGACTTGGGAGGCGATGGAGTTGAGCATGGTGACCATGGGATTCTCCCTTCACCTATGGAGGCGGATGGAGTTGAGATGGTTGAGCATGGGAATTTCCCTTCAACCAAGGAGTCGCATGGAGATGAGAAAGTCGAGCCTACTCCTATATGCTTCATTGATGAGTTGGTACCAATCCCATGTGAGCATGAGAGCCACTTAGCCCACTTGAGTGAGAGTGATAGTGAGTTGAGTGACTTCAACCCATATGTGAGTTTGAGTGCTTCCGTTTGGAGGACATGAGTGATACACTAAGTGAGTTGAGAGAGGTAGATGATAGGTCCATGGAGGACATCGCATTTGCTAACACATTAACCTCTCCCTCGTTTGTGTCTTCTTATGTTGCACTAGGTTCCACGGAGGACGAGTTCCCGCTCATGTAGACGATGTACATGGTGCATGAAGATGATGATATCTCACCATGCTTGCTCCAAGATGGACATGTCGACCACATGGATCCTCCTACTTCCACAACACCTACCTCAAATGAGTCGGCCTACAAAGGTAACAACATAGGTGTTGATGATGCCAAGATCCCACTAGTGGACATGATGCCTTATGAATGCATGCATGATCTCGATGACCCATTTGCTACTTCACATGCTACTTTCATTTTCCCATGCGATACTTTGCTTGTTAACATTGTTGATCATGTGGAAGTGAATGCTTGTGATACCATGACCATGCCATGCTATGAGAGCTTCCATTTTTCTACCATTGCTTGCAATATGTCGACCACTTGCTCTTTCCCATGCATTGCGTGCAATGATAATGATACGCATGACATTAGCTTCCGCATGCTTTGCCCCAAATGTTTACACCATTCCATGATCCTTGCATCCAAGATTGTGAACAATTGCTCTTTCTTATGCTTGGTATGCAAAAATGCTTATTTCATTGTCCACGAGATGGCCCCCATAGCCTTCTCACTTTTTGATGATCATGAGTTCCCACATGCCATGAATGCACCTTCTTGCCATATGCACCATCGCCATGCATTTCATACTATCTTGCTTGACACTAATGGTGATGTGCACAAGTCATGGAACATCATGATGGATGATGTGTTCCTTTACCATGCACACACGCTTTTTGTTTTCTCTTTTGTGTGTATAGGTACCCGAATGACAACTTATACCGCTACGGAGCATGAGCTCACGAAACGCGCAATTGAGAGCTACCCGAACACGGACGAGATACATGATCCAACCCATGGGATTCACGCCAAAGGGTATGTTCCCAAACGCCTTCGCCCACGTGTGTTTCCGACTTTTCTTGTCGAGCTTCCGGTTTGGACCAATTCCTCGTCACCTCTTTTGCCTCTTATGCAACATATCTTGACACATCTTGTTGGCACAATGGTTGTTGTATGTCTTGATGCGTTCATCATACACTTTGAGAATCTCAAGGACCATGTCATACATGTGAGAGACACCTTATGCATCTTGTGCCACTTGTCACACAAAAAGTTGCTCTTCTTTGGATTTCTCATTTCATCTTTGGCAATTGAAATGGATTCTTTGACACTTGAGGATACCCATACTTGGCTCACGCCAACCATACTTTCCCAAGCTAGAAGTTTCCATCTCTTTGCCATTGCACATAACAATTTTGCCCAAAATTTTGCCGACGATACTTGCCTTTTGATTGTTCCATTTGTGTGGGACAATGCTACACATCACATTTTTGACACTTTACAAACCAAACTTTTACATGCACAAATTTTTGCTCTACCAAATTTTGGATACATCGACACTCTTTTGGTTCCCATTTTTGCCAAATGCCTCTTGGAGAAACGACTTGATGCTTCGTATTTGATTGAGAGCCTCTTGTTCGCCGATCACCAAATTGGCATCCACAAGCTTTCCATTTGCAAGTTGTTTTTCCCCACGCTCTTCTTCGACCGCCACTTTATCCCTCTACCACAACATGGGACAACCGTCATGGACTACACCGTCGATGAGGAAGTGCAAGAGTCGAGGACGACTCTTTCCCAAGGGGGGGAGATGATGTGGGGTGGCCTTCGGACACATCCACCTCAAGACCGTCAAGTGCAGCCCCGCCTATCGTCGACGCTACACCATGGCCAAGGAGTCCCCCAAGTGGACCAACAACACAAACCCCCGCCATATATGTCAAGGTGAACTCTTTCCTCTCTATGGTTGACCTCAACACCAACTTGAATGGTATGCTACCTCATGCCTGTCATCATGGTGTCCATAGGTGCCGACATCGACAAGGACCAAGAGAGAAGGAACTCCCACGGTGCAAGGTCAAGGGAAGGAGAGAAGCAGCTGGACATGGAGATGATCATGAAGCCGAAGCCGACGTCGTTCGAAGCGCTCCAAGGAAGAGACGGACGCTGGCCGGTCCAGGACCCGGTCAGACCGGACCCACAACCGGACGCCCCGGTCACAGGCCCGGTCAAACGGGCGCCAACCGGCGCAGCTCCCTCGTACCGGACGAAGACCGGAAACTTCGCAGATTCCCGGTTTGCGCCTGGTCGACCGGACCTAGGACCGGACAGCCCGGTCACAGGCCCGGTCAGACCGGACCCAAACCGGATCTGACGGGAATGACCCACCAAACTGCCTTAACTTATCCATTCGCGTACCTGTTCGCCCTTGCTGGCCATGTGTGCCTATATAAGTAGCCTAGACCCCTCCTTTACCCCTTAGACTTGTTTTGAACTCAAACCTACCTTTGAGCTTAGTCTCCCTTGGGTATCATCCCTCTGTAATCAAGGCACCTTGGTTGTTGACTTTGATCTTGTTGAGTGAGATTCTAGTACAAGTTACTCTCTCTCCCTCACCAAGCTCTTCCTCTCCAACCCCAATCTCTCTCCGGGAATTCTGCCACGGCCTCTTCCTCGGAGATTCTATTTGCGTGGTCCATCGAGCCACGGAGGTAAGCATCGGGTGTATCGGGTTGGTGTGCGTGCGTGAGTCTCGGAGTTCCTCGTGTTCGTCGTGTTCCTCGCGTTCTCCCATCTCTCCCCTTGGTTTCGAAGTCAATCCGCGAGATCGGGCCACACACGGGGTCTTAGACCTCATCATGTGATGTTCCCGTTCGGATTTGCTTCCAACATTGCAAATTGTCTCAATGCTGAATGAAACAAGCTCCAAGGGTTGAAAACTCACGATTGTCACATCCTGCTGTAAAGGCTTTTAGCTATTGGCATTAAAGATTTAGGGAAGCCAAATATGTACAACGTGATTGCAGAGTTGGGAAGGTTATTTAGGGAAATATGTAGTAAAACTCTAAGAAGAGCTGTTGTAAAACGTCTTAAGGTGGACATAGCAGTAATCCTGTTCAAGCTGGAGCTGATATATCCTCCAGCGTTCTTTGATGTGATGGTGCATTTGGCTGTTCATCTACCTGATGAGGCACTTTTAAGAGGTCCGGTACAGTATGGATGGATGTACCCTATAGAACGTCGACTGTGCACTTTCAAGAATACAGTTAGGAACAAAGCTAGGCCGGAGGCTTGCATTGTAGTGGCGTATATTGCTGCTGAAGCATATACATTTGCATCAACATATATTCCTGATATTGAGACCAGATTCAACCGGGGTCGCAGAATTTTGGAAGTTGGAGGATCTGTTTTTAATCATGGTGTTGAGCTAATAGGAAAGAGGACCGAAAAAACATTAGAGCAGTCTGAATTTGAACAGCTGTCTTGGTATGTGCTGAATAATGCTGCAGAGGCTGATGAATATGTTAAGTGAGTACTATGCACACGAAATCCTCAGTTCCTCGCATATACTATGAAATTGTATCAAAATGAAATATATTCAGCTGACTTGGCTATGTTTTGTAGGTTGTACATGGAAACGAATGGAAAGCTATCGGCACGTGGGAGTGGGTTTCAGGACTGGTTTGAGAAACATGTAAGATGTTCAATTGCACTCTGACTTGTCTATGTGTTTTCACATGAGATGACCTCCTGTCTATTTTGTAATCGTAGATCTCGAAACTCCATGCGGAGAATCCAGGCGCTGTTAGTGCTGATCTCCTTGTCCTATCACGTGGTCCAGATAAGAGGGTGTTGGTAGCTGCAGCTTGCAATGCCAATGGTGTCCATTACAGCTCCTATGAGCGTGAACAACATTTGAAGACACGAAATAGTGGCATCACAACCAGTGGAGATCACTTGACAACCAGAAAGAAGAGATCAGAGTCATTTGACCATTATGGTCACATAGAAGAGGTTATTCAGTTGTTCTATAGTGATAAGGTTACTGTCCGATCTGTGGTTCTATTTAAGTCTTACTGGTACAACCAAGATCCAAACAAGGGCAAAGGTTCCAGAAATGATGGGTATTTCAAATCAGTCAATACTACTGCTCAGTGGTACAAGGATGATCCTTATATTTTGGTACCTCAAGCGGCCAAGGTACTTTTCTTGGAAGACAGATCTAGAAAAGGATGGCAGTATGTGCAAAAGTTTGTGGCAAGGAACATATATGATTTGGATGAGAATGCGGATCCAATAATTGGTGCCCAGCAAGATGATTTCGCTGGTTCTAGGCAAACTAAAGTTGCTGAGATTGATGAAACCTCCTTGGATACAGGTATCCCTGCACATGATGGAGAAGTAGATTTCACTGTTGAGGTTAGTATAGTCGACAAAGAGATGGATAAACTGAAGCTACCTGGTGAATCTCAGGAGGAGAATGGACACGACGAGTAGGATGAGACCATGCACGAATATCAGAATGAAGACGGAGGTGATGATGATGATGATGATGATGATTAGACTCTTGTCTCTGTATCATGCTATGAGATGAAGAACCATGATTTGTTTTGATTTTTCTATTTGCAAAATGTATGAGTCCTGAAGACAATTATCTGTTGGATTGTAATCCCATGATGACTAATTATTTATGTTTGTTGTCCTACTAAAAGTTGGTCAAACTTAATTGTGTGGAAGTAATCCCAGTCTGTTTGATTCATAGGGTCATATCCCATAGGAAAATAGAATGATAATAGATCAAACTAATGCAAAATATCTTATAACCACAATCAAATAGAATTTCTCTTGACATAGAATTCAAGTTGGCATGGCATCCCTATCATACAGGGTTTTTATTCATACTATGCTACAAATCGAAAATAAGATGGGTCAGCACTTTATCGCGGCAGATAGGGCAGCTGGCGGTCGTTACAAACCAGGAGAAGATGCACTTCCTATGGAACGGGTGTTTGCATCCCCAGAGACGCACCGTTGCGCGCCGCGGCAGCCCCAGCATGCATATGCTGCAGTGGCCGTCCTCCGGCGCAACTAGGACCCAACTGTCTTGCAGCGCCGACAAGTTGACAATGAGCCGGTGGTCCACCCTAAGGGTGAGGTCGAAGTGGAGGCCACCGACCCGACGACACGCCTGCTGCCACATCAGGTGCATAACATCGTAAGGCACGATGATGTCCCACTCCTCCTCCGTGAGGTTCAGGTTCTTGAGCAGCCATACACGAGCAAGAATCTCGCGCATAGTTCGCACGACATAGCCCCCACTACGCAGCTCCCTCGGAGGCAAGCCAAGATCCAGCACCACCTCTTCGCAGGGTGTAGTGGTGATATCGTCCTCATCCAGTGGGGCAGGGAGGGGCCCGGCCATCCTCCTGAGCTCGTACGTCCTCGAGAAGAAGATGTGCACTGTCATAGTGTACGGGGACGCCTCGCCCTCGCCCACGGCCGGTGGCTCGCTGACGGAGAAGTCAGTCTTGCTTGCCGACACACGGCAGGCACGGAAAACATGTGGGCCAGACTTGATGATGCGCTCGCGTGAGGAGCGCTCTAGTAGGGGCGTCGCCGCCATTGGGGATTCTTCGGAGGGGTGTAGACTGGCGGCTAGTCGACGGTGAGGTGGTTGGTGTGAGATCTCTGGGATGAGGCCAGGGGAAGTGGGCGAAGTGCTCAGGACTAGGGACTCCCCTCAACTTTCCGCAGTAGTATAATAATAAGTGGTGGACGAGGGAGACTAGTCCAGAGACTACCCAAAGTTGAGTACAGTAGTAGTAGTACATCATGTTCGAGGGAAAATGCCCAAGATTTATTAGTATCAAAATTCAAGCTAATTTCGCCTATTTTGTTCTGCTGTTTTTTTCTTGAACACAGTTCTGCCGTTCATTAGAAATCATCCAACGGCCTTCGTCTCTGGGATTCGCTGCTACAGTGTCATCTACTATTTTCTACCCAATTCCAGAAACATCCGTAAAGCTATAGATAGCTTTCGCCCCATACCATTTTTTAAATCTTTTCTTCCTTATCCCCTTCGCTCATGCTAGCAGCTACTTGCAGCCATTGCTACACCAGTGAGGTGATCTCTATGATAGGCACGGTTTTAGTAATACAGCAAGTTGTAGATAGCTAACCATGAGACACATGCCTCTCTGGTTGAGACTGAGCTCGCTCTTGTGATTGGGCTCCAATGGTCGAGGTGAGTCACAGCTGAAATGACAGAGGTTTGTGCTGGATGTAGGCACTGGGATAGAATTAATTAGCACAGAGGTGTAACTAGCACTAGATGGAGAAGGCATAGTACACATATCGGACACGAAGTCGCGTCTGGCGAGCAGCTCGCATTCACTTGCATCAGTGCGGTACAACAAAGTTGATGAAGAAGGATTGGAGCTTTGAAGGTAGTCAGAAAAGTTACAAAAAATAATACGTGCAAAACTTAACCTGTATAAACGCACATGCATGGATAATTTTACATTTCTGCATGAGAAAGACATGTCAATTTTTAGTAAGACATGGTTTGATTTGTCAAATTTGATGCTCCTTAATGCATTTCAAGTGAAAATTACAGGTTTATTCATTATAATTGCCGATTTTTAACGTTACATGCAGCTGACTAGCAAACTATAAGTGTGTGATTGCTTGCTTCCAAAATAAGGATATGTAATCATTTTGTATAAGGTAGTACCAATTAGTCGTTATATTGCAGAACTTAAAGAGTTTTGACAGAAAAAAACTCGTTGCTACTACATAAAAATGGTCATGTTGACAAATTTGATCCAATGTTGAACAGAGCCAGAAACATTTCTAAAACTTGAGCATGGAAGAGGCTAGGGGTAAATGCCCCAAGGCCAGCCGAGCCGATCGTAGGTGCCGTCGCGAGGCCGATGTGCTCGTCGCCGGTACGTATCTCCGCTTAATAGGTACCTTAATTTGGAGCGCGCGCGGACGCTGCGCTACCCCGAGCTCGAGACACCGCCGTACTGCTAGCTCGACCATGGCGGCGGAGGCGGAAGCGGAGCGGCGGCGGCGGAAGGTAAAGAAGCTGCTGACAAACATATTAGGCACAAATGGGCAACCTTCATTAACCCATGTTCTATTATTTTTGTCAGGATAACCCCATGTACCACCTTCCCAATAGAAAAATTACTGTTCAACCTTCCCCTGTTGGGCCCAATATTTCACTTTTGGGTTGCCAACGAACATCTACATGGTAATTGTTATCGGTCTACTTGCTCCGGCTATCGAAGCCCAATAACTACAAATGGGCCTTTCTGCTCATGCAATTGCGGCCCTTTTCTAATGAAACACAGATCCTATGATTGGCAAAAAAACACGGAGATTCTACATAAGAGTTGTTTTTATTAATTTTGAATTATTGGGTTCCAATTTTTGAAACTGCTCATGCCCAATATGAAAATCCTTGATCGCTCCATACCCACATGGATAACGGTATTTTTAAAAATTCATAAAGTGGATTTGAAATTTAAAACATATCCGGATAATTCCATGATTTAATCTATCAACTTGCAAGATCTTGGAGCGAAAGAGCTTGTATTAGTCTGCAAAAATATTACTGATAAACCTGTCGTTAACAAGAAATGAAGGTTTATCGTTCAGAGAGGATGCCATGTGGGACCCATGAGAAAGTAGCATCCTCAACGTTTCAAAGAAAAAGGCAAGTAGCCCGAAAATAGGGGTAAAAAATAAATCCTAGAAAGGAAACATTTATAGTTCATAGAGGCTGACATGTGGGACCGATCTGCCAGCAGCATCCTCATCATTTCGAAGTCGGTAGGGTCAGAAGAAAAAGGCAAATAGCCAGAAATTAGGGGTCAAAAATAAATCCAAAAAAGGAAACTTTTATTCTTCATAGAGGATGACATGTGGGACCGACCTGCCAGCAGCGTTTCAAAGGGGGCAGGGGATCAAAAGCAAAAGGCAAATAGCCAGAAATTAGGGGTAAAAAATAAATCCAACAAAGGAATGGTTTATTGTTCATAGATGCTGACATGTGGGACCCATGAGCCACCAACGACCTCAATTTCAAAGGCGGCATATGATCGAAAGAAAAAGGCAAGTGACCAAAAATCAGGGGGTTTAAAAAATCTAAGAAAAGAAACTTTATTGTACATAGAGGATGACATGCGGGTCCCATGAGCCAGCACCTTACTCAACGTTCCAGAGGCGGCATGAGATCGAAAGAAAAAGGAAAGTGACCAAATATCAGGAGCAAAAAATAATCCAAGAAAAGATACTTTTATTGTACATAGAGGATGACATATGGGTCCCACTTATACAAGCTCTTTCGCTCCAAGATCTTGCAAGTTGATTTTACATAGAGGATGACATGTGGGCCCCTTGTGTCAGCAGCTTACTCAACGTTTCCAAGGCGGCAGGGGATCAAAAGAAAAAGGAAGTAGCCAGAAATTAGCGGTCAAAAATAACTCCAAGAAAGGAAACTTTTATTGTTCATAGAGGATGACATGCGGGACACATGCGCTAGCAGATTCCTCAACGTTTCAAAGGCGGCATGAGATCCAAAGAAAAAGACAAGAGACTAAATATCAGGAGCCAAAAATAATCCAAGAAAAGAAACTTTATTGTACATAAAGATGACATGCGAGTCCCATTTTGCAGCAGCGGTGTCAACATTTCAAAATAACTCCAAGAAAGGAAAGGTTTATTGTTCATAGAGGCTGACATGTTGGACCCATGAGCCAGCAGAATCCTCAACGTTTCAAAGGCGGCAGGGGATCAAAAGAAAAAGGAAGTAGCCAGAAATTAGGGGTAAAAAATAACTCCAAGAAAGGAAACTTTTATTGTTTGTAGAGGATGACATGCGAGACCCATGAGCCAGCAGCTTACTCAACGTTTCAAAGGCGGCATGAGATCGAAATAAAAAGGCAAGTGACAAAATATCAGGAGCCAAAGATAATCCAAGAAAAAAACTTTATTGTACATAGAGGATGACATGCGGGTCCCATTTTGCAGCAGCGGTCTCAACGTTTCCAAGGCGGCACAGGACCAAAATAAAAATGAAGTAGCCAGAAATCAGGGGTGGAAAAAATCCAAGAAGAAAGATTTCAATTGGGCTGCATCTGGACATCTGGGCCTTCAAACTATCCTGCTTGGCCTTTTGACTCGTACAATTTCAGCCCACTCAAAAATAGGAAAGTTCGGAATTTTCTAAAAAAATAGGAAAGTCCTATGCTTCGCAAAAACAAAAAAAGGAGATTCAAAATATAAGTTTGTTTATGTAAAAATAAAGATTTAATTTATCCGTTTGCAATAGCTTAGAGCGCAATACACTGTTTATTGTCTGCAAAATAATCAAGATATCACATGTTTCTTGTACGGGGAGGCTGACATCGGGGACCCATGAGCCAGCAGCGTCGTCAACGTTTTAAAGGCGGCAGGGGATGGAAAGAAAAAATAAACCAAAAATATGTTGGTAAAAAATCCAAGAAAAGAAACATTTTCGTTCTAAGAGGATGACATGCGGGAACCAATGTGCAGCAGCAGCCTCAGCGTTTATTGTTCATAGAGGCTGACATGTGGGACCCGTGAGCCAGCAGCGTCCTCGGCGTTTTAAAGGCGGCAGGAGATCGAAAGAAAAAATAAGGCAAAAATCATTTGGTAAACAAAATCCAAGAAAAGAAACATTTACCGTTCTGAGAGGATGACATGCGGGACCCATGAGGCAGCAACATCCTCAACCCATTCCAAGGCGGCAGGGGATCAAAGGAAAAAAGGAAATATCTAGAAATTAATTAGGGGTTCAAAATAAATCCATCAAAGGAAACTTTTATTGTTCACAGAGGATGACATGTGGGACCGACCTGCCAACATCGTCCTCATCGTTTCAAAGGGGGCAGGAGATCAAAAGAAAAAGGCAAATATCCAGAAATTAGGGGTAAAAAATAACTCCAAGAAAGGAAACTTTTATTGTTCGTAGAGGATGACATGCGGGACCCATGAGCCAGCAGCTTACTCAATGTTTCAAAGGCGGCATGAGATCGAAAGAAAAAGGCAAGTGACAAAATATCAGGAGCCAAAGATAATCCAAGAAAAAAACTTTATTGTACATAGAGGATGACATGCGGGTCCCAATTAGCAGCAGCGGTCTCAACGTTTCAAATGCGGCTTGAGATCAAAAGAAAAAGAAAGTTGATTGTACATAGAGGATGACATGTGGGTCTCATGAGTCAGCAGCTTACTCAACGTTTCCAAGGCGGCAGGGGATCAAAAGAAAAAGGAAATAGCCAAAAATCAGAGGGTGAAAAAAACCAGGAAAATAAACTTTTATAGCACATAGAGGATGACATGCGGGTCCCATGAGCCAGCAGGTTCCTCAATGTTTCAAACGTGGCATGAGATCGAAAGAAAAAGGCAAGTGACCAAATATCAGGAGCCAAAAATAATTCAAGAAAAGGAACTTGATTGTACATAGAGGATGACATGCGGGTCCCATTTAGCAGCAGCGGTATCACCGTTTGAGAGGCTGCACGGGATCGAAAGAAAAAGGCAAGTGACCAAATATGAGGTTCCAAAAAAAATCCAAGAAAAGAAAGTTTTATAGTACATAGAGGATGACATGCGGGTCCCATGATCCTGCAGGTTCCTCAACGTTTCAAACGTGGCATGAGATCGAAAGAAAAAGGCAAGTGACCAAATATGAGGAGCCAAAAATAATTCAAGAAAAGAAAGATTTATAGTACATAGAGGATGACATGCGGGTCCTATGATCCTGTAGGTTCCTTAACATTTCAAACGTGGCATGAGATCGAAAGAAAAAGGCAAGTGACCAAATATCAGGAGCCAAAAATAATTCAAGAAAAGAAACTTGATTGTACATAGAGGATGACATGCGGGTCCCAATTAGCAGCAGCGGTATCACCGTTTGAGAAGTGGCAGGGGATCGAAAGAAAAAGGCAAGTGACCAAATATGAGGTGCCAAAAAAATCCAAGAAAAGAATGTTTTATAGTATATAGAGGATGACATGCGGGTCCCATTTGGAGCAGCGGTCTCAACGTTTCCAAGGCGGCACAGAACCAAAAAAAATGAAGTTGCCAGAAATCAGGGGGTGAAAAAAATCCAAGAAGAAAGATTTCAATTGGGCTGCATCTGGACATCTGGGCCTTCGAACTATCCTGCTTGGCCTTTTGACTCGTACAATTTCAGCCCACTCCAAAACAGGAAAGTTCGGAATTTTCTAAAAAAAACAGGAAAGTCCTATGCTTCGCAAAAACAAAAAAAATAAAGGAGATTCAACATATAAGTTTGTTTATGTAAAAATGAAGATTTAATTTATCCGTTTGAAATAGCTCAGAGCGCAATACACTGTTTATTGTCTGCAAAATAATCAAGATATCACATGTTTCTTGTACGGGGAGGCTGACATCGGGGACCCATGAGCCAGCAGCGTCGTCAACGTTTTAAAGACGGCAGAGCATGGAAAGAAAAAATAAACCAAAAATATGTTGGTAAACAATCCAAGAAAAGAAACATTTTCGTTCTAAGAGGATGACATGCGGGACCCATGAGGCAGCAGCATCCTCAGCGTTTATTGTTCATAGAGGCTGACATGTTGGACCCGTGAGCCAGCAGCGTCCTCAACGTTTTAAAGGCGGCAGGAGATCGAAAGAAAAAATTAGCCAAAAATCATTTGGTAAACAAAATCCAAGAAAAGAAACATTTACCGTTCTGAGAGGATGACAAGCGGGACCCATGAGGCAGCAGCATCCTCAACGATTCCAAGGCGGCAGGGGATCAAAGAAAAGAAAAAAAATATCCCGAAATTAATTAGGGGTTCAAAATAAATCCATCAAAGGAAACTTTTATTGTTCACAGAGGATGACATGTGGGACCGACCTGCCAACAGCGTCCTCATCGTTTCAAAGGGGGCAGGAGATCAAAATAAAAAGGCAAATAGCCAGAAATTAGGGGTAAAAAATAACTCCAAAAAAGGAAACTTTTATTGTTCGTAGAGGATGACATGCGGGACCCATGAACCAGCAGCTTACTCAACGTTTCAAAGGCGGCATGAGATCGAAAGAAAAAGGCACGTGACAAAATATCAGGAGCCAAAGATAATCCAAGAAAAAAACTTTATAGTACATAGAGGATGACATGCGGGTCCCAATTAGCAGCAGCGGTCTCAACGTTTCAAATGCGGCTTGAGATCAAAAGAAAAAGAAAGTTGATTGTACATAGAGGATGACATGCGGGTCCCATGAGTTAGCAGCTTACTCAACGTTTCCAAGGCGGCACGGGATCAAAAGAAAAAATCCAAGAAAAAACTTTTATAGTACATAGAGGATGACATGCGGGTCCCATGAGCCAGCAGGTTCCCCAACGTTTTCAAAGGCGGCATGAGATCGAAAGAAAAAGGCAAGTGACCAAAAATCAGAGGGTGGAAAATAATGCAAGAAAAGAAACTTTTATTGTACATACAGGATGACATGCGGGTCCCATTTTGCAGCAGCGGTCCCAACGTTTCAAATGCGACTTGAGATCAAAAGAAAAAGAAAGTAGCAAGAAATTAGGGGGTCAAAAAAATCCAAGAAAAGAAAGTTGATGGACATAGAGGATGACATGCGGGTCCCATGAGCCAGCAGGTTCCTCAACGTTTCAAACGTGGCATGAGATCGAAAGAAAAAGGCAAGTGACCAAATATCAGGATTCAAAAATAATTCAAGAAAAGAAACTTGATTGTACATAGAGGCTGACATGTGGGACCTATGAGCCAGCAGAGTCCTCAACGTTTCAAAGGCGGCAGGGGATCAAAAGAAAAAGGAAATAGCCAAAAATCAGAGGGTGAAAAAAACCAAGAAAATGAACTTTTATAGTACATAGAGGATGACATGCGGGTCCCATGAGCCTGCAGGTTCCTCAACATTTCAAACGTGGCATGAGATCGAAAGAAAAAGGTAAGTGACCAAATATGAGGTGCCAAAAAAATCCAAGAAAAGAAAGTTTTATAGTACATAGAGGATGACATGCGGGTCCCATTTAGCAGCAGCGGTATCACCGTTTGAGAGGCGGCAGGGGATCGAAAGAAAAAGGCAAGTGACCAAGTTTGAGGTGCCAAAAAAAACTCCAAGAAAAGAAAGTTTTATAGTACATAGAGGGTGACATGCGGGTCCCATTTAGCAGCAGCGGTATCACCGTTTGAGAGGCGGCAGGGGATCGAAAGAAAAAGGCAAGTGACCAAATTTTAGGTGCCAAAAAAAACTCCAAGAAAAAAAAGTTTTATAGTACATAGAGGATGACATGCGGGTCCCATTTAGCAGCAGCGGTATCACCGTTTGAGAGGCGGCAGGGGATCGAAAGAAAAAGGCAAGTGACCAAATTTGAGGTGCCAAAAAAATCCAAGAAAAGAAAGTTTTATAGTACATAAAGGATGACATGCGGGTCCCATTTAGCAGCAGCGGTATCACCGTTTGAGAGGCGGTAGGGGATCGAAAGAAAAAGGCAAGTGACCAAATTTGAGGTGCAAAAAAAACTCCAAGAAAAGAAAGTTTTATAGTACATAGAGGATGACATGCGGGTCCCATTTAGCAGCAGCGGTCTCAACGTTTCCAAGGCGGCAAGGGATCAAAAGAAAAAGGAAGTAGCCAGAAATCAGGGGGTCAAAAAAATCCAAGAATATAAAGAATTTTGGTTCATAGAGGATGACATGCGGGACCCATGATCCTGCATTGTAAACGGCTCGATCGGAGAGCGTTGAACGAGATGGCGCGATCGAGAAAAAAAACAATGCTAGAGAGGCTGCCATCTGGGCCCTACATCCCTCGGCGGTGCGGATTTGCGTTGACTCGGCCGGCGAACCCGAGAATTCGAGATGCACCACGTCCCGGGCCACCATACGCAACGTTTTGGCCGGTTTCATCGGGCTAGGTGGCCTCAAAAACAAGAAAAAAAAACATTTTGACATGCACAACAGATACACCCAAAATCGTCGGCCATGGTACACCAGCAACCACGGCGCGACTTCAACTACGTCAGCTGATGAGGTCTAAGACCCCGTGTGTGGCCCGATCTCGCGGATTGACTTCGAAACCAAGAGGGGAGATGGGAAAACGCGAGGAACACGAAGAACACGACGAACACGAGGAACTCCGAGACTCACGCACGCACACCAACCCGATACACCCGATACTTACCCCCGTGGCTCGATGGACCACGCCAATAGAATCACCCGGAAGAGGCACGCGGCAGAATTCCCGGTGAGAGATTGGTGTTGGAGAAAAGAGATTGGTGAGGGAGAGAGAGTAGCTTGTACTAGAATCTCACTCAACAATATCCAAATCAACAACAAGGATGGCCTTGATTACAGAGGGATGATACCCAAGGGAGACTAAGCTCAAAGGTAGGTTTGAGTTCAAAACAAGTCTAAAGAGGTCTAGGGGCGTCCTGGGGCTTATATAGTCTTACAAGGCGTCATGGGCCGAAAAGGTACAAGTGAAACGGTTCGGGCCGAAATAGATGACTTAAGTCGTGCAGGCCGGTCAGGGGGCCGGTCAGACCGGCCCTGTGACCGGGCAGGCCGGTTTCAGACCGGGCCTGGGACCGGGCGGTGACCGGACGAGGCTCCGAGTCCCCTGGATGGCGCCCGGATGTCACGAGCGCAAATCCCGGTTTCGGACCGGGTGGCCCGGTCAGGAGGCCGGTCAGACCGGGCTGTGGACCGGGTGACCCGGTCAGGAGGCCGGTCAGACCGGGTTCTGGACCGGCCGGCCATCTTCTCTTCCTTGCGCTCTTCGGGCGACTTCCGGTCCAGCTCCAGGTCCATCTTCGCGTCCAGCTGCTCCTCTCCTCCTCTTGACCATGGTGTGTCCTCCTCTTCGTGCTCTTGATGCTCCTTGTACCTAATGACACATAACACGTCGGCATGAGGTAGCAATCCATCCAAAGGGGTACCAAGATCAAGGGTGGTAAGGAGCGAGTTCACCTCATCATGGAGAGCCTTGACTCGGGCTCGTGTCATCGGTCCACTTGGGGGACTTGTTGGTCTTGGTGTGGAGGTGACCGAAGGCCACCCCGCATCATCTCCCCCCCCCCCTTGGGAAAGAGTCGTCCTCGACTCTTGTTCCTCCTCATCTTCATGATATGGCGACAAGTCCGCAACGTTGAAGGTGTTGCTCACCAAGTACTTGGAGGTGGGGATGTCGATGACGTAAGCGTTGTTGTTGATGCGTTTGAGGACCTTGAAAGGGCCATCTCCTCTTGGCTTGAGCTTGGAGTTGCGCTCACGAGGGAACCTTTCCTTCCGGAGGTGGATCCAAACGAGGTCTCCTTCTTGAAATATCCTTTCCTTCTTCTTGGCGTTGAGGCGGGTAGCTTGACGAAGCACATGTTCTTGAATGGTTGCTCTTGTTTCTTCATGAAGTTTCTTTACGTCGGCGGCGCGCTTGGCGAAGTCCATGTTCGTCCGCTCATGAAGGGGAAGTGGTAGTATGTCGAGTGCCGTGAGCGGCTCAAACCCGTAGACGACCATGAAGGGACTCCTTGATGTAGTCGAGTGCTTGGCGCGGTTGTAGGCGAACTCCCATGACTTCAAGTTCTTCTTCACGAGGATGCGTAGGAGGGTGGAGAGGCTTCGATTGACCACTTCCGTTTGGCCGTCCGTTTGCGGGTGCGTGGATGATGAAAATAAGAGCTTCACTCCAAACTTTGCCATGAGCGTCTTCCAAAGATAACTCATGAACTTGACGTCTCGATCGGACACAATGCTTTGCGGTACTCCATGTAGGCGAACAATTTCCCTGAAAAACAATGAAGCAATGTGTGAAGCATCGTCGCTCTTATGGCAAGGTATGAAATGAGCCATCTTAGAGAATCTATCCACTACCACGAATATAGAATCATGACCATGCTTAGTGCGAGGCAAGCCTACAACGAAATCCATGCTAATATCGGTCCATGGTGCATAAGGAATAGGCAAAGGCGTGTAAAGACCATAAGGGTTGGAGGTAGACTTAGCTTGTAAGCATGTGGTGCACCGGCGGCAAAGGCGTTCGACGTCGCGGTACATTCTTGGCCAATAGTAGTGTGTTGAGAGCATGGCATATGTCTTCTCTCGACCAAAGTGTCCCATAAGACCACCTCCATGTGACTCTTGCAAAAGCAATTTGCGAAGCGAAGACTCGGGAATGCAAATCTTGTTAGCTTTGAACAAGTAGCCATCATGCAAATAGAAATCATCCACTCCTCGCTCAACGGAGCATTTCTCAAAAATGGGAGCAAAGAAAGAATCGGAAGGATAGAGTTCTTTGATCTCTTCAAGTCCCAAAACATGAAAATCCAAACGAGTTAGCAAAAGGGTGTTTTTGCGGGAAAGAGCATCCGCCACAACATTGTCCTTGCCCTTCTTGTATTTGATCACATATGGGAAGGACTCAATGAACTCGACCCATTTTGCGTGTCGTTTGTTCAAGTTGTGTTGGCTTTTCAAATATTTCAAGGACTCATGGTCGGAATGAATGATAAACTCTTTTGGCCAAAGATAGTGTTGCCAAACTTTAAGAACACAAAGCAAAGCGTAGAGCTCCTTGTCATATATAGGATAGTTGAGGCGTGCGCCATCTAACTTCTCACTATAGTATGCCACGGGTTTGCCCTCTTGCATAAGAACACCACCAATACCAAGCCCACTTGCATCACATTCAATCTCAAAAGTTTTTGCAAAATTTGGAAGAACAAGAAGTGGAGCTTCGGTAAGGCGTTTCTTCAACTCATCAAAAGCATTTTGTTGGGCCTTGCCCCAAACAAACGGAACATTCTTCTTGGTAAGCTCATTCAAAGGGCAAGCAATGGTGCTAAAGTCTTTCACAAAGCGGCGGTAAAACCCGGCAAGTCCATGGAAGCTTCGGACTTGACCAACATTTGTAGGAGTAGGCCAATTGTGGATGGCCTCTACCTTGGAAGAATCAACTTCAATCCCATTAGCGGAAACCACGAAACCAAGAAAAACCAATTTGTTTTGAGCAAATGTGCATTTAGGGAGGTTAGCATAAAGCTTTTCATGTCGTAAGATGCACAAGACTTCTCTCACATGTTGCACATGGTCCTCGAGGTTTTTGCTATAAATAAGAATATCATCGAAGTAGACAACCACGCTCTTGCCAATGAGAGGATGCAAGATGTGATTCATGAGGCGCATGAAAGTTGATGGAGCATTAGAAAGGCCGAAAGGCATAACGAGCCATTCATAGAGACCGAGTTTGGTCTTGAATGCCGTTTTCCATTCATCACCAATAGCCATGCGGATTTGATGGTAACCACTACGCAAATCGACTTTAGAGAAAATCGTGGCACCACTAAGTTCATCAAGCATGTCATCTAAACGCGGAATGGGATGGCGGTAACGGACGGTAATGGCATTGATGGGGCGACAATCCATACACATCCGTTGCGTCTCATCCGGTTTAGGCACAAGAATCACGGGAACCGCACAAGGGCTAAGGCTTTCGCGTACGTACCCTTTGGCGAGGAGATCTTGAATTTGGCGGTTGATCTCCTTAGTCTCTTCGGGGTTGGTGCGGTAGGCGGCACGGTTTGGAAGCGGAGCGCCGGGTATGAGGTCGATGCGGTGTTCTATGCCTCGGAGTGGTGGTAGTCCATGAGGGAGCTCGTCGGGGAAGACATCTTGAAATTCCTGCAAAAGAGACAACCAAGACGGAGGAATGTTGGTTAAGTCGTTAGTCGCCGACGAGGGTCCCTTGCATATGAGCACATAGTGCAATATGGTGGATGGGTTCTCTTGGAGCTCTCTCCACTCACTCTTGGTGGCTAGAAGGACACTCTTGGACTCACTCATGTATGGCTTGTGGCGCTCACTATCTTTGTGGTGGGTCGCTCCCTCTCCTCTCATCTCACTATGGTGGGTGCGGAGTTGTGCCCTCGCTAAAGCCTTCGCATTATCCGCGATGATTTGGCTAGGAGTCATCGGGCGCAACTCGAACTTCTTGTCGTTGACCTTGAAGGTGTATGTGTTGGAGAGTCCATCATGTATAGCCTTCTTGTCATATTGCCAAGGGCGGCCAAGCAACATGTGGCACACCGTCATGGGTACCACGTCACACTCGATGGTGTCCTCATAAGGGCCGATCTTGAAGTTGACGGTGACGGTATGTTGTATCTTGACGTTGCCCTTGTCACTCAACCATTGGATATGGTAAGGGTGAGGATGCTTGCGGAGAGTGAGGTTGAGCTTCTAACACAACTCGGTGCTCGCAAGGTTATGGCAACTTCCACCATCTATGATGACCTTGATCGACTTGCCACCAATTCCGGCACGGGTTTGGAAGATGTTGCACCGTTGTTCTTCCGTAGCATGAGGTTGTGTGGTTAGCACCCTTGTGACCACAAGTGAGGGACTTGGGTCATGCTCACATAAGAAAGGATCTTCTCCACTATCTTGCTCATAAGCTTCTTCACTTTCCACGCCGGCTTGCACAAGGGCTTCATATTCATCCTCATCAAGAGTCTCAATGTCACCATTCTCCATAGTGATCATGACCTTGGTGTTCTTGCACTCAAACGATTTGTGACCTTGGGTGCCACACTTGAAACAAGTGACACTAGAGGGTCCCGTGGATGCCTTAGAGGAGGCGGTGGAGGAGACCGTTTGCTTCATGCGACTTTGGATAGTCGGTTTCTTGGAAGGTGTAGAAGAGGCGTCGGCCTTGGCACTTGTAGCATAAGGAGTTGATGTAGTAGGAGGAGTCGATGTAGCGAGCTTGGAGGAGAAATAAGTCTTGGCCTTGGAGTACTTGATGTCCTCAATCACTTGGCGCTCGGCCTTCGATGCTTGGTGGACCAACTCAACCATGTTGGAGTAGGGTTGGAACTCGACGATCCTCTTGATGGGGTAAGTAAGGCCATTGAAGAAGCGAGCAATGGTTTGTTCCTCGGACTCTTGGATGTTGGCTCGCATCATAGTGAGCTCCATCTCCTTGTAGAACTCCTCAACGGTCTTGGTGCCTTGCTTCAACTTTTGGAGCTTGTTGAAGAGGTCGGTCATGTAGTGCGCGGGAACAAAGCGAGCATGCATCTCTTTCTTCATGTCTTCCCAAGTGTCAATAGGAGGTTCACCCTTTTCTTCTCGAAGAGTGAGGACTTGCTCCCACCAAGTGTTGGCGTAGTCTTCAAACTCGAGTGATGCCATAGCCACTTTCTTGGCACCGGAGTAGTTGTGGATGCGGAAAATCTTGTCCACCTTGAGTGCCCATGAGAGGTAGGCTTCGGCGTCGTCTTCACCTTTGAACTTGGGCATGTTGAACTTGAGTTTGCCATACATGTTCTCTTCATCCTCCAAGTTTCTTCTACGAGGAGGGGCAACTTCATCTCTTGCGGCTTGAGGTGGAATAGGAGGTCTTCTACGGCCAACCATAGCATTGGGTTGGCGTTGAAGATGAACGCTTGCTTCACTTGGTTCACGGTGAGGATGTGGTTGAAGATCTTGTCGCGGTTGAGGACGATGCTCAATGTTGGGTCTCTCATCTTGATCATGGTGTAGTTCTCCTCGTCCACGTTGGTCATGGCGAGGGTGGCGACGGAGATCTCGCCAAGGTGGATCTTGAGGATCTTGGTCTTGGGGATGGCCATCACGCCCATGGTAGGCATGGCGATCCGCTTGGTGACGATCTTGGTGAAGGACTTGGTCTTGTGGAGGACGCTCATGTGGACGAGCATGGCGATGTATTTCTCCACGCCTAGAGTTGGAGCGGGAGTCTTCATGACGAGCTTGTGGGCGATGAGGTCGATGATGGTCTTCATGCCTTGAAGAGGAGCTTGAGGACGAAAGGCCACCATGAGAATAGTAATCTTGTGGCGAGCTTGATGAAGAGGAAGTAGAGCGGTGTCGACGATGATGACCCAAGTTGGTGATGGTGCGCTCGAGGCTATCCATGCGCCGCTCCATGTTGGCATCATTAGCCGCCATTTGGCCATTCAAGTTGTCCGTAGCTTCACGAAGAAGAGCCAAGTCTTGGTTCACGGCGGAGAAGTTGTGAGCCACCTCATCGTATTGCTCATCGATGCGGGTCTCGAAGAGTGTGAGTTGCTCCTTGAACTCTTGTCGTTGCGTCCATAGGTTGTGTTGAGTAGCCAACCTCTCGGTGTTGCGGAGGATCTCTTCATCCCTATTGGTATCTCCGTTCCTATCCATGATGCAAAGACAAGAACTATGTTGTGTATGTTAGTGGAAGGAGACTACCTCGCACTCTTACCAAGGTAAGATAGTATTGAGGCAATCCACCAAACCGAAAGCAAGATCAAGTGTATCAGGAACACACGCAAAACCACACGCAAAAGCTAGCAAATATGGTGTTAGGCGAGTGTTGTGGAAAGCCAAAAGACAAATTCAAGATCGAGTATGTTGTTAAAAGTGGGTGAGGTCCAAAAATCCAAATGTCAATGTGAAGATCACTATAAACACGGAAAAAGTTGTGGAACACACACACGAGATAAACGGGGTTAGTGCAACCAAAAGTGAGCGGAAAGTGTATGTATAAGTGCTCGGTGTCACACTAACACAAGGAGAGCCAAAGCTTTGGTTGCAAAGGAAGAGACAACAAGATTCACACGCGGCCTCTCTTCTCCTATCTCTCTTTGCTTAAAAGCTTTTTCTCTTTTGTATATGGCGGCACTTGGACACTTTGTATGTATGGGCGTATGGATGTATGGATGTATGGATGTATGGTGCTACTCGCACTCTTTTTGTGTTTTTGGGGCTTTTTGACGCACTATGTTAGCGTTAGCCTCGCTTTTGCTATCTTGCCACACGAGTGTTTGCTTGGGTGCCTTACTCAACGCGACACACACACCTCACAATGCGGGGCCACGTGCAATGTCTCGCAACACTAGACAAGCAATGCTCGATGGGATAGATCGCAAAAGGAAGAGGGGTTACAAGGTGAAAGCTGCAAGTTATACCTGCGATGATGGTGGTGGTGGTGGTGGTGGTGGAGATCGCCGGAAGACGAGGTCGAAGGAGGGGGCATTGCTGTGCCCGGTCTGGGGCCCGGTTGGACCGGCTCCTGGACCGGCCTGGCCGGTTGCACGCCCGGTTGACCGGATTCTGGGCCGGCTCGGCCGGTCTGCAGCCCGGTTGACCGGAGCTCAACCGGATCGCGCGATTTCTCTCTCCTGTTCTTCCCCAAACCAAATCCAAATCGACCAAAACGAAGGGAAACGATGGAATTGGAGGCTAAAAGTTGGGGAAATAGTAGATCAAGCACAACAACACCAGATCCACGGACCAAAACCACTCAAAACGCAACCAAATCACAGATCGGTCAAAAGGCAATTTAGGGCTATTTTTGGGGATTTTTTGGAAAATTTTCTAGGAACGAAATCGGGTGGGTGGGAGGTCATATCCGCGGTAACCAAGAGCTGCTGATACCATATGATGAGGTCTAAGATCCCGTGTGTGGCCCGATCTCGCGGATTGACTTCGAAACCAAGAGGGGAGATGGGAAAACGCGAGGAACACGAAGAACACGACGAACATGAGGAACTCCGAGACTCACGCACGCACACCAACCCGATACACCCGATACTTACCCCCGTGGCTCGATGGACCACGCCAATAGAATCACCCGGAAGAGGCACGCGGCAGAATTCTCGGTGAGAGATTGGTGTTGGAGAAAAGAGATTGGTGAGGGAGAGAGAGTAGCTTGTACTAGAATCTCACTCAACAATATCCAAATCAACAACAAGGATGGCCTTGATTACAGAGGGATGATACCCAAGGGAGACTAAGCTCAAAGGTAGGTTTGAGTTCAAAACAAGTCTAAAGAGGTCTAGGGGCGTCCTGGGGCTTATATAGTCTTACAAGGCGTCATGGGCCGAAAAGGTACAAGTGAAACGGTTCGGGCCGAAATAGATGACTTAAGTCGTGCAGGCCGGTCAGGGGGCCGGTCAGACCGGCCCTGTGACCGGGCAGGCCGGTTTCAGACCGGGCCTGGGACCGGGCGGTGACCGGACGAGGCTCCGAGTCCCCTGGATGGCGCCCGGATGTCACGAGCGCAAATCCCGGTTTCGGACCGGGTGGCCCGGTCAGGAGGCCGGTCAGACCGGGCTGTGGACCGGGTGACCCGGTCAGGAGGCCGGTCAGACCGGGTTCTGGACCGGCAGGCCATCTTCTCTTCCTTGCGCTCTTCGGGCGACTTCCGGTCCAGCTCCAGGTCCATCTTCGCGTCCAGCTGCTCCTCTCCTCCTCTTGACCATGGTGTGTCCTCCTCTTCGTGCTCTTGATGCTCCTTGTACCTAATGACACATAACACGTCGGCATGAGGTAGCAATCCATCCAAAGGGGTACCAAGATCAAGGGTGGTAAGGAGCGAGTTCACCTCATCATGGAGAGCCTTGACTCGGGCTCGTGTCATCGGTCCACTTGGGGGACTTGTTGGTCTTGGTGTGGAGGTGACCGAAGGCCACCCCGCATCATCAGCCATGGTAACTTTTCTTGTAGTGGTTTGTGTGATGATGCTTAACATCTAAAACCCTAACTTGATCCTTTGAAGATCACAAAGCAACTCAAAAAGAAAGAAAATAAAGAAAATGGAAAATTCACAAATCCCTCACATATGGTTTATGCCATTTTTGAAAATCTTCAACCTAGACCATTTTGGCTTGCACCATTAGTTGGATAATGTTACTAAACACTTATAAACACTTTTGGAATCAAAGAAACTCAAATCAAATCAAATTTGAAATCAAATTGTGCTCGCATGCACTAATGGTCGAATCTGCCATTTTTAACCTGATGCCTACTTTGAGCCTCTGTATTAAGAGATTTTCAAACCAAACAATACCAACCCTTTGCACCTCATCCAAGACCACATCAAGGTGAACAACTTTGGTAAAGCACACCCCTGCAAATTTTGCTAGATTCAAAACTATGCTCAAGCAAAGTTTGAACATTTTAACAGAGTCTAGTTAGTGTCAAATTTGAAACTTCACAAATCAATTTAATTTTGAACACCACCACCACTATTGTGTGTCTATGATCACAGGAAACAACTCCATCAAGTTTCATTCAAAATGTTCAAATTTCAATTCATGCGGCCATTATAGCAAACACTTGGTGAGCAAGATCAAATCAAATCCAAAATCACTATTCCAAATAGTGATTGGCCCAATTTCTGAAACCAACTTGTTCAAACATTGTCCCCTGGTTCCCTCCAACATTTTGCCCTATATTGCCAACCCTAGAGCTAGGCTAACCTAGCCATGCCAATGGCATGCCGGCCATGCTCACAATGCTCTTACTCCCTCTCACTTCTCTCCCCTCCAAACCTGGCCACCATGTCCCACAACACCCCCTTGGTCCCCTGAACGTGCTGGTACCCGCCATTGCCGGAGAGGAGCCACACATCGACCAGACAAGGACGCGCCCACGATGCCCAGGGTTGCCAAAGTGTGCACGGCCACGTCGACGCGTGCACACCGGAGCGCGCCAGCGCGCCGTGTCGCGCAGCTGCTCCAGGCCTCGCCTGGACCCCTCTTCTGCCCTGCGACGCACCACTGTACCAGGAACATCGCGGACACCTCCTTGTCGCCGACCCACGCCCGCCATCGCCGGAGACGAAAACGAATCCCGGCGCGGCCGCGCAGATGCTCGCACGCTCCCGACAAAGTTTGGCACCGCCCAGCCTCGCCGTTGCCGCCAAGGAGGACCGCCTGGACACGCTGAACAGCGCCGCGCCCTCGCCTAGCTCGCTAGCTCGCCGTGACTCCCGCGCCATGGTCAACTTAGGCACAGCCCATGGCCTCGCTCCGCCATTATAAAAGGAGAGCTCCCCTCGCTTCATTCTCCACACCACCTCACTCCCCTCATCTCCCTCAACCTCCTCGACCACCTCCCCTTCTCGATTAGCCACCAGCATCGCCCAATTTCACCGTCGGAGCCCGCCAGTACCCGCAGGTCATCGCCGTCGATTGGAGCCACCTCGAGCGGAGCCACGTGTACCTGGAGCCTCGTCGTCCACGCCAACGTCGCTGCGCACATCGCCGTCGACAGCCGGAGCTCCGGTGCGCTCGCCAACCCTCGACCCTCGCCGCCAGTAAGCTCCTCTCTCGCCGGAGACGACGACGTCTCTGCGCAGCTCGATCCCGTTCTAATCCAACGGTCCACGCCTTGTGTACCGTTTCGCTCGTGTAAGACTCGCTGACAGGTAGAGCCCACCTGTCAGGCAGCCCACGCGTGCTAGACGCGTGGTGGGCTGGCCTACTCGCGTTTAAACTGTTTCGGCCCATTTCTTTTCCTGCGATGGCCCACGAATTCAAATTCGTTTGAATGGATTTAAATCAAATTGCTTACTGGTTCCATTTTCAAAATTTAATAGAATCAATTTGGCTAAACCAAATTTTATGAATTTCATATGGTTGGAAAGCTAGAGAAAAGATCTATCCAACCCCACTAGTCTCATCATGAGATTATTTGTAGAATT
The DNA here is from genome assembly GCF_019359855.2 of Lolium perenne. Lineage (NCBI taxonomy): Eukaryota > Viridiplantae > Streptophyta > Magnoliopsida > Poales > Poaceae > Lolium > Lolium perenne. The sequence goes on from NC_067246.2 coordinate 168,207,012, forward strand.
AATGTGACAAATATAACAAGGCATGGCCTTTTCAAACTTCAAACATTATTTAAAAATCAACCAAAAATGCTTTTAAGTTGATTCCAACTCTCATAAATCTCATTTCACATACTCTACATGTTTCTGTAAAAATATCACATGGTTACTTTGTGTGATCATGGTTTAGATTGAATAATGGCTTTATGGCTATTTCTAGTACTTTGATATTGTCCAAAACTATTATTTAAATTTATGAGAGGTTTGCCCTCATTTAATTCTTGTCTCAAGTAACTCGACATGAATTAGTGACCATGGTCTACCTCATCTCATGTTGAGTTACTTGATGATGTTAAATCATGATAAAAGTAGTGATAAATTGCATGAGGTACTTTACCTCATTTAAATCATTTTCCCCCAAATGATAATGAGGAATGGTTGACCTTGGTCAACATGGATTCATGCATGATTTGATGGAGGAAATTAAATCTTAACAAGATTCAATGAGAGGAAATTATTTCCTCAAAGAACTAAAGAGAAGCACTACTTAATAATTGTAATGAGAGGAAGTTATTTTCTTAAAGTAAGAAAACAAATTCAACCCACATGTTATGTATGTGATGATGCTAGAATAGTTTGTGTGAACCCCTTTGTGTGTTTAGTCTAGCTCTTAAGCTTGTTTGGAGATTGTTACCTCGTATCCGTTTTTAGACGCTACTACCGAGGAGTACCAGGAGGAGGTCTACTTCCAGGAAGAAAAGGACCACTTTGATCAATACGCCAACCAAGGCAAACTAATATTCTTGCAAGTGCAAAGCTCTACTAGAGCAAGGCAACATTACTTTTACTTTATGTTCAAGGATCCAAACCCAAGTTTTTACCTTGCAAGCTTTTACTTTGTTTATCAAAGCTTCCTTTTATAGTTAACTTTGGTCTAAGTATAGAGTAGAGCAAGAGTATCAAACTTAGGCTAAAAGCTTTATAAGTTAAGTAGCACCCCTCATGACTAGTTGCTAGTGCTAACAAATAAAATTGACTACTCTAGATGGGAACTTGTGAAGTGAAATGATTTTGAAAACCTTGGAATGATGAGTCATTCTATTGAAAGATTTTGAAGGTGAATATGACTTATGAATGAATTGGTGATTTTGATAAAACTGATGGTTGGTTTGAAAGTGATACCTTTCCAATTTTTGAGTACCCCCACAATACCTGATTATGGGTAGGGCTTAACTGGAAGTTTATGCATCTTAGTATGGGTTCCCTCTGAACAAGCATCATAGGGGTTATGCCGAGGCTGCCTCCGTTAAAAGTGATATGATGTGAAATGAGGTGAATGTACGGACCAAGCACTGTGCAGTTCCCAGGCTGACGGTTGGTCTTCACTGGGAGGCCAAGCTCATGGGGAGAGGTACCTATACTAGGGTATGTAAGTGAAAGGTTATGGTTGATGATCCGCGTACTGAGTTACGATGACTCAGGGTTATCCCTGACGGATATAATCGAATGTTGTGGCACAAGTGTGCAACCTCTGCAGAGTGTAAACCTATTCGAATAGCCGTGTCCACGGTTACGGACGGTTGGAAAGGCCATACTGTTCCATTGTCAGATGTTTTGTTGAAAAGAAAGGATGAATTGAATGGTAACTTGACTTGAATCACAACTGAGTTGTGGGAATGACACTAATGTTCCCACTTGAGTTAGTTAGCATATGATGAGTCCTTTATGAAATGCTTGTGAACTAAAATTGGCTTTATGCAAATAAAACTAGAGCTTAGCACTCCCTTAGTCAAATTGATATTAATTACACTAGTATTAGTTTGTGAGTACTTTAAAGTACTCACGGCTGTGTCCCTGGCTATTCCAATGGCCAGACTATGTAGATGAATAACAGTACGAAGACGACGGCCAGCAGGACGTCTACGACAACTAGGAATCTTCTGAAGTCAAGCGTTGGCATGTGGATTAGATAGTCCACTTCTATTACGCTTCCGCTATGTATTGTGTTCGTTGATCATTAGATCAACTATTTGTGTAATATGGGATCATGTGATCTGAATTTGTAAGATGATTATGGTTTGTAATGAATGATGACTTATGATATCGACTGTTATGTCTCGCAACAACAATCTTCCTGGGATTGCGATGTATGGCATAATAGGCATCTGGACTTAAAAATCCGGGTGTTGACATGTGACCAGCCCCAAACCTATAGGATGGATAGGACAAACTCAATCGCTTCGATTGAGCTACCCCCCCACGTATTAGGTATCCCTAGATGCTTAGAGTGCCTTGTTTGGTGTGCTGATTGCTTGTAGTTCCCTAGTGTGCTGCCTTGAGTGTCTTTTATTTGTTTGTTGTTATGTGTTTCTAGTCTTTCGGCCTGAAAAATACTCTTAGTATGATAACCTAGCGTAGGAAGCCTCCCTAGAATGTTTTCACCCTCACCTACCTCGCCGATGTATTGCTAACTGCTAGTTAGTTGGATAGGTTAACGGAAGGCTCTAACTCTAACCCCGTTAGCAGTTGTTTTTTTTCAACCAACGGAAAAACTAACCCAGACCCCTCTATACGCTAACAACTTTCAAGATCTGCTGAAACATCTCTACTACGCCAAGAAAGCAGAAGCCCCTACCTTCAAGAGTGACTGCACCTCTGCGAGAAGACATACTAACTTGGTCTAACCCTAGAGTAATCATGCTAACCTCGAGAAGATCTTTTTGAAAACCACCCCCTAACACACCGTCTAACTAGATGAGAGAACATTAGCGTCAAAGCCAAGCTACATCACATGGTTCATCCGGTCCTCCTCAAGTGAAGCTCATGAAGATACCTCAAGACTGAAGATTAGGTGTAATTTACCCGCTCACTTCTCAGCCGGTATAAGTCAGCACCGACCCGTAAACTGAAGATTATCTTCGACACCTTTTGTTGCCGCTTCATATGGGTACCAACCACGTGTTTCATCAACTTACTAACTTACCATGCGTCCTATGGTTTTGTAAACACCATATTTACCTCTTGGAGCCATGGTCTACACGTCTCGCCTGAAGATTCTTCAACTAAATACGGAAGATCGATGACTCCTTCAGAAGCCTAGACAGAACCACAAGGGAGAAGCTTTGAGTTTTTCCGAAAGCCCGATGAAAAATCTTAAGGGTGGAAGACGACTTCGTCTTCCACTAAAAATTGGAGGTAACCCTAAAAATTCCAACCTTTCTAAAACACCGTTAGGATGCTCTAACTCTCCCAGTATTGTGAACCCCCTCTATAATCATTAAGAATCTACATATCTAACACCGTATAGGGTAGTCAACCTCTTCACAAAGCTGCCCTCGGCAAAAAAATCCGTTGTGTCTCTCGGAAGTTGAAGTTATGATCGTCTCAACAACTGCATGTCTATAGGAAGATGGAGTGTAACTTTAGTCGACTTATAAAACCTCCCTAGACCTACGCTTAGTAATCTCGGGACGAGATTATTTTAAGGGTGAAAGATCTGTCACACCCCAGCCTAGGACCAGCACAGTACCGTTGTTGAGCATACTTTCAATATTGCACTGCTGTTTTGACAATTGCTGTTTTCTACCATATTAGCCTTCCTACAACTCTACATATTGTCTCCACGTGCACTATGTCGACACCTGGTAATCTCTTTGGCAATCTTTGGAGACGCTGATCCTTGTTGGTTGTCGTATCACCTTCCTCCTGTTTGGTAAGACCTTGCAAGAGATTTGTATTTTGCTTGACTAATTGCGCGTGAACCACCATATTCCGTAGTTTGTAGGCACATACATTTGTGCTTTTTGTGTACTAACCATGTCAGGACCTACACCGGCCACTGTTGACCCGGCCAAGATGACGTCTGAGGAGTTACATGCTCACTTCACCCACCTTTTGGGCGGGCTTTCACGCGACGTCGATGCGCGCATTGGTGATGTTGATGGCAAACTCACCGACGCGCTGGACAAGCTGGATGGCCTCGAGACAACTTTCAACTCCAAGCTCGATGCCAAGTTCCAGGAGCTCTTGACTCGGTTGCCGCCACCTCGCGACAACGTGCGACGACGTGCCCGCCGCGTTCCTCATGCAGATGTGCCTGCGGGTACCGCTCCTGCTGTAGCAGCCGCACCTGACGCGCCTTCTCATGAAGGATATGAAAACTATGAAGGGGACGCTGACGTGGGCATTACCCTTCGAGTAACCGATATTGCCCTATCCTGTATTGACTAATTGGAGGCCCATGAAGACACTTGAAGGCAAGATGGGTCACCTGGGCGGCGCACCAGAAGAATCCTTGACGGGCAAGACAAGGAAGCAGCCGAACAAGGAAAGATTAGATTCAAAACTACTGTAAACCTAGTCGTACTCGGTTAGACCTCTTGACACCTGGCCTCCTATATAAAGGCCAGGAGAGGGGCTGCCGAGGGACACAATCAATCTTAGCAGCCTTAGCCACCAAAAATCTAGAGCTAGGTCGCCACATCGCTTAGCCACTCGACGAGATCTCAGCCGAACTATTCGGCACCCCATTGTAACCCATTATCTTCATAATCAAGAACAGACAGGCAGGACGTAAGGGTTTTACCTCATCGAGGGCCCCGAACCTGGGTAAATCGCTCTCCCCGCTTGTCTGTGAACCGATGTCTCGTGTCAGCTTGCAGGATTCCGTCAACCCCAAGCCCCAACCGGAGGGCATTGCCGAGGAGTACCCTCGACAATTGGCGCCGTCTGTGGGAAACCTGTCGGCACAAGATCGGACATCGGCGGAGCCCGTCATTTCATCAGCAGCTTCATCAACACCATCATCGCCTCATCTGGGAAGCCCGATTCGTTTTGGCTGCTATGAATTCACCCCGCACAGCGACTCGTCTCGCTCGACCTTCTCCGATCTGCAAGGCAACATGGAGATTACCTTCGGGAGCGTTGATACGTCTCCGACGTATCGATAATTTCTTATGTTCCATGCCACATTATTGATGTTATCTACATGTTTTATGCACACTTTATGTCATATTCGTGCATTTTCTGGAACTAACCTATTAACAAGATGCCGAAGTGCCAGTTGCTGTTTTCTGCTGTTTTTGGTTTCAGAAATCCTAGTAACGAAATATTCTCGGAATTGGACGAAATCAACGTCCATGGGCCTATTTTTCCACGAAGCTTCCAGAAGTCCGAAGACGAGACAAAGAGGGGCCACGAGGCATCCAGAGCATAGGGCGGCGCGGCCCCTGCCCTGGCCGCGCGGCCCTATGGTCTGGGCCCCTCGCGCCGCCTCTTGACCTACCCTTCCGCCTACTTAAAGCCTCCGTGACGAAACCCCCAGTACCGAGAGCCACGATACGGAAAACCTTCCAGAGACGCCGCCAACGCCGATCCCATCTCGGGGGATCCAGGAGATCGCCTCCGGCACCCTGCCGGAGAAGGGAATCATCTCCCGGAGGACTCTACGCCGCCATGGTCGCCTCCGGTGTGATGTGTGAGTAGTCTACCCCTGGACTATGGGTCCATAGCAGTAGCTAGATGGTTGTCTTCTCCCCATTGTGCTATCATTGTCGGATCTTGTGAGCTGCCTAACATGATCAAGATCATCTATCTGTAATTCTATATGTTGCGTTTGTTGGGATCCGATGAATAGAGAATACTTGTTATGTTGATTATCAAAGTTATATCTATGTGTTGTTTATGATCTTGCATGCTCTCCGTTACTAGTAGATGCTCTGGCCAAGTAGATGCTTGTAACTCCAAGAGGGAGTATTTATGCTCGATAGTGGGTTCATGCCTGCATTGACACTCGGGACAAAGGATGCAAAAGTTCTAAGGTTGTGTTGTGCTGTTGCCACTAGGGATAAAACATTGATGCTATGTCTAAGGATGTAGTTGTTGATTACATTACGCACCATACTTAATGCAATTGTCTGTTGCTTTGCAACTTAATACTGGAGGGGGTTCGGATGATAACCTGAAGGTGGACTTTTTAGGCATAGATGCAGTTGGATGGCGGTCTATGTACTTTGTCGTAATGCCCAATTAAATCTCACTATACTCATCATGATATGTATATGCATGGTCATGCTCTCTTTATTTGTCAATTGCCCAACTGTAATTTGTTCACCCAACATGCTGTTTGTCTTATGGGAGAGACACCTCCAGTGAACTGTGGACCCCGGTCCAATTCTCTTTACTGAAATACAATCTACTGCAATACTTGTTCTACTGTTTTCTGCAAACAATCATCTTCCACACAATACGGTTAATCCTTTGTTACAGCAAGCCGGTGAGATTGACAACCTCACTGTTTCGTTGGGACAAAGTACTTTGGTTGTGTTGTGCAGGTTCCACGTTGGCGCCGGAATCCCTGGTGTTGCGCCGCACTACATCCCGCCGCCATCAACCTTCGACGTGCTTCTTGACTCCTACTGGTTCGATAAACCTTGGTTTCTTACTGAGGGAAACTTGCTGCTGTACGCATCACACCTTCCACTTGGGGTTCCCAACGAGCGTGTGCTTTACGCGTCATCAAGCTAAATTTCTGGCGCCGTTGCCGGGGAGATCAAGACATGCTGCAAGGGGAGTCTCCACTTCTCAATCTCTTTACTTTGTTTTTGTCTTGCTTAGTTTTATTTACTACTTTGTTTGCTGCACTAAATCAAAATACAAAAAAATTAGTTGCTAGTTTTACTTTATTTGCTATCTTGTTTGCTATATCAAAAACACAAAAAAATTAGTTTACTTGCATTTACCTTACTTGATCCATCATGTTTCCTTTTAATTTTACCACAAAAGACATACCGGTAGGACGTGGGTCTATAGTTGGGAGAAATAATATAGAAGAATTTTTCAATCATGTTAGTACCATTGAAAATTTTGAAGATAGACACTTGGTAGACCTTGCGCCTACTTATGAAATTGCTGCTGCGCATTTAGTTCGCCTGTTGGTAACTAAATTTGTTAATCTTAATCCTATAATCCAACACATGTTTCTCACACTTGGTGATATGGAAGAAGGGGAAAAGAAAGATTTTGTTTTAGAAACCCTTCTTAGAGAATTTGGTGGTCTAGCGAGAGAGGCTAGAAAAGTCTTTGCTAAATTTAATATGCTTGGTTCTCATACTAATTTTGTTAGTCTCCTTGAAAATATGGACATGGAAAGAATAAGATACACCAATAATATTGATGATGGAGGGGAGATCAAAGCACCAATACCATGTAAACTCCTAGCTATGAATGATGCACTAGAAAATAACTATGCTTGGCTTGTTCCTGAAAATTTGTTTGATGAGAGTAGTGATGACCCACAAGTATAGGGGGTGTATCGTAGTATCTTTGATAAGTAAGAATGTCGATCCCAACGAGGAGCAGAAGGTGTTGACAAGCAGTTTCGATGAAGGATTCACTGTAAATGCTCACAGACAAGTATTCAGGGGGTTTTGATGTAACAGTTGAATAAAGTACGAGTATGTAAAGTGCGAGAGTAACAATTGCAGCGAGTGGCCCAATCCTTTTTAGCACAAAGGACAAGCCGATTTGTTTACTTATAATGACCAAACGTTCTCGAGGACACACGGGATTTTAGTCTAGTGCTTTCGCTACATACGGCTAAATAATCTTCATTGTTATGATAAGTGTTGTGTGGGTGAACCTATGCTAATGTACCGCCCTTCCTAGGACTAATACATACTTGTGATTATACCCCTTGCAAGCATCCGCAACTACAAGAAAGTAATTAAGAATAAATCTAACCACAGCCTTAAACTCTGAGATCCTGCGATCCCTCCTGCATCGATATACCAACGGGGGTTTAGGTTTCTGTCACTCCGGCAACCCCGCAATTAGCAAACGAATACAAGATGCATTCCCCTAGGCCCATAAATGGTGAAGTGTCATGTAGTCGACGTTCACATGACACCACTAGAAGAATAACACCACAACTTAAATATCACACCATTGAATATTACTCAACCATAATTCACTACTAACATTTAGACTTCACCCATGTCCTCAAGAACTAAACGAACTACTCACGAGACATCATATGGAACATGATCAGAGGTGATATGATGATGAATAACAATCTGAACATGAACTTGGTTCAATGGTTTCACTCAATAGCATCAACAACAAGTAGAGATCGATACCGGGAGAGTTTCCCCTATCAAACAATCAAGATCAAACCCAAATTGCTACCGCGGTGACGGTGTCCAGCGGTGATGACGGCGGTGATGATGGTGGAGATGATGATGATGGTGATGGCGATGATGTCCAGCTCGATGACGGTGACGATGGCGTCGATTTCCCCCTCCCGGAGGGAATTTCCCCGGAGGATTCCTGCCCGCCAGAGAGCTCTTTTCTCTCTGGTGTTCTCAGCCCCGCAGAGGCGGCTGTAACTCTTCCCGAGGTACCCTCTGTGGCTTAGGTTTTCGGGACGAAGGATTTCGCGAAGAAAAGGAGGCGAAAGGGGTCGTGGGCCCTCCACACCACATGGCGGCGTGGCCAGGGCCTGGGCCGCGCCGCCCTAGGGTGTGGGCCCACCCTGGCTCCTCCTGGCTCCTCCTTCTGGCTTCCTTCGTCATCTTGAAAAATAGGATTTTTGGTATAATTTCCTCCCACAGTTGATCTTCCGAAATATTGCGTTCTGACGGTGCTTTTTCCAGCAGAATCCTGGCTCCGGTGCTTGATCTCCCAATAATGATGAAACATGCAAAATTGATGAAATAACATAAGTATTGTGTCCCAATATGAAATATATCAATGAATAACAGCAAATTATGATATAAAATAGTGATGCAAATTGGACGTATCAACTGCCCCCAAGCTTAGACTTCGCTTGTCCCCAAGCGAAACTGAACTCGATAGACATGACCACATGTTTATGGAGTGAAGAGTCGATAAATAAAATATGGACAAGAAGCATCATATTCATTCACACAGGACATTATAGTAAACAACCTCTTATAACTCATATTGAAACAAGTATAAGGTAATCACAAGTAAAGGTGCATGAGAAATCATAATTGGTGATGGCAAACTTCGTTCTTGGTCAGAGAACATTTAACAGATTATATTTATCTCATTGAGCAACGCTCTCATGTTAAAGTTTATAAGGCACAACTTGCATACTCAATCATAATGGTCTTCTCATGATCATTGATAACTCGCAAAGCTATATTCATTCAGATAAAACTTGTACTAAACAAGGAAGAATAAAAGACATGATGTAGCAAATCACAATATAATGGTTTGATCACAACTACTCAAATGCTTGCTTGAGATGGAGAGAAATAGGTTTACTGACTCAACATAAAGTAAAAGACAGGCCCTTCGCAGAGGGAAGCAGGGATTAAATCATGTGCTAGAGCTTTTTCAGTTTTGCAATCATATAAAGAGAATAAAAGTAACATTTTGAGAGGTGTTTGTTGTTGTCAACGACTGGTAGCGGGTACTCTAACCCCCTTGCCAGACAACCTCCTAAGAGCGGCTCCCATATTATTTTCATTTTGTGTGGCACTCCTTCCAACCTTTCTTTCACAAACCATGGCTAACCGAATCCTCGGGTGCCTGCCAACAATCTCATACCATGAAGGAGTGCCTTTTTATTTTAGCTTTATTATGATGATGGCACTCCCCCCAACCTTTGCTTACACAAGCCATGGCTAACCGAATCCTTCGGGTGCCGTCCATCAATCACATACCATGGAGGAGTGTCTATTTAGTTTAATTAATTTGGGACTAGGAATCCCATTGCCAGCTCTTTTTGCAAAATTATTGGATAAGCGGATGAAGCCACTAGTCCATTGGTGGAAGTTGCCCAACAAGATTGCAAGATAAAACACCACATACTTCCTCATGAGCTATGAAACATTGACACAAATATGAGATACTAAATTTTGAATTGTTTAAAGGTAGCACATGAAGTATTTACTTGGAATGGCAGAAAATACCATGTAGTAGGTAGGTATGGTGGACACAAATGGCATAGGTTTGGGTTAAGGTTTGGATGCACGAGAAGTATTCCCTCTCGGTACAGGTCTTTGGCTAGCAAGGTTAATTAGCAAGCATAAGAGTCGAGGGAAACAAACAAATATACATATGATAGAAACAATCATGCATCTTCCTTGTAAGCACAAACAATTTTAACTTCAGAATAATAAGCTATGAGTTAACAAGAAAGACAATGAAACATTTACATGTATTTCTCTTTTCTATTTAAACCTCAAAGTGTTGTTGCTATTTACCAATGCTAAGTTTGCCAAAACCAAATAGATTTATTCAATGCTCCCAAAGTGATACCAATACTAACAACAAGGTGAATCATATAGTAGAGATTGCAAGCTAAAATAAGATGTGCAATATGTAAATGATAAGACTTCTCATTAATATTCCATAACGATAACTCACACCAAGGGATACATAGATAACCAACTAAAGGAGAGATACTTCCAAACGCAACCCATCTTATATGATAATTTCCCTACTCATGATATGACACTACTTGACAATAAAAAGTAAAAGGTAGTGATAATGTGATACCGCGGCACTCCCCCAAGCTTGGAACAAACCAAGGGGATGCCAATACCGATGATGAATTACTCCTGCGGCGATGGTGGTGATGAATTCCCGTCATCAAACTTCCAAGGAAGAGGCTCTCCATCAAGAAACGACATCTTGGTCTCGGGGATCCTGAAACTAGCAGCACGGCTTATGTATTTAAACCTGTTTTCATACTCACAGTTCTGATTCTGAAAATCATAGAGTTGTGCTTGGAGCTTGTTGGTGGTGTCGTGAAGTGAGAGGATGTCGCTCCAAAGCTTTGCAGTTTCCTTCTCATGTTCAGCAATGAGTTCAGACACAATCCTGTGGAAGATATCCACCTCACGCTCGGCCATCTTCTTGTACTTGAAAACCTCTTGTTCTAGCTTCTCCATCCTGTCTTCCAGGCTTCCTTCTCCTTTAGGACCCTGGACATCCTTGACTTGCAGTTCTCCTTCAACGAGCAGCAACTCCTTGGGGTGCATCCTCAGCTCCTCCATGTACAAGTTGCCAACATCCTTGCTGGAGCTGTCCTTCGGAGTTTCCGACGAAGACATGATGGCTCTAGATCCGAAGCAAATCCTGGCAAAAAACAGCTCGAAACAAAACACGTCGAGAACACGATATACGGACCTCCAGGGGTCCGGGGGATTATATAGCAAAAATTTTCTCGTCAAAAGGAAAGCACCAGATCGAACCAGAGTCGGAAAGGGGCGACGGGGCGGCCAGACCATAGGTCGGCGCGGGCCCAGGCTTGGCCGCGCCGGCCTATGGTGGCGCCCCCTCGTGCGTCCTTTCCACTCCGTTTCGAACTCGTAATTTCTCATATTTTCCAAAAACAGCAAAAATATTGTTCGGAAAGTAAATTGCGTACTTTTCATTACCAGTACTGTTACCTATTCAAAGTCGAGTTCTGGCGGACTGTCAATTTGCCCTTTGATGAAAGCTTCCGGTGTTTCCACTTGAATAATATCAACATCAACATTATAGGAATCACCTGAGATATAATGCTTGAGTCTTTGTCCATTCACCACTTGCGTAGCATTGCCTTGGAGAGAGCTAATTTTGATTGCTCCTGAACGATACACCTCCTCGACAACATATGGTCCTTCCCATTTCGAGAGTAATTTCCCTGCAAAGAATCTGAGACGAGACCGATACAATAGGACTTTATCCCCAATATTAAATTCTCTTTTGATAATCCTTCTATCATGCCATTTTTTAACTTTCTCTTTAAAGAGTTTAGCATTTTCATAAGCTTCACTTCTCCATTCATCTAGAGAACTTAATTGCAACAACCTCTTATCACCGGCAAGTTTAGGATCTTTATTTAATTCTCTAACAGCCCAATAAGCTTTGTGCTCTAGTTCTAAAGGTAAATGGCAAGCTTTCCCATAAACCATTTTATAAGGTGACATTCCCATGGGATTTTTATAAGCAGTTCTATAAGCCCAAAGTGCATCCTTCAATTTACTAGCCCAATTCTTTCTAGTTTTATTAACGGTCTTTCCCAAAATAGATTTAATCTCTCTATATGATAATTCTACTTGACCACTAGTTTGAGGATGATAAGCGGAAGCAATTCTATGATTAATACCATACTTAGCAAGAGTTTTTCTAAAACCTCCATGAATAAAATGAGAACCTCCATCAGTCATAATATATCTAGGTACTCCAAATCTAGGAAAAATAATATCTAAAAGCATTCTTAAAGAGGTCTCACCGTCAGCACTTTTTGTAGGTATAGCTTCCACCCATTTAGTAACATAATCAACAGCAACAAGTATATGAGTGTTACCTTCCGAAGACGGAAAAGGTCCCATGAAGTCAAATCCCCAACAATCAAACGGTTCAATAACAAGAGTATAATTCATAGGCATTTCATTGCGTCTGGAGATATTACCAACCCTTTGGCATTCATCACAAGATAGAATAAACTTTCTCGCATCCTTGAAGAGAGTTGGCCAATAAAAACCTGATTGTAGAACCTTTTGCGCGGTTCTTTCTCCGGCGTGATGTCCTCCATAAGCACTACCATGACATTTACTCAATATCTCCTGTTGTTCATATTCGGGGACACATCTTCGCATAATACCATCCACTCCTTCTTTATATAAGTGTGGGTCATCCCAGAAATAATGCCTCAAGTCATAAAAGAATTTCCTCCTTTGCTGAGCTGAAAAGGTTGGAGGCAAGTACTTGGAAACAATAAAGTTAGCATAATCAACATACCAAGGACTGTCTCGCGAGCTCACCTTTATTACAGCCAATTGTTCATTTGGAAAACTATCATTAACAGGAACAGGATCATAAGCAATATTTTCCAATCTAGACAAATTATCAGCAACAGGATTATCAGCACCTTTCCTATCTACAATATGTAAATCAAATTCTTGCAAAAGAAGTACCCATCTAATAAGCCTAGGCTTAGCATCTTTCTTTGTCATTAGGTATCTAATTGCAGCATGATCAGTATGAATAGTAACTTTTGAATCAACAATATAAGATCTAAATTTATCACAAGCAAAAACTACAGCTAATAATTCCTTTTCAGTTGTAGCATAATTTCTTTGAGCAGCATCAAGAGTTTTACTAGCATAATGAATAACATTCAGTTTTTTATCTACTCGCTGTCCAAGAACAGCGCCTACAAAGAAAATCACTAGCATCACACATAATTTCAAAGGGTAAATTCCAATCAGGAGGTTCAACTATAGGAGCAGTTGTTAAGGCTTTCTTAAGAGTTTCAAAAGCTTCCTTACAATCATCATCAAAAACAAATGGTACATCTTTTTGAAGAAGATTAGTAAGAGGCTTTGAAATCTTGGAGAAATCTTTAATAAATCTCCTATAAAACCTAGCATGACCAAGAACACTACGAATACCTTTAATGTCCCTCGGATAGGGCATCTTCTCAATTGCTTCAACTTTAGCTCTATCAACTTCAATACCTCTCTCAGAAATTTTATGTCCCAATACAATTCCTTCATTAACCATAAAGTGGCATTTCTCCCAATTAAGAACAAGGTTAGTTTCTTCACATCTCTGCAAAACTTTATCAAGATTTCGCAAGCAACTATCAAAAGAATTCCCATAGACGGAAAAATCATCCATGAATACCTCTACAATACTTTCACAAAAACCATGAAAAATAGCAGACATGCATCTTTGAAAAGTAGCAGGAGCATTACATAAACCAAAAGGCATGTGTCTATAAGCATAAGTTCCATAGGGACAAGTAAAAGTGGTTTTCTCTTGATCTTTAGCTTTAACAGCAATTTGTGAAAACCCAGAATAACCATCAAGAAAGCAAAAATGAGTATTTTTAGACAATCTTTCTAGCATTTGATCAATAAATGGTAAAGGGTAATGATCTTTCTTAGTAACTTTATTAACTTTTCGAAAATCAATGCACATTCTATACCCTACAACTACTCTTTGAGGGATGAGCTCATCATTATCATTAGGCACAACAGTCATTCCTCCTTTCTTGGGAACGCAATGCACAGGACTAACCCATCTACTATCAGCAATAGGATATATAATACCATCTTCAAGAAGTCGTAATACCTCATTCCTTACCACTTCCTTCATCTTAGGAATTAGACGACGCTGATGTTCAACAACAGGTTTTGCATCATCTTCCATATTAATAGCATGTTGGCAAATAGAAGGAGAAATCCCTTTCAAATCATCAAGAGTGTAGCCAATAGCTCCTCGGTGCTTCTTCAATATTTCCAATAACCTTTCTTCCTCAATCTCTGAAAGCTTAGAACTAATAATAACAGGATATATTTTCTTATCATCAATATGAGCATATTTAAGATTATCAGGTAAAGGCTTTAAATCAAAAACAGGATCTTCCTTTGGTGGCGGTGTTGTACCCAAATCTTCCACCGGTAAATCATGCTTGAGAATAGGTTGGCGAAGAAAAATTTCCTCAAGCTCATCTCTTTCTTTCCTAAAAATTTTGCTCTCGCTATCCTCCAAATGTTGCTGCAAAGGATTATTAGGAACAAGAACAATAGATGCACATTGCTCCATTTTAAAATCATTACTAGGCAAATCAGCTTTATAAGGAGTTTTAGTAAATTTAGAGAAGTTAAACTCATAAGATTCACCAGCAAATTTAGTCAAAATTTTCTCTTTCTTGCAATCTATAATAGCTCCACAAGTATTTAGAAAAGGTCTACCAAAAATAATAGGACAATAATCACTAGCAGCAGAACCAAGTACCAAAAAGTCAGCAGGATATTTAATCTTACCGCATAAAACTTCCACATCTCGAACAATACCAATTGGAGAAATAGTTTCTCTATTAGCCAGCTGAATAACCACATCAATATCTTCAAGTTCACAAGAATCAATTTCGTGCATAATCTCCGTGTAAAGCTCATACGGAATAGCACTAACACTTGCACCAATATCACATAATCCATAATAGCAATGATCACCAATTCTAACAGATAGCATAGGAACACTAGCTTGTTTGGGTTTATTAGGATGTGAAACAATATTAGAAGCATCTTCACAGAAAATAATATGACCATCCTCCACATTTTCAGTCACAAGATCTTTAATTATTGCAACTTGAGGTTCAACTTTTATTTGTTCTTCGGGCTCTACAGGTTTCTTTTCACTTTTATGAACCGCACTATTTATAACAGAGTACTCTTTCATTTTAGCAGGAAAAGGAGTTTTTTCAATGTAAGCTTCAGTGAATAACACGATCAGCTTTCAACTACAACGCATTTATTAATAGATGAATCAATTTTATCTTTATACGGTTCATGATACTTATCAAAATTCTTCTTTGGCAATTCATAATGAGAGGCAAAAGCTTTATAAAGATTTACAGCAACTTGAGAATCAAGACCATATGTAGCACTCATATTACGAAATTTATCAGTATCCATAAAAGTTTCAATGCATTTATAATCATAAATTATACCTGATTCTCTATCCTTGTCGTTCTCCCAACCTTCAGTATTTTCTTGGATCCGATCAAGAAGGTCCCTTTTAAACTCTTCTTTGTTGCGTGTAAATGATCCAGAACAAGAAGTATCCAGCAAGGTCTTGTCTTGAAAAGAAAGTCTTGCATAGAAATTATCAATAATAACATTACCAGGAAGCTCATGAATGGGGCATTTGAGCATTAAAGACTTCAATCTCCCCCAAGCTTGGGCAATACTCTCTCCATCATGAGGCCAAAAATTATATATGTGATTCCGATCCTTATGAATTTCACTTGGAGGATAGAACTTAGAATAAAACCGGGGCACAATATCATTCCATTTAAGAGAATCCCCATTATCCAGTAATTTATACCAATGCGCCGCTTTACCAGACAGCGATAAAGAGAATAGTTTCTTCCTCACTTCATCCATAGCAATACCTGCACATTTGAATAACCCGCATAATTCATGCAAAAACAGTAAATGATCACCAGGATGGACAGTTCCATCCCCTTCATAGCGGTTATCCATAACACGTTCAATAATTTTCATAGGTATTTTATATGGTATTACTTCCTCACCTGGCGCTTCATCCACCACCGTTGCAGTAGTAGTAGATTTCCCAAATAGAAATTGAAGAGAAGATCTCTCCATAATGACTTATAGCAAGAAAGAAATAAAATCAGCACAACAAGAAAGGTTTTCCTTACCAATTCCACTTACCAATAGCGCTTCACTCCCCGGCAACGGCGCCAAAAAATAGTCTTGATGACCCACAAGTATAGGGGGTGTATCGTAGTATCTTCGATAAGTAAGAATGTCGATCCCAACGAGGAGCAGAAGGTGTTGACAAGCAGTTTCGATGAAGGATTCACTGTAAATGCTCACAGACAAGTATTCAGGGGGTTTTGATGTAACAGTTGAATAAAGTACGAGTATGTAAAGTGCGAGAGTAACAATTGCAGCGAGTGGCCCAATCCTTTTTAGCACAAAGGACAAGCCGATTTGTTTACTTATAATGACCAAACGTTCTCGAGGACACACGGGATTTTAGTCTAGTGCTTTCGCTACATACGGCTAAATAATCTTCATTGTTATGATAAGTGTTGTGTGGGTGAACCTATGCTAATGTACCGCCCTTCCTAGGACTAATACATACTTGTGATTATACCCCTTGCAAGCATCCGCAACTACAAGAAAGTAATTAAGAATAAATCTAACCACAGCCTTAAACTCTGAGATCCTGCGATCCCTCCTGCATCGATATACCAACGGGGGTTTAGGTTTCTGTCACTCCGGCAACCCCGCAATTAGCAAACGAATACAAGATACATTCCCCTAGGCCCATAAATGGTGAAGTGTCATGTAGTCGACGTTCACATGACACCACTAGAAGAATAACACCACAACTTAAATATCACACCATTGAATATTACTCAACCATAATTCACTACTAACATTTAGACTTCACCCATGTCCTCAAGAACTAAACGAACTACTCACGAGACATCATATGGAACATGATCAGAGGTGATATGATGATGAATAACAATCTGAACATGAACTTGGTTCAATGGTTTCACTCAATAGCATCAACAACAAGTAGAGATCGATACCGGGAGAGTTTCCCCTATCAAACAATCAAGATCAAACCCAAATTGCTACGGCGGTGACGGTGTCCAGCGGTGATGACGGCGGTGATGATGGTGGAGATGATGATGATGGTGATGGCGATGATGTCCAGCTCGATGACGGTGACGATGGCGTCGATTTCCCCCTCCCGGAGGGAATTTCCCCGGCGGATTCCTGCCCGCCGGAGAGCTCTTTTCTCTCTGGTGTTCTCCGCCCCGCAGAGGCGGCTGTAACTCTTCCCGAGGTACCCTCTGTGGCTTAGGTTTTCGGGACGAAGGATTTCGCGAAGAAAAGGAGGCGAAAGGGGTCGTGGGCCCTCCACACCACATGGCGGCGCGGCCAGGGCCTGGGCCGCGCCGCCCTAGGGTGTGGGCCCACCCTGGCTCCTCCTGGCTCCTCCTTCTGGCTTCCTTCGTCATCTTGAAAAATAGGATTTTTGGTATAATTTCCTCCCACAGTTGATCTTCCGAAATATTGCGTTCTGACGGTGCTTTTTCCAGCTGAATCCTGGCTCCGGTGCTTGATCTCCCAATAATGATGAAACATGCAAAATAGATGAAATAACATAAGTATTGTGTCCCAATATGAAATATATCAATGAATAACAGCAAATTATGATATAAAATAGTGATGCAAATTGGACGTATCAAGTAGCACGCCTAAGACTAATGAAAAGGGAGATGCTAAAACTTATGTATCAAATATACTTTGCCTGGTTGAGAAAACTCCGCACCCCGCTGAGAATGCACCATCCTTCGATAATACTTGATATACACTTTCTGCGCCTAGCTGAAAGGCGTTAAAGAAAAGCGCTTATGGGAGACAACCCATGTTTTTACCTACAGTACTTTGTTTTTATTTTGTGTCTTGGAAGTTGTTTACTACTGTAGCAACCTCTCCTTATCTTAGTTTTGTGTTTTGTTGTGCCAAGTAAAGCCGTTGATAGAAAAGTAAGTACTAGATTTGGATTACTGCGCAGTTCCAGATTTCTTTGCTGTCACGAATCTGGGTCCACCTCCCTGTAGGTAGCTCAGAAAATTAAGCCAATTTACGTGCATGATCCTCAGATATGTACTCAACTTTCATTCAATTTGAGCATTTTCATTTGAGCAAGTCTGGTGCCATTTTAAAATTCGTCAATACGAACTGTTCTGTTTTGACAGATTCTGCCTTTTATTGCGCATTGCCTCTTTTGCTATGTTGGATGAATTTCTTTGATCCACTAATGTCCAGTAGCATTATGCAATGTCCAGAAGTGTTAAGAATGATTGTGTCACCTCTGAATATGTTAATTTTTATTGTGCACTAACCCTCTAATGAGTTGTTTCGAGTTTGGTGTGGAGGAAGTTTTCAAGGATCAAGAGAGGAGTATGATGCAACATGATCAAGGAGAGTGAAAGCTCTAAGCTTGGGGATGCCCCGGTGGTTCACCCCTGCATATATTAAGAAGACTCAAGCGTCTAAGCTTGGGGATGCCCAAGGCATCCCCTTCTTCATCGACAACATTATCAGGTTCCTCCCCTGAAACTATATTTTTATTCCATCACATCTTATGTGCTTTTTCTTGGAGCGTCGGTTTGTTTTTGTTTTTGTTTTGTTTGAATAAAATGGATCCTAGCATTCACTTTATGGGAGAGAGACACGCTCCGCTGTAGCATATGGACAAGTATGTCCTTGGTTTCTACTCATAGTATTCATGGCGAAGTTTCTCCTTCGTTAAATTGTTATATGGTTGGAATTGGAAAATGATACATGTAGTAATTGCTATTAATGTCTTGGGTAATGTGATACTTGGCAATTGTTGTGCTCATGATTAAGCTCTTGCATCATATGCTTTGCACCCATTAATGAAGAAATACATAGAGCATGCTAAAATTTGGTTTGCATATTTGGTTTCTCTAAGGTCTAGATAATTTCTAGTATTGAGTTTGAACAACAAGGAAGACGGTGTAGAGTCTTATAATGTTTTCAATATGTCTTTTATGTGAGTTTTGCTGCACCGGTTCATCCTTGTGTTTGTTTCAAATAAGCCTTGCTAGCCTAAACCTTGTATCGAGAGGGAATACTTCTCATGCATCCAAAATACTTGAGCCAACCACTATGCCATTTGTGTCCACCATACCTACCTACTACATGGTATTTTCCGCCATTCCAAAGTAAATTGCTTGAGTGCTACCTTTAAAATTCCATCATTCACCTTTGCAATATATAGCTCATGGGACAAATAGCTTAAAAACTATTGTGGTATTGAATATGTAATTATGCACTTTATCTCTTATTAAGTTGCTTGTTGTGCGATAACCATGTTCACTGGGGACGCCATCAACTATTCATTGTTGAATTTCATGTGAGTTGCTATGCATGTCCGTCTTGTCTGAAGTAAGAGCGATCTACCACCTTATGGTTAAGCATGCATATTGTTAGAGAAGAACATTGGGCCGCTAACTAAAGCCATGATCCATGGTGGAAGTTTCAGTTTTGGACATGTATCCTCAATCTCAAATGAGAAAATTATTAATTGTTGTTACATGCTTATGCATAAAAGAGGAGTCCATTATCTGTTGTCTATGTTGTCCCGGTATGGATGTCTAAGTTGAAGAATAATCAATAGCGAGAAATCCAATGCGAGCTTTCTCCTTAGACCTTTGTACAGGCGGCATAGAGGTACCCCTTTGTGACACTTGGTCAAAACATGTGCATTGTGATGATCCGGTAGTCCAAGCTAATTAGGACAAGGTGCGGGCACTATTAGTACACTATGCATGAGGCTTGCAACTTATAAGATATAATTTACATGATACATATGCTTTATTACTACCGTTGACAAAATTGTTTCATGTTTTCAAAATCAAAGCTCTAGCACAAATATAGCAATCGATGCTTTTCCTCTATGGAGGACCATTCTTTTACTTTCAATATTGAGTCAGTTCACCTATTTCTCTCCATCTCAAGAAGCAAACACTTGTGTGAACTGTGCATTGATTCCTACATACTTGCTTATTGCACTTATTATATTACTCTATGTTGACAATATCCATGATATATACATGTTACAAGTTGAAAGCAACCGCTGAAACTTAATCTTCTTTTGTGTTGCTTCAATGCCTTTACTTTGAATTATTGCTTTATGAGTTAACTCTTATGCAAGACTTATTGATGCTTGTCTTGAAGTGCTATTCATGAAAAGTCTTTGCTTTATGATTCACTTGTTTACTCATGTCATATACATTGTTTTGATCGCTGCATTCACTACATATGCTTTACAAATAGTATGATCAAGATTATGATGGCATGTCACTCCAGAAATTATCTGTGTTATCGTTTTACCTGCTCGGGACGAGCAGAACTAAGCTTGGGGATGCTGATACGTCTCCGACGTATCGATAATTTCTTATGTTCCATGCCACATTATTGATGTTATCTACATGTTTTATGCACACTTTATGTCATATTCGTGCATTTTCTGGAACTAACCTATTAACAAGATGCCGAAGTGCCAGTTGCTGTTTTCTGCTATTTTTGGTTTCAGAAATCCTAGTAACGAAATATTCTCGGAATTGGACGAAATCAATGCCCAGGGGCCTATTTTCCACGAAGCTTCCAGAAGTCCGAAGACGAGACGAAGAGGGGCCACGAGGCAGCCAGAGCATAGGGCGGCGCGGCCCCTGCCCTGGCCGCGCGGCCCTATGGTCTGGGCCCCTCGCGCCGCCTCTTGACCTACCCTTCCGCCTACTTAAAGCCTCCGTGACGAAACCCCCAGTACCGAGAGCCACGATACGGAAAACCTTCCAGAGACGCCGCCAACGCCGATCCCATCTCGGGGGATCCTGGAGATCGCCTCCGGCACCCTGCCGGAGAGGGGAATCATCTCCCGGAGGACTCTACGCCGCCATGGTCGCCTCCGGTGTGATGTGTGAGTAGTCTACCCCTGGACTATGGGTCCATAGCAGTAGCTAGATGGTTGTCTTCTCCCCATTGTGCTATCATTGTCGGATCTTGTGAGCTGCCTAACATGATCAAGATCATCTATCTGTAATTCTATATGTTGCGTTTGTTGGGATCCGATGAATAGAGAATACTTGTTATGTTGATTATCAAAGTTATATCTATGTGTTGTTTATGATCTTGCATGCTCTCCGTTACTAGTAGATGCTCTGGCCAAGTAGATGCTTGTAACTCCAAGAGGGAGTATTTATGCTCGATAGTGGGTTCATGCACGCATTGACACCGGGACAAAGGATGTAAAGTTCTAAGGTTGTGTTGTTCTGTTGCCACTAGGGATAAAACATTGATGCTATGTCTAAGGATGTAGTTGTTGATTACATTACGCACCATACTTAATGCAATTGTCTGTTGCTTTGCAACTTAATACTGGAGGGGGTTCGGATGATAAAAGGTGGACTTTTTAGGCATAGATGCAGTTGGATGGCGGTCTATGTACTTTGTCGTAATGCCCAATTAAATCTCACTATACTCATCATGATATGTATGTGCATGGTCATGCTCTCTTTATTTGTCAATTGCCCAACTGTAATTTGTTCACCCAACATGCTGTTTGTCTTATGGGAGAGACACCTCTAGTGAACTGTGGACCCCGGTCCAATTCTCTTTACTGAAATACAATCTACTGCAATACTTGTTCTCTTGTTTCTGCAAACAATCATCTTCCACACAATACGGTTAATCCTTTGTTACAGCAAGCCGGTGAGATTGACAACCTCACTGTTTCGTTGGGACAAAGTACTTTGGTTGTGTTGTGCAGGTTCCACGTTGGCGCCGGAATCCCTGGTGTTGCGCCGCACTACATCCCGCCGCCATCAACCTTCGACGTGCTTCTTGACTCCTACTGGTTCGATAAACCTTGGTTTCTTACTGAGGGAAACTTGCTGCTGTACGCATCACACCTTCCACTTGAGGTTCCCAACGAGCGTGTGCTTTACGCGTCATCAAGCGTCCACTACAACGTCAACTCGGAAGGAATCCTTCGGCTGCTGGAATCGTCCATCTCCAGATCGACGAGCCCGAGCGCGTCATCATCACTCGACCTTTCGGCTGGCCTGACAAGCTCGCCGAGTTCGCCCGCGCCCTCGACTCCCCGTTCGGCATCTTCCATGTCGGTTGGATCCGACAATCCCGTGTCTTCGGAGCTAACCTCGTACTACTGCTTGAACTGTGACACCAGGCACGGGCTGGGATCGAGCGACACACCGTTCATCTGCAGTGCCCAGTATTCATCGGGAGAGGACAGCGTCGATAGCATCGTTCGAGGTGTCACCCGAAGAGCGGCGCCCCACCAAGTTTATGTTGCTAACAGGGGAGACGGAGATCGCACCCCCCGTTCCAGCAGGCGAGCTAGTTTTGAGAATAGCGCCAGCAACAACAACAGCGACCACACCATCGCAGAGGAGGAGTGGGCAGCAGCCAAGGCAGCCGTGCTTAACAACACGCCACTTCCGGCAGGAACCACAGTTGGCACTCTCAATGCTTACCGCTCCATATTGGAGAAAAATCGGGAGCGACTATCCAAAGAACAAGCCACCCTCGAGAGACGCTTATCTGCGGCAGACCGATCCAGCGAACGATGAAGGGGCTCGCAAGGAAGCGCCTCTCGAAGTACTCACGGGGCGGGCAAACATTGATCAAGAATGTCCAGGCTCTCGGAAGACGATGCTAGAGAAATAACATCGAAGCTGACCAAGTCCTTTATGACCACGGACACCGCGGGCATGCCACGGCCAAAAACCGTTGCGGGAGCGACCGCCAACCTCGCTGCATACCTCATCAATCAGCGCCCCGAAGGTTCCATGGCTCAAGCCCACCAAGGTGCCCTAGAAAGTCTCGCGATATTAGGAGACAATCTGGTCCCGAGAAAGGAAAAGACCACGTTGCAAGCTAGTGGCTCAAAGCATCATGCGAGAGATGCTCGGGATGAGATCACCCAGAGCAGGATCGATAAAGCAAGACGACGACGCGCCGCCAGGGAGGAATACGACAGCGGCTCTTCGGATGAGAGTCAGGAGAACGACGGCGAGCTTAGGGGAGCTGACTGTTTGAGCTACAAAATCCGTGAGGCAATGCCTCCCAGAAAGTTCAAACCCACCCCTACTGACGCTGCCAAATACGATGGGCAGCAGGAGCCCAGGTCCTGGATAGACGACTATCTGCAGACTGTGATTCTGCAAAAGGGGAACCAGATAGTAGCAATGCAGTGCTTGCAGCTTTACCTAAAGGATTCAGCGCGAGCCTGGTTAAGGGGTCTACCGAAGGGTTCCATCAAATCATGGGACGACCTAGTAGAGGCCTTCGTTGCCAACTTCCAAGCAACGTACAAAAGGCCCGTCGGGATCGAAGAGATACGACATTGCCAGCAAAAGCAGAAGGAATCGATGCGCTCATACATCGGGAGATTCACCAAACTCCTTAACACTGCAGAGGACGTATCTATCGACAGAGCAATCGACGCCTTCAGCGACGGCATCCGACGTGAAAGCTACATAGAAGAACTCGGACGCAAAAAGCCAAAAACCATAACCAAGTTAATGGAAATCGCCAACAACTGGGCGGATGGCGAGGACAACGTTCGAAAGCCGCGATAGCGCAGTGATGACGAGGATGATGACCAGCCGAAGCATGACTCGGGTGGTCGAAGGGATCGCAACAAGAGAAGGAAGAACCGCAGCTATGACGACAACAACCTAGTAGCTGCAGGGTATTCTGATCGGCAGGACGATCGGTATGACGACAGACGAGATGATCGACAGGACGGTAATCTGAACAACTCTGGGAACCGTGGCAACTATAAACCACGACAACATAGGACTCCCAAACTACCCTACACTGAGCAGATCAACGCTCCCTGTTACTTGCACTCATATACCGATTCCAAGGACGGCAAAACGAAGTCAAGCCACCTGCTCAGGGACTGTCGGCAGTTCATTGACATGCATAAACTCATCCAGCAGGCAGGCCAGCAACAGCTACCGCCGCCACCACCTCCACCTCCACCGCAGCATCAGGTCCAGCAGGCTCAACCTCATCAACCCAATGAGGCATTTCCACCACCACGTGGGCAGATGAGTATGATCCACAGGACAGGTGTTTCAAGAAGAGAAATGAAGAAGCTCACTCTAGAAATCAACCTGGCAGAAAGCATCATGGCGAACATCCCTGAGTGTGTCGAGTGGTCGTCTCAGAACATCACGTTCAGCCGAGCAGATCACCCGATGACCATACCAAAACCAGGACATGCTGCCCTAGTAGTCGAGGCGCAGGTCGAAGGATTCAAGATGAGCAAAGTCTTCATGGATGGTGGAAGTGGACTAAATCTGATATTCCTCGACACAATTAAGAGTATGGGGATCACCATGAGAATGCGAGAAGAATCAGACACACGCTTTCATGGGATCCTCCCTACTTCACCGGCATACTCTCTTGGCAAAGTTTACCTGAACGTCGTCTTCGGCAAACCCGACAATTTCAGGAAGGAAAAGATCGAGTTCGAAGTCGTGAACTGGGAGTCGCAGTATCACGCTATACCCGGGAGACCAGCTCATGCCAAGTTCATGGTTGTACCGCTCTACGCATACCTCAAGCTGAAAATGCCTGGGAACAACAGGACAAACATTACAGTCTATGGAA
This sequence comes from Lolium perenne, assembly GCF_019359855.2. Lineage (NCBI taxonomy): Eukaryota > Viridiplantae > Streptophyta > Magnoliopsida > Poales > Poaceae > Lolium > Lolium perenne. The sequence continues at coordinate 168,231,740 of NC_067246.2, forward strand.
GTTTCTCACGCTCGGACAATTGTGATCGGGACTTTCAGAGAATTGCTGCTAGGTTTGGTCTGAGGCAGGAAATTACTGACCTTCCGTCAAAGGCATCGTCACGCGATAATAAGGAAGAAGGACGCATCAGAGGAGCAAAGAAGAAGTCAGCCGACCTCGCCCTTGAAGCTTCGGCAGCACAAACTTCGGCAGCCCAAGCCTCGGCAGCAAAAGCTTCGGCAGTTGATGGTGCAGAAGACATAGGAGGCAGCAAGACACTGGCAATCGCTGCCCAGACCTCTGGTGAAATCAACGACGCTTCGAAAAACACCAACACGGTGAACAAGCCAGAAGATGAGAAGAACCCCTTCGATGCTTAAGCAATCTACTAGTGTTTAGTTTCCCTTTCCTTTTCAAGCAGGGCTCTCCCTTTTTTCGCCATTTAGTCCCGTGTTTTTTATTATTAATAAGAACTCAAGTTTTGATTCCTTGAAAAGCATTGCAGTTGATCGGAGCACCTAAACCACATCTTTGTAAACCTTGCCCACGCCCCGTGGTGAACGATGGTACGATACAGTACGCGGCAAAGGATCGTGCTCCGAAAAAAGCCTCTACGAGTGCTACAGGATGCAAAGTAAACAAGGACATCAACTCTTCCCTCTGCTATAGACGCCTCTACGAGCGCCGTAAATAGCAAGAGTCCGGAAGTACAAATGAACACAACCCACGTTCGATATTTTACTTATGGAAATATCAAAGAACAACGGGCTCATCGGCAGATTCATTGCACCCGAAATATTCGGGAGTGACTGCCGAAGCATACATCGGTTGAAAGCAAAGTTGCGCATACAACGGGATTAGGAAAACCCGCAACACGAGCTGATCACTCAAAAGATTTGTTGACCAACGAATACACATACGAGCAATTAAGATTTGCTCCTTCAAAATTTGCCAACGGCATCAATACGGTAAAAATACATATACATGTATCTACCAAATAAAAAGCCTCGGCTAAACAATCCTAACACTTGGATCAAGAAGCCAAAATATCTATTTACAAAAACAATCTTAATTCCTGAAATCACCCTTGTGGAGTGTCCTTTTCTTCAGGTACCTTTGAATCCTTCTCAAGCTTGTCGACAATCATATTGGCGGGCAGCAATACCTTCGGATACAGTGTCTCCAAATCACCAGTTGTGTTGGCGATAGACAGCAAACTCGCTGAAGGATAACGCGCAAGGACAAGGGCAAGTGTAAACCTGGCCCCTGCAAAGACCTGAGCTTGCACCAAGTCCCGAATCTTCTTGGTATTTCCAAACTCCGACATCAGAGTTAGTAGCGTAGGAGGAACCCTGTTCAAGGGAAACATCGTCCTCCAAACTACCCTCAGGGCTTTGTAGCACTTGTCGAAGAAATGGTGGACCTGTTGGACCCGATCCTGAAATTGCGCGATAGCTGAAGCCTTCGACCGCTCCCGCCAGAAATTTCGTCGGCTGATGATAACTGGGTCAATGCGTGTACACGCTCATGGACCCGCTTGTTCTCTTCCGCACGATTCAAAGATATGACTGGCAGAGCAATTAACGGAAGATCAGGCAATACGTTTTTGGCGGAAGAGCAATGAATGCAAGGATCAGGGAACTTACAGTTTAAACTTTCGGTGGCTTTATGAAGTTCAGTGAGGGCATAGCGCTCTACGTCAGCCGCAATCTCGCCCTTCTTCTTGATGATAGCAGCCAAGGCATAGGTGTTGCGCAGATCCTTCTCCAACTGCGTGATCCGATCCTTCATACGTTGGATCCGATCATCTTCAGAAAGAGCTCCCGAAGAATCTTCGACAGATGCAGGCACGGGGAACACCTACAAGAAACAGCGTCAAAAGCATGACAGACCGATTCACACCAACATCGGAAGGTACTCCCATCGGGAGAATGCAAGTGACAATATTATAACAAAGAGTGTGCTAGCAACATTGCTAGCACAAAGTTTATTACAACCAAAGGTTATCCAGTGGAACAGTGTTTCACATCCGATCAAAAAAAGTTTGCTACAAAGATCAAAGGGCTTGGGTCTGAGTCGATAAACTAGGGCCAGCCGATGTCTTCCTTGATGAAACCAACTCGAGGAGCTGGCGTGCACATTTAACAGCTGACGCCTTGAAGTAGCTTAAATCGACAAACCGCCCATCCTCCTCTTTCGGCAGCTCCTTGGACATTTCTTCAATGTCGGCCTTAAAGCCGTGACCCATCATAAGTTGGAAGGCAAGGACGGCACCATAGGTACGCGAAGTACGTTTGAATACCTCGATAACCTCCTTGGTGTCAACCGCGAGGGCGTCGATCAACTGCCCCAGAGTTTTGTCTTGACTGATCTTGGGGAAGATCATCGAGTGTATCCGCGCCATGGCACCTTTTCCCTTCTCAAGAAGCTCCCGCGTGAGCTGATGGGAGGCGAGAGTCATCGACAGGCCGTTGGCTGGAGAGTTGCTTGGAATTTTGTCCAAGGCATCGACAGGGATGTTGGCGGCTTCTGCAAGAGAGTAAAATGGGAAAGGTCATTGACAAAAGGCCGAACCCACAAGTGCAATAATCGACAGAGGTGTACAAAGGAGATTACCAAGTAAAGACAAGGAAGACTGACGAAGGAGTTCATCCTTTTCAGCCGCCCGAGCTTCGGCAGCCAGCCTGGTCGCCTCCTCTTCTCTCAGCTTCTCCCTCAGCTTGCCCAGTTCCTCCTTCAGGGAGTCGACTTCTTGGCGGGCCTCGGCAGCTATCTTGACTGCATCGTCCAACTTCGAGGAGGAAGATTTAACTTCCTTCTGCAGCCGAACCTTCTCTGCCTCCAGAGAAGTGAATTGGGAACCGAAGGCCTCCAAAGAGGAGATAACTCCTCGCAGGTCCTAAAGGAAAAAGGATATTCGATGAAGAATCATTAAGCAAGATACACATCAGAAAAGTTCATGTTGTAATCGAAAAGGACTTACAGAAGGAGGAGTCCTGGCGGCGGCAGTTGAAGGAGCATCTTTCCCTTTAGAAAGGGAGGAAGCTGTTGATACCTGAGCTGCGGGGGCTGCTTTAGGAACCGACGCTTCGGAAGCAGCAACATCCGGCGGAGCAGCTCCGGATTTGGCCTTCTTAGCCGACGGCTCGACAAAACCTTCGTCACTGTGAAAGGAGATGATTGACAAAAAGTTATGAAAGGAATGCAAGAAATAAAAAGGCAAAATATGACTTTAGGGAAGAAGGTGCTTACATATCGAAGAGATCGTCTTCATCGGCAAAGCCGCCGGTCGATCTCTTCACGGGCGAAGCCCTGGTCTCCTCCACAGCTGCATTAACAAAGGTATCACGATCAGCGTCATCATCACGCATTGATCCCTCTGTGTCGCAAGCGTCATCGGCTGAGGAAGGAAGATCGGTGTGGGCAGCTTCTGAATTTATCAGATCATTATGTTCACTCTCCGGGCTTGTGGGCCCGACAGTATGAAAGTCAACAGGGATTGAGGAGCCTCTTCCCTCGGAAGTATCATTTGGCGAATCACGCAAGTCGCCCGAAACTATGGGGATCTGCCGAAGAAAGGAGCAAATGAGAACAGCGGAAATTATGTCGACTGAGAGGAAGCAGCGTAATAAAAGTATAAGGAGGAAAGTTACCTCTGACAGTGGATGGTCAGCATCAAGAGGAGTGTAGGAAGATATCAATGGAATCGAGTCTTCCTGACTAAAGAGAGTAAGGCGGCGGACTTCATCAAGCAGTTCCTTTTCCGACAGTTCTGCAACATTGATCCTGGTCTCATCTTTTGGACCCGTATACAACCACATTGGACGGACTCTGGCCATGACCGGTTGGACCCAACGTTTCAGGAACACCGCTGCTACCTCTGTGCCAATCATGGTTTGACCATCGACCTCTTTGATTCAAAGGAATTTGGCGAATAATTCGTCGGCTGCTGCCCTTTCGTCGGGAGAAAGAATGTTCTTCCAAGAATCTTTCGGCTTAGCCTCAAGGACGTCGGCAAAGCAAGGAAGCTGGGACTCGGTTGTCAAAGAATCCTTGACATAAAACCATTTCAGTCTCCATCCTTGCACAGATTCTCTCATTGGGAAACTGAAATAGTTAACCTCCGAGCGAGCCACAAACCCCACGCCTCCAATGACGAAGGATCCATTGCTACTGCTGTACCTCTTAACATAGAAGATCTTCTTCCACAACCCGAAATGAGGCTCAATGCCCAAAAATGCCTCGCAAAGGGTGATAAACACATCAACGCGAAGGATCGAGTTGGGAGTGAGTTGCCACAGTTGGATTTCATAAGTCCGTAGAAGGCGAAGAAGGAACTCATGGGCAGGAAGCGAAAGACCCCGATATAAGAATGATAGGAACACCACGGTAAAACCAACAGGGGGATTGGGCCGAGAAATTGCACTGGAAGTATCACGTTCCCCACGTCGGAGGAGACTAATCCAAGACTTCGGGCCCTCTTCTCATCACGTTTCGTGATGGAGGACGCTAGCCAATCTCCTGGTTTGGCTATTGAGCCTGGCGGCGCTGGCGGCGCCGGAGCTGGAGGAGGAGCGTCTGAAAAACTCTTCTTCGGAAGTGTAGAGGAAGATTTCGCGGCGGCGCCACCAGTTGTGGAGCTGCCTGCTGTCTACTGTTGGCTTCTTTTCCTGTAGACAGTGTTGGGCCTCCAAGAGCAGAGGTTTGTAGAACAGCAGCAAGTTTTCCCTTAAGTGGATCACCCAAGGTTTATCGAACTTAGGGAGGAAGAGGTCAAAGATATCCCTCTCAAGCAACCCTGCAATCACGATACAAGAAGTCTATTGTGTCCCCAACACACGTAATACACTTGTCAGATGTATAGGTGCACTAGTTCGGCGAAGAGATAGTAAAATGCAAGTGATATAGATGTATATGAGCGGTAATAGCAATCTGAAATAAATATGGCAGCGAGTAAACATGCAATGGAACAGTAAATAAACGGAGATTCGATGCTTAGAAACAAGGCCTAGGGATCATACTTTCACTAGTGGACACTCTCAACATTGATCACATGATAAAACCACTCTACACTCTCTTGTTGGATGACAAACACCATTAATTGTGTAGGGCTACAAGAGCACCTCAATGCCGGAGTTAACAAGCTCCACAACATTCGATGTTCATATTTAAGTAACCTTAGAGTGCATGATAGACCAATGCAATTATACCGAGTACTAACATAGCATGCACACCGTCACCGACATGCTATGAAAGGGGGAATTGATCACATCAATACTATCATAGTAATAGTTAACTTCATAATCTACAAGAGATCACAATCATAGCTTATACCAAGTACTACATGATGCACACACTGTCAACTTTACATCATGGAGGAGGAATAGACTACTTTAATAACATCACTAGAGTAGCACATAGATGATATTCAACTAGATCACAAAGAGAGAGATGAACCACATAGCTACGGTAGAGCCCTCAGCCTCGGGGGAGAACTACTCCTTCCTCATCATGGGAGACAGCGATGGCGATGAAGATGGCGGTGGTGTCGATGGAGATGGCTCCGGGGGCAATTCCCCGTCCCGGCAGGGTGCCGGAATAGAGACTTCTGTCCCCCGAATTGGAGTTTCACGATGGCGGCGGCTCTGGAAGGTTTTCTGGAGTTTCGTCAATCTGTGTCGAAGATTTAGGTCAGGACGGCTTAAATAGGCGAAGAGTCGGAGTCGGAGGGGCCACGGGGCCTCCTCACACTAGGGGGCGCCCCCCTTGGGCTGCGCCGCCACCATGTGTGGGGCCCCTAGGGCTCCCCTCTGGTCCCACTCTGGCTCTCTGGAAGCTTCCGGGAAAAATAAGATACTGGGCGTTGATTTCGTCCAATTCCGAGAATATTTCCTTACTAGGATTTCTGAAACCAAAAACAACAGAAAACAGGAACTGGCACTTCGGCATCTCGTCAATAGGTTAGTTCCGGAAAACGCAAAATAATGACATAAAGTGTGAATAAAACATGTATGTATTGTCATAAAACAAGCATGGAACATCAGAAATTATAGATACGTTGGAGACGTATCAGCATCCCCAAGCTTAGTTCCTACTCGTCCTCGAGTAGGTAAACGATAAAAAGAATAATTTCTGTAGTGACATGCTACTTACATAATCTTGATCATACTATTGCAAAGCATATGAGATGAATGCAGTGATTCGAAGCAATGGTAAAGACAATGGTTAAACAACTGAATCATATAGCAAAGACTTTTCATGAATAGTACTTTCAAGACAAGCATCAATAAGTCTTGCATAAGAGTTAACTCATAAAGCAATAGATTCAAAGTAAAGGCATTGAAGCAACACAAAGGAAGATTTAAGTTTCAGCGGTTGCTTTCAACTTGTAACATGTATATCTCATGGATAGTTGTCAATACAAAGTAATATGATGAATGCAATAGGTAAACATGTAAGAATCAATGCACAGTTAACACAAGTGTTTGCTTCTAAGATAGAAGGAAGTACGTAAACTGACTCAACATAAAAGTAGAAGAATGGCCCTTTGAAGAGGGAAGCATGGATTGCTATATTTGTGCTAGAGCTTTTATTTTGAAAACAAGAAACAATTTTGTCAACGGTAGTAATAAATCATATGTGTTATGTATAAGATATCCTACAAGTTGCAAGCCTCATGCATAGATTACCAATAGTGCCCGCACCTTGTCCTAATTAGCTCGGATTTACATGGATTATCATCGCATAACATATGTTTTAACCAAGTATCACAAAGGGGCACCTCTATGCCGCATGTACAAAGGTCTAAGGAGAAAGCTCGCATTGGATTTCTCGCTTTTGATTATTCTCAACTTAGACATCCATACCGGGACAACATAAACAACAGATAATGGACTCCTCTTTAATGCATAAGCATTCAACAACAAATAATATTCTCATAAGAGATTGAGGATTGTTGTCCAAAACTGAAACTTCCACCATGGATCATGGCTTTAGTTAGCGGCCCAATGCTCTTCTCTAACAATATGCATGCTCAAACCATTCAACTCATGATAAATCACCCTTACTTCAGACAAGACGAACATGCATAGCAACTCACATGATATTCAACAAGGTGTTGATGGCGTCCCCAGGAACATGGTTATCGCTCAACAAGCAACTTATAAGAAATAAGATACATAAGTACATATTCAATACCACAATAGTTTTTAAGCTATTTTTCCCATGAGCTATATATTGCAAAGACAAAGAATGGAATTTTAAAGATAACACTCAAGCAATTTACTTTGGAATGGCAGAGAAATACCATGTAGTAGGTAGGTATGGTGGACACAAATGGCATAGTTTTTGGCTCAAGGATTTGGATGCACGAGAAGTAATCCCTCTCAATACAAGGCTTAGGCTAGCAAGGTTGTTTGAAGCAAACACAAGTATGAACTGGTACAGAAAAACTTACATAAAAACATATTGCAAGCATTATAAGACTCTACACTGTCTTCCTTGTTGCTCAAACCCTTACCAAAAAATAGCTAGACCTTAGAGAGACCAATCATGCAAACCAAATTTTAGCAAGCTCTATGTATTTCTTCACTAATAGGTGCAAAGTATATGATGCAAGAGCTTAAACATGATCCATATGAGCACAACAATTTCCAAGTATCAAATTATTCAAGACATTATACCAATTACCATATGTAGCATTTTCTGTTTCCAACCATATAACAATTAACGAAGCAGTTTCAACCTTCGCCATGAACATTAAAAGCTAAGAACACATGTGTTCATATGAACCAGCGGAGCGTGTCTCTCTCCCACACAAGCATGAATTTATTCAAACAAAACAAAAATAAAAACAAACAGACGCTCCAAGTAAAGTACATAAGATGTGATGGAATAAAAATATAGTTTCACTAGAGGAACCTGATAATTTGTCGATGAAGAAGGGGATGCCTTGGGCATCCCCAAGCTTAGATGCTTGAGTCTTCTTGAAATATGCAGGGATGAACCACCGGGGCATCCCCAAGCTTAGATCTTTCACTCTCCTTGATCATATTGTATCATCCTCCTCTCTTGATCCTTGAAAACTTCCTCCACACCAAACTCAAAACAACTCATTAGAGGGTTAGTGCATAATCAAAAATTCACATGTTCAGAGGTGACATAATCATTCTTAACACTTCTGGACATTGCACAAAGCTACTAAAAGTTAATGGAATAAAGAAATCCATCAAGCATAGCAAAACAGGCAATGCGAAATAAAAGGCAGAATCTGTCAAAATAGAACAGTCCGTAAAGACGAATTTTTTAGAGGCACTGGACTTGCTCAGATGAAAATGCTCAAATTGAATGAAAGTTGCGTACATATCTAAGGATCACGCACGTAAATTGGCAGATTTTTCTGAGTTACCTACAGAGAACCCTGCCCAAATTCGTGACAGACAGAAATCTGTTTCTGCGCAGTAATCCAAATCTAGTATCAACCTTACTATCAAAGACTTTACTTGGCACAACAATGCAATAAAATAAAGATAAGGAGAGGTTGCTACAGTAGTAAAAACTTCCAAGACTCAAATATAAAACAAAAGTGCTGTAGTAAAATAAAAACATGGGTTATCTCCCAAGAAGTGCTTTCTTTATAGCCATTAAGATGGGCTCAGTAATTTTAATGATGCACTCCCAAGAAATAAGAGTTGAAGCAAAAGAGAGCATCAAGAAGCAAATTCAAAACACATTTAAGTCTAACCCACTTCCTATGCAAAGGAATCTTGTACACAAATGAATTCATGAAGAACAAAGTGACAAGCATAGGAAGATAAAACACGAGTAACTTCAAGATTCTCAACATAAAAAGGGGAAACTTAATATTATTAAGATGCATGTAACCATGTTTCCCTCTCTCATAATAACTTTCAGTAGCATCATTGATGAAATCCACAATATACCCATCACTTAAAACATTCTTATCGTGGTTCATATGCATAGAAGTATCATTAATTTTGGCATAAGAAGAGTTCTTCTCATTAATAGTAATTGGAGCAAGATTATTATCAAGAATTTGAACATGGTAAACAAGTTGCATATTAAGGGAATTGTTTTTGGCAATCCAATCATAACTATGACAAGTTTCATAAGGATAGTTATAACCTATATCATAGCATTCTTTATAATAATCATCAAAGGTCGGAGCCATAGTGTCATCATAAGAAATAGAATAGTTATCTTTCACAGTAGGTTCATCTGTGACCATACCATCATTGTTACTAGAAGGAGATGTATCAAACATATAATGACCAGTAGCAAAAGGATTTTCAAACACCTCATCCCCAAGCTTAGAGCTTTCTATATCATTATGGGAGGAAGCATGGATAGTACTGATACTATGGCAATTATTAACATCATCATTTTCAGAATTAGTTTCCCGGAGATTTTCAATATCAAAAGTAGTGTGCTCTTTCAATCATGATCACTAATGTAGGTAAAGGGCATAAGAAGATCATTGTACTCAGATTCATTATCATAATAATCATTAGGAGCAACATACTTATGGTTACCTATCGTTATCTCATACACGCGGGGATATGTCGTTACCTCTTTCTTCTTATTCCCCATCTTCTTCTTCTTCTTCGTCCCCTTCTTCTTGTTCCTTTTGGGAGGAAGAGGCTTGAAGAGAGGCTTCTCCACATAACCTGATTTATTTCCAGAAACAATAGAAGAAACTTGGGAGGATTCCTCCTTTTCATTAATAAGTTCAAAACACACAGCGGTCCTATCATATTTTGGCAAAGTGTCATCTTCTAAAATATTTTGTATGTAAGTATTTGTATGGCAATTATCAGTGCAATAAGAAAGACACCCATGCAGGACATCATCAATATCAAGATCGTTAATATCTAACAGAGAATTTTTTCTTGATAACTCTTCACACCACAAAAATAAAGTAAGTTCATCATGCTGATTAGGAGTAATTTCATCATCACGATACAAATTTGCAGCACTCATGGGGTTCGAATTATCATAGGAGGAGCATTGAAAATTAAAATGACCCACTATATGACAAAGTTCACAAATAAAAGGATAGAGGGCACAAACCTTTTTACGAAGATCATCTAGAGCTCTAGACCACTTTCTAGTTTTTTCATTCATATGATGGATACAATATTCGTCTTTGATTTGATTAATTCCACAGGGTCTATGCATTCCACAAAAATTAACATGCTTATAAGAAATAGCATTTTCATAAGTTTGGGCATGTTTATTGCAATCATTAATAACAATTTCATTTTTCATGCAAGCCTCTTTAAAGGGTTCATGATATTTATCAAAATTCTTCCTAGGCAATTCAAAATGAGAGGCAAAAGCTTTATAAAGATTTGTAGCAACTTGAGAGTCAAGACCATAAGTAGCACTCATATTTCGAAATTTACCAATATCCATAAAAGTTTCAATGCATTCATAATCATAATTTATACCTGACTCTTTACCTTTGTTGTTCTCCCATCCTTCAGTATTCTCATGAATTCTTTCAAGAAGATCCCACCTAGCTTCAACCTCCTTGCTTGTGAAAGATCCCTCCAAACAGGCATCTAGATAGTCCTTGTGATGTCCTGAAAGCCTTGCATAGAAATTATTAATAATAACATTACGGTGGAGCTCATGAATGGGACATTTGAGCATTAGTGACTTCAATCTCCCCCATGCTTGGGAAATACTCTCTCCATCACGAGGATAAAAGTTATAAATGTAATTCCTATCAATATGCACTTCATGAGGAGGATAAAATTTAGAATAAAAGAGAGATACAATTTCCTCCCAACCAAGAGAGTGACTATTCTTCAGCAATTTATACCAATGCGCCGCTTTACCGGACAGCGATATAGAGAATAGTTTCTTCCTCACTTCATCCATAGAGATACCTGCACACTTGAATAACCCGCATAATTCATGCAAAAACAGTAAATGATCTCCAGGATGGACAGTTCCATCCCCTTCATAACGGTTATCCATAACACGTTCAATAATTTTCATGGGTATCTTGAAAGCAGTACTTGCAGTAGGTGGATTTAAAATATCACAAGCATCATTAGAGTTATCGCATATGGGAGATAAAGTATTATCAGAGCAAATTTTCTCCCCTAAAGATGGGAAGCTAAAAAGATCATAAAAACTAGCTTCCCCAAGCTTAGACTTCTCCATAGCATTAGCTGTAATTGCGTTCATACTAATAACATTGCTACTAGCATGCAAATAAGGTTCCATTGGTGTTTTAATTTTCGCATCAAATAATTTATGTCTTAACTCAGGAAATAGATTAAAAAGCTCACTGTTATTTTCCATTATGCCTGACTAGTGAAAAACAAGAAACAAAAAGATGCCATTGTAGGATCTAAAGGAAATAGCTTCGAGCACTCACACACCGGCAACAGTGCTAGGAAATAGCTTAGTAGTCGGAGGATGTGAATACCTTTTACCTTACCTCCCCGGCAATGGCGCCAGAAAATAGCTTGCTGTCTACTTTTGGCTTCTTTTCCTGTAGACAGTGTTGGGCCTCCAAGAGCAGAGGTTTGTAGAACAGCAGCAAGTTTTCCCTTAAGTGGATCACCCAAGGTTTATCGAACTCAGGGAGGAAGAGGTCAAAGATATCCCTCTCAAGCAACCCTGCAATCACGATACAAGAAGTCTCTTGTGTCCCCAACACACCTAATACACTTGTCAGATGTATAGGTGCACTAGTTCGGCGAAGAGATAGTAAAATGCAAGTGATATAGATGTATATGAGCGGTAATAGCAATCTGAAATAAATATGGCAGCGAGTAAACATGCAATGGAACAGTAAATAAATGGAGATTTGATGCTTAGAAACAAGGCCTAGGGATCATACTTTCACTAGTGGACACTCTCAACATTGATCACATATTAAAACCACTCTACACTCTCTTGTTGGATGACAAACACCATTAATTGTGTAGGGCTACAAGAGCACCTCAATGCCGGAGTTAACAAGCTCCACAACATTCGATGTTCATATTTAAGTAACCTTAGAGTGCATGATAGACCAACGCAATTATACCAAGTACTAACATAGCATGCACACCGTCACCGACAGGCTATGAAAGGGGGAATAGATGACATCAATACTATCATAGTAATAGTTAACTTCATAATCTACAAGAGATCACAATCATAGCTTATACCAAGTACTACATGATGCACACACTGTCAACATTACATCATGGAGGAGGAATAGACTACTTTAATAACATCACTAGAGTATCACATAGATGATATTCAACTAGATCACAAAGAGAGAGATGAACCACATAGCTATGGTAGAGCCCTCAGCCTCGGGGGAGAACTACTCCCTCCTCATCATGGGAGACAGCGATGGCGATGAAGATGGCGGTGGTGTCGATGGAGATGGCTCCGGGGGCGATTCCCCGTCCCGGAAGGGTGCCGGAACAGAGACTTCTATCCCCCGAATTGGAGTTTCGCGATGGCGGTGGCTCTGGAAGGTTTTCTGGAGTTTCGTCAATCCGTGTCGAAGATTTAGGTCAGGACTGCTTAAATAGGTGAAGAGTCGGAGTCGGAGGGGCCACGGGGCCTCCTCACACTAGGGGGCGCGCCCCCCATTGGGTCGCGCCGCCACCATGTGTGGGGCCCCCAGGGCTCCCCTCTGGTCCCACTCTGGCTCTCTGGAAGCTTCCGGGAAAAATAAGATACTAGGCGTTGATTTCGTCCAATTCCGAGAATATTTCCTTACTAGGATTTCTGGAACCAAAAACAACAGAAAACAGGAACTAGCACTTCGGCATCTCGTCAATAGGTTAGTTCCGGAAAACGCATAATAATGACCTAAAGTGTGAACAAAACATGTAGGTATTGTCATAAAACAAGCATGGAACATCAGAAATTATAGATACGTTGGAGACGTATCACTGCCGGCGGTAGTTGATGTCTACGGGTGCTTCTATTCTTGTAGACAGTGTTGGGCCTCCAAGAGCAGAGGTTTGTAGAACAGCAGCAAGTTTCCCTTAAGTGGATCACCCAAGGTTTATCGAACTCAGGGAGGAAGAGGTCAAAGATATCCCTCTCATGCAACCCTGCAACCACAAAGCAAGAAATCTCTTGTGTCCCCAACACACCTAATACACTTGTCGGATGTATAGGTGCACTAGTTCGGTGAAGAGATAGTGAAATACAGGTGGTATGAATATATATGAGTAGTAGTAACGGCACCAGAAAATAGCTTGATGCTACAACTGGCGTGTGGTTGATGGTGGTAATATGGCAGGCAGTACAGATACAGTAAAATAGTAAACAAGCAACGATAATTGCAGTATTTGGGAACAAGGCCTAGGGATTATACTTTCACTAGTGGACACTCTCAACATTGATCACATAACAGAATAAATAAATGCTATACTCTACACTCTCTTGTTGGATGATGAACACCACTAATTGTGTAGGATTACACGAACCCTCAATGCTGGAGTTAACAAGCTCCACAATATTCGATATTCATGTTTAAATAACCTTAGAGTGCATGATAGATCATTGCAATTACACCAAGTACTAACACAGCATGCACACTGTCACCATCACACTATGAAGGAGGCATAGATCACATCAATACTATCATAGCAATAATTAACTTCATAATCTACAAGAGATTACAATCATAACCTACGCCAAGTACTACACGATGCACACACTGTCACCCTTACACCGTGCAGGAGGAATAGACTACTTTAATAACATCACTAGAGTAGCACATAGAATAGTAGTGATACAAAGCACATTGCAATCATAAAGGGATATAAATAAGCACTTCACTATGCTATTCATAACAGTGAATAAGTATTCTGTGAAATATAGCCTAAGAGACCCACACGGTGCACACACTGTCACCTTTACACACGTGGGACAAGGAGTCTCCGGAGATCACATAAGTAAAATTCACTTGACTAGCATAACGACATCTAGATTACAAGCATCATCATATGAATCTCAATCATTTAAGGCAGCTCATGAGATTATTGTATTGAAGTACATAGGGAGAGAGATTAACCACATAGCTACCGGTACAGCCCCTTAGCCTCGATGAAGAACTACTCCCTCCTCATGGGAGACAGCAGCGTTGATGAAGATGGCGGTGGAGATGGCAGCGGTGTCGATGGAGAAGCCTTCCGGGGGCACTTCCCCATCCCGGCGGCGTGCCGGAACAGAGACTCCTGTCCCCCAGATCTTGGCTTCGCGATGGCGGCGGCTCTGGAAGGTTTCTCGTACCGTGGCTTTTCCGTATCGAAGATTTAGGTCAGGGACCTTTAAATAGGCGAAGAGGCGGAGTCGGAGGGCTGACGAGGCGACGACACAGTAGGGGGGCGCGGCCCCCCCTCTGGCCACGCCGGCCTACTGTTTGGTGGGCCTGTGGCCCCCCCTCTGGCGGCTCTCGGGTGTTCTGGAAGCTTCGTGGGATTTTAAGATTCTGGGCATTGATTTTGTCCAATTCCGAGAATATTTCCTTACTAGGATTTCTGAAACCAAAAACAGCAGAAAACAGGAACTGGCACTTCGGCATCTCGTCAATAGGTTAGTTCCGGAAAACGCATAAAATCATCATAAAGTGTGAACAAAACATGTAGGTATTGTCATAAAACAAGCATGGAACATAAGAAATTATCGATACGTCGGAGACGTATCAGCAGTAAGGCTCTTCTTTTTCACCATTGCGAGATCTGGGAAGGATTGGAAAAGCGGTGGTGGCGGCGTAGCAGTTGCGGAAGGAAGAAGGAGAAGAAGGGCAAGAAGATGCAAAGGCAGATGTGGGAGAAGATTAGGAATTTGCGTGCTATGGAGATCTTAATAGAAGGAGAACTGCGTGGGCACGTGTCGTTGTTGCCAGTTCGTCAAGTGGACCTTTTTCCGATTGATGGTTGCGGGAATCGAGGAGACGCCTTGGTAACTGAGCGAGAAGGGCGGAAAGTGCTTGAAAACAGGGCCAGACAGAGAAAGGATGGGCCCAGCGGGTCGTGTCTTATCAGTCAAAATCAAGATGTCAGTAAGAATAAAAAGGTATCGGATGTTGAACTTGAGTCTATGCACAGATTGCGAAGCATCTGTACCTAGACTCGGGGGCTACTCCCATC
Organism: Lolium perenne; assembly: GCF_019359855.2. Classification (NCBI taxonomy): domain Eukaryota; kingdom Viridiplantae; phylum Streptophyta; class Magnoliopsida; order Poales; family Poaceae; genus Lolium; species Lolium perenne. The sequence goes on from NC_067246.2 coordinate 168,246,862, forward strand.
GGGAGCGCTGACGCGCACCCGATAGATTGAGGACTCGAAGAAAAAAGATGGAGAAAAATGATTGTTTAGCTCAAGTCTGCACTCGGTTGCAAGCACCCGTGCCCAGACTCGGGGGCTACTCCCATCGGGGGCGCTGGATGCGCACCCGATAGAACTTTTTTGCACTCCAGGATCATGCCTGGGGACTTGATTCTGTTTAGGGTAACATAGTTTTCCCATCGGTAGTTAACCAACAAAAGTTGGGCGCGTTACTCATCATCCCTTGCAAGCGGAAAATATATCGGATGACCTATGAAGACCTGCAGAAAAGAATGTTCGAGTGGTACAACTTGAGTCTGCGCACGGATTGCAAGCATCCGTACCTAGACTCGGGGGCTACTCCCATCGGGAGCGCTGACGCGCACCGAACAAAAGAGGACGATGTTGATTCAAGATGAACAAGGACAATCAAGGAGAAGAACATCAGAAGGAGACATGCTTCAGTCTCTACCCGAACAATGTTCGGCTAGACACTCGGGGGCTACTGACGTGGGCATTACCCTTCGAGTAACCGATATTGCCCTATCCTGTATTGACTAATTGGAGGCCCATGAAGACACTTGAAGGCAAGATGGGTCACCTGGGCAGCGCACCAGAAGAATCCTTGATGGGCAAGACAAGGAAGCAGCCGAACAAGGAAAGATTAGATTCAAAACTACTGTAAACCTAGTCGTACTCGGTTAGACCTCTTGAGACCTGGCCTCCTATATAAAGGCCAGGAGAGGGGCTGCCGAGGGACACAATCAATCTTAGCAGCCTTAGCCACCAAAAATCTAGAGCTAGGCCGCCGCAGCGCTTAGCCTCTCGACGACATCTCAGCCGGACTATTCGGCACCCCATTGTAACCCATTATCTTCAAAATCAAGAACAGACAGGCAGGACGTAAGGGTTTTACCTCATCGAGGGCCCCGAACCTGGGTAAATCGCTCTCCCCGCTTGTCTGTGAACCGATGTCTCGTGTCAGCTTGCAGGATTCCGTCAACCCCAAGCCCCAACCGGAGGGCATTGCCGAGGAGTACCCTCGACAGACGCGGACGAGCAGCTCGAGGAGAACGTGCTAGACGGCGAGGAAGTCGAACAACCTGCACCGGGTCGTCCACGACAACTGAACCGCAACGCTCGCCCACCTCCACGGCTGGTACGTGATGATGATCATGTTGCTAAACTGAAACTGAATATTTCGCCATTTGAGGGTAGATATAATCCTGATGCATATCTTACATGGGAATTGGAGGTAGAACAATGCTTTGCATGTTTAAAATACCCTGATCACTTGCGTGTTAGTGCTGCTACTTGTGAGTTCAAAGATTTTTCTTCTATTTGGTGGTCTGAATATTGTAGAGCACATCCAGCAAATCTTCCTACTACTTGGGTTGGTTTAAAACTTGCTATGCGTACTCGTTTTGTTCCTCCACATTATCAACGTGATTTGCTGAAAAAATTGTCTCGCTTAGAACAAGGAAAAAATTATGTAGAAGACTATTATCAAGAATTGCAAACTGGCATGATTCGCTGTGGTATTATAGAGGATAATGAGGCTATGCTTGCACGTTTCTTTGGTGGCTTGAATAAAGAGATTCAGCATATTTTAGATTATAAGGAGTACAACACTATTACTCGCTTGTTTCATCTTGCTTGCAAAGCTGAACGTGAAGTGCAGGATCGTCAACCACCATGGAGAAGAGCTAATGTTTCTGCAGGTCGTACATCATCATGGTCTCCGCGACCATCAGCACCACCGTCTCGTGGGGCTACACCAGCGCCTACTACCTCCAAGTACACCGCTCCTGCATCACGAGCACCACCGGCTGCTACTCCACCACCATCTGCTGGTCCTCCTCGGAGTTCATTGATACGTCTCCAACGTATCTATAATTTCTGATGTTCCATGCTTGTTTTATGGCAATACCTACATGTTTTGTTCACACTTTATGATGTTTTTACGCATTTTCCGGAACTAACCTATTGACGAGATGCCGAAGTGCCAGTTCCTGTTTTCTGCTGTTTTTGGTTTCAGAAATCCTAGTAAGGAAATATTCTCGGAATTGGACGAAATCAACGCCCAATATCTTATATTTCAAGGAAGCTTCCAGAGCACCGAAGAGGGGCCAGAGGAGAGCCAGGTGGGCCCCACACATGGTGGTGGGCCCCCCTGGTGTGTGGCTCCACCGTGGCCCTTCCGACTCCGACTCTTCGCCTATATAAGCCTCCCTGACCTAAATTGATGAGGTCTAAGACCCCGTGTGTGGCCCGATCTTGCGGTTGACCCGAAATCCAAAGGAGGGAGAGAGGGAGAACGCGAAGAACACGATGAACACGAAGAACACGATGAACTCACGCACGCACACCAACCCGATACAATCGATACTTACCCCGTGGCTCGATGGACCACGCCAATAGAATCAACCCGGAAGAGACACGCGGTAGAATTCCGAGCGGAGAGATTGGTGAGGGAGATGAATCTAGGAGTGGGAGAGAGAGAGTGGGTAACACTAGAATCTCACACACCAAATCCAATCATCCAACATAGGTAGCCTTGATACAAAGGGGATGAAACCCTAGGGAGACAAAGCTCATCTTCATGTTTAAGCTATCATCTTGTCTAAAGAGGTAAGGGGGCGACCGGGGTGCTTATATAGGCATACAAGGCAGCTCGGGTCGAACGGGTACAAGTTGGTGGGTCAAACCCGTGAAATCCGGTCACAGGGCCGGTTGGACCGGGCCTGGGACCGGCCCATCCGGTCCACAACCGGATCCTGGACCGGGCGGTGACCGGGCGAGGCTTCGGGAGCCCCGGGATTGCTTTCGGATGGCACCGGTCGACGTTCCGGTCGAAAACCAGCCGGGCCGGTCAGGGGGCCGGTCAACCGGGCCTGGGACCGGGTGGGCCGGTCATAGGGCCGGTTGACCGGGCCTGGGACCGGCCGGCCTCCCTCCTCCCGCTTCTTCTTCCTCTTCCTTCCTTCTTCTTTCATTCTTCTTCTTCTCTCTTCCTTGCACCATGATGAATGGCTCCTCTTCCCTTCCCTTGCTTCCTTGCACCATGGGTGTTCCTCCTCTCCGGTTCCTCGATGATTCTTGTACCTAATGATATGTAGCACACCGATATGAGGTAGCATCCCATTCAAGGTATTGACGAGGTCAAGTATCGAGAGGAAGGAGTTCACCTTGTCGCGTGTAGCGTGGTTTAGGGTTGAAGGTCCACTTGGGGGACTCTTTGGCCATGGTGTAGCATCGACGATAGGCGGGGCTGCACTTGATGGTCTTGAGGCGTAGGTGTCCGAAGGCCACCCCGCATCATCTCCCCCCCTTGGGGAAGAGTCGTCCTCGACTCTTGTTCCTCCTCATCTCCATGATGTGGCGAGAGATCCGAGATGGATTGGTGAAGGACTTGTATAGTTGCCCTTGTATCCTTATGGATGCTCGTCGTGGTGCGGGCGTCCTTGTTGTAGTCCATGACGGGTCTCCCATGTAGTGGTGGAGGGACGAAGTCTCGGTCGAAGAAGAGCGTGGGGAAAAACAACTTGCGAAAGGAAAGCTTGTGGATGCCAATTGGGTGACCGGCGAACAAGAGGCTCTCAATCAAATACGAAGCATCAAGTCGTTTCTCCAAGAGGCATTTGGCAAAAATGGAAATCAAAAGAGTGTCGATGTATCCAAAATGTGGTAGGGCAAAAATTTGTGCATGTAAGAGTTGTAAGGTGTCAAAAATGTGTGGTGTGGCATTGTCCCAAACAAGTGGAACAAACAAAAGGCAAGTGTCGGCGGCAAAATTTTGGGCAAAATTGTTATGTGCAATGGCAAAGCGATGGAGACTTCGAACTTGGGAGAGTATGGTTGGCTTAAGCCGAGTATGAGTGTCCTCAAGTGTGAAAGAATCCATTGCAATTGCCAAAGATGAAATGAGAAATCCAAAGAAGAGCAACTTTTTGTGTGACATGTGGCACAAGATGCATAAGGTGTCTCTCACATGTATGACATGGTCCTTGAGATTGTCGGAGTGTATGATGAAAACATCAAGACATACAACAACCATTGTGCCAACAAGATGTGTCAAGCTATGTTGCATAAGAGGCAAAAGAGATGACGAGGAATTGGACCAAACCGGAAACTCGACAAACCAAGTCGGAAACACATGAGGGTGAAGGCTTGTGGGAAAATACTCTTTGGTGTGATTCCCGCGGGTTAGGTCCTTGTTGGGGGTAGCTCTCAATTGCGCGTTTCGTGAGCTCATGCTCCGTGGCGGTGGAAGCGGTCGTCCGTGTACCTACACATGGAATAAACAAGACAAAGAGCGTATGTGCATGGTAGAGGAACACATCATCCATCATGATGTTCCAAGACTTGTGCACATCACCATTAGTGTCAAGCAAGATAGTATGAAATGCATGGCGATAGTGCAAATGGCATGAAGGTGCATGCGTGGCATGTGGGAACTCATGATCATCAAAAATGGAGAAGGCTATGGGGGGCATCTCATGGACAATGAAATAAGCATTCTTGCATACCAAGCATAAGAAAGAGCAATTGTTCACAATCTTGGATGCAAGGATCATGGAATGGTGTAAACATTTGGGGCAAAGCATGTGGAACATGTTATCATTGTTGTCGACAACCCTATGTAAAGAGCAAGTGTTCATCAAGGGTGGCACAACACAAGTATTATCATTATCATTGCAAGCAAGCGGGGAAAACGTGAAACTCTCATAGCATGGCATGTTCATGGTATCACAAGCATTCACTTCCACATGATCAACAATGTTATCAAGCAAAGCATCACATGGGAAAGTGAAAGTAGCATGTGAAGTAGCAAATGGGTCATCGAGATCATGCATGCATTCATAAGGCATCATGTCCACTAGTGGGATCATGGCATCATCAACACCTATGTTGTTACCTTTGTAGGCCGACTCATTTGAAGTAGGTGTTGTGGGAGTAGGAGGATCCATGTGGTCGACATGTCCATCTTGGAGCAAGCATGGTGAGATATCATCATCATCATGCACCATGTACATCGTCTCCATGAGCGGGAACTCATCCTCCGTGGAACCTAGTGCAACATAAGAAGACACAAACGAGGGAGAGATTAATGTGTTAGCAAAAGCGATGTCCTCCATGGACCTATCATCTACCTCTCTCAACTCACTTTGTGTATCACTCATGTCCTCCAAACGGAAGCACTCAAACTCACATGTGGGGTGGAAGTCACTCAACTCACTATCACTCTCACTCAAATGGGCTAAGTGGCTCTCATTCTCACATGGGATTGGTACCAACTCATCAATGAAGCATAGGGGAGTAGGCTCAACTTTCTCATCTCCATGCGCCTCCTTGGTTGAAGGGAAATTCCCATGCTCAACCATCTCAACTCCATGCGCCTCCATAGGTGAAGGGAGAATCCCATGGTCACCATGCTCAACTCCATCGCCTCCCAAGTCATCCTCAAGCGGTGGCGCCATGGTGTTGATGAGAGCTAGGCTCGGCTCAACTTCGCCCTTGAGTTCACCTTGGCGAACTTCATCTTGAAGTGTTGGCGCAATAGGCATCTTGGGGACTTGTGCTTGTAGCTTGTCGAAGTAGAGCGTCGTGGCGCTTTGCATTGTGCATTGCCATGCCACGTGACCCTTGGCCTTGCACACCTCACATAGGAGATTGGGACATTCCCGAGGAGGGTGGCCTTGTTGCTTGCACTTGTAGCATCGGAGTCCATAGGCACGTGACGAGGTAGGGGCCATTGTGGTGGTGGCACAAGAGGTGGAAGTCGCCTTATGAGGAAGGTATGCTCGATGTGCACTTGCCATCCTTGGAGTGGTAGGCATCCTATCTTGGTGTTTGTCGCCTTCATGTCGAGGCTCCCGTCTTCGTGCATCATCATCATGGCTTGAGTGGTGTCGTCGAAGACTCGTGGAAGATGTTGGTCGATGGCGATCATGAAGTGGCTTGTGGCGGCGAAGCTCATGTGGTGACGTATGTCGATGACGGTCCTTGCCATGCCTAGATGATGGCTCATGCGACTTGGCATATTGCTTGCGGCGCCTTGTGGAGCTTGGAGAAGAGTGTCGATGACGCTCATGGTGGGGACGCTCTTGATGCTCCATATGGTGTACTTGAAGTCGACGATCTTGTGCATAAGCACTCTCATGGTGGCGCCTTGTGGAGCTCGTAGGTGAGTGTCGATGACGATCATGATGAGGACGCTCTTGACGATCCATATGATGGTGCCCTCGTGGAGGTCCTCCATCTTCATATGTAGCTCCATTTGCCAAGTAGGGGTATGTAGGAGCACCGACGTTGCTCATGGTGGAGTCGAGGTGAGGCTCCGTCACGGTGTCGATGTCGTAGACGTGGCTTTGCTCCACCATGTCGTCCATGAGTGGTGAGCCATTGTCGATGTAGAGCTCGTCGACGTCGTCCTCAAGGTGGTGCTCCACCATGTCATCCATGCTTGAGGAGCCATTGTCGATGTACAGCTCCTCGATGTCGTCCTCAAGGTGGTGCTCCACCATGTCGTCCATGCTTGAGGAGCCATTGTCGATGTAGAGCTCCTCGATGTCGGTCATGTCGGTGATGCTCGCGGAGCCATAGTCGGTGTCGAGCTCCACATGTTCCTCCACATCCGCGGTGCTTGAAGAGGTATCCTCCTCGAAGTGCTCCGTGTACTCCTCCGTATCCTCATCTTCGGTATCCATGTTAGCACGATGGTATGTATATGGTGTATGTTAGTGGAAGAACACTACCTCGCAATCTTACCGTGGTATGATAAGATCGGGGCGATCCAACAAGCCGAGGTCAAAGTCAATTGTATCGGGCACTCACACAAAAACACACGCAAAAGCTAGCAAATATGGTGTTAGGTGAGTATGGTGGAAAGCCAAAAGACGAAATCCGAAATCAAGTGTATTGTCAAGAGTGGGTAAAGTCCAAAAATTCAAATGTCAAAGCGATGATCACTATAAACACGGAAAAGATGTGGAACGCACACACGAGATGAACGGGGTTAGTGCGACCAAGGAATGAGCGGAAAAGTGTAAGAAGCCCTTAAACAAGGGTGCTCGGTGTCACACTAACACAAGAAGAGATCAAAGCTTTGGTTGCAAAGGAAGAGACAACAAGATTCACACGTGGCCTCTCTTCTCTTATCTCTCTTTTGCTTAAAAGCTTTTTCTCTTTTGTATATGGTGGCACTTGCACTCGTTTGTATCTTTGGTGGCACGTGGACACTTTTGTATGTATGGGCGTATGCATGTATGGATGTATGGTGCTACTCGCACTCTTTTTGTGTTTTTGGGGCTTTTTCACGCACTATGTTAGCGTTAGCCTCGCTTTTGCTATCTTGCCACACGAGTGTTTGCTTGGATGCCTTACTCAACGCGACACACACACCTCACAATGCGGGGCCACGTGCAATGTCTCGCAACACTAGACAAGCAATGCTCGATGGGATAGATCGCAAAAGGAAGAGGGGTTACAAGGTGAAAGCTGCAAGTTATACCTGCGATGATGGTGGTGGTGGTGGTGGTGGAGATCGCCGGAAGACGAGGTCGAAGGAGGGGCGTTGCGGCGCCCGGTCTGAGGCCCGGTCGGACCGGGTTGTGGGCCGGCCTGGCCGGTTGCGCAGCCGGTTGACCGGGTTCTGGGCTGGCCCGGCCGGTCTGTAGCCCGGTCGACCGGCGGCTCAACCGGATTTCGCGGGCTGAAGCTTTCTCTCTCCTGTTCTTCACGAAACCCAAGCCAAATCGACCAAATCGAAGGGAAACGATGGAATTGGAGGCTAAAAGTTGGGGAAATAGTAGATCAAGCACAACAACACCAGATCCACGGACCAAAACCACTCAAAACGCAACCAAATCACAGATCGGTCAAGAGGCAATTTAGGGCTATTTTTGGGGATTTTTTGGAAAATTTTCTAGGGACAAAATCGAGTGGGTGGAAGGTCAAATCTGCGGTAACCAAGAGCTGCTGATACCATATGATGAGGTCTAAGACCCCGTGTGTGGCCCGATCTTGCGGTTGACCCGAAATCCAAAGGAGGGAGAGAGGGAGAACGCGAAGAACACGATGAACACGAAGAACACGATGAACTCACGCACGCACACCAACCCGATACAATCGATACTTACCCCGTGGCTCGATGGACCACGCCAATAGAATCAACCCGGAAGAGACACGCGGTAGAATTCCGAGCGGAGAGATTGGTGAGGGAGATGAATCTAGGAGTGGGAGAGAGAGAGTGGGTAACACTAGAATCTCACACACCAAATCCAATCATCCAACATAGGTAGCCTTGATACAAAGGGGATGAAACCCTAGGGAGACAAAGCTCATCTTCATGTTTAAGCTATCATCTTGTCTAAAGAGGTAAGGGGGCGACCGGGGTGCTTATATAGGCATACAAGGCAGCTCGGGTCGAACGGGTACAAGTTGGTGGGTCAAACCCGTGAAATCCGGTCACAGGGCCGGTTGGACCGGGCCAGGGACCGGCCCATCCGGTCCACAACCGGATCCTGGACCGGGCGGTGACCGGGCGAGGCTTCGGGAGCCCCGGGATTGCTTCCGGATGGCACCGGTCGACGTTCCGGTCGAAAACCGGCCGGGCCGGTCAGGGGGCTGGTCAACCGGGCCTGGGACCGGGTGGGCCGGTCATAGGGCCGGTTGACCGGGCCTGGGACCGGCCGGCCTCCCTCCTCCCGCTTCTTCTTCCTCTTCCTTCCTTCTTCTTTCATTCTTCTTCTTCTCTCTTCCTTGCACCATGATGAATGGCTCCTCTTCCCTTCCCTTGCTTCCTTGCACCATGGGTGTTCCTCCTCTCCGGTTCCTCGATGATTCTTGTACCTAATGATATGTAGCACACCGATATGAGGTAGCATCCCATTCAAGGTATTGACGAGGTCAAGTATCGAGAGGAAGGAGTTCACCTTGTCGCGTGTAGCGTGGTTTAGGGTTGAAGGTCCACTTGGGGGACTCTTTGGCCATGGTGTAGCATCGACGATAGGCGGGGCTGCACTTGATGGTCTTGAGGCGTAGGTGTCCGAAGGCCACCCCGCATCATAAATCTTCGATATGAATAAGCCACGGTACGAGAAACCTTCCAAAGTCGCCGCCATCGCGAAGCCAAGATCTGGGGGACAGAAGTCTCTGTTCCGGCACACCGCCGGGACGGGGAATTGCCCCCGGAAGGCATCTCCATCGACACCACCGCCATCTTCATCGCCGCTGCTGTCTCCCATGAGGAGGGAGTACTTCTCCATCGAGGCTAAGGGCTGTACCGGTAGCTATGTGGTTAATCTCTCTCTCCCATGTACTTCAATACAATGATCTCATGAGCTGCCTTACATGATTGAGATCCATATGATGAGCTTTGTAATCTAGATGTCGTTATGCTATTCAAGTGGATTTTACTTATGTGATCTCCGGAGACTCCTTGTCCCACGTGTGTAAAGGTGACAGTGTGTGCACCGTGTGGGTCTCTTAGGCTATATTTCACAGAATACTTGTTCACTGAGTTATGATTTGAGTTGGATGTCTCTATGAAATTGTGGTGTGTTAGTACCTCCTATGAATGCTCACAGTGACATCGTGGGGTGTTTATTAGTACTTGGGAATACATCTTTAAGGTTTGCCTACATGATGAATTAGTGTTCGTTATCCTGCCAGAGAGTAATTCAGAATAGCATAGTGAAGTGCTTATTTATATTCCTTTATGATTGCAATGTTGAGAGTGTCCACTAGTGAAAGTATGATCCCTAGGCCTTGTTTCCGAATATCGAATCTCCATTTATTTACTGTTCTACTGCATGTTTACTCGCTGCCATATTTATTTCAGATTGTTATTACCACTCATATTCATCCCTATTACTTGTATTTCACTATCTCTTCGCCGAACTAGTGCACCTATACATCTGACAAGTGTATTAGGTGTGTTGGGGACACAAGAGACTTCTTGTATCGTGATTGCAGGGTTGCTTGAGAGGGATATCTTTGACCTCTTCCTCCCTGAGTTCGATAAACCTTTGGTGATCCACTTAAGGGAAAACTTGCTGCTGTTCTACAAACCTCTGCTCTTGGAGGCCCAACACTATCTACAGGAAAAGAAGCCAACAGTAGACAACAAGCTATTTTCTGGCGCCGTTGCCGGGGAGGAAATGTAAAAGGCACTCACACTCCGGTCCCAGGCAACTAAGCTATTTTCTGGCGCCGTTGTAAGTGCTCGAAGCTATTTCCTTTAGATCCTGCAATTGCATCTTTTTGTTTCTTGTTTTTATTTTTCACTAGTTAGGCACAATGGAAAACAACTGTGAGCTTTTTAATCTATTTCCTGAGTTAATACATGGATTGTTTGCTGCGAAAATTAAAAAACCTATGGAACCTTATTTGCGTGCTAGTAATGATATTAGTATGAACGCTTTGAACACCATTATTGCTAATGATATGGAAAATTCTAAGCTTGGGGAAGCTGGTTTTGATGAGCATGATATTTTTAGTCCCCCAAGCATGGAGGAGAAAATTTACTTTGATGATACTTTGCCTCCTATTTATGATGATTATAATGATAGTAGTCTTTTGGTGCCACCTACTATGGAGAGTAAATTTTATTATGATTATACTATACCTCCTACACTTGATGAGAATAATAATGATAGCTACTTTGTTGAATTTGCTCCCACTACAATTAATAAGAATGACTATGCTTATGTTGGGAGTAGTAATAATTTTATGCATGTAGCTCATGATAAGAATGTTTCATTTGATAGTTATATTGTTGATTTTGTTCATGATGCTACTGAAAATCTTTATGAGAGAGGACAATATGGTTGTAGAAATTTTCATGTTACTAAAACACCTCTCTTTTTGCTGAAAATCTTGAAGTTGCGCTTGTCTAGTCTTTCTATGCTTGTTGCATTATGCTTCATGAATTTGTTTATCTACAAGATTCCTTTTCATAGGAAGTGGGTTAGGCTTAAATTTGTTTTGAATTTGCTTCTTGATGCTCTCTTTTGCTTGAACTCTTATTTCTTGCGAGTGCATCATTAAAATTGTTGAGCCCATCTTAATGGCTATAAAGAAAGAACTTCTTGGGAGATAACCCATGTCTTTATTTTGCTACTGTTTTGTTGTGTCTTGGAAGTTGTTACTACTGTAGCAACCTCTCCTTATCTTTATTTTATTGCATTGTTGTGCCAAGTGAAGTCTCTAATAGAAGGTTGATACTAGATTTGGATTTCTGCGCAGAAACAGATTTCTTGCTGTCACGAATTTGGGCAGGGTTCTCTGTAGGTAACTCAGAAAAATCTGCCAATTTACGTGAGTGATCCTCAGATATGTACGCAACTTTCATTACTTATGAGTTTTCTCATCTGAGCAAGTTTAGTGCCCCAGAAAAATTCGTCTTTACGGACTGTTCTGTTTTGACAGATTCTGTCTTTTATTTCGCATTGCCTCTTTTGCTGTGTTGAATGGATTTCTTTGTTCCATTAACTTCCAGTAGCTTTGGGTAATGTCCAGAAGTGTTAAGAATGATTGTGTCACCTCTGAATATGTGAATTTTTGATTATGCACTAACCCTCTAATGAGTTTGTTTTGAGTTTGGTGTGGAGGAAGTTTTCAAGGGTCAAGAGAGGAGGATGATATATGATTAAGAAGAGTGAAAAGTCTAAGCTTGGGGATGCCGTGGTTCATCCCTGCATATTTCAAGAAGACTCAAGCGTCTGAGCTTGGGGAAGCCCAAGGCATCCCCTTCTTCATCAACAATTTATCAGGTTTCTTCTATTGAAACTATATTTTTATTCCGTCACATCTTATGTACTTTACTTGGAGCGTCTGTTTGTTTTTATTTTTGTTTTGTTTGAATAAATTCATGCTTGTGTGGGAGAGAGACACGCTCCGCTTGTTCATATGAACACTAGTGTTCTTAGCTTTACTTTTAATGTTCATGGCGAAGGTTGGAAACAGAAAATGCTACATGTGGTAGTGGTATAATGAAACACTTGCATAATCTTGTAGATCATTGAGCTTTGATAACTTGATTCTTTGCAAATGTTTTGAGGTATTTAGATGGTAAGGCTTGCTGGATAAATAAGTTAAAATTAGTAGTGGATTGTTGTCTTTAAGCTTGTGCCGTACTACAAACTCTACTTAAATAGTTGAAGGTGTAGTTGGACTTGATAGCTTTCCATGTCTGAGAGTTCATCGTAATAACTAAGTTGTGCTGAAGGTCGAGGGAGCTAGCGGGGTACTTGTGCCACCGTGAACGGCCCTCCTTAGAGTAAATTTTAATCATGCTCTTAATGATGAACCTGCTAGTTGTTTGCAATAAGCTTGTGAGTTCTTTTTGACTAATGTTAAGCTACAGTTTTTGGCACTTCCACCATCCAAATTTGCTAGCCTCTTCGAACTGTGCATTGCTTTTTGCTCACATTGAGAATTGTGCATACTTCGCCAGTACATCCAAACCCGTGGGAGGACTTTCTCTTGTTCTCCTACACATAAGCCCATACATCTCCTCAAAACAGCCACCATACCTACCTACCACAGCATTTCCATAGCTGTTCCGAGATATATTGCCATGCAACTCCCATTTTACATTACATGCCATGTTGTCATTCATTATTTATATATTGCTTTGCATGATTCTATACAGCTGATGTGTGGTTTACCCATGTTACGCTAGATCATTGCACATCCTGCTACACTGGCAGACGCATACAGTTTTATACATCATGTTTTATTCATTATGAGTTATTTGTACCAAAAAGTGTGTTGTCATATTAGGATGTTGCCCCTAAAAGTGAAAAGAGCCATGGAGGTCATAAAAAAGAGAAAAAGAAAGAAAAAAAATAGAAAAGAAAAAGAAAAAGAAAAAAAGAGAATAAAGAAAAAGGGGGCAGCATTACTATCTTTTATCCACACTTGTGCTCATGTTTTAGCACCTGCAGTATTCATAGTCATCATTTGTGCTCATGTTTAGCACCTACACTCCATATGAGAGAGTTTTCATGTTTTACTAGTATAACTATGTGGGGAATTTACACTATAGAACTTGGGTTGTATATTCCAATGATGAGCTTCCTCAAAAGTGCTCTAGGTCTTCGTGAGCAACCAAGTTGGATGCACCCCCACTAGTTCCATTGGAGAGATTTCATACACATATAGCTCTATGTGCATCCGTTGCATGTCAATCACTACTCCTTGCATAGCTTCGATTATAAGACTTCCTCTTGTCTAATAATCACTTATAGCTTTGTAAGACTTTCTTCCATTTGGCCTTCCAAACCCCCATTAACGTTCTTTATGCCATAACATCCTGGTGCTAATACCAAATGCTTGCGCTCACCGGTTGAGTAGACTTCGAAACAGTTGATTCATGACGTTCATGTTTATGTTTACTTGACTGAATCCTTCTTATGTTGTGAAAATTTACTTGATGCTTGGAATGAAGGACAGGACTGCTACGCTAGATACTTAAAACATCTTTAATGAACTTTGTACGGTTTCATGTCTTTAAAGCAATAGCTCATGAAAACTTCTAGCTTGTTTAACTCTTGCATTATCATCTCTTATATCAATATAGACATTTGCTTTGAGTGATTTGATCTCAGTTCATATGCTTTACATCATTATTGGATCAAGATTGTGTTGGTAGCATGTCACTACAGAAATTATCTTTGTTATCATTTACCTACTCGAGGACGAGTAGGAACTAAGCTTGGGGATGCTGATACGTCTCCAACGTATCTATAATTTCTGATGTTCCATGCTTGTTTTATGACAATACCTACATGTTTTGTTCACACTTTATGATGTTTTTACGCATTTTCTGGAACTAACCTATTGACGAGATGCCGAAGTGCCAGTTCCTGTTTTCTGCTGTTTTTGGTTTCAGAAATCCTAGTAAGGAAATATTCTCGGAATTGGACGAAATCAACACCCAGTATCTTATATTTCAAGGAAGCTTTCAGAGCACTGAAGACGGGCCAGAGGAGAGCCAGGTGGGCCCCACACATGGTGGCGGCGCGGCCAAGAGGGGGGGCGCGCCCCCCTGGTGTGTGGCTCCACCGTGGCCCTTCCGACTCCGACTCTTCGCCTATATAAGCCTCCCTGACCTAAATCTTCGATACAAATAAGCCACGGTACGAGAAACCTTCCAGAGCCGCCGCCATTGCGAAGCCAAGATCTGGGGGACAGAAGTCTCTGTTCCGGCACGCCGCCGGGACGGGGAATTGCCCCCGGAAGGCATCTCCATCGACACCACCGCCATCTTCATCGCATTCTTGTCTCCCATGAGGAGGGAGTAGTTCTGCATCGAGGCTAAGGGCTGTACCGGTAGCTATGTGGTTAATCTCTCTCTCCCATGTACTTCAATACAATGATCTCATGAGCTACCTTACATGATTGAGATCCATATGATGAGCTTTGTAATCTAGATGTCGTTATGCTATTCAAGTGGATTTTACTTATGTGATCTCCGGAGACTCCTTGTCCCACGTGTGTAAAAGTGACAGTGTGTGCACCGTGTGGGTCTCTTAGGCTATATTTCACAGAATACTTGTTCACTGAGTTATGATTTGAGTTGGATGTCTCTATGAAATTGTGGTGTGTTAGTACCTCCTATGAATGCTCACAGTGGCAGCGTGGGGTGTTTATTAGTACTTGGGAATACATCTTTAAGGTTTGCCTACATGATGAATTAGTGTTCGTTATCCTGCCAGAGAGTAATTCAGAATAGCATAGTGAAGTGCTTATTTATATTCCTTTATGATTTCAATGTTGAGAGTGTCCACTAGTGAAAGTATGATCCCTAGGCCTTGTTTCCGAATATCGAATCTCCGTTTATTTACTGTTCTACTGCATGTTTACTCGCTGCCATATTTATTTCAGATTATTATTACCACTCATATTCATCCCTATTACTTGTATTTCACTATCTCTTCGCTGAACTAGTGCACCTATACATCTGACAAGTGTATTAGGTGTGTTGGGGACACAAGAGACTTCTTGTATCGTGATTGCAGGGTTGCTTGAGAGGGATATCTTTGACCTCTTCCTCCCTGAGTTCGATAAACCTTGGGTGATCCACTTAAGGGAAAACTTGCTGTTATTCTACAAACCTCTGCTCTTGGAGGCCCAACACTGTCTACAGGAAAAGAAGCCAACAATAGACAGCATTCATCTTCGATGGCCTCCACGGGGAAGACGCGCGACATTCAATGTCGCAAATGCTTGGGATTTGGACACATAGAGAGAGAATGCAGAACCAAGCGTGTGATGTTGGTCCGTGAAGGTGGAGAATATGATTCTGCAAGTGACTTTGATGAAGATACGTTGGCCCTTATTGCTGCACGTGATGGTGCCAATTCTGATTCTGAGAGAGATATGGAGGTAATGGAAGCTGACACTGCTGATCAGTACAGGAGCTTAGTTGCACAGCGTGTGTTGAGCGTGCAATTGAGCAAATCTGAGCATGATCAACGCCACAATCTATTTCAAACAAGAGGCGTTGTAAAAGAGCGAGCTATAAGGATCATCATTGATGGAGGGAGCTGCAATAATCTGGCTAGCGTTGACATGGTGGAGAAGCTTTCTCTCCCTACAAGACATCGCACACATCCATACTACATTCAGTGGTTTGAGAGCTCTCGGGAGCTCAAGGTAACTAGAACTACACGTGTGCATTTTACTATTTGTACATATTCTGATTTTGTTGATTGTGATGTTGTACCTATGCAAGCTTGTTCTTTGTTACTTGGTAGACCTTGGCAATTTGATAGAGAATCTGTTCATAATGGTAGAACTAATCAGTATTCTCTTATGCATGATGGAAAGAAAATTGGTCTCAAACCTATGACTCCTGAATAAATAGTAAAATATGATCTTGCTAGAGCTAGTAGAGTAAAAACAAGGAGAAACATAAGAGTGAAAATCAGATTGTTGCTGCAGATTTTGTGCCACATAAGACTAATAATAAATTTGATTCAAACCATGCTACTGAAATTCGTTTGAAAAATCCTTGTTTGCTTGCTAGCAAATCTGATATTGCTGAACTTGATGTGAACACTACTCAATGCTATGCTATTATTTGCAAAGAAGTTCTATTTTCATTTGAGGATATGCCTCCTTCTTTGCCACCTGCGGTTGCTAACCTTTTGCAGGAATTCATTGATGTGTTCCCACAAGATGTTCCACCTGGATTGCCACCTATTCGTGCGATAGAACACCAGATTGACTTGATTCCAGGAGCTTCGCTGCCCAACCGTGCACCATACCGTGCCAATCCTGAAGAGACCAAAAAGATTCAGCGACAAATTCAGGTTCTCCAAGATAAAGTGATGAGGTCTAAGACCCAATTTGTGGCCCAATCTTGCGAAATTGACCCAAAATCAAAAGGGGAAAAGAGAGGAAACGAAGAACGAGATGAACACGATGAACACACACGCACACAAACCCGATACAATCGACTTACACTCCCATGGCTCGACAAACCACGCCGGTAGAATCACACTAGGAGAGACCACGAGGTTGAATCCCGGTGTGAGAGATCGGTGTTGTAGACGAACACTTGTGCGGGAGAGAGAGTGGTTAAACTAGAATCTCACACACAACTATTAATCTCAACAAGAGTAGCCTTGATGAAACACAGGAGATAATCCCAAAGATGAGCTAAGCTCTAAGAATTATCCAAGTCTATGTCTAACCCTAGCAATTGAGGAGTACGGGGATACAAATAGCTCAGATTTGAGTCAAGGGTAGTTTGGGCAAAGGTTAAATAAGTTACAACTGCTAGATAGCGAATGGACGGTTCAGATTTGAAGACATTCGCGCACGGGCGGTACCATGGGCGGAGGTACCGGTCGAGGTACCGGAAAAACGTCCAATTCGAACCAAAGTATCCAGGGGACTTGGACCTCTGAGCGGTACCTCGGCCGGAGGCTCCACCCGAGTTACCGGGGAGCAAACTCTTCATGTACTGGGGGACGGGTACCCCAAGTGGTACCATGGCCGGAGCCTCCGGCTGGAGGTACCGGTCTCCATCTCTGCCCCGCGCACCAGATGGTGCCGCCCAGCACCCGCCGGTAGTACCGGCCAGGAGGGGCCGGTACTACCGGTCTCTCCCCCATGCGCGCGGCCAGGCTTGGCGCCGGCCACCTGCCAGCCTTGGGTGGAGGCTCCGGCCTCCTTTGGCCTGGAGGTGCCGGCCTCCCTCTCTCTTTCTCTCTTCTCTTCTTTTCCTTGTTCTTTCTTCATCATTTCTTCATCTTCCTTTTTCTCTTCAAGTCCATCGACTTCAAGTCCATCGACTTTAGCTTCTTCTCCCTCGATGAATGGTTCCTCCTCTTCCTCGTATCCTTGATGATCCTTGTACCTAATAACACATAGAGTTTCGGCATGAGGTAGCATTCCGTCCAACGGTGTGTCAAGGTCAAGAGTAGCGAGGATAGAGTTCACCTTATCGTGTAGCGCTTTAACTCAGGCCCGTGTCATCGGTCCACTTGGGGGACTTGTTGGTCTTGGTGTGGAGGTGACCGAAGGCCACCCCGCATCATCTCCCCCCCCCTTGGGAAAGAGTCGTCCTCGACTCTTGTTCCTCCTCATCTTCATGATATGGCGACAAGTCCGCAACGTTGAATGTGTTGCTCACCAAGTACTTGGAGGTGGGGATGTCGATGATGTAAGCGTTGTTGTTGATGCGTTTGAGGACCTTGAAGGGACCATCTCCTCTTGGCTTGAGCTTCGAGTTGCGTTCATGAGGGAATCTTTCCTTCCGGAGGTGGATCCAAACGAGGTCGCCTTCTTGAAATATGCGTTCCTTCTTCTTGGCGTTGAGGCGGGTAGCTTGAGGATGCACATGTTCCTGAATGGTAGCTCTTGTTTCTTCATGAAGTTTCTTCACGGCGGCGGTGCGCTTGTCGAAATCCATGTTGATCCGCTCATGAAGGGGGAGCGGGAGTATGTCGAGTGCCGTGAGCGGCTCAAACCCGTAGACGACCATGAAGGGACTCCTTGATGTAGTCGAGTGCTTGGCGCGGTTGTAGGCGAACTCCGCGTGTGGAAGGCATTCCTCCCATGACTTCAAGTTCTTCTTCACGAGGATGCGTAGGAGGGTGGAGAGGCTTCGATTGACCACCTCCGTTTGGCCGTCCGTTTGCGGGTGCGAGGATGATGAGAATAAGAACTTCACTCCGAACTTTGCCATGAGCGACTTCCAAAGATAACTCATGAACTTGACGTCTCGATCCGACACAATGCTTTGCGGTACTCCATGTAGGCGAACAATTTCCCTGAAAAACAAAGAAGCAATGTGTGAAGCATCGTCGCTTTTATGGCAAGGTATGAAATGAGCCATCTTAGAGAATCTATCCACTACCACGAATATAGAATCATGACCATGCTTAGTGCGAGGCAATCCTAGAACAAAATCCATGCTAATATCGGTCCATGGTGCATATGGAATAGGCAATGGGGTATAAAGACCATAGGGATTGGAGGTAGACTTAGCTTGTAAGCATGTGGTGCACCGGCGGCAAAGGCGTTCGACGTTGCGGTACATTCTTGGCCAATAGTAGTGGGTTGAGAGCATGGCATATGTTTTCTCTCGACCAAAGTGTCCCATAAGACCACCTCCATGTGACTCTTGTAAAAGCAATTTTCGAAGCGAAGACTCGGGAATGCAAATCTTGTTAGCTTTGAACAAATAGCCATCATGCAAATAGAAATCATCCACTCCTCGCTCAACGGAGCATTTCTCAAAAATTGGAGCAAAGAAAGAATCGGAAGGATAGAGTTCTTTGATCTCTTCAAGTCCCAAAACATGAAAATCCAAACGAGTTAGCAAAAGGGTGTTTTTGCGGGAAAGAGCATCCGCCACAACATTGTCCTTGCCCTTCTTGTATTTGATCACATATGGGAAGGACTCAATGAACGCGACCCATTTTGCATGTCGTTTGTTCAAGTTGTGTTGGCTTTTCAAATATTTCAAGGACTCATGGTCGGAATGAATGATAAACTCTTTTGTCCAAAGATAGTGTTGCCAAACTTCAAGAACACGAACCAAAGCGTAGAGCTCCTTGTCATATATAGGATAGTTGAGGCGTGCGCCATCCAACTTCTCACTATAGTATGCCACGGGTTTGCCCTCTTGCATAAGAACACCACCAATACCAAGCCCACTTGCATCACACTCAATCTCAAAAGTTTTGGCAAAATTTGGAAGAACACGAAGTGGAGCTTCGGTAAGGCGTTTCTTCAACTCATCAAAAGCATTTTGTTGGGCCTTGCCCCAAACAAACGGAACATTCTTCTTAGTAAGCTCATTCAAAGGGCAAGCAATGGTGCTAAAGTCTTTCACAAAGCGGCGGTAAAACCCGGCAAGTCCATGGAAGCTTCGGACTTGGCCAACATTTGTAGGGGTAGGCCAATTATGGATGGCCTCCACCTTGGAAGAATCAACTTCTATCCCATTAGCGGAAACCACGAAACCAAGAAAAACCAATTTGTTTTGAGCAAAGGTGCATTTGGGGAGGTTAGCATAAAGCTTTTCATGGCGCAAGATGCACAAGACCTCTCTCACATGTTGCACATGGTCCTCGAGGTTTTTGCTATAAATAAGAATATCATCGAAGTAGACAACCACGCTCTTGCCAATGAGAGGACGCAAGATGTGATTCATGAGGCGCATGAAAGTAGAAGGAGCATTGGAAAGACCGAAAGGCATAACGAGCCATTCATAGAGACCGAGTTTGGTCTTGAATGCCGTTTTCCATTCATCACCAATAGCCATGCGGATTTGATGGTAACCACTACGCAAATCGACTTTAGAGAAAATCGTGGCACCACTAAGTTCATCAAGCATGTCATCTAAACGCGGAATGGGATGGCGGTAACGGACGGTAATGGCATTGATGGGGCGACAATCCATACACATCCGTTGCGTCTCATCCGGTTTAGGCACAAGAATCACGGGAACCGCGCAAGGGCTAAGGCTTTCTCGGACGTACCCTTTGGCGAGGAGATCTTGAATTTGGCGATTGATCTCCTTGGTCTCTTCGGGGTTGGTGCGGTAGGCGGCACGGTTTGGAAGCGGAGCGCCGGGTATGAGGTCGATGCGGTGTTCTATGCCTCGGAGTGGTGGTAGTCCATGAGGGAGCTCGTCGGGGAAGACGTCTTGAAATTCCTGCAAAAGAGACAACAAAGACGGAGAAATGTTGGTTAAGTCGTTAGCCGCCGACGAGGGTCCCTTGCATATGAGCACATAGTGCAATATGGTGGATGGGTTCTCTTGGAGCTCTCTCCACTCACTCTTGGTGGCTAGAAGGACACTCTTGGACTCACTCATTTATGGCTTGTGGCGCTCACTATCTTTGTGGTGGGTCGCTCCCTCTCCTCTCATCTCACTATGGTGGGTGCGGAGTTGTGCCCTCGCTAAAGCCTTCGCATTATCCGCGATGATTTGGCTAGGAGTCATCGGGCGCAACTCGAACTTCTTGTCGTTGACCTTGAAGGTGTATGTGTTGGTGAGTCCATCATGTATAGCCTTCTTGTCATATTGCCAAGGGCGGCCAAGCAACATGTGGCACACCGTCATGGGTACCACGTCACACTCGATAGTGTCCTCATAAGGTCCAATCTTGAAAGTGACGGTGACGGTATGTTGTATCTTTACGTTGCCCTTGTCACTCAACCATTGGATATGGTAAGGGTGAGGATGCTTGCGGAGAGTGAGGTTGAGCTTCTCACACAACTCGGTGCTCGCAAGGTTATGGCAACTTCCACCATCTATGATGACCTTGATCGACTTGCCACCAATTCCGGCACGGGTTTGGAAGATGTTGCACCGTTGTTCTTCCGTAGCATGAGGTTGTGTGGTTAGCACCCTTGTGACCACAAGTGAGGGACTTGGGTCATGCTCACATAAGAGAGGATCTTCTCCACTTTCTTGCTCATAAGCTTCTTCACTTTCCACGGCGGCTTGCACAAGGGCTTCATATTCATCCTCATCAAGAGTCTCGATGTCACCATTCTCCATAGTGATCATGACCTTGGTGTTCTTGCACTCAAATGATTTGTGACCTTGGGTGCCACACTTGAAGCAAGTGACACTAGAGGGTCCCGTGGATGCCTTAGAGGAGGCGGTGGAGGAGACCGTTTGCTTCATGCGACTTTCGATAGTCGGTTTCTTGGAAGGTGTAGAGGATGCGGCGGCCTTGGCACTTGTAGCATAAGGAGTTGATGTAGTAGGAGGAGTCGATGTAGCGAGCTTGGAGGAGAAATAGGACTTGGCCTTGGAGTACTTGATGTCCTCAATCACTTGGCGCTCGGCCTTCGATGCTTGGTGGACTAACTCAACCATGTTGGAGTAGGGTTGGAACTCGACAATCCTCTTGATGGGATAAGTAAGGCCATTGAAGAAACGAGCAATTGTTTGTTCCTCGGACTCTTGGATGTTGGCTCGCATCATGGTGAGCTCCATCTCCTTGTAGAACTCCTCAACGGTCTTGGTGCCTTGCTTCAACTTTTGGAGCTTGTTGAAGAGGTCGGTCATGTAGTGCATTGGGACAAAGCGAGCATGCATCTCCTTCTTCATATCTTCCCAAGTGTCAATTGGAGGTTCACCCTTCTCTTCTCGAAGAGTGAGGACTTGCTCCCACCAAGTGTTGGCGTAGTCCTCGAACTCAAGAGACGCCATAGCCACCTTCTTGGCACCGGAGTAGTTGTGGATGCGGAATATCTTGTCAACCTTGAGTGCCCATGAGAGGTAGGCCTCGGCATCTTCTTCACCCTTGAACTTTGGCATGGTGAATTTGAGCCTTCCAAATATGTTTTCTTCATCCTCCAAGTTTCTTCGGCGAGGACGGATGCCTTCATCTCTTGCGGCTTGAGGTGGGAAAGGAGGTCTTCCCCGGCCAACCATAGCATTGGGTTGGCGTTGAAAGTGGACGCTAGCTTCACTTGGTTCACGGTGAGGGCGTTGTTGAAGATCTTGTCGAGGTTGTTGACGAGGCTCATAGTTGGCTCTTTCATCTTGGTCATGTTGTGGGTCTCCTCTTCCACGTTGGTCATGGCGAGGATGGCGTCGTAGATCTCGCCGAGGTTGGACTTGAGGACCTTGGTCTTGGGGTTGGTCGTCACGCCCATGGTGGGCATGGCGATCCACTTGGTGACGATCTTGTTGTAGGACTTGGTCTTGTGGAGGACGCTCATGCGGACGAGCATGGCGATGGATTTCTCCGCGCCTAGAGTTGGAGCGAGAGTCTTCATGACGAGCATGTGGGCGATGAGGTCGATGATGGTCTTCATGCCTTGAGGAAGAGCTTGAGGACGAAAGGCCACCATGAGAGTAGTAATCTTGCGGCGAGCTTGATGATGATGAAGTAGAGCGGTGTCGGCGATGACGACCCAAGTTGGTGATGGCGCGCTCGAGGCTATCCATGCGCCGCTCCATGTTCGCATCATTGGCCGCCATTTGGCCATTCAAGTTGTCCGTAGCTTCACGAAGAAGAGCCAAGTCTTGGTTGACGGCGGAGAAGTTGTGAGCCACTTCATCGTATTGCTCATCGATGCGCGTCTCGAAGAGGGGTAGTTGCTCCTTGAACTCTTGGCGTTGCGTCCATAGGTTGTGTTGAGTAGCCAACCTCTCGGTGTTGCGGAGGACTTCTCCATCCCGTGAGTCATCTCCGTTCCTATCCATGATGGCGAGACAAGAACTATGTTGTGTATGTTAGTGGAAGGAGACTACCTCACAATCTTACCGTTGTGTGAAAGTATCGAGGTGATCAATCAAACCGAGAGCGAAACCAATTGTATCGGGCACACACGCAAAGACACACGCAAAAGCTAGCAAATATGGTGGTAGGTGAGTATGGTGGAAAGCTAAGAGATGAAATCCGAAATCAAGTTTGTTGTTAAGAGTGGGTAAAGTCCAAATATCGAATGTCAAAGCGATGATCACTAAAACACGGAAAAAGATATGGAACACACACACGAGATGAAAGGGGTTAGTGTGACCAAGGAATGAGCGGAAAGATGTAAGAAGCCCTTAACAAGGGTGCTCGGCGTCACACTAACACAAGGAGAGACAAAGCTTTGGTTGCAACGGAGAGACAACAAGATTTACACGCGGCCTCTCTTCTCTTTTCTCTCTTTTGCTTAAAAGCTTTTCCTCCTTTGTATTTGGTGGCACTTGACACTCTTTTTGTATTTTTGTGGCACTTGCACTCTTTTGCTCTTTTTGCGTTTTGGCGGCTTTTGTCTCACACTATGTTAGCTTAGCTTCGCCTTTGCTACTTTGCCACACGAGTTTTGCTTAAAAGCTTGACTCCACACTACACACACACCTCACAACGGGGCCACGTGCAATGTCTCGCAACACTAGTCAAGCAATGCTCGGGAGGTTAGATCGCAAAAGGAAAAAGGATTTGCAAGTTATACCTAGATGGGGCGTAGGCGGTGATGAACACTCAACTTGCAATATGGTGGTTGGATCAAGAGTACGTTTGCAAGCTCGGGGTGCCGAGAGTGTCGTCGCTTGCTTCGGAGCTGCGGGTTAGTGTTACACACAAGGCACTCAAACCGGACAAGCAAACACAAGGTAGGCGAGAAAAAGTTGGGTCAAACTAGCTTGGCGGTGGTGGTAGTGGTATGCCGGTGGTCTTGCGGTGGCGGTGGTGGTGACGGTGCCGCGGCGGTGTTTACCGGTGAATTGGGGGGACGGCGGTGTTGGCCGGTGGTGGAGAGGGGGTGGTGGCGTTGGTCGGCGGTGGTGGGGGAGGGTTGAGGTGGCCGGCTTGGGAGGCGAGCGGTGGTGGCGGTGGGGTGGTGGGCGGTAGTGGTGGGCGGTAGTGGCGGCCGGTAGTGGAGGCTGGAGCCTCCACCCGTGCCCTGCCTGGAGGTACCGCCCAAGTATGGGTGGAGGTACCGGCCGCCCTTTCTTCCCCACGTGAAGCCTATTCTTCCCTTTTCTCTCTCCTGTTTTTGAGGAGCTCAAACCAAATCAACCCAAAACGAAGGAAACCATGAAATTTGTGGATAGAAAGTGGAGGAAGTAGTAGATCAACACTAATAACACCGAATCAATGGACCAAAACCACTCAAAACTCAACAAAATCGCAGATCGGTCAAAAGGCAAATTAGGGCTATTTTTTGGGGATTTTTTGGGAAATTTTTTAGAGACGAAATTGGGTGGGTGGGGGGTCAAATTCGCGGTAACCTTGAGCTGCTGATACCATATGATGAGGTCTAAGACCCAATTTGTGGCCCAATCTTGCGAAATTGACCCGAAATCAAAAGGGGAAAAGAGAGGAAACGAAGAACGAGATGAACACGATGAACACACACGCACACAAACCCGATACAATCGACTTACACTCCCATGGCTCGACAAACCACGCCGGTAGAATCACACTAGGAGAGACCACGAGGTTGAATCCCGGTGTGAGAGATCGGTGTTGTAGACGAACACTTGTGCGGGAGAGAGAGTGGTTAAACTAGAATCTCACACACAACTATTAATCTCAACAAGAGTAGCCTTGATGAAACACAGGAGATAATCCCAAAGATGAGCTAAGCTCTAAGAATTATCCAAGTCTATGTCTAACCCTAGCAAATGAGGAGTACGGGGATACAAATAGCTCAGATTTGAGTCAAGGGTAGTTTGGGCAAAGGTTAAATAAGTTACAACTGCTAGATAGCGAATGGACGGTTCAGATTTGAAGACATTCGCGCACGGGCGGTACCATGGGCGGAGGTACCGGTCGAGGTACCGGAAAAACGTCCAATTCGAACCAAAGTATCCAGGGGACTTGGACCTCTGAGCGGTACCTCGGCCGGAGGCTCCACCCGAGGTACCGGGGAGCAAACTCTTCATGTACTGGGGGACGGGTACCCCCAGCGGTACCATGGCCGGAGCCTCCGGCTGGAGGTACCGGTCTCCATCTCTGCCCCGCGCACCAGATGGTGCCGCCCAGCACCCGCCGGTAGTACCGGCCAGGAGGGGCCGGTACTACCGGTCTCTCCCCCATGCGCGCGGCCAGGCTTGGCGCCGGCCACCTGCCAGCCTTGGGTGGAGGCTCCGGCCTCCTTTGGCCTGGAGGTGCCGGCCTCCCTCTCTCTTTCTCTCTTCTCTTCTTTTCCTTGTTCTTTCTTCATCATTTCTTCATCTTCCTTTTTCTCTTCAAGTCCATCGACTTCAAGTCCATCGACTTTAGCTTCTTCTCCCTCGATGAATGGTGCCTCCTCTTCCTCGTATCCTTGATGATCCTTGTACCTAATAACACATAGAGTTTCGGCATGAGGTAGCATTCCATCCAACGGTGTGTCAAGGTCAAGAGTAGCGAGGATAGAGTTCACCTTATCGTGTAGCGCTTTAACTCGGGCCCGTGTCATCGGTCCACTTGGGGGACTTGTTGGTCTTGGTGTGGAGGTGACCGAAGGCCACCCCGCATCATAAAGGTTACATCCGTGAGTCTCTTAGCCCATGTGTTGTTCCTATTATCTTGGTACTTAAGAAAGATGGTTCTTTACGCATATGTACTGATTGTAGAGCTATTAATAATATTACCATTCGATACCGTCATCCAATACCTCGTTTAGATGATATGGTTGATGAATTGAGTGGTTCTATTATGTTCTCTAAAGTTGATTTGCGTAGTGGTTACCACCAGATTCGTATGCAATTAGGAGATGAATGGAAAACAGCTATTAAAACTAAGTTCGGTTTATATGAGTGGTTAGTAATGCCTTTTGGTTTAACTAATGCACCTAGTACTTTCATGAGACTGATGAACGAAGTTTTACGTGTGAATGGATCGTAGCGAACCAGAGGGGGGTGAATGGACACTACGCCAAGTTTTAGTCTTTTTCAATTTTAGCGGTGCGGAAGGTAAAGGTGAATCCTTTAATGGTGTTGGTGTTCCTACAATGATGCTAGGACGAGTGCAACAAGCAAAGGAACAAACAAGATAGTAAGAGTAAGGAGCGGGACAACCGGATGGCACGGAGACGAGGCGACGTTTGTTTCCCACAGTTCCTCTCACAAAAGAGAGTATGTCTGCGTTGAGGAGGTGCTAGCCTCACACAAGAGGCTAGGCGGACACACCACGAAGGAAGGCCTCACCTTCTTCCTTGAGAGAGCTCCACAAAGGGGCTCCCCCTTCTCCACTAAGACACCGGTCGAGGCGGTGATTCCTTCACAAGGTTGGGGCGAGCTCCACACCACAAGGAGGCTCCCAACAACCCATGGAGCTAGTACAACACCAAGCTAGCCTCCATGGATGCACTTCCTCCAATGTTCCACCATAGGAACCCTAACACCAAGATCTACTAAGGAATAGCAAGTATTGGTAAAATCTCTCTTGGTAGAACTATAGATCGGGGTCTCCTCCACCACTCACTACAAGAAATCTGCCATAATATGACATTTTTTTATGACTGGAAATCAAAATGTCATAGCTTTATGACATTCCTAGCTTTGACCGTCGTTGGCCACTCGGGGGGCAAAACCCTAGAAAATCGTGACGTTATTGGGCAAAAACGTCATTGGCAATTTAGGTCAAAATGTCATTAGCAAAATTAAGTGGCCTACAACGTTTTTCCACGACGATAACGACCAATTAAGATCGTCATATTTGTTTTTTATGATATTTCGAATGACTAGATGCCACCTCAGCTGTCTTGCATACGTGTCATGTCCACGTGTCTACCACATCGCTATTTGTAGTAGGGCTGAACTCATATTTAAAGTAGGCGTTTTTCTATCCATTTTAATTGAGAAAATGAAATTTTAGCAGATAATATATGACTACCTGAAATTAGTTTATAGCTACTACCAAAACCACCTAGCACGAGACTGTACAGTGGGGCCAACCTGACATAGGTCCCAGCTGCAGCCATATGTACGAATTACGAAAGAGTGTAAGGAAAAAGTGAGACGCGGAGGGAAAAATTCGGAAACCAGCGCGCGATAGGAAAAAATTGGGAAACTAGCGCGCGATAGGGAAAAATTGGGAAACTAGCGCGCGATAGGGAAAAATTCCCGCGCATCCGTCGCTCCTCCCTGTTATTCCGCCTCACCCGAACCGGTCACCACCTCCAAACCCTAAATCCAAATCCTAGCCTCCCTGGCGCCGCCACCACCTCCCTCCCTCCTTCCCTTCGAAACTCCCCAACCACCGGAGCCGCTCCGAGCCCATCGATCCGCCACCCACCTTCACCATGCACCTCCCACATCTTCTGCTCGCTCTCTCCATCGTCGTGCTCCCCTGCCACCTATCGATCTGCGGCCGGCAACGCCAAATCCGCCGTCTAGGCCGCACGTTCGTGCGCTGCAGTGATGGGCGGTCCCGAGTCATCCGCCCGCGCGTTCTTCCTCGACATCGTCTTCGAGGAGTCGTCCATCACTCCATCTGCAGGTGACCAGCGGCGGCGCCATCCACTCCCGGCCCTCAGAGATCTGGAGGTTCTCCACCCTCCCACCTTCCCGCGGTGACTCCCACGACGTTGGCCGGGGCGGGTGGATGGGTGGCCATGGAAGGCGAGGATACGAGGCCCTGACCCATACTTATACACTCCGCTCTCCTCGCCCCTCTCCCCTCACGTCCTCCCCCTCCAAACCCCGATCCGCTCAGGTGCGTGCCGCGTCTCAGCTCAGCTCGCGTGATTTGTTTTCTTGTTCCCGCTTCTAATCCTGCTTGCTCAAGCCCTCTCCGATAGTGTATCCTGCGGATTTTAGCTTCTTTTTCTTCTCTATGTCCGTGGTTTTGGAGTGAGCGTCTGTGTAGTGTTCGTCTGGATGTTTCCCTGGAGCGATTTTGGGGGTACGAATTCGGTGTGGGAAGTGGAGAGCGCGTGTGGTTCATGGCCGTAATCGAAGTTTTTAGTAGATGTGACTTTAGTGAACTCGTTAGCTTGTTCATCTCAACCAGTGGTGTAATCGGAAAAGTACAGGCTGCTATCAGTATCAGGGGATAGATAGTTGTAGTTGCTTGTAGTTCAAGGAAGGAATAAAATGGTAACCTGCAAGTTAATTTATTCTATCCACACAACAAATATATTTGTTTGCCTTGCGATTATGTTACATATAGCAGTGGCATAGATCTGTCAAAGTCTATGTGGTAATGAGCAGTGGCTTAATTGTAGTCTTGTGCTTGTTTTGGGTGCGGTGAATGCAATGTTTCTATATATGTATGCAAAACATTTGCAATGTGACTAGCATAGATCTGCAAAACATTCCATTGTTTCTATACACGATGGAATATATCTACATCTAAAGTTCCTTATCCTTTTTGTTACAGGACTGGGTAGTATGTATGGGAATATCACAGGCCATTATCTGGTATCTGGGAAAGCTATTTCCTTTAGTGGTTGTGATGGTCATCATATATATCATCATTAAGTTCTAATCTGATTCAATTTCCTGTAATAATAGTTGGTATTATAATCAATATTTGATATTCTTCTGCAACTATCTCTTTTTCTACAGTACTTGTTCTCCCAAGTTTTGTTTGGCTCAAGCCTCTTGTGTGTACATATTGTACATCATGCTGTAATTATTTCATGCTAATATTTAATTGGCCCTTACTGTACTTGGTTTTACCTGCATCAGCATCCTTGAAGCCTAGTAACACCTACCTCGCTTTTTTTTCTTGCATACCTGATGGAGTGTGTGCTACAACTGAAACCATGGCACAGGATTCTCAGTGTCAAGCTCACTGTGCTGCAACTGAAGCAGCGCTGTCTTTACCGGATTAGGTAAGTCTTCTGTCTATACCATTCTCCTCTTTGTTACTTAGTTGATGGGCCATGGTGGCATGCATTATTTTTGAGTCAAATCCCTATGTGATATGGAAGCTAATATCTGAATATCTTTGTATTGGGATCTGGTCGATCTTATATGATCTTACTTCATGATGTAAGTGCTAAGTCATACTGATATGTGTAGAAAGGAAACTATTGTACCTTAGTTCTCTCTCTGAGAGGTATCCGACTTAATTCTAAAATAAAATGTTAAATTATGGATGTTTCCTGATGCTACTGTATGTTTTGTTTGAACAAGGATAGAGAATCTATACTCCTATATAGTGTGCCAATTTTGAAAGTTTGAATTCAATCAGCATAATGCAATTTCTGCCGTTGATCGGACACCATCCAACGGCCCTAAACATTGGGATTCGCAGCTACAGTAACGTCTTTCTTTCTCAAACTTATATCTAAGTGCACAT